>NC_059072.1:20549884-21162384 GCF_020497125.1 Mauremys mutica
TTACTTACTCCTTGGCAGACCCAGCCCAGCGGCACCTGCTGGCTCTCTGCAGGCAGCAGCCCACAGGGGCTGGTTGCTGGGGTCGCTGCTGGTCGGTGGCAGGCTGCAGCTGCATTGTTTGTGACACATTCATACACATACACATACATACAGTATGTATGTGTATGTATGAATGTGTGTGTCACAAACAATGCAGCTGCAGCCTGCCACCGATCAGCAGCGACCCCAGCAACTGGCCACTACTATTGTATTTTAGTAGTATTGGCAATCCCCTCATCCAGGGGGGCAGAAAAGAACTGCCCCTGCCATGGTCACACACAGCTTCCTCCCCGCCAACAACTGGGAGTGAAATTAACAAAGATGCCAGAAACCTCTCTTAACCCTGGGGGCTTAACCATCAGGGAACAACTGAGTTTAAACTGTTCTTATGCAGGAGGCAGTCTCCCCGCTGCAAGCTAGAGGGAAGCCTCTGCAGCAGCTGCTGAGTGCCAGGCAGGGAGAAAGCACAGAGCCTAGCATCAGCAGCCTGGCTGGAGGAGGAGGAGGGAAGACACAGAGAAAAATGTGACAGTGAGTTTTCACTTTTTCAGGCTTATTCCAATAGTAAAGTTTTATTACAGACAGTACTGGTAGTAGTAATAGTAGCTTTATTTTCTATATCTATGTCATGCAATGGGAGGGATCCATGAAGTACGTAGGATAGGTGGGTGGGTTGCTTGCGATTGGACCATATGGGTAAGAAATGTAAATTAGTTTTACCCCTGCCCAAACCCCAGTGCTCCCAGCCACCTCTGCAGCTGGTAGCTCTGGGGTTAATTTAAAGGGCCTGGCTCCTAGCTTCAGCCGAATCCCTGAGCCCCTTTAAATCCTGATTTAAAAGCCCCAGGATTTAAAGGCCCCACCTCTTCTGATAGAGGCCACGCCTCTTCCAGTTGAGGCTCCTCCCCCTCCACAGGACTCTGGAGTACCTGTAAGTCCTTTAAGTTACTTTCACCCCTGCATGTAGGGTATATGTAGCTACACGCCAGAGTGAAAAGCAGGTTGCCTCCACACTGCGGTGTGTAGCTGTGTGTGTCAGTGAAAGGCAGCCTGGATCAGCATTCACACTGCACTCCTTGTCAGTACCCAGCCCAAACTGGGGAAGCTAATGCTCCAACCAGCGGCCCAAACTTGATGATGAATCCTGGTCATGTGCCACCGGAGGCACCTTGTGCATATGCTAAGAAGAAGTGAAAGGCTCTGGCAGAGGGGTGGCAGCAGGGAAAGGTTTCATCAGCTCCCTGATGCTGAAGCCTTTCATTCCGATAAGGAAAGCTCTGGAAGGGGGGAGGGAGGCAGCTGAGCCATTCCCTGCTCCTGGAGTTCCCCACTATGGGTGAGAGAGGCACCAGCAGTGGTGAGACAGTGGGGTGTTACGTGGATTAAAAATAGCACCCTACATGGCTTGGTGAGTAGAGAGCTGTGTAGGATACGTACATGAGTATGTACCCACACCCATCTGTGTCTTTACTCATCTAAGACTGCTATTTATACCCGTGCTGAGGGACTACACAAGTATGTGTGCTACACACAACTGAAAGGAGCATGCACTGTAGATGTACCTAAGGCTGACTGATGTTGGTGCTCTTTTCAGGTGAATTGGCCATGTTTCAAGTGAATTTGGCTCAGTACATTGTTTTAATGGGACCCCACGTGAAAACTGTTGGTTTCACATGGCTTCCACTTAAAAACAGGCAACTCTTGGCTGAGCTTTTGTGTTCAAACTCTGAAACTTAAAATAAAAGGTCAGAGAGATGTGAACCTATATAACCCCAACTGCAATAATGGGTTACACCAACCCCAGTGCAGAGAAACCTCTCAATTTTGTACAGTCCTGTTATGTTCCCTACCAGGATCTCCAAATAAGCTTGAAGGCAGCTTTTCTGCAGAAATACTGTCACATTGTCCTACCCATTTTTTTCTGTAATAATGAATAATTAATATAAAATGTCATGTACATAAGAATTGTTACTAAAATAGCACTTAAGGTCCCAACCAAGACTGGGACCCCATTGTGCTATGTGCATTCTGTACACATGGTAACAGTTGATCTGTGCCAAACCTAAGTAGAAAAGACCGACAAAGGGTCGGAGGAAGAAGAATGATCCCCATTGTTCAAATGGGAAAATGGAACACAGACACATCTAGAATCACATTTCCCAGAAGAGCTTAGCATCCGCAATGGAGGTAAGATTTTCAATATCACCATTCGCATTTAGTGACCTAAATGTGTGATCAGATTTCCAAGGGTGCTCAGCAACCCCCGTTTTCTTGCTTATGGCCAGATTTTTAAAAGTGCTCCCCATCACCCCAAGTACTGAACACTTCCCAAATTCTTGTCATTTATTTGAAGGGACCTGGGCACTCTTGAAATTCTAGCCCTGATAGAGGGGACTGAGGTCTTTTGAAAATCCAGCTATAACACTTAGGGTACGTCTACACTACGGGACTATTCCGAATTTGCATAAACCGGTTTTGTAAAACAGATTTTATAAAATCGAGTGCGCGCGGCCACACTAAACACATTAAATCGGTGGTGTGCGTCCATGGTCCGAGGCTAGCGTCGATTTCTGGAGCGTTGCACTGTGGGTAGCTATCCCGTAGCTATCCCATAGTTCCCGCAGCCTCCCCCGCCCCTTGGCATTTCCGGGTTGAGATCCCAGTGCCTGATGGGGCAAAAATCATTGTCGCGGGTGGTTCTGGGTAAATGTCGTCAGTCACTCCTTCCTCTGGGAAAGCAACGGCAGACAAGGATTTCGCGCCTTTTTTCCCTGGATTGCCCTGGCAGATGCCATAGCATGGCAATCATGGAGCCTGTTTTGCCTTTTGTGACTGTCACCGTATGTGTACTAGATGCCGCTGACAGAGGCGATTCAGCAGCGCTACACAGCAGCATGCTTTTGCTTTTGCATGACAGCAGAGATGGTTATCAGCCATACTGTACCATCTACCAATCCATAAATTGGTAATAAGATGATCATGGCTACCAGTCCTTTTGCACTGTTCCATTTGCTGCTGTCATAAGTGCCCCTGGCTGCTCTTAGCCAGGGGCGCAAAAGCCAAAATTGGGAATGACTCCCTGAGTCAATCCCTCCTTTTTGGTATCTAAAAATAGAATCAGTCCTGCCTAGAATATGGGCAAGTGTACTAGAGAACCACTGTATGAGAGAACCAGAGAGCACAGCTGCTCTGTGTCAGATCCTGCAGAAATTATGAGCTGTATGCTATTCACAGGGGGTGCTCCTGCAACAACCCCACCTGTTCATTTCATTCTTCCCCCAGCCTTCATGGGCTACCGTAGCATTGTCCCCCCACTTGTGTGATGAAGTAATAAAGAATGCAGGAATAAGACACAGTGACTTGTTAGTGAAGGCAGCCTCCAGCTGCTATGATAGTCCAGACAGGACAGTAAGGAGTGCATCCCTCTGCTAGTTCAGGGGCACTTGAATCTTTTCTTTACACATGAAGGGTGGGGGCTGATGGAGCTCAGCCCCCTGTTGCTATGACGATGATGGATATCAGCCATACTGCACCATCTACCAGGAAAAATTAGGACCAGGCGCCCTTGATCGACCTGACCGATGCTAGTACGCATGGTTACCAGTCCTTTTGCACTGCCCCATGTGCCAATAGGCTGATGATGACGATGGGTATCAGTCTTATTGTACCATCAGCCACCCATGGCGGGGGGGGAGCAAGGATGTTGGTGTTGAGTGCTGCACCATCCCGTCTATCTGCAGCATTCAGTAAAGATAGGGTGACATGTAAAAGAGTCAAGACAGGATTGTTTTCCCTTTCACTTCTGGGGGTGGGTGGGGGGGTGCGTGAATTGCCTAGCTATGCCCTGACCCACCGCGGACACTGTTTTTGACCCTAGAAGCATTTGGAGCTCAGCCAAGAATGCAAATGCTTTTCAGAGACTGCAGGAACTGTGGGATAGCTTGAGTCCTCCAGTCCATGAGCGTCCATTTGATTCTTTGGCTTTCCGTTACGCTTGCCACGCAGCAGTGCGCTGAGTCCCTGCTATGGCATCTGTCTGGAGATATTTAAAAAATGATTTTGAATTTCGTCTTCTGTAACGAAGCGCTGATAGAACAGTTTTGCCTGCCCTTACAGCGATCACGTCCGCATCGTCCATGCGGGAGCTCTTTCTTTATTTTGATTTTTAACTGCATCACCACACGTGCTGATCGGAGCTCCACGCTGGGCAAACAGGAAATATTCAAAAGTTCGCGGGGCTTTTCCTGTCTACCTGGCCACTGCATCCGAGTTCAGATTGCTGTCCAGAGCGGTCAGTGGTGCACTGTGGGATACCGCCCGGAGGCCAATACCGTCGATCAGCGGCCACACTAACCCTAATCCGATATGGTAATACCGATACTAGCGCTACTCCTCTCATTAGGGAGGAGTACAGAAACCGGTTTAAAGAGCCATTAAAATCGATATAAGGTGCCTCCTAGTGTGGACGGTTGTGGCATTAAATCGGTTTTACGCTCCTAAAACCAGTTTAAACGCGTAGTGTAGATCAGGCTACAGATATCCCGAATGCCAATGCTGTTGCATAGCCACAAGACTCATCTTCCTGTTTCCTCTATTTACATTCTACACTTCTCATCAAGGAGATTTCTTATTTATCTGTAAAGCCTCTAATACATTCTGGACACTGAGGTGGATTTTCAAAAGCATCCAATGGGGAAATAAGATGGTTGAAAATCCTGCCATATAAAGAATAATAATCATCTTTAGAGAGACATCTTAGGTCCTCAATTTTTTTTCTACTGAGGCAAACTCCTATTGATTTAGGTGAAACAAAGGGCATCAGGGTTTGGCCAATTTGTTTTGTTGTGATCTGTTAGATTTGGCACTCCAACCTTCCCCCAGCTTCTTCCTAACTGATTGCAGTTGCTGCTGTTTTGCAGTGATTTCAACTGTGAATGCTTAGCAGAGAAGCAAATCAGCAGAGAGCACTCAGTGATGATGTCAGCAGCAGGCACTGGATAGTACTCAGTTGAGACAATTGGACAAGCTCAAGCAATAGGAGAAAAGCAGGGAGATTACTATGTACAGTATTTCCATTGACAGAGGCTCAGAATGGATGTTGGAAGATGAGGGATTTTGCATCCAGAATGGAAGAATAGGAAATTATCATAATTTGTGTATTAAATCCATTGACCACAAATAAGCATATGACTCATCCACTAAGGGTGTCCATAAGGTGAACAGGTACAATGTTATTGCTATGCTGTAGGCAGCTGATGGGCTAATGTGATTAGATTGTTGAAAATGGGATTTATATAGCTGCTGTGGCTGTGCAAAACGATGATTTAGCTAAAAAAACAGGGTGCAGTGATGTGAATAGGGTTGTGATAGGTTCTCTACTCTCTTAGTTATCTCTATCTGGTCTTCATGTAACTAGATCTGGCCAAAGAAAACTGTCTGTGCTAACTGTTTGTGCCAGTTTTAATATAAATTCAGGTATCTAACTCTCTTACTCTTACTGTGCTAAATTTTCAAGCCATTTTGCCTAATTTTAGGTAGAATAGAACTTTGCAGGAACCTCCATGTTGTGTATTTGGCTGTCATGGTTTTGTTGCTATGGCAACTGAGTTAGATTATTATGGGTTAGCTCAACCGGTTTCAACCGGCTGAGGAGCTCTCTGTATATATGTAAATAAAATGGAGGTTTTGGTTAGCTGCCTGCTCTCTGGCCTCAAGTGATTGCTTCCTACACCGGCTGCCCCAAGGATATAACACTGGCGACGAGGATGGGATTCCGGTGCTGCTCCAGTAACAGAAGGAAGTAGAAGTTAAGGTAAAGAACAAACAAACAAAATAGCTGCTTGTTTGCACTGACTGAAAGTGAAACTAAAAATCATGGCTACTCTGACCAGGCCCCTGGAGTCTTTTGATGAGAATACAGAGCAGTGGCATGTGTATACTGAGCGTTTTGAGCTTTTTGGTATTGCAAATGACATTACAGAAGCGAAGAAGGTGCCAATATTCTTAACTGTTGTAGGGGCTAAAACCTACTCTCTGCTACGCAGCTTACTACACCCTGTTAAGCCTGAGACTAAATCTTACAGTGACATTGTGGAAATCCTGGGGTCTCATTTCTCCCCAAAACCACTGGTAATTGCTGAAAGATATAGGTTCCACAAAAGAGACCAAAAGGAAGATGAAACAGTTGTACAATTTGTAGCCATTTTAAAAAAGCTAGCAGAACACTGTGAATTTAAAGAAATGTTACATGATGCCCTGCGTGACAGGTTAGTGTGTGGCCTGTACAGTGAAGCTATACGGAAGTGCCTACTGACAGAGGCTCAGCTTACCTTACAGAAGGCTGTTGATATTGCTGTCTCCATGGAACTGGCTACAAGGGAGGCACAATACATCGGTGCACCCCCTAGGGTGCAAAAAGTGTCACAAGAACCGACCCACAAAACTGTGCAGAGTCAAGAATGTTACCGCTGTGGTAAGCCGGGTCACCAGGCATCAGAATGCTGGTGTAAGGACCTGGTATGTCGACACTGTGGCAAAAAGGGACACATTGAGTGTGCCTGTAAACAAAAGAAAAAGAGGCCTGTGGTCTGGCTGACAAAAAGAGGAACCCTGCATACCCTAGAGCAGACCCAGGATGATCAAGGGGACACCTCATCGCAAGAGGAAGTGCCACTGCATGTTTTGTCTTTGGCAATGGGCTCACATGAATACTGGGTAACCCCGTTATTGGATGGCAAACGTATACGCATGGAACTGGACACCGGTGCAGCCGTCTCACTGATCTCCGAGACTGTGTATAAAGAAAAGCTACAGCATCTTCCGCTTAAGGCAACAAAAACTGTTCTGAAGACGTATACGGGAGAAGCTGTGCCTATGCTGGGCACTATTGATGTTAAGGTGGAGCTCAATGGACAGGTGGCTAAATTGCCACTGTTTGTGGTGAGAGGTAACTACCCAGCCTTAATGGGTAGGTCTTGGCTTGGGAAGATTCAACTGAACTGGGCAGAAGTGCACCGGATGACTAAAGAAGAAACCAGTCTAACCCCTATACTAAGGAAACATGCTGCTGTTTTTGGAGATGATTTGGGAAGTATGAAGGGAATCACTGTGACATTGAACATTAAACCTGGCAGTCCACCAAAATATCTGAAAGCCCGAACTGTGCCATATGCCATCAGGCCAAAAGTTGAAGCAGACCTGGAGCACCTGGTCACCAATGGAGTCCTAATACCAGTTACCCATAGCTCATGGGCCACTCCTATCGTTCCAATCGTGAAGAAAGATGGCTCTCTCCGGATTTGCGGTGATTTTAAAGTCACTGTCAACCCAGTGTTGTGTGCAGAGCAATACCCGCTTCCCCACATCGATGACCTCTTCGCAGGCCTGGCTGGGGGACAAAAGTTCAGTAAGATTGATCTGAGTCAAGCATATTTACAGATGCACGTCGATGAAAAGTCCCAAGAGCTGTTGACTATTGTGACTCATAAGGGGCTTTATCGATACTGTCGTCTACCCTTCGGAATAACATCTGCTCCCGCCCTGTTCCAGAGGGCTATGGACCAGATCTTGTGTGGCTTGTCAGGAGTTCAGTGCTATCTGGATGATATCCTGGTCACTGGAAGAAATGAAGAGGATCACTTAAAGAATTTAGAGGCTACCCTACAAAGACTGGAAGAGTATGGCCTACGAGTTCGCAAAGACAAGTGTGAATTCTTCAAGCCCTCTGTTGAATATTTGGGACACATCATTGATTCTGCAGGTCTTCATAAGGCCCCGGCAAAAGTTAAAGCTATTGTGGAGGCTCCCCCACCTCGAAATGTAAGCCAGCTGCGCTCGTTTCTAGGACTCCTGAACTATTATGGAAAGTTCATTTCACAGTTAGCCACACTGCTAAAACCACTTCATGAGCTCCTTGGGCAGAACAAGGCCTGGAAGTGGACTGAAGCCTGTGATGTTGCGTTTAACAAAGCTAAGGATGCATTGCTAAATTCTGAAGTTCTAACACACTTTGATCCATCCTTACCACTGCAATTGGCCTGCAATGCCTCCCCTTATGGAGTGGGAGCAGTCGTGTCACATATTATGCCTTCAGGAGAAGAGAGACCTATTGCTTTTGCTTCACGCACTCTAAGCAAAGCAGAAACTAACTACGCCCAAATCGAACGTGAGGCATTAGGAATTGTTTTTGGAATTCGGAAGTTTCATCAGTACCTGTTTGGGCGAAAATTTACTCTTCTCACAGACCATCGACCTCTGACATCAATTTTTGGACCTTACACAGGCATTCCCCCATTAGCTGCTAGTCGTATGCAACGTTGGGCATTGTTACTTTCAGCACACACATATGAAATCAAATATCGGAAATCCACTCTGCACGGCAATGCAGATGGCCTCTCAAGGTTGCCTTTGCCGGTCAAACACCAAGATAGTGCCCACAAGGAAATCTTCTACTTTGAACAGGTAGAGAATACACCCATCACTGCTATTCAGATAAAGAAGGCAACTCGCATTGACCCAGTATTGTCCCATGTTATGGACCTGGTGATGCATGGAACATCTCGACAAACCTCTCCGGTCTCATCCGACCTTGTTCCCTACATGTCCAAGCGGACGGAGTTATCGGTCCAATCTGGTTGTTTGTTGTGGGGGAGACGTGTCATTATTCCACCACCACTGAGATCACAGATGTTAGAACAGCTACATTCCGGTCACTGTGGAATAGTGCGCATGAAGGAAATTGCACGAAGCTATTTTTGGTGGCCTGGACTGGACAGCGCTATTGAAGAGAAGGCAAAAGCTTGTATGTCATGTCAGGGTGTGAGGAATGCACCCCAGTGGGCACCCCTACACCCATGGGACTGGCCTGAAAACCCGTGGCAACGTATTCACGTTGACTTTGCTGGCCCCCTTGAAGGAAGCATGTTCTTGGTGGCAATAGATGCCCATTCTAAATGGCCAGAAGTCTCTATAATGCAGTCCACTTCTGCAGAGAGTACTATCCAAAAACTACGAGGACTCTTTAGTCGTTTTGGTCTGCCAGAACAACTTGTGAGCGACAACGGACCGCAGTTCGTTTCTCAGGAGTTTCAAAATTTTATGAAAGCAAATGGGATACACCACATCACGTCAGCACCATATCATCCGTCCACCAACGGGTTAGCTGAAAGATTTGTGCAGACAATGAAAAACGCTTTGAAATCAGCAAGGGGACAACACTCCATTCAAAAGCGTCTGGATACCTTTTTACTTTCCTACAGAAACACACCTCATGCTACGACCCACGCATCTCCGGCCTTTCTAATGATGGGACGACAGCTGCGCACTTGCTTTGATCTGCTGAAACCTTCTGAACCCCGACAAATTGTGCAACATCAGCAGCAATATCAAGTCATCAGACGGGCACCCAGAGCAAAAGACCGAACCTTTAGCCCGGGACAGCCAGTTTTGGCTCGGAATTATACTTCCAGAGCTAAATGGGTTCCGGCCACAGTCATCACTCAAACAGGACCTGTTTCCTACACAGTCCGGACTGCAGAGAATCTTACCTGGCGGCGACATGTAGATCAGCTGTTGCCAGGTCATGCCAGTCCTCAGGACCCATCTGCAGTTGAGGGGTCTGACTTCACCTCTTCTGGTGAGGGATCGAATCACGAGTCACCTGTTTCTGACTGTTCTCCTCCATTACTGCCAGCGGCTGAGATACCCCTTTGCCCAGCACGAGCTGATACCACCTCCTCACCTGTTCGTGCTGCGGACCCTGAGCCCCTAGTGCTTTCGGGTGCAATAACACCAGTAGTTCGCCGTAATCCACCTAGAGACAGAAGGCCTCCTCATCGGCTGGATCTTTAGCTAGGGCGAACCCCCGGTTATGGGGCAAAATAATCCCCAGGGTTTAGCCGGGAATGGAGGCAGTCTACCCTCCTTCTCTAGTCTAGTGTGTGTTTTATTTAGGGGATGTTCTTATTAGGGGGGGAGGAATATGTTGTGTATTTGGCTGTCATGGTTTTGTTGCTATGGCAACTGAGTTAGATTATTATGGGTTAGCTCAACCGGTTTCAACCGGCTGAGGAGCTCTCTGTATATATGTAAATAAAATGGAGGTTTTGGTTAGCTGCCTGCTCTCTGGCCTCAAGTGATTGCTTCCTACACCGGGTGCCCCAAGGATATAACACTCCAGACAGAGGAACAATGGCTTAGCATCCCTTCAGCTTCTCAACCTGTGCTCACAAAGAGCTAGAACATGTATATTATGCACAGCCCTGAGTAAAGGATGATGTATAGCTGCTTTGCCCCAGAGAGATGTTATTTCCTACTGGGGATGTGTAATTTACTTTGCCCCTCTACAAGTTGCAACTTACTCCCATCACATGGCTAGCCAGTGTGTAGGAGGTAACCACAGCTCACTGTTTGTGGAGGGCACTCTTCATTTAGATCCTATGTTCCCCTTGACACCTGGAGCTGAGATCTAAGTATCCTTAACACAGAACTGGTATTCATGGGAAGAATTCTAACTCCCCCAAACTCCCCTGTGAGCAAGCAATAATTTAGCCCAAAATATGTGGATATATTCATTTATACTGCCAAGCAAGTATGTCCCTGTGGTTTGGGCATTTGTCAAGTACTTTGCCAAGGACTTGGATACATAAGTGACCTCTCTGGGTATGCACATGCAAGCCTCTGGTTTATAAGTGCATGAGGTGCTTCAACATATTTTGTAGCCACCATTTATGTGGCAGGTTTGAAAATGTCTCCTCCTAAGGTGTCACATATAATTTTTCCAGATGATGGAATCAGTGTTATTTTATTTCATCCATTAAAAATTACATCAGTTCATAATATTGAATGACTCTGTTCAGTATGCTTTGGTTAAATAGGTTTTGACATTTTCCCAGTTATATTAAAACTAATATGTCTGATACAGCATGCTCCCTTTTATTTTGTGTGGTCCAGTGAATTGTCCTATTTCCTGGAGTCCCATTGACACACTTGGAATACTTGGGCAATTGACTTAACATCCCTGTTTCTTATTTTCCCAATTTGGAAAAGTTGGGACAATAAAACAAACCCACTTTTGAAAAGCACTTTGATCTGTGTCTGGAAAATATTCCAGTGTGTTAGTCCCAAGAACTATTTTGCAATGTGCTATAAGAAGTAACTCAGATGTACATAGATGTCTTAGCTTCGCCTTTCAGACTCCAGATTCTCTGCATGGGTGGTGACCATCAGCCTTTTGGCTTGTCCTGGATGCAACTGCCAGCTGAAAAAGCACCATCACATGAATAGCTTGATAACTGACTTATTGAGATGTGGAACTAATGTCTGTTTGGATCAATATGAGCAGTTGGATTAGCCCAGGGAAATGAAGAATACTCTGCACAGCAATGACAGATAAGTGTTTTTATTTCACTACTCATGGACTCAGTCTTGCAGAATTGCCTGAGTGACAACTGCTTAATTGTATCCTATGCTGATTAACACAAAATATAGTAATTTTAGTGTAAATGATACTTTAAAGCCTTCCTTTGGTCTTGTTCCTCCAGGTTCAGAAGTTCTAAGCTAACATAGGTAAGTATGCAAGTCATTGTTTCTTTAGAAGCAGTCAAAATGTTGAAGTCTGTAGTCTTTGTTTTTCTAAACTTTTCCATGCCATCTTTCCACATCGCCACACAGATAACTCAAAAAAGTTCTCTTAGTAAGAGGTTACAGCATGCACAAATCAAGGGCTCAGTCCTGAAGCCATTACAAGCCTGTCACTCCGTAGAGATGAATGGGAATTTTGCCTGAATACAAAACTGTAGTATCAGGCCCTAAAACATTCCCTTTTCCTTTTCTGTCTGAATATACTTCCCAGGCTTATAACACAAGCCACAATTCCTTCACTAGTTCTGTATTCGGTAAAGCACTTACCAAATGTACCTTAAATATTTTCATTTTTTATCCCTCGTTTTTTCAATTCTCCTCATTTTTGTGACATTGCTTAATTCATTTTCCCAGCTATGTAGAAGATTAGGCTCATGTGCTATTTTAAAAATATATAAGACATATGATTAACTCAGTTTTCTTTCTTCTTCTGCAGCCTTCCAGTCTGGCGTTCTCACCACCTTAACCTGCTTCTAAAGTGATCTGTCTGGCTTCATTGCTCTGAAGTCTTCACATTCTACTTATCTAGATTCATTCCTCAAA
The DNA here is from genome assembly GCF_020497125.1 of Mauremys mutica. Classification (NCBI taxonomy): domain Eukaryota; kingdom Metazoa; phylum Chordata; order Testudines; family Geoemydidae; genus Mauremys; species Mauremys mutica. The sequence continues at coordinate 20,562,107 of NC_059072.1, forward strand.
AGTTTTGTTCTCGCAAGTTCATGGTTCTGCACTGTCTTTCCCATGGCACCTTATTGGTTCTCTGGCTCTTCAACTCCCTGGCATTCTTCTGTGACTGCAAGTCTTCTCCTAAAAATGTTGCGTATGGTAGCACATATTGCTGATTTCTATGAAATGTGTCAATGACTTCTTTCAATCGTAGCTTTCTAGGTGACTTCACAGCTTTCATTCAAGTGTGTCTAGTCTTCCATTTACCCTAATAGTTATCTCTTGTATACCTTTTGATTTTATGCTAATGTAGGTTTCTGAAGTAAGTCAAAGGTTTCTTTTGGGAGTAAGATGCCTTGATTCAATTGGTTTTTATCAGGTTCCTGGTCTAAATTGAAAATTCTGTGTTGGTACTTCATCCAGTCATTAATTGCAACCAGTTTGCACATTACATCTTCCTTCCACAATTCTGATTCTTCCTTTGTCACTTTAAGAATAGCATGCAACAGCAACAAAATGGAAGATAACAGTTCTGAGAAACAAAATATATGGAGGCAACATGGCTTAGGACATTGACCAGAAGCCAGAAATTCCTGAGTTTTCATGTAAACGCTCATACTTACTGAGTGGCATTGGGAATGTCACTTAATTTTTTGCCACAGTTTCTGTATCTGCAAAATGGGCATAGAAATACTGATAAGGCTTTTGTGAATTTTAATTATGTATTTGTACAGCATTTTGAAGATACAAATAATATGAGTACTATGTATGAAGTATTATGTGTATGGTTTTTCTTCTACTTCATACTCTTTAACTTAGCCTTCTCTTCTATTGCCTCCAGGAGTCCAACTGATTAATATATCGGCTTTTCTTCTCCTTTGTTTTTTATTTTTACATATAGCCAGGCATACTACCAAGCCTCAGGAGTGTTTTTCTCTTCACCAGATGCCCTGGTTCTGCTGTGCTCTCCTGCTCCTTCCTCTCTTTTTTGTGATAATCTTATTGTTACCCCTTCCCACTCCACCCAGCATTTATGCTATTGTTTTTACTTAAAATTAGTAGGGTACTTTTATATTAATGAGGCCTCTGGAATGTTGCAATGTTACTAGTAAGTGAATTAATTTTGAGTGTCAATTTTAGCACTCAGGGTACAATCTTTATTCATAACTACTCTTTAGATAACACCTTGGAGCTAGCAACTTGTTTTTATATTTCTGCCTGTAAATTGCCATGCTTAGTTATAGAACCATATCAACAAATAAATAATAGTAATAATAAAGTTTTTTAAATCTTAGTTTTTCTGTTGACTGGTAAAGGTGCCAATTAGCATTCAACCATGATGGAGTTTTTCAAGATATGGCTGTGTGTCCAGTAGGGGCTCAATCAAACACTCATTCATGTCAGTGACAAGGCTCCTTTTGCCTTTGACAAGAATGGTATTTAGCCAAGGACCACCCACTTGTTTCATACCAGCCACTGAATAACAATGATGGAAATTATAACTTTTGATAAAATAGCTGATTCATTTAATAGCTGCTATGTATTTGCAGCAACAGAGTGCTGTGCCTCATTATCTTGTGATACTGTCAGTAAGAGCAAAACCAGTGAGTTAGTGTCACTTTCAGATAGTATAAGAAGCTGTTTGAGCAAAAAAAGATGTGTGGAAATTATGGGGCAAAGTGTAGGAGAAAGTAGCCATACCATGAGACTTCTGGGACAGATTTCTGTTGATTTATGGTTCATAAGGAAAGAAAAGTCAGGGCAGGCACATAAGGCCTGCTACTGGTACCACCATTAATGCAGTACAACCTGCCACAGGTTGAGTGCTCAGCAGCTAAACCAGGAACCCCACCACTTATGCCAAATACCCATAAGATGGAAAAAATATCTATAAAGCTACTTCTTAGGTAAACAAAGTCTAAGGGAGAAAACACTGAATTAAACCTGCAGTGGATAAAATGTTATGTCATTGGCATAGCAACTTGGCTTTGCCCTCCAGTATCTCCTGTAGCTTTTCTGGCTTCTGAACTTGTTGGTCTCCAAGCCTTTGGGCTTAGTCAGTACTGCCAAGAGGGTGGGCTTTGGTCCTGAAGCAAGCCTCCTTATTTTTTTCTGCCTAGGGATACACACTGAACATTCAGGTACAATGGTTGCCCTCTTCAAAATTGCTTGTTGGAACAGATGGACAATGAGCACTGGTGTGTCAAAGGATCTAGAGGAGGTCAACCACCCTAGAAAGTCCACCATCATTGTTGACGAGGGAGCTGAGGAAGCTTGACATTGATGTAGCCATTGTCTCTGAAACCAGTCTCACTGGCATGAGCTCTTTCTATGAGGTGCATTACACCTTTCTCTGGAAATGGAAAAAGTAAACAAGACCACCGTGAACATCAGCTAGGTTTCCCAATCAAAAACTCATTAGCACACGTGGTTAAATTTCCCATTGCAACATCAGAACATATTATATTACTAAGAATATCTACCACAGGAGACTTTGCTAACATCATCACTTTATATACCCCAACATTTTGTTCTATCTCTGAAGAGAAGGATTTCTTCAACAACTCAGCTATGTCATTAGTAAGCTACCACTGCTACTGGAAGACTGCAAGCTAAAGTTGGCTCAGATTACAAGACCTGGCCACTATGCATTAGCCACCATGGAGAAGGAAAAATGAATGAAAATGGGCAAAGATTACTGAAGTTCTGCACCCAAGGGCTGTGCATTACCAACACCTACTTCCAAGGCAGTCACTGCCAAAAGGTTTTGTGGAGACACTCATGACCTGGCACCAACCGGATTTAATTGTAACCTGTAGAAAACACATACAGGATGTTCTCCATACTTGCAGTTTTCAGAGTATAGACTGTGACACAGACCTTGTGCTTGGAAATTCCATTGTACCAAACTAAGTTGTTGCCCACACATTAACATTAACCACACAAAAGACCAAGGAAGAAGACATTTTGAAGAAGACAATGATTATGGTACAAGGTGTGTTGGCTACACACAAAGTTTAATAGCTAGCACTAGATTAAAAGTTATGCACAAGTTCTGTTATCTAGGATCAGTTGTATCAGATAACTTCTCTATATGATTAACTTAATTCTTGCACCATATTTGACCAATTGACCAAGTGTGTGTGTGATAACAGGAAACTGACATTGAACACCAAGATATGGGTCTACCAGACATGTGTTTTGAGCATGCTGATGTACAGTGGTGAGACCTGGACTATCTACAGCAGGCATGAAAGAAGGCTAAACATCTTTCACATCCATTGTCTCTGCCATATAGTAAATATCAAGTGGAAGACAAAGACCCTGACACCAAAGTACTTGAGAAAGTGAAATTACCCATTTTAATCTCTATTCTCAGGCACAAATGTCTCCATTGGGTTGGTCATCTGTACCTGATGGAAGATGGACACATTCCAATGGAGCTCCTGTATAGAGAACTTGTGGATGCTCCAAGGCCACTGGGCCAACCTAGGCTCAGGTTTAAGGACATTTGCAAAAAGGACTTGACAACTTTCAACATGAACAAGCTGGAAAGATGTGGCTAGCAATAGGTTGCAATGGAGGGCTGTGCTGCACAAAGGAGTCAAAGACCCTGAAGAGAGGTGGTTGAGACAGAAGAAAGTGAAGAATATGAAGAGAAAAGCACAGCAGGCATCAGGTGCTAGTAATGTGCTGGCTTCATTCTCTGGCCCTGAACTTTACTCCTGCATTATCCATGGCAAGGACTTTTGCTTGAGTATAGACTTTTTTTAGCCACTCGTGATGCTGCATTATGACACATAGTAACTGAGCTGCTTTGGCACTTACACCATCATCTTTTAAGATGGACAGTTGCCATTCAAAAGTGAAGGTAAATGTCACAACATTTTGAAGAAAGCCAGTTTCCACAACTATTCATGTAATTTTTTAGATTAATGAATATTTAGGGTGAAATCAAGGCCCCATTGAAGTCAGCAGCAAAACTCCCATTGGATTCAAGGGGGCAACAAGGATTTCACCCTTTGCTTTCCTATCAGTTATATTTGCTTCTGTATGCAACCAGCACACCTTACACCGATGCACACCCCAGTCCATCACATCGGACAGATAGGTATCCCTTGCACTTATGGCACTCCTTTATTCTTCCCTTTGATGGTTTCTACTCTGCTTCTTCTGGTGTTTTGCACTGAGCTATTTTTAAAGTGCAGCACACAAACTTTTGCTTTGGAGGAAAAAGGTAAAAGCTAAATCCTGCCATTTTGGGGGGGGTCCAGACCCTAAAATGCCATACGGGTGAGAAAGTCTAGCTGCCCCAGTGCATCAAAATAAAGTAAAATAAACTGAGACTCTAACTCATCATGCAAAAGTGCCATCATAATATGGAGTCAACAGCTATATCCAGCCAAGTTTTGGCCCCTCCTTGCTGGGGTGCTATAGGGTCCAGGCGTTGAAGGTACAGTAGGAGCTGCAAAATTTTAACCCTTTCTCAGCAGTGGAATTTGTAAGATGGGGCCAAAATTTGGCAGAACCCCGAAGGGTGGATTTGGGATTTTGAGCTGCTGCACTCAGGGGCGCTGGAACAATTTTTTATAAGGGGGTGCTAGAGCCATTGAACCAAACGGTAACCTCTATATAGGATGGAAACCTCTTCAAGCCCGTGGGTGTGGCAGCACCCCTAGCTCCAGCACCGGTCTATCTCCGGCTCTGGGGCTTGGGATGTATTTGGAGCATCTCATCTACACTTGTCTGTGTATGAATCAGGGGTTTTTTTTTGGAGGGGAGGGAGGCAAACTGGCTGGATCCGGGCTCCAGTTGCAGCTTTTGGGCGGCACTTATGCCTGGTGTGGGGTTGAGGTGGGGTGCGGTGCGTGGGTGGGGTTGAGGTGAGGTGGGGTTGAGGTGGGGTGCGTGGGTGGGGTTGGGGTTGAGTTGGGGTGGGGTGCGGTGCGGGGGTGGGGTGGGGTTGAGGTGGGGTGCGGTGCGTGGGTGGGGTTGAGGTGGGGTGCGTGGGTGGGGTTGGGGTTGAGTTGGGGTGGGGTGCGGTGCGTGGGTGGGGTTGAGGTGAGGTGGGGTGCGTGGGTGGGGTTGGGGTTGAGTTGGGGTGGGGTGCGGTGCGTGGGTGGGGTTGAGGTGGGGTGCGGTGCGTGGGTGGGGTGGGGTTGAGGTGGGGTGGGGTGGGGTGCGTGGGTGCCTCGTGTGTGTGTGTGGGGGGGGGCTGCACGGGGACTCCGCGTCTCCTTTAAATGCCCGCGTGAGGAGGGGGCGCTGATGGGTGCGCGGGGAGGGGAGGAAGCCACCTGCGCTCCGCACGGCGCATGCGCTCGGCTGGCGGGCAGGCGGGGGCAGAGCGAGGCTGGCAGCGCCCGGGTGCCCGCGCTCTCTGTCGCCCCGGCAGCAGCAGCAGCAGCGGCAGCAGCAGCAGCAGCCAGAGCGGCCGGAGCCAGCGCCCCGGAGCCATGCGGGCAGCGGCGCCCGCCGCCGAGGACTAGCCGCCCCGCTCCCCATCGGGGCAGAGCCGAGCCGAGCCGAGCAGGGGCCGGAGCCGCCCAGCCCGCCTTGCCCGGGAGCCCGCCCGCCCGCCCGCCATGGGCAACGAAGCGAGCCTGGAGGGAGGAGAGGCGCTGGCCGGGCTGCCCGAGGCGGTGGCGGCCGCCGCAGCCGGGGATGGCGGAGGGCAAGGGCTGGCAGCCGGCGTGGAGGCGGATCTGAGCCGGCTCAGCGAGGAGGAGCGGAGACAGATCGCCGCTGTCATGTCAAGGGCGCAGGGGCTGCCCAGAGGAAACCTCCCCGGCACGACCGGCGCGGAGCCGCCTCCCATGCCAAGGCACGGCGAGAAACCGCTCTCTTCCGGCCCCCTTCCCGGCGGGGCGCGGGGCTGCTCCCGCTGCCGTAGCCCTGCGAGCCGGGTGCATTGCATCAGGAGCAGGCGGCGCATGGTGCAGGCGGGGTGGAGGTGGGGAGGTAGCGTGAGTAGGGACCCTGGGGGGGAGCGTCCGCTCCCCCCACGGCGAGGATTTCTAATCATCACGAATAATCCTCCTCCCTTCCAGTGGGCTGCCTCCCTCCCCCACCCCCTTTCCTGGACCAGACCCGGGGCTGGCTAGCTTCGGTGGCAAGGGAGCGGGCGGGTTGCAGATAAGAACAATTGGGTGGGTTTTTTTGTTTTTGTTTGTTTTTTGGGTATAAAGGGGCTTGGGATGCTCCCCCCAGCCCCTAGCTAGAATAGGAGCCAGGAGAGCTTTGCCCACACCTCGCAGTTCTGTAGCGGCTGCTACTGAACCGATGGAGTCTCTCTGAATCTTCCCAAACTCTAGGGCATTATTTTATCTGAAAGTCCTTAATCTGCCTCTGCCAGTCACCGTTGATTTATATAGATAATCAAAGACGAAAGGCTCTGTGTTTTCACCTATATAGTCCCCCCTTATGTCTTTTCTCATGGGAGGGGGGAAGGTGAAGACAAATAGGGAGCTTGGGCTGTATTGCCAAATAGCGATTCTGTATCTTGTGTGGGGTTGACTTCACCTATTCATGTATATCTAAAACCTACGACAATTTACTTCCTTATTCTCCCTCCTACCCTCAATCCACTGCTTGCCCCCATAGGGAATATTACTTATCTTTGTGTGCTGGTAATACAGTTGTACTGTTAACTCACATTCTGGTCAGGCGAAGATAGAGGTTTCCCTTTCCCTTGTCCAGGGTCCTGAAGTTGCCCGTTTCTCAGGACCACAATACAGGTATGGCTAGTTTGGAGCCTACAATTTCCAGGGGCTGGGTGTGTTAGTCTCGAAGCAGGCTACAAAAAGGAACGTCCTTTGACTGCCTGTTCCACAGGTTCTTGTGGCATAGTGACCTGATCCCAGATAAATGCCAATTCAGTTTAAATAATGTCAGGCTTGTATAAGTGAATGCTAAGAGAACACAAAAAAGGAGGATTGGACCAAATCCACCCTTAGAGGAACTCCACAGAGGTCAGTGGAATTACACCTGGGATGAATTTGTCTCCATTTTGCTTGAAACTGAGGTTTCATCCTATATCTCTTGCATGTTTGTTAAGAATGTACAAATATTGAAAGTTTGTGTGGAATTTAATTCTATAGCTAATTTGGGGCCTGCCCTGGCTCCCACTGAAACCAAAGGGGATTTCTCTAGGGGTGCATAATCAAGCTCAACATTTCCTTTTGTGTAGCAGTTTGGGATACCACAATGACACACAGGTTTTAAAAGTTTATTGTTTTCAAGTTAACCTGCCAGTACAAAGGAAGATAAACATCCCCATTACATTGTTAGGGGTGTCTAAAAATGATTTTATTTGGCCACATCTTTATATCTGCAGACAGTTATTACCCTAAAATTATGTTCTGGGATAACTGGAATAATTAGATGATTGTTATAGCTGTATAACTTCACTTCACTTTTCATTAAAATAAAGCCTGTCTGTATCTGGTAAATTTGACATTATAATAATGCAGTGTGCTTTGCTATGCTGAGTAAAAAGATGATTTATGTTCTCATCTACACTATCTCAGAGTTTTGCACTGGTGCTCATCACCACAATACCTGCATGCCTATTCGTATTATGAAGTATCCATTCTTGCTCAGTAGCTTTACTTGCTCTTTGCTGCTGCTGGGATTCTCTGGCAAAGGTGGGAAGCCTGATTTTTGAGGGCCTAATCCAAAGTCCATGGATCTCAATGGGAGTCCTTCAGTTGACTACCATGGTCTTTGGATCAGGCACACAATGACTTTGACTTAAGCAAGTGACTAGATTAGTGATCCTGAGATTCCTTAGCTTCAAACTTTTTTGCTTTTCCAGAGTCTGTTGCTTTGAAGAGTAATACTGTGAGCAAAGAAATTAAATATGGGAAAGAGCTTTTAAGTCATCTAGTCCATCTATTTTCCAGTGCAGGATTGTTCCCAACAATACATTCATAGCCGGCTTATTCCAGTTTCATTTTGAAATGATTCAGGTGGTGCCCTTCCTGCACTGGCTTTTAGATTTTTGTTTTATAAAAATGAATTTTGTTTTCAGTGTACAGTGGCTGCCATACAAAGGACAGCATATACCAACTGTTGTACAGCGTATCTGAGATTCTGAGTTAGCACCATTATTTCCTGTTCTAAATATAACAGGAATCTGATATTCCATATACCATTGTGTGACACATCTTGGAAACTACTGACTTTTTAATAGCAAGCAATATAAGAAGTAGGATACAGAGTTGCCCCTTCATCTGTATACAATAAGTGCTGTAGTTATATCTATTTTCAGAGGCTTCGTGCTTTCAAGTAATTGGAAATGCAGCAGCTGGTATAAGAGCAAGTAATGCATATTATGACACTTTAACCATTTTATTATAAGCACTAAGACCATGTTTTTCCAAACCTGGGTACTTCAAATGAGCCACCTAAATAAAATTGACCTGATTTTTCAGAGGTGTTGAACAACTGTAGCACTGGTTAGTTTTAATGGGAGATTCAGGTGCTCAGCACCTCTGAAGAAAATCAGACAACTTTTAGTTAGTAGTCTGCAAACTGTGACTGAATCACAAAGAGCCATATCCTCAGCTAGTGGAAATTAGTTTAGCTCCATAGAATGTTAGTGGCACTATTCCAGTTTATACAAGCAGAGGATCTGTTCCATATCATCAGAAAGGATTAGATGATCAAACCTCTTTCTAGCACAGACACTTCATTTTTAGGTAAACTTAATTTTTATGTATGTGATTAAATAGTTTAGCCACTGCCTGTCACTGGCAAAAAAATGCTGTTGTATTTTGAGAGTATATGCTATAAAAGTAGCCCAGCCTGAGACCCACACTTCCTAAGTATTGCATTTATTCTTCCAGAATAAATACAGTCTTTTGTCAGTACCATGATTATACTGACTCTAAGAAAGTAAACACTGACCAGCAGGAAATATCTGTTTTTGTATACATGTATTTTCTGTAAATATGAAGGATCATTTAATTAGTGTTCATTGTTAATAATTTATTTTTGGCTTTAAAAGAATTAATTTTAATTGATGGTATAAACAGTTTGGTTGAACTAATTTTATCATGAAGGTTTTCAGGTTATTAAAGACCTGAGCCAAAGCCTGCTGATATCAATAGTAAAACTCCAATTGATTTCCATGGGCTTTCGATCAGGCCTTATTAATTACATAATTGAAACTGAGTGCTTTGTTGAATCAGGGCCTAAATGAGGAAGAGAAACAAAAGAATCAGGGCATTGGGGAGTGAAGAAAGGAAGTTTGTTTTTGGCCTAACAACTCAAAAACAGCCTCCCTTTAAAAATGATGGATTTCCTCTCCCCATTTAAAAATGTTTGGTAACAGGAAATTCCCTGCCAGACAAAAATGAAGATTAAGTTCTGAGATTTACAGAAGTATCAACAACTATAAATGCAATATGTGACTACAATAATGGATTGTTCTTAAAACTCAGTTGTCACATGGGTGTAGAAAAGATAAGAAAAACTGTGCTCCCACAATCATCTGCCCAAAAATAAAAAGCCTAAATCCAGGTTTATTATTACAGAGGTAAAAGTCTTCAATAAATTTGTCCTCTGAAGTCATTTTCTTCCACATTTTAGGTACAGTCTGTTTCCTTCATATAGAAACATTCATTTATGGAGAATGGCAAAACAAATCTGGTCTGCACAGTGAACATGCAGTCTGACAGCATCAAGTATTAATTGTTCAATTCATGCTTTTTGTCTTATTTTAAAAATAGTTAACTGTGCAAAACACTAATAATCTAGGTAACAAGATTTTGGTACACTGAAAGTTGGGTAGGGCATTGGAAATCTGGACCAATTTTGTTACAGTATTCCTTGTTCTAAGAGATCCATGTTCCACAGATAAGAGTGGCAGAGGCTGACTGCTTCTCTCATGAGTACACCACCTAAAAAGTTCACAATTAGTTAGCTCTGGAAACATCATCATTAGTTGATTTTTTTTTTAAATCTTAATTTCTTCTGACTTCATAAATGAGGAATTGTAATTAACCTCGTATTTCCTGACCTGACCTTTGAATTCTGTTTCTCAAAGCATTGGTTTTCAATATTATCAGCCATTAGGCAGTATTTATGTCCATACATTGTTAATGGTCATGCCTCCATTTTTTCTCTTAGGGTCTTGCTGTTTTGAACCTAAACTTTCAAACTTCTTGAACAGTTGCAAGCATTTAAACCAGAACCATACTCAGCCTTTTCTAGTACAAAAGCTGATACATTTTCGCTAATCAAGGACTACATCTTTGGATGAATCTGATTTGTACCACAAAGTGGCATGGAACTAAAACCAGATAGGCCTGACTGGCAGCTTTATAGTACATTTGCAAACATTGTATAGACTCAGTTTATGGTTGGGCCATGCTGGATATACTTTTCTTCCTGGTAAGTAAGGGCCCACTCAAGTACTCATTGAAGTCAATGAAACAACTCTTATTGACTTCAGTGGGACATGCATTAATGTAATAAAGCTCCTAGTTATCCATGTGGCTATCCTGGGGGAAAAAAATGAAAAGTGTAGCACTGAAAGCAGCTTGCTAGTCAGAGTTAATGTTAGAGTTGCTAACCTTCCAAGATAGGCCTGGAGTCTCCAGGAATTAAAGATTAATCTTTAATTATTATGTCATGTGATGAAATCTCCAGGAATACATCTAACCAAAACTGGCAACCCTAGTTAATGTGATGACAATAAAAGCAATTAGCTATCCATGGGTATCCTGTTCCCTACACCCTTGTTTTGGATAATTGCAATTAACTTTTTAAAAAGCAAGTCAGGATTGATGTGAAATTGCGAATTGCTAGAATCTTGTGAACCAAAATGGCTACTATAAAGATTTTCTTAGGGTAGTTCATTGTTATCAGGGATTTAATGAAAGCTCAAAATATTCATGAATTAAAGTAGTGTGTTTATAGTAACATTAGCTGTTTTAAATCCAGTGTAGCATGTTACTACTATTTATAACTATGGCAGTGTTCTGATGTAACCCTTAATTAAAAATTATCGTACTGCTAGTTTGTTTTTATTGTAGTCATGGACCTCAGATTCTTTAATAGGCTAATGAATGACTGCCTGATTTTCATGAATGTACATTAATAAATAACATGTTTGGAAATGTGGGACTATATTTAACTTGAGATGTCTGAAAACTGATCACAATGGTGGTGCAGGAGAGAATACCATATCCTTCAGGAAAGACTAAATGATTGCACAAAGCAGAACATCATGTCACACCCTTTAGCTAAAATACAATAGCACTGAATAGGATATCATCCCCTCCAGGTACAAACCAACAGAGCAACAATTAAAACACCATACTACACCTAGAGGTATTCTCTGGATTTGGCTCCCTTCTTTCCCTAGCTTAACCTTCTATATTATAAAACAAAGGAAAATGAGACCTGTCAAAGGAAAACCCCCTGCAGAATAAGACAAATATATTTTTGTTGTCAGATAAATTCTGTTGGGTTTTTTTAGGTGGGGGAAAGAGGGATAGTTTCATTACTATTAATGCAAAAGCTAAAAAGAAGTGATTCTCTTAGCTAGCTTGTGCTTCACCTGAATGAAGAGATACTTTTTCTTTATTATTCATGAATGTCAGTGTAAATACTATAATAAAAGACATCTCTACATTTTGATCTATGGGGATTTTAGGTGCCTGAATCACTGCTGCATATTCAGTTGTAAATACACCATTAAAAGTAGGTACAAATAGCCAGAGCACAATTATATAAACATTTTGTAGTGTGAGTATTTTTTCCTGCATAGCCATGCTTTGATCTGCTGATCATGGAACACCTCTCTCCTTTACTGTTCTTTTTGTCTCCATGTTTGAATTGTACACCCCAAGAGATACTGTGAACCGTTAGTCATCTGGGTTTAGATGAAGTGAAAATCACAGCTTAATTTTGTAGTGCTTCAGATTCCTGAAAGAAAATTCTCTGGGTAAAGATGGTTCTTCTGTTAGATTAGTTTCTAAATACTAAATCAGACATCCACTAAATATTCAGATAAATGTTTCTGGAACAAAAAAAATATGATAATCCTTGTAATAAGCCCTGATCCTGCAAACACTAAAGCACATGAGTAATTTTACTCATATGAATAGGCCCATCGAGGATTATTCACATGCTTGAAGTTAAGCAGTTGAAGATTCAGGGGCCATAATCTTTGACTTTTCCTACCTTATTTTTCTTTACATTTTCTTCCAAAGAGTTCAATAATTGCAACTAATTTATAGTTAGTCTTTCACTATTTTTATTTTACTGTATTTCTCTCCCCACAGACATGCTGAGCTTGATATAAACCACTATGCAAGACAGCCAAGTAAGTCTCCATCCAGTTTAAGCAAAAGCAGAACAGTAGATGTGTTGAAGACAGAGCAACGGTCACCTGGAAGGAGCCCTTCTTCCACTAGTCTGAGAGAATCTAAATCCAGGACTGATTTTAAAGAAGATCAGAAGCCAAGTATGATGCCCAGCTTCCTCTCTGAGGCCAATCCATTAAGTGCAGTCACTTCAGTCGTAAACAAGTTCAATCCTTTTGATTTGATATCGGACTCAGATGCAGCCCAGGAAGAAGCCAACAGGAAACAAAAAGCAGTTCAGAAGGACCAGGGAAAGCCTGAGGAGCAAAAGGGACATGCAAAGCATCCAACTCAGCAACAATCTCCAAAGCCAACAGTTCAGCAAAAAGAGCCTGTCAAATCTGCACCCCAGCAAGCAGGACCTTCCAGACTGCCTCCCCAACAGCAGCAACCAGGGGCATCTAAGCAAGCTCCAAAACCAGGGCCTGGTCAGCCAACAGGGCCTCCATCAGAACAAGCAAAACAACCATCTCAGCAACGAGGGTCACAGAGAACTCAGCCCCAGCAATCAGAACCCACAAAGCAGGTACCTCAACAACAGAGTCCTGCAAAACCTTCACCACAGCAACCAGGCCCAACCAAAACATTACCACAGCTACCAGATGCTGCTAGAGGACCATCCCATGCACCAGCTCCCGCAAAGCCATCAGCACAGCAGCCAGGTCCTACAAAACAACCATCTCAGCAACCAGGACAGCAAGCAGGTCCTGCAAAGCCATCGCCTCAACAAGCAGGGCCTGCTAAACAACCATCTCAGCAGCCTGGACCTGGGAAGCCATCCCCTCAGCAAGCAGGACCTGCTAAACAACCAACTCAGCAGCCTGGGCCCGGGAAGCCATCCCCTCAGCAAGCAGGACCTGCTAAGCAACCATCTCAGCAGCCAGGACTTGCAAAACCATCTCCTCAGCCAGCAGGGCCTGCAAAGCTACCGTCACAACAACCAGGACCTACAAAACTATCAGGCCAGCAACCAGGGCCTGGTAAACCTTCACAGCAACGAGTAACTGCAGCCACACCTGGTGAATCAGCCCCAAAGAAAACTTTCTGTCCTCTTTGCACTAGCACTGAACTGCTGCTGCACACTCCAGAACAGGCCAATTACAATACATGCACACAGTGTCAAACCGTGGTCTGCAGCCTGTGTGGCTTTAATCCCAATCCGCATATAACAGAGGTGAGTAGTGTCCAACATTGATTTTCATTCTAGGTCCCAAAATTGGGCTAAAATTCACTATGACTAAGTCCAGAAGCTATTATGGTTTGTAATACATCATGTAGGCCCATTATAGCAAATTAAGAGGAGAAGGTCAGGTTGTTTAGGCAAACAATTCATGTTTCATTTGGAGGGAAATGACAGTTCCGTGTGCATACAGTGTCTAACACAGTGGGGCCCTGGTCTGTGACTGGGGCTCCTAAGCATGACTGCAATAGAAATAATAAGACAAAATCTAATATGAACATTTTTTTTCCTTTGTTTGGATTTAAACACTCCTCTGCTGTGTTTGCAGCCCAGATACCATAGTCTTGTGCTGATGTCTGTGAACCAGAAACATAAACTGATACAGGAAATGACTAAGCAATAAGTGACTAGCCTGTATTTAGTATATCTGCTGAGGGAGGTGCAAAAGTAAACAAGCAGTCCAGATGGTGAAAAAATAAATTACCGTAGAATTTTAAAAAATTCTTTCTGTTTTAATATCTGGAGCAGGTAGTCACACAAATGTGGAAATTTGTGCTTGAAATGGATATAGGGTCAGCTCCTCAAGTGATCTAGATTGGCACAGTTTTGGAGCTACACAGGTGTATAGACCAGTTAAGAATCTGGTTGATGATTTGTAATTTGATGGTTTTCAATTTTTTTTTTTCAATAAGGTGGACCATTCTTTGGTTCACAGAAGGATCTCTCAGACTTACCTCCACTCCCAACCCTGATCTCCACTCCTTAAATTGTAGTACTGGGTACATAAAAATAATATTAGAACATTATTTTTTTTTAAATGAACTTGTTTTAATTTGATGTGTATGGTGGCTTGATTAACTACTCCTATACTATATTTGTGCTGTTTGCATCCTTTCCATGGGAATTCACATTAATATCTGGATAAGCTTAGCTTTGTATAAAGACTATAATAAACAACAAGAAAGAACATTGATAATTGATACATCTCATTCACATGCACATCTTTTATTAGTGGCATTTTTGGATGGTACCTGGTGACATATGGCACGTTGTTTGCATCTGTCAACCTTGATTATTTATTGATTTGCAGTCTTTTTAATAACGAAATGAAATAAAGGTTTGTTGTAGTTATGCAATGGTAATTCTCTGCACCTCTATGCAGAGGATACAAGCTTGAGTTCAGAGCCCATTTGAGTCCATTCCTGGGATATCAAAGGTTGCGTTGGAGTTGATGCTTGCAGATTCTAAGATTAGTAGAGGTGTGAATTGTGTTTTACAGCCTGTGGGTTCTAGGGCCAGTTGCAGGACACGTTCAAGGGGAGTGACCAGAGAATACTGCTGCTGAAGAATGTTATATGGGACTTTTTAGGCAGGAGTGTTCTTGAATGGGGGTCAAAGGAGAAACACTGGTACCCTGAACCTCTACTGCCACACTCCCACCTCCTTGAGTTTGGCTAGCTGGGTGGGACCTTGTGCTGCATCAAATTACAGGAGAATAATTGGATGATTGTCCAGGTTTGGAATAATTGATCTCAAGAGAAATGATCTCAGAAAGTGTGTTTAGAAATAAAAAAACATTAAGCATCCATGGGAAATATTATAGCAGGGGTAGGCAACCTATGGCACATGTGCCGAAGGCGGCGCGCGAGCTGATTTTCTATGGTACTCACACACCAGGGTCCTGGCCACCGGTCCAGGGCAGGGGCGGCTCTAGGCACCAGCAAAGCAAGTATCTGCTTGGGGCAGCCCATTTGCAGGGGCGGCAGAGAAGCTGAGAACCAACAGGGGTCTCTGGGAGCTGTAGTTCCTTGGTTAGCTCCCTGTCTATGGAGCCAGCCCTGGAGCAGGGAACGAACTACATTTCCCAGCATTCCCTTGGCCACTACCAACTGGAAAGGAAGGAGGGGGACCTCATGCGGCAGCGGGCTGTGAGTGCTGTGAATGGTAGGGGATACCATATTTTAACATTAAAAAAACAGGACACTCCATGGGGAGGGAGGGTAGCCCCACCCTGCCACCATCCACTCCCTCTGACTGCCCCCCACAGAAACCCCAACCCATCCACCCCCCCCGCTCCCTGATCACCCCCTCCCGGGACCCCTGCCCCTAACTGCCCCCCAGGACCCCACCCCCCTATCTAAGCACCGCTGGTCCTTGTCCTCTGATTGCCCCCTCCCGGGACCCCTGCCCCTAACTGCCCCACCCCCTATCTAAGCCTCCCTTCTCCTTGTCCCCAACTGCCCCCTCCTGAGACTCCCCCCAACTTCCCCCCTAGGACCCTACCTCCTACCTGTCCCCTGACAAACCCCTGGGACTCTCATGCCTATCCAACTGCTGCCTGTCCCCTGACTGCCCCCCTGAACCTCTGACCCATCTAACCCCCCCTCCCTGTCCCTTGACTGCCCCCCGGAACCCCCTACCCCTTCTCCAACCCCCCAACCCCCTTACCGTGCCACTCAGACCAGCTTGTCTGGCTCCAGCTTGTCTAGCCAGACATGCTGCTGCATACATGCTGCCGTGCTCCCCCATGGAGCCCACAGCCCTCCCCCCCACACACACACCCAGCACCTGCCTTCCAGATTTGATCACCTCAAAATTCAGGAGTGCTCAAGTTCAATTTGGGCAGGTGTTACTTCATTTTTCCCAAATCAAATATACTGATCCACTGTAACTTGCTGTAGAAAAAGTAGGATAAAATTGAGCAAGAAATGCTTCTCAGTGGTTATTAGGACTGGAATTGCTATTTTCAACAGCCATTGCCTTTTTTTTGTTTGTTTGAAAGGAAGACAGTGATATTGCATTGGCAAATTTCCCATAGAAAGAAAGAGTGGAACAAAAGAATAATAAAGGCACCTCAACTTTTCCTTATTTATGGAGGACAGTCTTATAATATGCATCCAGATATCCTCCAATCACACAAGCTGAAAATTGTTCCACTTTACTGCAGCTCTGTAACCATATGGGAACCAATCCTGTCTGTGTTGTGTGCACATCCAAAATTCCTGCTGAATGACACGCCCTGGGAGCGAGTTACCAGTGGGCAGGAGGGTGCAGGTGGGGGTGGAGGGGAGAGCCCCGGGCTGGGGCAGAAGGAGGTGTGTGTGGGGGGCACTAGTGGGGAGGAAGGGGGAGCCCAGGGCTGGGGCGGCAGGGGGGTGGGGGGAGGGCACTGGTGGGGAGGAAAGGGGGAATCCCAGCGCTGGGGTGGCAGGGGGTGTGGGTGGGGGGGAGAGCCCAGGGCTGGGGCAGCAGGGAGTTGCAGGGGGGAGCCCAGGGCTGGGACGGAGGGCAGCCAAATTTTTTTTTGCTTGGGATGGCAAAAAACCTAGAGCCGGCCCTGGTCCAGGGGGTTCTGCATTTTAATATAATTTTAAATGAAGCTTCTTAAACATTTTAAAAACCTTATTTACTTTACATACAACAATTGTTTAGTTATATATTATAGACTTATAGAAAGAGACCTTCTAAAAACATTAAAATGTATTACTGGCACACAAAACCTTAAATCCGAGTGAATAAATGAAGACTCGGCACACCACATCTGAAAAGTTGCCGACCCCTGTATTATAGTATGACAGTCGTGATGTTATATGCAGTGTTGTTGTAGCCTTGTTGGTCCCAGGATATTAGAAAGATAAGGTGGGTGAGTTAATATCTTTATTGGACCAACTTCACTTTTTAATCGTTCACTTCACCTTGAATGGTCCATTGACGTCCGTGTTAACTACTTATGCTAAACAAACTGTTCCATCTTGTATTTGGCTGTGACACTCTGAGTAAGTTTCTCAGACCTGAAGAAGAGCTCTGTGTAAGGTCAAAAGTTCGTCTCTCTCAGTAATAGGTGTTGGTCCAATAAAAGATATTACCTCACCCACCTTATCTCTGTAGTATTGATGTTAGCTGTATTCAAAGATGAAATTCTTATAAACCTTTGTTTTCAAGCCTTTGCAGCTTTCTTGTACAGAGGGGAAAGAGAAAAACCACTTTAGGTGAAGTTTCTCCTGCTTGTTCGGCACTCCCAATTGATAAAATTTCAGTGGCCCATTTTGTATTCAGTTATTGGAGCATTGGCTTTTCTTTCTTTCTTTCTTTCTTTCTTTCTTTCTTTCTTTCTTTCTTTCTTTCTTTCTTTCTTGTGTGCTCCTTAGTGGGATTCTGATAGCTCAAAAGTTGGCTTATGTTTAAAATATCAGATTTCCATGAAGATAGTCAAGAGCCTTCATTGTATTTGAACCAAACTGGTTTAGAGAGAGCTGTAAGTATTTGAAAAATCTTTGATTTTCCACTAACTTTTAAAGTAGGTACTATGCCTGAGTATGAAATTCAATACATTGAGACAATAAATAAAGCTGCCTTTAAGACCATCTGATTGCATACATATGTAAAAGGAAATTTGAATTTCATATCATACTTTGAAATAAACATGGGTAAGGCATTTATTTCACAGTGCAATCATTTCAATAAATGAAGAAGTGCTTGTAATCTAGTCAGCTACTAGCTCTATGCTGATGACTCCCATATCTACCTCTCCTCTTCTGTTCAGCCTCTCATCTCCAATCTTACTGAAATCTCATTCTGGATGTTCTGTGTCCATCTGAAATGGAATATAACAAAACCTGAAGTGCTGATCTTTTCTCTCTGAGCCCTTCTCCCCTCCATTTTATAGCTCAAAATCATCATCTTTTCCCCCTTTTCATCTAGTACCCAAGCTGTTGCCAAATCTTGCTGCTTCTTCCTATACCACATCTCAGACATTCTTTTCACCATACTGCTTGAAAACAATACTTTGTTCCTTGGTTGTCTGTTGCTGTGACTACTGTGAAAACTTTCTTTTCCTGGTTTATCCTTGTTCCTCTCCAGTCCATCCAGAATGCTGCTAAAATAATCTTCCCTCTCACCACTCAGATCACACCATTTACCTAATTAAATCCTTTTTTTGACTTCTCCTCTGCTGCGTAACAGTTAAGCTTCTCATGCTCCTCTTCAGGACTCTAGTTTTCCTTGCATAAACTCTCATTTCCTCCTACTCACTCTTACAAGTCAACGTTCCTACTACATTGCCCTACTGTGCATTTTGTATATCCCTTCATGTCTGTGTCTTCCATTCATACCTCTTTCATTTGGAACTCTCTCTTATTCAGGCACAGTCCCTGTCCCCCAAAATGACAATTCTAAATGAAAAAGAGACAGATGAACAAAAGGTAGGGGGAAGAGCTACAGCATGTAACAGAGGATATTCATTGTTTAGTTGCACGACTATTCCTTTGTAAACTACTATAACTGCCTTCTGCAGGGGTTCTTGCACCTTCCTCTGGAGTATCAGGTTCTGGGCACTGTCAGTGATGGGAGATTGAACCACTAGTCTGATCCAGTATGGCAGTCTGTAAATTTCTATATTACTAGTTGGCAAATTTCTTCTGGGCATCACAACAGAAGTGGCTCCTGAAGAGGAGGGTGGAATAAGGACAGGGTAATGGCCATGCAGAGTAGCTCCAGAAGAGCATTGCATGAATCAGGACAGCATGGAAGAAAGTACAAAAGTTCACCCTCTCTTCATTTAAATTGCTACTTAAAATTCACATCCTATATGAAGCCTGTCCACCTCAATTCAATATAGAGAACTTTGTAACCAAGACTCAAAAGTGATACTGTACTGCTAGGAGATCAGGTCATCATTTGCACCATGTGACTGAACTAACTTACATTGCAAATGTCTTTGGACAAGGTATTGTCTGTCTTCTGTTTTATGCAGCACATTCGAGACTGAAAACACACCATAAATAGCGTGTGTCTGGCAACGTATGTCTCTCTAATCTGTCTAGGTATTTATATTCAGTTCATCACTGTATTATATGAGTGCCTAGAAACAATTACATAAGGTAAAAAAAATTTAAACACAGTTGGTGTTTAGTCCTCTATGTACTTCTCATATATACACTTTCGAATCGCACATCAAAGAGAATGAGAATGTATCTCAAATAACCAGCCTCCTAACTATGTGTTTTATTGTGTGATCATTTGGAATTTTTTCCCCTTCATTTTATTTTCATTCTTACATTCCCTATTGTAAAAACCAACAACACAGGTCCTCAGTGAGGACTGAAGCAGCACTTCCAGATCGTTTAAGCACTACTAATATGTTTAAACACTTGCTTTGCTAGAACCAGGGGCAAAACGCATGAACTTCTATACTTTGTTTCCTTTGGCCGGTAGTTGTAGCAGACTGTCATCCTCTGTGAACCAGCTACTAAAGAAGATGCATAGCACATACTCAGCCAGGGATTGTGCTGAGATAATGCACCTGTATGCTTATTAAACTGGATGCCTATAAAGGGGCAGATTGACTCAAGTTCTAGAGCTCTTAATGTTGGAGACCCTAGTTATATATTTCAGATCTCCTCCATGGGCTTCTCTTTGATACCACATGCCTGTACAGATCCCACTACTTTCAAACAATTCATTCCACCTTTAATCTATCTCAGTCCATCTCTTCTGACCTTCAGTAACCCATTACACATGTTTTCAGTGGTGTAATATGGATGCTCTTCCCTTCTACTTCCATTTTGTTACTGAATTGCAATGTTCTTCATGATAAATAATAGTTATATACCAATATTTGTCATTATTTATATATCTGATATGTCTTTGAGGGGATGGTTTGGTAAAGTGCATGTTAAATACATATTATTAAGAATTTAAACAGAGAAATTGAGGAAACTCATTGATGGTATCCACTGCAATTATAACTCAACGGCTTTGCACATGTATATTAAGAAACTCATTTAAAAGTACATACATAGTTCAAAATACTGTTCTTATACAAGGGTGTATCTTGTTATTCAGAGGAACATAGGACTGGAAGGAACCTCTTGGGTCATCTAATCCAGTCCCCTGCTATCTTAGAGAACCTCATTATATAGTCCCATTCATTAATTTATCAAGCCCCACCCTGATAAGTACATTCCATTCCTGAGGGAACCCTCATTATGACTTTTGTGAATTTGAATTCACAAACATAGTGTTGCATTAAAGGCACACCATTTTGTATAAACCTAATACAGTATTGATGTGTTTTCAATATTTTCTTTATTGATAAATGCTAATAAAGACAGCCTTTTATTAGATCTAAACATTCTCTGCAATGCTTACAATTCAAAAACTGCAGCATTGTGCTAGTGCATGAGAACCAGAAAGTGACATGGACTAGAAACTTACTGTCAAGTATCAGAGGGGTAGCCGTGTTGGTCTGGATCTGTAAAAAGCAACAGAGTCCTGTTAGTCTTAAAGGTGCCACAGGACTCTCTGATGCTAGAAACTTACTGTAAACAAAAATAAGTCTACAATCCTAGACTCCAAGTCTAGGCTTTATTATAGCAGTAGAAATAGCTGTGACACAGCACGCCTTCTGTAAAATACTCTGAGTCCTGAAGAGTATTTATTACTGATGGCAACACGAAGAAGGTAATGCAAAATAGAAAAGTAGTAAGTGTTTGAATCCTTCCATAAACTATTGTAAGTATGAAGACAAAATGAAAGTTTTTAAAAAGAAATCAGATCAAGATTATGTATTTATTAGTATCTAAATATATCATATCAGATTCAACTCTTAGATTCACTGGTGTAAAGCCAGAGCTACTCCATTAAAATGGGTGGAGTTACTCTGAAGTTACACCAGGGTAGTAGAGATCAGGATCTGACCCAAAAATATTCAGTCAGTTATCTAAAAAGTTTCTTATCTCCTGGTGTTAAAATGAAATATCTGCAGTAAAATCCTCCAATAATAAAATGCTTTTTTCCCTCCATAGAATGATTGGAGTTTCACTGTTACTAAATTGCAGTTTAAATATTGTTGTGCACTGAAATAATTTGGGACTTTGGATCAAATTAATCTCTAATGTAGCTCCTTTAATTCTACTTTTTATAAGAAAGATTTACTTCAAGTAGAATGTAGTGTATATTTTTACACAAAGTGGAATTTGTTGGAAGAATTGATGAGCTCCTCAAATGAAAAGTGCTGAGTACATACACAATGGTATTATTCCATTCTGAAGTATTCCTATTTAAGAACCCAATACACTTTCCATTATTCTTTATCAGAAGAAGATTGCATATCTACATTAGTACTCTTTAATTCAGGGCAGAGTCGTATTAAAAGCATTGTTGTCCTGTAGCTTCTAGTTTCTTTAATGCAAAAAAAAAAAAAAAAAAGCTAAGAGAAGCTGAACGATCCTCAGTGTATGGCAAGAAATGTCTGGCCTTCCAACATATAGGCTGATCATTTTAAATAGAAAATACTCTAAAAGGCTTTTAAGCAAATTACCACTAGCCCAGGAAACTCTTCCGTCCAGTTTTTAACACAAGTAAATTATAAATTAATCTGCATAGCTAAAGATGTCAACTGCAGTGAGCCATCTGCACTGGTATTACTGTTGCCCAGCAACTGTAATTTACTACTGCATCAGGTCATGTGATTTGGGATGCTGTTTTCTGGGTAATCACTGGGCAGGAAGTGTGGCTGATTCCTTCTTTGAACAGAAGGGATAATCTGTCAAATCCCAATGATATTCACTTGGTTGGATGCTTTTTATGCAGAACAGATGAACTTTTATTTGTTAACCATTTGTGTTCTATACTGTTGGTGGTAACAGCTAATTTGGAGCCTGGCGTTTCGTACGTAGAGTTGTCATTATTTTGCATTTGTCAACATTACATTTCATCTGCCTTTTTTGTTTGCCCAATCATCCAGTTTAGTGAGATTCCTTTGTAACTTTGTGGTCAGCTCTGAACTTAACTGTCTTGAGTAATTTTGTGTCATCTGCCAATTTTGCCACCTCACTATTCACCACTTTGTTTCCAGATAATTAATGAATATGTTGTCACCGTACATAGCCTTGGGAGACCATGCTATTTACCTCTCTCCATTGTGAAAACTGACCATTTATTCCTACCTTTTGTTTCCTATCTTTTAACCAGTTACCGATCCATTAGAGGATGTTCCCTCTTTTCTCATGACTTAGTTTGATTAAGAGCCTATGGTGAGGGATCTTGTCGAGGGCTTTCTGAAAGTCCAAGTACACAATATCCACTGGATCACCCTCGTCCACGTGCTTGTTGAATGAACCCTTCAAAGAATTCTAATAGATTTGTAAAGGCATGATTTCCCTTTACAAAAGCTGTGCTGACTCTACCCCCAATGTATCGTGTTTAACTGGGTTTCTGATAATTCTGTTTTTTACCATGATGTAAGCCAACTTGCCTGTACTGAAGTTAAGCTTACTGGCCTGTAATTGCCAGGATGGCCTCTAGAACATTTTTTTTAGAAAAATTGGCATTACATTTAGCTACCCTCCAGTCATCTGATGCACAGGCTGATTTAATTGATACGTTACATACCTGAGTTTAGAATGGCCATATCATCCCTGTTGTATTTGGGCTGGAGCTGAACCTACTCCTGCTTTGCCCACTCCAGGATTCTGAGACTTAGATTCTTACCTGTTATGATGTTTTATCAGCCTACATGATACTGCATAGAATTATTGCTGACTTGCATTTTTAAGGGCCTAATATTATGTAAGTAGAAATTTGTTCTATAAAACAAATTCAGATTCCTGTCTCTGACTGCTGTTGGAGGCTTTGGGAGCCATAAACCCGTGTTTGTTCCTGTGCTGGGAATTGACTTCTAGGTCACACTTTGGTGCAGAGTTGGGCCTTTTAAATACATTGGACCTGATTCTCATTTACACTGAGGGTACGTCTATACTACCCGCTGGATCGGCGGGTAGTGTTCGATGTATCGGGGATCGATTTATCCCATCTCATCTGGATGCGATAAATCGATCCGCTAATCGATGCCCATATTCCACCTCAGCCGGAGGAGTAAGCAGAGTCGACGAGGGAGCCGCGTCAGTCAACTCTGCTTACTTGGGGGAGGGATAGCTCAGTGGTTTGAGCATTGGCCTGCTAAACCCAGGGTTGTGAGTTCTATCCTTGAGGAGGCCACTTAGGGATCTGAGGCAAAAATTGGTCCTGCTAGTGAAAGCAGGGGGCTGGACTCAATGACCTTTCAAGGTCCCTTCCAGTTCTCAGAGATTGGTATATCTCCAATTATTACCTTTAACTCGCTGCCGTGAGGACGGCCAGGTAAATCGAACTAAGATACTTTGACTTCAGCTACGCGAATAGCATAGCTGAAGTTGCATATCTTAGTTCGAACCCCCCCACCAGTGTAGCCCAGGCCTGAGGCTCCTTTACAATCCCCTGAAGTGTAAAGGGTTCATAAATCTTTACACTGCACTGGGAATATACAGGGTCCTTATGTTTTATACGCACTTTAAGGCTCCTTTATACTGCCAGGAGACTTAGTGTAAATGATAATTAGTTTCATTATCTTAAAATGTAGCTTTGTTCTGAGAAATAGCTGTTAGAATAGCTCCATTTTTATTGTGTCTCAGTGAATGTTGTTTCAAATGTGCTCAATTTGAAATTTAAAGAAGATGTGGGTTTTTTCTCTTACAGCCATACTGGAAGCTTAAAATCATGCAGGGTCATCCACAGTAATAAAAACCCTGCAGGTCAGCTAAAGCATTCTGTGACACCCATGCTAGTCCATTGCCTTCAATGGGTTTGCACAGGTGTAACAGTTCTATAGATAATGCACAAGAAGGAGTAGAATCCAGCTCGTCCTGAGCAGTCTTGTCTCTGTAGGGCTAAGGAAAGTTAAACATGAAAGCAATAAATATGTATTTTATCACAGGAGTCAGCAGTTCTGACTCTGAATGGACAGAGAAAGAAGAGCAGTTGAATAAGTTGGTACAGGTTTTTCGTCCATGGTCACTCTTCATAGATGGTATTGCTAGAAAATAGAGAATAAACTTACTTTGGAGCTCCCATTTTTAACTAGCACAGTCATTAAAAAGCTGTTGTTATTTCTCTGAACATATGGCTAGTCTTCTTGTGAAATATATTTTAGTGTTTGCTTGTTATTTTGAAATTACATAATTTCACATCAGAGAGCTAGGACATAAGGATAGTGGTTTCCATATTACAGTGCTGAAATCTGAACAAAAGTGTTACTAGGGATATGTGCAACAGAAATCTGTTAAATTTTAACAGGGCTGAAGGGAAGAAACCTGTGGCAGATGACATACTTTTCATTCTGTATCTCTGGCAAAAAATTTTCATTGAAATTATTAAGGAAAGTATGTTTGGAAGCACATTAATATGATGTGAGTCCTTAAGGATACTGAATTGTTAAAGTGTAAAAGAACAATCTTATTCTACTATGCTTGTGTACATGAGATTTCAGTACAGGTTGTGCCAATGTTCCTTTCTTTATCAAAATCTATTTTCATTGATTTTTAGAAAAACTCCCTTTGGAATGAACTTGGAGTGAAAGGCTTTGGATTGAAAGTTTTTTAATTTGAAATGATTGTGAAGCAGAGAAAGGATAAAAAAAAATTGGTGGAGGGAGGAGGCGCAGGTGACTGTAGTTACTATTAGGGCAGTGTTCACTTCCTTCACAGATATGTGCAGCTATCTTGGAATTCTGTGCAAATCTCTCCTGAAGTTATTGGGTGCTTATTCTCAATATTTTGTCAGTCCTTTAAATAAAATGCCCATCTCAAACACATTTCTATCACCATGTATGACACACACACAATCCTTATTTATTAAGCATTCTGGACTGTATCGTGGAGCCTGGCTGATGCTCCCTGAATGCAGGTTAGGGGGAGTATGAAAGGCTGTGCAAAGCTTATCTTTTCACTCCTCTGGTCTTTGCATACTCCGTGCATTGCTGGTCCTGCCTTCCAGGTTAAAGCCATCTCAGGGAGTTGCAGATGGCCCCAAATGGCCAAAAACTCAGCCAGGAGATCAATATGGATGGAGATGATCTGGCAGTGTCCCATTTTCCTTGTTATACTGGCAGAAGAGATGAAGAGGTGTAGCATAGGAGTTTCTACTCCGCTAAAAAATCCACTGGGGCGATTGTTCCTTGGCCAATTACACTAGCTTTAGTGCCCATTTACTTCAGATCAGTGGTGAGGCCACACTGAACTAGAGGTTTGGCCCTTTTGGCTCTGGGAGGAAATAAATATAACATAGAAAGAGTTTGGGATTTGGGCCAGGGCATTGCTCTGACTGCTCACTCTTTCTCCTTTTATGATGGTCGTCATTGAATAGAGGGGAAATGGAGAGTGAGGTGCTCACCCTCCCACAACACAGATTTTACCTTGTCTGTAAAAATATGGAAGAGCAGCCTTGGATACAGCCCAAGCCTACTCCCGCTGAACTCAAAAGCAAACTCTTTGATGGCAGCAGACACGTGATCAGGCCCACACTTCAATATGTTTTAGTTGATAAAATACAGCTCTTAACATAATTTATTTTACAACTCTTCCAGTTAAAACACATGCAAACTACAGTTCTTTGAGTTTAAGATTAAATGTATTGGTTATAATGGCTTTGGGGTTTTGACACTTAAAACAGAGGGATTAAAAAAAAAAGAAGTAAAATCCCTATTTTTTTCCTTAATTTCAGTTGTAGGAGTTACTCATTAACTTTTATTTTAAAAGCTTTATTTTGATTCAGAAAGTAAAAAATAAAAAATGAAAACCTAGGATATAGAGGCAGTTAACATTGTTGGCGCTCAAGTTATAATATATTGCAAACTTCAGAACAGAGTGGACTCATATTTATTTATTTAGACTCTAAATTGGACACTATAATCAGTCTGGACTTAATCAGGTGCTGTGTTTACCATTCATTATATCACATGATGAAGAAAGCATTTGATAAAATTAAAAGGCCATCATTATTTTTTAAAATGTCTTTATTGGTGATAAGAGAGACAAGGTGGGTGAGGGAATATCTTTTATTGGATCAACTTGTGTTGGTGAGAGAGACAAGCTTTCGAATTTACACAGCACTCTTCTTCAGGTCTTGGAAAAGAACTCTGTGTCACTGCTAAATACAAGGTGGAACAGATTGTTTAACAAAAGTAATTAATACATATTTCAAGGGACCATATAAGGGGAAGTGACCCATTAAACACCCCTCCAGTCATAGGAAGGAAATGAAAGGGGGCAGGGGAAGAAACAGCTGGATGGGGTTATTAGTGGGTTACAGACTGTTGTAATAAGTCATAAATCCATCTGTTTTAGTCCCTGATTTTTAGTGTCTAGCAAATTTATCAATTTAAGCTCCCAGGCTTGTCTTTTGAAAGCGCTGTGCAAGTTTCCTTTGATGATGAGGACTGATAGGTCAGATATTGAGTGATGACTTTGTGAAAAGTGTTCACCCACAGGTGCAAGGGTGTCTTTGTCTTTTATTATTTTCCTCTGTGAGTTCATGCGAGAGTATAGTGATTGTCTAATTTCACCCGTATAGTTGCTATTGAGGCATTTAGTGCACTGGATGAGGTACACCTCATGTTGTGATTGGTATGGATCCTGAAAGGTATGTTGTGTGGGGTGTTGATCATTGTAGCAGTGGAGATATGTTTGCAGGTTTTGTATCTGTTGTTCTGTCAGGGTCTGATGCCGCTTTGAGTTGATGTGTCCTGATCTGTTGGGAACTAGCTGCTGAAGATGAGCTTGGAGGGACTGGGGGGTTGTTTGAAGGCCGGAAGAGGGGGTTCAGGAAAGCTTTCTTTCAGGATGGGGTCCCCATCAAGTATGGGTGGTGGTTGTTTGATGCTACCATATGAGAGTTCCGTGTGGGATGGTAGGTGATAACTAAGGGTGCAGTCCAAGGGAATTTTATTTCTGTATTGAAACAGGTTCTCTCGGGGTACACAAGAACAAACGGATATAAATTGTCAGTCAGGAAATTTAGGCTTGAAATTAGACGAAGGTTTCTAACCATCAGAGGAGTGCAATTCTGGAACAGCCTACCGAGGGAAACAGTGGGGGCGAAGGACCTCCATGACTTTAAGATTAAGCTGGATAAGTTTATGGAGGGGATGATATGATAGGATAACGGGTTTAGTCAATAGGTCAATAACGTGCCACACTGGTAATTAGTACAAAGGGTCAATGTTGGGATATTGTTAGCCTTTTCCAGAGGGTCTGGCTGGAGAGTCTTGCCCGCATGCTCGGGGTTCAGCTGATCGCCATATTTGGGGTCGGGAAGGAATTTTCCTCCAGGGTAGATTGGCAGTGGCCCTGGAGGTTTTTCGCCTTCCTCCGAAGCATGGGGCAGGGGTCGCTTGCTGGTGGATTATCTGCTACTTGAAGTCTTTAAATCATGATTTGGAGCATTCAACAGCAGAGTCAAGGGAGAGAATTAGTTCAGGAGTGGGTGGATCGGCTTATGTGGCCTGCATCTTGCAGGAGGTCAGACTAGATGATCATAATGGTCCCTTCTGATCTTGAATTCTATGATTCTATGATTCTATTTGGGTGACCTGTTCCATGAGGTAATCTACTTCTCTGGTGGAGTGTCCTAGTTTAGTGAAGGTGTTTTTGAGCATCTTAAGATGTATATCCTGGACTTTCTCCTCAGAGCATATTCTGTGGTATCTGAGTGCCTGGCTGTAGATAACAGATTTCTTGGTGTGTTTGGGGTAGCTACTGGATCTATGAAGATGGGTGCGATGATCTGTGGGTTTTTTTGTATATAGTTATCTGTAGGGTTCCATTTGTGGAGCTGATCTTGGTGTCCAGGAAGTTGATGCTGGCATCGGAGTGTGCCATAGAGAGTTTTATAGATGGGTGGTGGTTGTTGAAGTTGTGGTGGAAGTCTATGAGGGAGTTTGTCATCTGTCCAGAGGATGAAAATATCATTGATGTATCTCAGGTATATTGTTGGCCTGGAGGTGCATTTGTTCAGAAATTCTTTTTTCAAGGTGGCCCATGAAGAGGTTGGCGTATTGGGGAGCCATCCTAGTGCCCAGGTCTATGGTACTATTGCTCCTAAAATCAGAGGTTAGGAGGAAAATAGTAACACATTTTATTCATTGAGGTTACTTTGATTATGCATCATTTAAGCCTTCAAAATATGACTTCATAGCCTTTGCACCTCCCTATGTACAGCAGTAAATTTCATTCTTTTTTAAGTCAGTCAGCTGAAATTAAACTGGCCTGTTTCAGTTTTGTTTTTAGTCAGTTTCACTTTTTGGTTGCTATGCACTAATCAGATATTTGAGTTGCAAACACTGCAGAGGAGTGTGTAAACACAAACCAAAAACAGTCTTAGTTGAAAATGGAAGACAAAAGACAGTGTCAATACGACAACATTCATACTAATACAGTTTTGGTATTGCTAAACCTACATCTGGGGCCTAACTAGTGTTCCTATAAGGGAAGCAGTTATTGTTGTTGAGATCGTCTTCCATAACATATGTATATTGTACATGTCTGAATAGTTAGGGACAATCTAGGTGGTGTTTTTAAGATACTGTGTCTAAATGTTAAAATCTCTTTTATGGTCATTATTGAAAATGTATTGCTGGATAAGTACAGAGGAAAACGTAATAATTAAAAAGCAGTCTGGGCCAGTTCAGTTTTCATTTCCATGGGTGCAAGTTGCAGTGAATTCAATGGGAGTTGCACACACTTGAAGTGGTAGCTGAAGTCTCTTAATTATTTTGTCCCGTAAGCTTGGCTCATGCCCTTGAATACCAAAACCTTCACCACATAAAATGGCCTAGTTTTCATCTTGGTTGGTGGTAGGGAGGCGGTTTTGCAAGTCTGTGGAGGGAGCAGGATGCATGAATCTCCCCTCACCTGGGGCAGCCAAGAGCCTATAAGGAATTCTGTACTACCCCTGTGATCTGCCCCTGTGTGCAGCTCCCTTTGTCCCTTGGCAGTGTGGCTCGTGCAGCAGATGTAATATCACTGGCTTTGTGAGTGAACCTGTGCCCTACTTTCCCCTCCAAAGGGAATAGAGAGTGTGGAGGAGTAGGAGATAATGCTGTAATGAGCAGAACTAACTCTCCTGCTGGAAATGGTTGCCATGCAGGATATCATGCCAAACTGAGTAGCAATGAAAAGCATGGGGAATGCCATGTGGAGCAGATGTTTTCCTGGCTTCATCTCCCTCTTCCTATGACCTGACATGTCCTTTCTGAAATCCTATGGTGCCCCAACCGCAATTGTGCAGACAGCCTTCAGGGGAAAACAATGCTGTATTTGTGCTGCTCTTCTCTCTTAAAACAGTTATGGGGGCATAAAAAGAGAGCAAGAATGGTCCAGAGATTAGGGTCATAGCCTGGGACTCAGAAGAGCTCAGTTTAATTCTTTGCTCTGCCATACTTCCTTTGGGCAAGTCATGTAGTCTGTTCCCCATCTGTAAAATAGCATTTATTGCCCTCACAGGGCTGTTGTGAGGTGAATATATTACAAATTGTGAGGTTCTTGGATACTACAGTAATAGAGGTCTAGAGGTACAGAAAATAGATGAATTATTTACCTTATTCCTTCCCTTTGTGCTGAATAATGAAGAGTACAATGGGGTTTATGGTAATTACTTTTGGATCTAGTAAGCCTAATAATGATATGATTGCAGGAACACATAATTATGGTTCATGTAGGGCCATCATGTTTTAAGCAGAGCTCCTCATTCATTTCAGATGAAGACTTGTGCTCAGAAGTTGATGATATAAAATGGGTCTTCATAAATATATGGAATTCATTAGCACACCTCTATTGTTAGTTCAATATGTGCATATAGAGTACCACTATAACTTTTTTGCTGCTATTATATAAAACATAACCAAAACTATAAACTAGATCAGGAACTTGATAATTGCACTTTTGTCTGCTCATTATTATTATGGCTTTCAATTGGCAGCATTAATTTACCAAACTATTTTTTGAGTATTATTATTATTTATTAATTATTACTGCTTTCTTTTTTTAAACTTTTTTTGGCAAATCAGTATTGCTGATGAATCAATGCTGGCAAATCAATGCTGCCCCCATCAGTTTCCATAGTGCCTGAAGTGTGGACTTGTTCTGATGGCCTGGACTGCAGGAATCAGAAGTGAAATGAAAGATTCAAGTTGTATTTTTTTAACCATAAAGCAATATTTAGTGGTGATATTTCCCTCTCTTTTGCTGAACTTTTACCTGATTTACTAATTCTAGCCAAAAGTTGATTTACTAATATTAGCATTGCATGACCCTAATTGTAAATCTTTTTCTGCAGGTTAAAGAATGGCTCTGTTTAAACTGCCAGATGCAAAGAGCACTAGGTGGTGATTTAGCTTCAGTTCATGGTCCTGTGCCACAGCCTCTTCCACCCAAACAGAAGACAACCTTTCCACCTTTAACAACCAAACCACCCTCCCAGCCCCAGCAGCCTTCTCAAAAGAAAGAGATTTCTCAAACACCTACTCCTTCCCAGCCCCCAGAACCTAAAAAGCCCCCACCATTGACAAAGCAACCATCCATGCCTGGCTCTCCCCCTGTGAAATCAAAGCAGCCACCCACTGAGCCTGTTACCCCGCACATCTCTCAGCAAATTGAACCCACTCCAAAATTTGGCCAGATCAAGCCAACATTGGTTGAAGAAAAGCAAAAGAAGCCTACAACTGACAGTGTGCCTACCTCTTCGGCATCTGGTCTGAAACAGGATTCACAAGGTCCCAAAGCTCCGTCAACTCAACAGAAAGCAGTGGAACCTCCGAGATCAGAACATGCCAAGCTATTGCAGGACACCCATCTGGCTGGGGATAAAGCTGTCCTGCCAGATTCCAAAACTTTACCACAAGTGTCACAGCAAAAGTCGGATCCTAAATTTGTTTCTCACGCGGGATCAGACACTAAAGGTCAAAAAGCTGTTGAGCCAGCACAAAAGAAAGAAGACCCTAAGAAGACACAAATAAAAGTAACCCCAAAACCTGATGCCAAGCAGGTTCCAAAAGGACAACAACCAGCTGTAGGCCCAAAGCCTACCCCAGTGCAGCCAGCACCTCAGCCTCAAAAGCCTCAGAAAGCTCAAGAGCAACCAAGGCGTTTCAGTCTAAATCTGGGAGGTATTACTGATGCCCCTAAACCACAGCCTACAACTCCACAAGAAACAGTTACAGGGAAACTCTTTGGATTTGGCGCTTCAATCTTTAGCCAGGCTTCAAATTTAATCTCCACATCAGGCCAACCAGGACCTCAATCCTCGGGCCCTCTACTGGGGCCTGCTACTAAGCAACCCCCTCCGCCATCTCAGGTACCGCCCAAAGAGGCCAGTCAGACTCAACCATCTCCAAAAGCAGCACCTGTGAAAAAAGAAGCCAAGCCTCCTGTGGCAGAAAAATCACAGCCACCCAAGGCAGATAACATTGTAACCGTTAAAGGGTCTGAATTTGAAAAGAAACCTATTGCTGCTAAAGACAGCAAGCCTCAAATTGCTGAATCTAAAAAAACTGCTGGGCCACCGGGACTGGAAAAAACTACCCTACCTATATCAACTTGTACTCTTTGTAAAACTGGACTAAACATTGGTTCTAAGGATCCTCCCAACTTCAATACATGTACAGAATGCAAGACTATTGTGTGCAATCTCTGTGGATTTAACCCGATGCCACACATAGTTGAGGTAGGCAGTGGCATTTATATTTACTCTATATACGTTAGTAACTGGTTTTCTAGATTGTGAATGGCAAAGCATATTTTTAATTAACAAGTGGTGCTGAACAACTCTAATGCTTCATTTGAGAGCTTGTATTTTTTTAATTAAATATTTCTGAAACTTGGAGGGTAGTCAAAAGCTATTTTAGATGAATTTCCTGTATTTTAAAGGAAGCTACTGCAGTAGATCTCCTAGGTTTTGCGGCAAAGGCAGGCTAATAATAGTGATGATTACTGAACCCTTTGAAATTAGTGGTATTATAGCATGGCAGATTATTGTACTCATTCTTTGGAGCTCACCCTGGGGTAAAAGTTCTCTTTCATGTCTGTCTGTATAGCAACATTAATATGGTTTATTTCCCTCTCCTCCTCCTTTGATCAGTGAGTACTATTGAATGAAAGGATTTATTAATTGTTAGTCACTTTTCCCCAGCACAGTCTTTTAACTTCTCCCTAAATCTGTTAGGCAGGGTTGTACCTATGCCTTCAGGTTCCATTAACTACATTCTGACTCTGCACTGTGTGTGGGAGGCAGACTCATTTTTATGTGCCCAAACCCCTGAAGTTTGAGAGATACGTGTGTGCAAAGTGGGGCAGGATTTAAGAAGGCAACAATCAGAAAGCCATTTAACTGATAAAAGGGCTGGAGTTTGAATGGGGCTGTTCATTGTTAAAATACGACAATATGGGTAGTTCCTTTCCCATGTAGCTATGCAGCAAAATGTTTCCACAAAAGACAATTATTGGAACAGGTTTAACTTTTGTAACCACCATTCTTTCCAGAAAAGCAACATTTATCATTTATTTATTGTTCTTTCTTACAAGGGGTTTTTGAAAAAGAGGGAAGGGATGAGGAACTTTGTCAACTTATAAGCAGGGCAGAAAAATGCCATACTTTCCTTATTGCGTTAGCAAGACCTTACTTGGTAAAAATAGACCACCAGCAAAATACTTGCAGGTAATTCAAGTGTGTAACTCAATTGACTTAGTACCTGAGAAAAGAAACTGTTAGTTAAGGGTATTTGGTATCTTAGTAAATAAACTAGAAATGGCTATCCGGGTTAGATCATTGTGACATCACTGCCATAGCATGAGTAGAATAAATAGGAAGAATACTGAAAAGAAAAGAACATTCAATGTGTGTGGACTTTATCTCCTGGATTCTCTTCCACCACAGTATTATCAACCCTTGAGAGTGTGGAAAACCTGAGTCAGAGCTTCTTCCCCTTCAAAAAACCCCAAACTAAACCAAACAACAAACGCTCACGTTTTTGTATCTGTCTTCTGAATTTTTCAGTTTTTAAGGCAGCAATCCTGCACCTCCAGAATGTGAGGTCATTTGGGTTTAAAATTCAGGTAGAGATTTTTCAAAAGTGACAAAGGGATTCAGGTGCAAAAGTCCCATTACTTTTAATGCGGCTTATACTCCTAAATTCCATCATCACTTTTGAAAGTCCCACACTTGGCTGTTAAATAAATGCATTCACAAAAATGTGAGGCTTCCACCTGACTTCCCTGCTGGTTCCATGTACCTTCTCCTAATACTTCAGGTGGGAAACTGGCATGCTATTTCCTGTTTTCCTCCCTTATCACTGTCCAACCTTCCCGCCTGGACTCCTCCTGTCAGCCTCCTAGTATTCCTCTCACCTATATCTCCCTTTCTGCTCCCCTTAATATTCACCCCCACATTCTCTTCCCTTCAAAGTCTCCTTCCATTTCTGCTCAGTTTCCTGCCCATTATTATCTCTCTCCCTCCCTCTCACAATATCCAGCACCTCACATTCTAATTTTCTTCCCCTGTAGTCTGTTTTCCCCCATGTCTCTCCTTCCCACCCAGTTGTCTTCCTCTTTCCCACATTCCTTTATCTATTTTCCTTCCTGAACTGCAAATTTCCTTAGCTGCGGTCCCATTTCTATGTTACCCCCCAAGCCCTTTTCTGTTACTCATACCCCATGGTTTCCATCTTATTTGCTTCTTTCCTCTACTTCCCTCCCTCATTTAGCAAGCCACTCTAGCTAAATGTCTCTGTCTCCTCCCTGGCCACACATTTTGAAGAGGATGCAGGGTTCTGTCCCCTTGAGAAGAATGGGAGGTGGTAATCCTTTTCCAATGGGCAAAAAATCATGAGGAAGCTCAAGTAATCCAGACATAAAAACCACCTGAAATCGTGAAAATTGCAAGTAATATAATGAGAGTTAGCATTGTATTCATTCTGTAACTGTAGTGCTCAATACAGCTGGAGTGTGATGTGCTCTGTCAAGGGACAAACAGCTAATCAGATTGTGTTTATTACCAAATTCACACACTCCAGCAACTATTTTGGAAGTGGGGACGGGACTGTTTTACATGGGGATCAGAGGAAGGAATGCTTATTGTTGTTAGAATGAGATCAAGAGGGAAATTTCACTCCCTCTGTTTAACACACACACACTCTTTTTATCCTTACTCTCAGGGCCGGCCAGAACATTTTGGCACCTGAGGTGGGGAGCTCAAATGATGCCCCCATGCCCCCTCACTTGGGGCAAAACTTTGAAAGGTCTCAATTCTGCTTTCTTCCTGTTCTGCTCCTCTCATGGTAGTGCTCTGCTACCTACCTCAATAAAGGAGAACTAACAACTTAAAATGCCTTGTTCAAAAGTAACACTTAACTTTCAAATGCCTGAACAGCAAATGTAACTTTTCTTGTCTGCCTAGTAAACACTGGCATTTTTATTTGTTTGCATAATCAAAGTGGTGCTTTCTGTGCTTTCTTGGTTGCAAAGATTTGAACTGCTCCTGAAGGTCCACAGTCGGCCAGCTCATGCTCAGTTGAGATGGTTGCAAGGCCGACCAGCCTCTCCTGTGTCATTGTGGAGTGTAGATGTGTTTTTATTAACTTCATCTTGGAGAAGCTGTGTTTTCCACTAGCAACTGTTACAGGAAGTGTTAGAAGTATGCACAGAGCATTTGTAAAGAGGATGGTCATCTTATTTGTGCACATATTTCAGAATATATAAATATATTGGAGTTGATCCTGCTGAAATATATCTTGAAAGGGCTTTCAGTTCATCACCTAAATCACTCGCATCAATATTGCCCATGTCATCATGTGTCAACACTGTCTCTAGTGCCCTGCATTGCTGGTGTAGGTCTTCTTCAGGTATAGTGAGGAGTTTTAGAATATCATACAACATCCTAAATATACTGCTATGTTCCTTGAGCTGCATGAAACGTTCTTCAACTGACTATATTGCACAATCTAGCACCTGGTTAAAGAATTCAACTTTGAATTGTTGTTTGGGGTCTCTTATGGGATTATCCCGTGCCTCGTAATCAAAATGTCATCTTCAGTGACTCTTGTATTTTCTTGAATGGGTGGGAAAATAGCTTCAGTGTGAAGTTCCTCTGCCAACGTCTGTGCACTCTTCAGAACGTTTTGAAATCCCTCATCTGACTGATAAGACTGTAGGTCTGGCTTTGCTTTGTCCAGTTGTTCCATTGCTCCAGATATATCAAGGTCAACACCTTGGAGTCTCTTGCTTACAACATTTATTTCAAACAGTATGTCATGCCACAACACTAAGCCACACAGAACTTTGAAGTTATGTGTGTTTCTGGTGATTCCATTTCCCTCTGCCACTGTTCTCCCACGAACAGTTCCTGTCATAGCATTATCCTCCATAATGGCAACTATGGCATCATCTGTCTTCCCAGTTTGGTGTTTGATAGGCTTTATCGCCTCCGCTCGACTTTCCCATCATGTGGCACACAGTGGCTTCAGTGTCAGAGAGGATGTTCCCTGATGTTGCTTCAAAATTTGCCATTGATGAGTTGATGCAGAGAAAAATACATAGATGCTTTGAATTACATTTAAAAATTCAGCAGCCTCACTAGAAGCTGATGCTGCATCACTGAATGAGAACTGTGTGGGACAAAAAAAGCTCCAGGGTTTAACTCTCGGATCCGTGTCTGCACTCCTCTGTTCTTTCCTCTCATGTTGGCACCATTATTGTAGCCCTGACCTCTCATGTCAGCTATCGCAATTCCTGTATCTTCCAGCTTTTTAAGAAGCACATTGGTCAAACCAGCTCCTGTAGTATCATCAATGTCAATAAATTGTAGAGACAGTCACCATTGCAGGGACATTTTCACTAGGTTCTGTTGTTGTTACAAAACTCACCATTAAAGTCATTTGTTCCGTATGGCTCATGTCAGGTGTGCAGTCCAGAATAACAGAGTAATATCTTGCTGACTTCAGATCTTCCACAATCTTCTGTTTGACTTTTGTTACCGGTAACTGCATGATCTCATTTTGAATTGTTTTTCCAAGGTAGTGGTGTGTGTACATTTCTTGGGTGGCGACTCTTCTTAGATGCTCCTGGAATACAGCATCAAACTCAGCCATCAGCTCCACAATTTTAAGGAAGTTTCCATTGTTTGGCACATACAGCTGATATGAAGTGCCACGCAGTGCTAGGTTTTGGGTAACAAGCATTCTCACAATGGCAATGAGCCTTTTCAGAACATTTTGCCAGTAAAGAGACTCTGATGCAATCTTCTCTTGATGCTGATCATCTATGGTGGCCTTTAACCTTAGTCTCATCTCAAGCTCTTTCCACCCGTGGAATGCTCTCTGGTGATATATTGCCTTCTTATGGCATGCCAGATTTCTAGCCAGATTTTTCCTGTCTTTGGAACATTAGACTAGAAGAGTTTGCAAGAAAAACAGTATGCAGCATTCTGGGTTTATGAGTACATAAGCCATGGCCTCTCCACTTTGTCACCATTGGGGATTTCACGCCAGTAATGTGTTGGATGGAAACTGCTCAAGTGGGTCCACAGTCCTGGATCATCTAGACTTAAGGAACTAAACTCAGCAGCAGCTGTTTCTTGCGCCTCCACCACACTCTTCTCTGATCTACACTTTTCTTCAGGAATGTGCATGGTTACATCCATTTGAGATGGAGATATGGATGCTGCAGTAGCTGCCAGGTCACCTGTACTCTAACTGGAAGATCACCACTCACATCCTCACTGAGGCCAGAAGGCTCACCGTGAACATTTGTGTCTACGTATCTCAGGAGAGCTCCTTCCTGCTTAGATAGAAAAGCTTCCTTTGCTTTCTTTCTTTTTCTGAATGCTGCCCCAGAGGGGCATTTTCTTCTTTCACTCATGACTGCTGTTCTGTGCCAGCTATAGTGGCTCTCAACACTCAGTTGAAGGGGACAAATAAACAGGTTAGTTGCAGGGCCTGAGTGAGAGAAGATATCCGTGTCTTAAGGGCCTAACTGGCTCCTACTACTTTAGCTGACTGCCTGTTCTCCTCATGTGGGTTCAGGGAAGCAAGAGGAAGCTCCCTGAGAAGCTGGTGTTAATCAGTCCAGGCTTCTGGGGGTGCTAGAGAGGTACAGAATAGGCTCTCTCCCTGCAGCTCCTGCTGCTTTCTGTTATTCCCTCTCACCTTTTCTCCTGCCTGTTCTTATGTCTCCTCCTTCCTCCAGCACAGCACTCCACCATCTCTGTGCATCTAGAGCAGAGAGAATACATATGCACCAGCAGCAGACACAATTTTCTACCCTCTGGGTCCTAGTGGCACCTTCCTCCCCTTCCCCCTCCCTCCCCCCACCCCAGTCTGGCACCTGAGGCGGCCGCCTCAGTTCACCTCATGGTAAGGCCAGCCTGCTTATTCTCTGAGTTCTAATCTGGAAAGACCAAATTCTGCTGTTTTAAAGTCTGTATCTTTCCTTTTTAAAAAAATCCTTCTGCCTCTTTATACTGAAGTCAGGATGGGTTTTGGGTCAGAAAACAATGCAGCATCAGTCCTAAAATGAGCTTTATTTTGCAGTTGCTAATGCACCAGGGCGGTTCTTACTGGTGGTTGTGCATCAGTCTATGAATTGTTACCTGGTACCTGTCAAAACATGAGATGTGTCCTTTCATCACTTGGGAAACTAGAGGAAAAGCTTTGGGAATGGGTAATAGAGAAGGGCCTGGAAGGTGACGCAGGAATGAAGGCAGCATCTATGCAAACGTGTTTGAGTGATTCTGATCCTGCCCCATTTAAGGGGTGCACAGTGGGGCTCAAAGAGCAAGAAAACACATATTGAGTTGACAAATACTCAGGAAAATCTAACCAACCAGTGTATTTCAATCGCTGAGTACTTTTAACATGGAATATCCAACAAGCAGCCTGGTATCATGCTGTGGACAAGGGTGGCTGATACTTAAGAGGGAACGAGATGCCTGTTTATAATAAAGGATATTTGTTCCTGTCGTTATGTGACAGCACCTCACCTTTTAAAGAGTATTTCCTTCTCTGAATCCATTGAAAACAATCCCTGTGCTGATGAGCTCCGGTTAAACCTACAGGGCCAGTCTCTCAGCAGGTGTAAATCAGCAAAGTTTCATTGATATCAATGTAGCTGCACTGATGTTCACAAACTGAGGGTACAGATTGCCTTTTTTTAAAAAAAGGCAGTGATTGCTCTTTTTTTCTCATTTGTTGATCTAGCAGTCAAATATTTATTTATCTAAATGGTAATTTATCTGTGAAGTAAACAACAAAGAATAATTAAATGACACTTCATAGATTTCAAAGACTTGTAGGGGCACATGAATCTGGTGCATTAACACACATCTGAGCCACTGTTCTTATCCTACCATTTACACAATGGGGAGGAGCATTGTTTACTGACTGTTTAATTAGCTTTCCTGTGGGTTTCCAGCTCAGGTAGTTGGAAGTAGTTCTATTTTTAGTAACAGAATACAAGAAAATTGCAACTGTCGAAGCTCGGAAATGAAGACAGTGGCAACGACCATTTTGTGCATTTAAAGCTCAGTGTAGCTTTTGAGAAAATACTGAACAGGATCAGAACTGGGTGGCTAATGTAATTGTTTGACATGCTGCGGGGGTGTGGGTGGGGGGGTGGCAGGAGGGAGGCATCGTGCCATTAAATAGTGTGGCAATAAACTACAAGGAGGATTTTCAAAAAAGAAAGGTGAGTTAGAAATGTCCAGAGGGAAAAGCTAGGACATTAAAATCATAGAATCAGGATGGGTCCTCTATAAATATAACATCTTAATATAATCACATAGCCTATGAACAAAAAAGGAAGCAACATGATATATGTGGTGTGTATATAATGTTCGCATATGCAGTATGTCTAATCTAATAGAAATGCCAAGGGAACAAGAGACCTGGAGTTCTTTAGTCTTTTGATAGCTGTAAAATTATCCATAGATATTGGAAGGAAAAAATGATTCCATCTGTGAAAGAATTTATTATGAAAGTAGTAAGAAGAATATTTTTGGAATTGAAAATAAGTTTGGGAGAACTTTTGGGGAAAATGGATGTAATTTCTAAAACCTGTAAAGGAACTATAATTCTAAGAACGGGATATGTGCATGAAGACATAGCTTGCATATGACAATCTTAAATAGGGGAAAGGAATATTTATTATTAGGCTTATTTGATGGGATTGTCTTCTGTGTAAAATTCTACAATTTGACTAATAAATGGAATGTTAATGTTTTTGCTGTCTTGGGCCCCCACTTGTATTTACTAGACTTTATTAACATTAATACATAAATAATGATCTTCCCCAAAATAAAACAATGGTGAAGGGAATGGGGAAAGTGGCTACATTGTGAAGTCCTTCCCCAGCAAACTTGGTGGTATCATAAAAGCGAAGAGCTTAGCAGAATTCAAAGATCAGCCATTTATGTGGGCAATGAGAGCACCCAGAGTTATAATACAAAATATGAAAAAAATAAATTTTTGCAATGAATATAAACCTTCATGCTTCAAGATGTAAACAAACTTCTAACTTTTGGAGCTAGCAGGACATTTTCCATGATCCCATAACTGCCTACTGCAGGGTTTCTTATATTATTCTCTGAAGCAGTTGGCACTGGCCACTCTCAGAGAAAGGATACTGGTGTAGATGGCTCCTGATCTAACCCAGGATGGTGATTCCTATTTTCCAAATTCCCACTGAAGTCTGAGGGGGAAAATGGAGCATCGACATCAGCAGGTGACCCATTTTGTTTAAATGGTTCAGGAGTTTATTCAGGCCCAAACACTAGCCTTTAAAAATAATCGAAATCCAGCCCAATTGAAATGAGTTGTGTAATTAAATATCCAAATGTGGCAGGGGCTCTTTAAAGCAAGTCTTTTAAACACTTTAAAGTAATGAGCCATCCAAGATTGTAATGAAAATGTCCCGAAAGATGTACTGTATCATCTGCAATATCCATTACTTCTCTTTTTAATTTAGTAACAGTTGTGCACTACACTGTCTTCCCTTTAGAGAAAACCTGGACATTCTGCTAGTTTGTCTCCTATTAGAGTTTTATAAACTTCTTTGTTGTGTTGTGTTGGGGATTTGTTTATAGAATAGAGGGTATCTAGAAAACCTAGAACACAGCAGAAAATTCTACTGGTTGGAATACATAAAGAGGAATCCCTACCATCAGTGGTTTCCCCAGGAATTGAAATTAGAGGGGGTGTTCGAATTTACAGGGGGGGGGGTGTCAGGACCAATGAGATATATAAAAGAGATATGAATAAAGTAAATGTTTTGTTAGGATTATGCAAATTTAACATAAGAATAAAGCAAGTTAAACCAAAACACATAACAGGTCTAGATTTCTAAAAAAATATACATTTAAAAAAAAAAGTATTTAATTTAAATTGATTTTTGAAAAGTAAGCCATCATGGGGTAAGAGGAAAGTCCTCTCATGGATCAGTAACTGGTTAAAAGATGGGAAACAAAGGGTAGGAATAAATTATCAGTTTTCAGAATGGAGAGAGATAAATAGTGGTATCACTGAGGGGTCGGTACTGGGACCAGTGCTGTTCAACATATTCATAAATGATCTGGAAAAATGGGTAAACAGTGAGGTGGCAAAATTTGCAGATGATACAAAACTATTCAAGATAGGTAAGTCCCAGGCAGACTGCGAAGAATTACAAAGGGATCTCATAAAACTGGGTGACTGGGCAACAAAAATGGCAGATGAAATTTAATGTTGATAAATGCAAAGTAATGTACATTGGAAAACAATCTCAACTATACATACAAAATGAAGGAGTCTGAATTAGCTGTTAACACTCAAGAAAGATCTTGGAGTCATTGTGGATAGTTCTCTGAAAACATCCACTCAGTGTGCAGCGGCAGTCAGTGATTCCCAACATTGTTTGCTTTTTTAAAAAGAACAGGAGCACTTGAGGCACCTTAGAGACTAACAAATTTATTTGAGCATAAGCTTTCGTGGGCTACAGTCCACTTCATCAGACGTAGCCCACGAAAGCTCATGTTCTTTTTGCAATACAGACTAACACGGCTGCTACTCTGAAACCTTTGCTTTTTTAAGAAAGGGATAGATAATAAGACAGAAAATATCATATTGCCTTTATATAAATCCATGGCACATGTACACCTTGAATACTGTGTGCAGATCTGGTTACCCCATCTCAAAAAAGACATACTGGACATGCAAAAAGTACAGAGATGGGCAACTAAAATGATTAGGGGTATGAAACAGGTGAAGAAATTAAAATGGGAATTTTCAGCTTAGAAAAGAGACGACTAAGGGGGGATATACTAAAGGTCTATAAAATCTTGACTGATGTGAATAAAGTGAATAAAGTAAATGTTTTGTTAGGATAATGCAAATTTAACATAAGGAAAATGCAAGTTACACCAAAACACATAACAGATCTAGATTTCTAAAAAAAATATATAATTTAAAAAAAATGTATTTAATTTAAATTGACTTTTGAAAAGTAAGCCATCATGGGGTAAGAGGGAAGATCCTCTCATGGATCAGTACCTGGTTAAAAGATGGGAAACAAAGGGTAGGAATAAATTATCAGTTTTCAGAATGGAGAGAGATAAATAGTGGTATCCTTGAGAGGTCAGTAGTGGGACCAGTCCTATTCAACATATTCATCTGGAAAAATGGGTAAACAGTGAGGTGGCAAAATTTGCAGATGATACAAAACTATTCAAGCTAGTTAAGTCCCAGGCAGAC
Source organism: Mauremys mutica (assembly GCF_020497125.1). Classification (NCBI taxonomy): domain Eukaryota; kingdom Metazoa; phylum Chordata; order Testudines; family Geoemydidae; genus Mauremys; species Mauremys mutica. Next base: position 20,604,213 of record NC_059072.1, read on the forward strand.
TGCGAAGAGCTACAAAGGGATCTTTGAACTGGGTGACTGGGCAACAAAATGGCAAATTAAATTCAATGTTGATAAATGCAAAGTAATGCACATTGGAAAGCAATCTTAACTATACATACAGAATGATGGCATCTGAATTAGCTGTTAACACTCAAGGAAGAGATCTTGGAGTCATTGTGGATAGATCTCTGAAAACATCCACTCCATGTGCACCAACAGTCACAAAAGCAAACAATGTTGGGAATCATTAAGAAAGGGATAGATAAGACAGAAAATATCATATTGCCTCTATATAAATCCATGGTACATGCACACCTTGAATAGTGTGTACACATCTGGTCACCCATCCTAAAAAATATATATTGGAATTGGAAAAGGTACAGAGATGGGCAACTAAAATGATGAGGGGTATGAAACAGGAGGAGAGATTAAAGTGACTGGGAATTTTCAGCTTAGAAAAGAGATGACTAATGGGGATATGATAGAGATCTACAAAATCTTGACTGGTGCGAAGAAAGTGAATAAGGAAATTTTATTTAATCCTTCACATAACACAAGAACTAGCAGTCACCCAATGAAATTAATAGGCAGCAGATTTTAAAAAAACAAAAGGAAGTATTTCTTCACACAATATAAAGTCAACCCAGGAAACTCTTTGCCAGGGGATGCTGTGAAGACCAAAACTATAACAGGATTTTAAAAAGAACTAGATACATTCCTGGAGAACAGGTCCATCTGTGGCTATTAGCCAGGATGAGAGGGATGCAACGCCATGCTCTGAGTGTCCCTAGCCTGTTTGCCAGAAGCTGGGAATGGGCAACAGGGGATGGATCACTTGATGATTCCCTGTTCTATTCATTCCCTCTGAAGCACCTGGCCTTGACCACTGTTGTAAGACAGGGTACGGGGCTATATGGACCATGGGTCTGACCCAGTCTGACCATTCTTATGTAAAAATTAATTATAATAAAAATGTTTAGTACAGAAACTCCCCAACATAATGACCTCCCAAGATAGCAACAATGTGAGATAACAACCTTGGCAAATACTGCATTTTAAAAATCTTGGCCTACTGGGAAACATTTATATAAGTTTCCATTCCCAGTCACAAATCTAGCATTCTGGAGCAAAGTGACTAAAATATAGTCCAACAAACAAATGTTTATTTAACATGCCCCACACTTTTCCCTCCACCGCACTCCACTCACCGGTGTTGTCCTTGGTCAGTGGAGACTCAGAGTTCAGAGGTGCTTTCACGTGAGTACACCTTCCAGGTGGGGGACAAAAAGGCACAGTTTGCTCTGGCCACGGCTGTTCGTTGTGCCACCGTTCACTCCACCACTCTGTTGCCAATGGGCCTGCACAGTCACCTTCTGCTGTCACCTACCACTGTGACCTCTGTGAGTTGGTCTCTTGAGGTTCCACCAGCTCTCAGTGATTTCAGCTGAGCCCTCAGTGCAGGAACCTCACTGCTAGTGCAGTCTGGGCTGTCTCTTATACAAAAACACTGTACCCACAGGAATACTGTCCCCACAACAGGACTAAGCACTTAGACCTGATTTTCAGTGATTTCAGCTGCAGTGGTCACTTAACAGAACAAAAGACTATCTATGGAGCCTAATCAGCTCTGCCTTTAAACAGTGGAGAGGGACAGGTCCCCACCCTCTCTCTTGATGCCTTCAAATCATCACAGACTAAGTTCAGTTCTACTGCCCTTTACTCATACAATAAGAACAACATTTCATCCCCCCTTCCCCCCACATTCAAGTGGTTTGTAACCCAACCCCAGCCAAAATCTATCACTTGGACAACACAGCTCTGTTTGCTGGATACCTAGGTAGATTAGGTGTGAATGTAAATATAATCTGGCCCTGAAGCCTTAGCCCCCAGCTCATCACTAGCTGTCAGGGAGAACTCATTTAGACTTTGCTTACAAATCATCATTTGAAATTATTAGGTTGGCCAACATCACCAAAATGAATGCACTGACATCATAAAAAACAGCTGTATAAGGAAGCTAGTCTATGTTCATACTTTTCAAACCTATTATACTTTTTCAGATACACATATTTTATCATACACAAATATATTCAGATTTCCAAACAGTCACTAAATGGGTATGTAACTAGCTCACAAAACTGGGGGGGGTGTTGGGAAAATTCAGGGGGGGTGTAGGGAAATCACTGCCTCCCATCCTTCACAGCTAAGAGGTTTATCTATTTTCAGCAGCAATATTTTTTACTTCTGACATTTAAAGCCTTTCTCTAAATTCTAATTATAAAAAGGTGCATGCTAGGAATGCTTTGTTTCATAACAGTGCCTTTATTATGCAAAAATGGACAGGAAAATGCAATGTACAGGAATTCACCATGGTTCATACAAGTTGTATCCATTAATTGATAGCAACCACTTATAATCAAGAGAATTTTAAAATTCCTTTTACAAAAGACTGTATCTTGCATTTGAGCCATACAAAAAATAACCAATCACATAATATGCAGAATTAATAAAAAAAACAACAAAAAACCTTTCTTCATTATCAGCACAAAATGAAATTATTTTTACACCATATCAAGTATTCCACATTTCGTAATGAACTTTGACTGTGTAGTTTGTGTTAAAATACCTTCATAACTGAGCAATTGATGTTTGTCCACATTGTTATAAAATATATCAATTGAAAGAACTAATTCATAGATTCCAAGGTCAGAAAGGATCATTGTGAACATCTTATCTGACTTCCTGTATAACACAGGTCATAGAACTTCCTTAAAATAATTCATGGAACATATTTATTAGGCAAAACATCCAATCTTGATTTAAAAATTGCCAGTGATGGAGAATCCACCATGTCCTATGTTAAGTTGTTCCAATGGTTAATTACTTCCATTGTTAAAAATGTATATCTTATTTCCAGTCTGAATTTGTCTAGCTTCAGACTCCAGCTAATGGATAGGGTGACCAGATCACCACACTAAAATATCGGGACACATTGGGGTGCCATCATCCCCGCCCACAATCCACCCCTCCTCCTCCCAGGCTCCTCCCCCACTCTGCCCCAGGTCCCGCCCCCTCTCCTCTCGCCCCCCCCCCACTGTGCCCTACCGCATCCCCTGGCCTGCCACTGGCTTGCTGCATCCCTCCTCAGTCCCCCACCCCACTGCTCACCCACCACTCACCCCTACGGCACCGACTTCCCCTCTGCTGGGTAGGTGCTCGCCCACGCCCTGCCTTTTCCCACCCCTTCACTGCCCTCGCCCAGCCACCATTCCACCCCCTTCCCCCAAGTCCCCACCTGTGCCCTGCCTCTTCTCCGCCTCCTCCCCTGAGTACACCATGTACCTGCTCCTCCCACCTCTCTCCTGGAGGGAGGGAGAAGGAGGGGGGAGCCTGGCTGCAATTTTTCCCTGTGGGTTCAATTCCTCCCTCTTCCTCTCAGGTGAGTGCCCAAACCACTGGACTCTAAAGTAATTATCTCTTTCTCTGGCCCAATGCACACTTAATTATTTATACACCATGGAACAGCTTCAACAGGAGGGACTGAGAAACCCACACCAGAATACCTCATAGCTCAGTGGTTAGGGCATTGACATGAGAGGTGGGAGACCCATGTTCAACTGCTTTCTCCTCATCAGGCAGAGGGAGGAATTGAACAGGGTATTCCCATATCCTGGGTGAGTGAACTCAATGATATAGGGGATGCCTCCCCAGTTTTGTGTGGAGTTACGCAGGCAAGATAGACGGAGCAGTGCCTAGTTTAAGAATCCTGAGGCAGCAGTGCTCATGCCCAGTGGCAGAATCTTACGTGCTATGGGAACTTTGGCACCTCTAGAGCTAGGTGGCATCTCAGTGGGTGGTTTTGTGAATGCCAGTGACATTTAAATATTGGGTCCCTACAGCGGGAGTTAGGTATGTACATTCCTTTGTGAATCTGGCCCTTAGAAGTCTGTCCCATTGCCTTTCACTGAGACTTAGACTCCTAAGGGTTAGATTTGCAAAGCTATTTGGGAGTTTAAAGATGCACATAGAGAGTAGGATTTTCAAAAGCACCTCAGAGTGTTAGGTGTCTAGGTCCTATTGAAATCAATGGGAGTTAGATGCCTAAGCTGCTTAGGCATCTTGAGAATACCACTAGACACCTATCTTTAAGTGCTCAAATACCTTTGTAAATCTGGCCTAACCAACATTACTACACTGGCAAAACTTTTAAGTGTAGACCGGGCGCGAGTTTTCTAAGTCACTTCCGTGCTTTTGAAAATTTTCAGTCATGTAAAAATTGTTACTGTGTCTTTCTTAAAATTAAATTTATTATTGATGACTCTGCTTTTGCATTTGGATCTTTCATGGACAGACCACTGAGCCCAGGTAAAACCCCATCATTGGGGCTCAGAAAACCCTGTTTCCATGGATTCAGTTTTCTAGGTTGTGGCCTAAATCTTCACTTACTCAGGTTTTGGTTTAGGTTACTGCAAGACTTTACTGCTCTAGGGGGAGACTAAAGGCACAAATGTTATTTTGACTTTCAGTGGGAGTTGGGCACTAGAACTGGATATGAATTTTTTGATTAAATGTATTTTCTGCAAAAATGCTGATTAATCAAAACTAAAACTGTCTTGGGACGGGATCAGTTTCAAAGAATTTCCCAATGGAAAAAATGTTGGAGAAAAAAGTTTTGAAATTGTCTGTCCTGCTTCGTCACTTTCAAAATGAAAAGGTTCATTTTTTCAGAACCACTTTCTGTTTTCAAATTTAGCTCACTGTATACTAAAACAAGTTTAAAAAGTCAAAATGAAAAAGAAACATGTAGAAATTATCAAGATGAAATGTATTGATTGACTCAAAGCAAATATTTTTTTCAGCTTGGTGGATAGTGAGAATTTCCAGGATTTAGTCTTTTTGTCCCAGTTCAGAACATGAAAAAAAATTGAAATCTCGAAAATTCTGACAAGATACTGTTTCCCATAAAAAACGAGGAGTCCATGTGGCACCTTATAGACTAACAAATTTATTTGGGCATAAGCTTTCGTGGGCTAGAACCCACTTCATCAGACGCATGGAGTGGAAAATACAGGAGCAGGTATAAATATATGAAAGGATGGGGGTTGCTTTACCAAGTGTGAGGTCAGTCTAACGAGATAAATCAATTGGAAAAAAAAAGTGTCTGGACTACCCCCAACCTCCATTAGGGCGATTCTGCCTGTATCATTATTGTCTGTATCATTATCTTACAGCATATCACAGCCTAACTCCTGCTAAATTAGCTAACATACATTAAGATCCCTTCAAACCTTTATTAATTAATTCTTGGCCTTCACATTATTGTGTGTTGATGTTCACTCCAGGATTCACAAGGGGGGGATGAATGTAGGTAGGGGAAACTAAATTAAAATTTAAAAAGGGCATAATTTAAAATAAAAACCAAGAAAACAGTCAATGTAAAAGATTTGAAAAATATTTCAGGACAAACAATAAAAAAAAGCAATTGAAGACTTGATTGGATTTCACCCTTTGGTGTGAAGGAGGAACAGCTTCCCTTCCCCACAGACTTTGCCAAGGGTCTTTTGCAAGGTTTGGGTAGCTGGGATGGTGGTGGTGGTGGGCTGGAGCGAGGGACCCATAGGTTGTGTATATCTCCTTCCTAGCACTACTGGGAATCCACTCAGAAATTAATGCAGCCTAAGTGTGGATAAACTTCTGAGCAGAATCCTCTCTTTTAATGGTGATTCTAAGGGCTACTGCCTATGGGTACTTGTAAGCAGTGCCCTATGGGCAACTCACTGGAAGAGACAGTGTGGAGTCACCAAAATCCACTAAGATCAGTGTAGGTTTGGGGAACCCTGTGCTGGGAGAGGACACAGCAAGCCTCAATGGAAAAAAATAAGAATGATTGCTATCTCAGTACTTTTATGGCCTCCTGTAGTATCTGGTACCATGCAGTCACCAACCTTTGACCACCCTCAGAAACCTCTTTGCAAGTAGGGAAACATTATCCTCATTTAACAGAAGGTAAACTGAAGCAGAGACCGATTGTGGCTTGTGACACAATTTGGAATTGAACCCAGATATTCTGATTTCTAGTTCAGTGCCTTCTCCACAAGGACTTCTGCCCTCCTCTTGCAAAAAAATTCCTTCTCCGTGGCACCTCCTTTGGATTTTACCGATAAGGAGGAAATCTGGGACTAAATCTAGACTCTAAAAAAGAAAGACTGACAGTGCCTCTCGAAGTAGGTATTTGATCTTTTGCTAGTGTTAGCCTCTTAATTCTTTTGCTTCTGTTTCCTCTGCTTCTAAAAGTTTCCATTTTGCCTTCCAGAACCCAAAACTGCAGGAGTGACTAAACATTGTAGATATAGACAGCAGGGTGGAGATGTAAAGCTACACAAGGCCAGATGGCTTTTATTAGTGTAGTAAGGTTTGTTGTTAGTATGAACTCCGAAGAGATGACTGCTGCAGCAATACATTTCATATATAAACCGCTCCTGTCTAGCTGGCAATTCTCCATATCCAGAAGGAATTCATATACACTGAATTCTTCACCTGTAGATTTTGTCTATTTCTTAGCACCTTTCAGGATGAAGAACACTTGATTGGCATAAGGCTTTAAATGCTGATCTTGCAGTCTAGTTTTTTCCCTGCTATTAGAACATCAGACAGACTATAGACTAGAGCATTAGTGAGGGACAAGATGAGGTCTGAAACCTAAAGGTAGATAATCTGAAGAATTACTGATTTGGCCTTAAACCAGGTGATTTTCTTCTGTTTTATTTCATCAGGAATTTGCATCATGCTGCCATTATTAAAGAAATTTTCTACAGTCTTAGCTTAGCTTGTTGTATCTAAGCTTGACAGCACCCAATGAACTTTTTATATTTATATTAACATTTTAAGGTATTTTTTCCCTACAGCTTTTCTTTTGTTACAGGACCTTTCTTGTCTTTCACCTCAAGTGAATGCATAATTTTAGTTCATATTGTCTTGAGAAAGAAACAAAAATGCTGATTTTAGGCATTTTAAAAACTGGTCTAGGCTTCATGCACTTTGATGATCAAAACAGAGGAGACTCTGTAAGATGCCATGACCTATTTTTTTAAAAAATGACTTGTGATTTTTGGATGCCCCAATTTTTGGGTGTCTGAATTGAGATACTTTTAAGAGGTTTTATTTTTCAAAGGTTCTGAGCACCTTTAAACATCCAACTGCGTTAGTAATATACACATGCACAGTCCCAGGTTATCTTTCTAATATGACCAGAAAAATAAATAGCACAAAATCTTTTTTAAGTATCACAGGACTGAGAGAAGATTTGGTTACTGCTGGTCTTGCCATAGACGCATCATGGAGTGTCTTATTGATGTTGTAACCTCCCCATAAGCAAAATGAACAGCCTGCACTCTTCCTGGGAAGAAATACAAAGGACATGATTGGGGCATGATATCTGTGGTGAGACTTTGATGTGTCTGAAACCTACAGCCAGACTTCTTGACAATTGCTAGCTCTCATGGACTCACATAGTCACCTCTTTATGCATTGTAAGCATACATGCTCTTTTCTATCCAACTTGTAAAGGACTGGTATCCATCTTTTATAGTCAAATTACTGGGACTGATAAGATGGCTTTGTATATCTAGTAAAACTCTGACAAGAAGTTCTACTGTAACATGTATGTACATTCACTGGGGTCATATCTCATTTCCCACAAGACAGTCTGTGTTGTCAAAGTAGTTAATAAGTCCCAGTTAGCACACACAGTTAACATTTCATATTACACTGTGCCAACCAAGAGGCTAGTGCTCATCAAAATACTACAGTAAATTAATAAAGAAAAGAAATAATTGGAGATATACCAATCTCCTAGAGCTGGAAGGGACCTTGAAAGGTCATTGAGTCCAGCCCCCTGCCTTCATTAGTAGGACCAATTTTTGCCCCAGATCCCTAAGTGGCCCCCTCAAGGATTGAACTCACAACTTTGGGTTTAGCAGGCCAGTACTCAAATCACTGAGCTATCCCTCCCCCCTAAAAAATAATTTTAATGGTGTGTACAATATAAATCCAGAAAAGCACTTGGCAACCAGTATTCCACCCTATAACACTCAGTAAGGTTGTGCGCTTGTAATCAAGAGCAGTATTTCAATACATTATAACCATCTGCATGATGAATAATAACAATAAAAATATGAGGGGAATCTTAGGATGTAAAGAGAGAGGCCCACACATGAATACAGAGGAGATATTCTGACACTATATTGTGTAAAGAATAAGAAACTTATTTGAAATTGCCTGTGTAACTGTGACCACTATTTTTGGAAGGATTTTGTGGAGATTGAAAAGGTTCTGTGGACCAAAACCAAAATGATTCAGGATTTTGGGAGAATGTTAATTATGAAGAAGATTGATTTGGCCAATATAATTGGGGACAGGGAATTCTTATGTCATTAAAGTGACGTGGAAAAGAGAGGATTAGATTCATGCCAGTAAGCTGTTTGAGATGCTGTTTTAACAGTATTTGAAAACAAGAGGTCATGGATGCGGAAGAAAGGATTAGCAACATCTAGGCGTTCAGGCAGAATTTCTTTACACAAAGGGTGGTTGGAGTAGAATGAAATTGTTATATTTTGTTACCATCATCAACAAAAGGAAATAAGGTAGTGTGTATCCATTTTTTAGGGTCCCAGGGCATGTTTTTGGGTGGAACAATAAAAATATACTAGTGACTAATTGCATTCTGGGGGTTAAGCCAGATGCTGAGACAGTGAGGTAGCCTAGGCTTCTGAGGACAGGGCTCAATACACCATATGGTGGTCTTCTGTTTTTAGAGCTCTCCTAGGTTAACGTCTTGGGTTTTTATCAGACTGACTTACTATTGTAAATGGTTCAGTTGTTATGTAAGGAAATATTAAACTGAGCATAATAAACTTGTCTTCTAATTTAGATCCTCAACCAGTGCAATGATTTTGGGAGAGTTGTGTCCTAGCAGATGGACAGAATTACTAAACAATTCCAGCTAGTCAGAAAACTGTAAATATTTTTTTCAGTTCTTATAGAGTACATTTTCAGGCTGATTTTCTGCTTTGGAACTCCACTTCTATCTATAAGGTGACTGAGTTAAACAAATTGATCTTTTATTGTAGAAATCAGTATACATTTCCACCAATACAATTTCATCAAAGTTAGTGGCAAAGCCATATAGTCAACTTTCTGATTTAACTTAAACTGTCTGAGCCTCTACAAAACTCTGAACAGTTAAGAAAAATGCATGTTACTTTTTGTAGGTAGCCTTGAGATTAATCTTTTTAATGCAGTGCAATATTTTTGTTTATATGAAATGAGTTACAATGTTGGGGCATGTATTCTTCTCTAAAATGCTGATAAATATTCTGCAGTGACTGGCATTTTCAGTCTATTTGATGGGAATTATCACTTAGCATATTTGGGGCACAATCAAAAGCTCATTGGAATCAACTGAAAGGCTCCCAGGTAGAGTTATTAGAAAATGTCTGTTCTCCCCTCTCCCCACCCAAGGAAAATTTCAACAAAAACTAAACAAGTTTTGTCAGTTTTCCATGGAAAATTTGAGGTTTTAGTGAAAAATCAAAATCAGAAATATTTCAGCCCAAAATGGGCAAGATAACATTTTGCGTGCTGCATCACCGTCTCCCCTCTTTGTGGTGGGAGGCGATGCATCATGGAAAATGAAATCTGGCTGTGGAGGCTGTTCAATGGAGGAAAACAGGAGCATGATGCATCCAAACAACAATTCACCTACAGAGGCATTTCATAATCAAAATATTTTGGTGTTCAGACAACTACCATTTCCCCCTGCCAGTTTTTAGGTATTCATTTTTTTTTAATAAATAGAATATTTCTGCAGAAATGAGACACTTTTTGAGATTTTTTTGTAGACAAAAATTGCATTGAATTTTGAAAATCAGTTTAGAGGGAGAAATTTTGATCTGCCCTTCTCCTTGTTATTGCCCAACTTCTGTTGGCCCCATTGATTTCAATGAGCTTTGGTTCAGGACTTCAGAGTTTACAATTGAGTCCGAGTGTTTTTCCTTATATTATGGAAGAAATAGGTTAAGAGTGGAAGGAGAAATGTTAAAGAGAAGTAGAGTCTAAAGGACATTCCATATATCTAGCAAGTATAAATAGAGGGTAAAAAATTAACAGATTCTTTAGGTGGGTAGGAACACACACACATACAAAAAGTTAGTATTTGTAATGATCTCATCATACTTATTATAGATTTGATACCTGTACGAAGTTATTGCTTTATTCCTATTACAAGATCTTGTGATTATACTTATATGTCATTATATTAATTTCAGGGTGTCTAATTTGGATACTGGTCCTCTAAGCAAGAACACAATGTAGATTAAGTTAAGCTAGTATTCTCTGGCATTTCTGTTTTTTTTTTTTTAAATATTTTTTCAGGAGTTTTTGTTTTATTTTGATCATAACTGAACGGTGTTAAAGATTTTGGCCTAAATTTCCATGGAAAAAGTGACTGGTAATTTTTCATGCATCAGTTTTTAGTTGTACAACTTGACAGACTTTAAATTCCCACCTCTGAAAAGCAGTCCTTTTTCAGGCGCTGTTGTAACTGTGTTGGTCCCAACAAGGTGGGTGAGGTAATATCTTTTATTGGACCAACTTCTGTTGGTCTTTTTCCCAGACCTGAAGAAGAGCTCTGTGTAAACTCTAGAGCTTATCTCTCCCACGGTCCAATAAAAGATATTATCTCACCCATCTTGTCTTTCTAATAAGCCTGGTTACGATTGTCAAGTCTGGGCATCCAAAATCACTACTCATTTTGAAAATTTGGGACTTTTTGTGCATTACAGAAAGGGTTGAACAGCACTATTGAGTCCCAGCAATTACTTTACAAGCTTCTGGTAATGCTCTTTGGTGCTGACCTACAGCATATTGTAGTTCCGGTCCTGGACCACATTTGAGCAGAGCATATTTATTGTATTCTGTGTAGTGGATTTTAAGATTGCTATGAGGCCAGCATACTTGTGACTCAACTGAGATTTAATCCAGCTATCTAAAGAGGTGGAGCCCTGGCATTTATCTTCTATATCATCCAGTCTCCTAATCAAAATGTAATTTCTCATATGATTGGGAATCCTTTTTAATGTTTTGCTCTAGAGTGAAATTCTAATTAATACTGTTTTCCCAAACTTGTCTGAAAGGTACCAGTCCTCCGAAGTCCACAAAATGCCAGGCCTTTGCAGCACTTTTTACTCACGGTAATTTCTGTTGAAATCAAAGGGAGCTATTTATTTTGTAATCTCTATTATATTAGTCTCTAGAGGTCTCAATCAAGGCCTCATCATTTTATGTGTAAGGCTCCCCAGGTCTAGAACCCAGTGCTGCAGAGCTACCAGGCAAAAGACATCACCAGACTGCCACCAGCTTGCACTCCATGACCTGCTATGGGCACAGACTAGGGGAAGTTCTACCTCAAGGGTCTGACTACCCAGTATAAACCCAAGGAGTGTTCCAGGAAGTGTTCAGGCAACAGCGTGGATTTCCTGTACCTGTCACTACTGTTCCTGCTTTTGAATTCCTGGCTTGACCTTGGCTTGATTTGGACTGCACCCTGAAACCTGACTTGGATCCTTGGTATCGACCCTGGCCTGGAACCTAACTCCCAGCCTCACATTTGTGCCTGGTCTGACCTTTGGCCCTGACTGCCCTAGTTGGGATCCCAACACTATGTGTTGTCAAGGGCCTGCCATAGGTAATCAGTAAAGTTGAGTGGGGCTCACCTTTGACTTGGTTACAGAGTGCAGATTCCTATTGCAAATATATTGCAAGATTTTTGCTACAAAATATAAGATCTGGCAGACCCCATAAAGAGCAGCCTCTTATACTGATTTCTCCAAGGTCCATTAGTAGGTTTAACCACCAAAGCCACAGATTTTTCTTCAGTCAGGACAGGAATCAAAACTTTGACTTACAGTACCTATGAGCTTTGAGGAAGTTGTGGACTGGATTTGAATTTTGCATCTGATCCACTTTGTCCGAACTAGTCAGATCCAAATCTTTAGCTGTAAACATCCCCAAACTTTGGGATACTTGAACTTTGCAACTTAAGCCTCTGATTTTCTATATGGGTTTGCGTCCTCATATGGCTTTGTATTGAGTAATTTAAAATTTTAATCAGATTTTTTTTCTACTACAAGGGTAGTGGGGAAGAAAGGAGGTCAGGTTTACATCAAACCCCAAATCTGGATATTTTAATAAAGTGGTTAATCGTCTTCCCATTATAGAATTTCTCACGGCTTTAGCACCGTGCACAATATATACTTACTGTAGAATGTGAGGTCTTGACGACCTTCCAGTTATTCGTGAGACACTATAAGTATACTAAAATGTAAATCTACTCCACAGTGATCCATTCCCCAAACACTCCAGTTAAATCCCCAGTTAATAAGATTTACAAGGAGTTTCACTCTCTTAAATAATAAGTTTTGCTTGGATGACTTTGTTGTGAATAATTAAGTCATTTTTCCTGTGTACATATTCTGCATTTTTGGATCTAAATTTCAAACCTCCCAGTGTTTCAACTGGTTAAAGCAGAAGCAGTGACACTCAGGTTTTGCCCCATTGTCCTTCCCTAAATGGAGATGGAAGGGTGGATAAGGCCAAACTTCTGGGCAGACCTGAATGCAGGAAATTTCCTGCTTCAACTAGATAGGAGATTTTAGGGCTCAAAATGGGACAGTCCTGCGAAACCCAGGACTGTTTGGAGGTATGAAGTCTGTTATTCATGGAAAAGAGATCCCTTGCTTTTTCTTATCCAGAAATATATAGGGAGAGCTGACACATTCTGACTCAAGTGAAATCCTACTAGAGCTGATACAGCACTTTACTTCATACTCAGTAGAAAATAATTATTAATTATCATTTTAATAAGAGGAATCAGGATGAATTGTTGGGGCCTTTCACCAGTATGTAAGATATATATTTTATAGCAGATCTGGGAAAACTTTGGTTTTTTTCTTTCTAACCTATTGAAACAACTCAGCTGACTGCAGAATCTTTCTGCTTGTGTGGATCTCTGTGTGTAATTGTAATACTTAGATTATTCCTGTGTGTATGGTTAGTTTGCTATTGTGTGTAGTGCCTCATTTAGCTTTTCAGTAGGCAGAGTGGCTTTATCATCTAGAACAGTGGTTCTCAAAGCCAGTCCGCCGCTTGTTCAGGGAAAGCCCCTGGTGGGCCGGGCAGGTTTGTTTACCTGCCACATCCGCAGGTTCGGCCGATTGTGGCTCCAGGCCAATGGGGGCTGTGGGAAGTGGTGCGGGCCGAGGGATGTGCTGGCTGCCCTTCCCGCAGCCCCCATTGGCCTGGAGCGGCGAACCATGGCCAGTGGGAGCCGCAATTGGCCGAACGTGCAGACGCGGCAGGTAAACAAACTGGCCCAGCCCGCCAGGGGCTTTTCCTGAACAAGTGGCGGACCGGTTTTGAGAACCACTGATCTAGAAGGAGTCATTGTGAAATTGTTTGTTTGGGTTTAGGTTTTTATCTATATAGACTGGTGCTCAAAATGTATACCGAGAGCAATAGAGTCTCAAAATAATTTTGGTTGGAAGTTTCTGGCTTGCTGTGCCTGTAATGATCTTGAGGTTCATTAAATAAATCAGTGAATGAGAAAGGAAAAAACTTTAATAAAACGAACTGGAGAACAGCTCTGTGAACTGCTGCTCGCAGCCATGTGGTATTTCCACCCCACACCTCCAGGGCACCTCTCCAAATTCCTGTGTTCATAATACTTTTTCTTATGAGGGAACGTCTTTAAATTATAATCTTCTACAAAATATATCTCTACATCTTCCCTCTTAAAGAAAAACGTGTGTGTGTGTGTGTGTGCAGCTAACAACTATCTAATAAAACATGGAATAAATTCTCAACTCATATACTACATTTCCGTAAACCCAATGTATAAACTACCTAGGGAGGAGAGGTTACCAGCACATCATTCTCAAGTGAGTCTTTACCACTCACTTTCCTCAAATACACCTTCTCCAGATAGATTAGCAAATCTCTGAGTCTTTCAGGATGTTTAATCTCCTGCTCTGATCTTCTCTGTATCAGCCTTTAATTAGAGACTGAATTATCATCTTGTTCCTTGACAGTTTCTCCTTTATGTGTTGATGATAAAGGATCGGTCAGATAGGAAATGCCAGAATCCACATCTACTGTCAGTGTGTTGGAGCTTTCTGGGATTACTTATAGATCCCTTTGATTACGTCGAAATGTGTCCCTCTGGTCTGTCTGGACTACATAAGACCTGTTCTTTAATGGTACCCCTTTAGAGGTGTGATTCCTCAGGCACACTCTATCACCTGAGAGATCACGGCCCATTTGTCAAAATAATATTTCTGCATCCACTTCTGATTTTCTTTCATCTTCCATATGGTTTCACTGTTATGAGAATCAAGTAATTGGTAAATTAGATCTGATCCTTCTTCCCACGAACAGCTGAGGTGGAAAAAAGCCATTCTTCTGGAGTATACTTTGGTAAAGTAACCCTTTATACAAATCACTGTCAAAAGTCTTTCTCATAAGGTTCTTTACTGTCTGTATAGCCCTTTCCACAAGTGCATTTGATTGGGGGTAATTTGGACTTGATGTTTTGTGATGAAAATCCCAATCTATTGCAAATTGCCTAAAATCTGCACTGGACAATTGCAACCCATTTTTGCTAAAGACTTCATCTGGAATTCCATGCCTGGAGAAGATTCCCTTCATGCCAGCTATCACTGACTTACTATTAGTATTGTGCAGTTTGCAAATTTCTGGATACAGAGAATAATAATCTGTGACTATTAAATAATCCTTTGATTGCCAGGTAAATAAGTCAGTGTCTACCTTCTCATAAGGCTTTTGTAGAACTGGATGAGGTCTCAGTGGCTCTGACTGTTGCATGGCTTGTATTTCAAGCTTGAAAAGCAGTTAATAATGCTGTGATTGATCTGTGGCCAAAACAGCACCTCTTCTGCTCATTGTTTGCACTTCTCAATTCCTAAATGACCCCTGTGGATCTACTGGGCGTTCTGGTTGAAAACCAGACACCTGGCAACTCTCTACAATGCCATTTGCAATGAGACTGGAATATTGCTGAGATGTATTTACTAGAGACTTAGACTTCTGCTGTAGCCTCACTATGTAATCTACCATGTCAGTAATCCATATGATGAAAATATAATATATTTGCACATACATGAATATTCAGATGGTCATTTATTAATTAAGATCTGGTTCTCTACTGTTATCTTTGTGAAATCTTGCAGATATGTTGTGTTTTGAATGAACAATGTTTATTTCTGTATGATATGCAGACCCATTTGGGTTCTTCCTGGCACACTTTTTTTTTTCATCTGGGGGGAAGTGAGTTATTACAAGAGCTTTATCTCACGGACAGTGACTATTTACAGAGTTGGCTATCCAATGTGGTATCCTAAATTCCTAAGTTCGTCACCTACTCCTTAATTCTGTGCTGCTTATCCTCCATGTATACCTACATCGTGTAGTTTAATAATTGCTGGTATCCACTTTGGTCTCAAGAAGGAGCGTTCAGAGTGATTTCCCTTCAAAACCTGAGAATTCAACCTGTATAATGCTTCTACTTATGTGGCATGCAGAGTTCCTTTACCTAGCCCCCTCTCTCCATGCAGCAGAATTATGGTATTTAGGAAATTCCCTGTATACAGAGGAAGCGGAACAGGAAGATTTGCTCTAATTTCAGAAATTTGGATTTTAAATATATCATGTTCCTGGTGGTTAAGCATAGTGGGATACTGATAGTTAAAAACAATCTTTCCACTAGTGCATTTTTCCAGTTTTATCACATCTTTAAATGTATTTTTCATGTACTGTTTACATTCAGATAAAAACTCTTACTTGCTGTTGACAGATCTATTCTGCTGTTGCCTTTGTTGCTTCTTTCTCTCTGTTTGACCTTTTTATGAAGTCTTTCACACTAAGACACTCTGGAATGAGTTGCATCTCTGCATTTTGTACAAAAGCAAAACTGACATAAAAACCTATTTCCTGTTACTGTGCATCATTTTCTCTTCTTATTTTCAGTCATACCATAGCAGTTATTCTTATTGCCTATTTTCCACCTCATAGAAAAGTTAAATGTGTGAACATCTCACTTTATTTAATTATTTAAAACTAAGTCCTATTTTTTAAACATTACTAGAAATTAAATTAGACATGTGGAAAAGAGAAGGTGCTGATGTGAAGCTGATTATTTTCAGGTTACTGAAACAAAAAAGTAATAAGACCAAGTGTTAACATAAGTGTGTTTCTATTCAATTATATTCTGTTCACATATTGAACTAAAAGAGAATATACCAAACTTGAAGCCAGCGTTTCAGCCCAGCCCAGTACATGGAGTAATTTCTAGACAATAATTGGAGTTTGAGGACTATGTTATCTATGTAGTCATCTATTTATGTGGCTTCCATCACTGTAGTATTAAAGTACCTACAGGGTCAGAGTAAATACCGCTTGGGTTTCAAGTTTGCAGGTCTTCATTCTACAACAGCATCTTGAATGGCTAGACATGGTGCCAAGCTACATTGTACAGATATGAACTTTCCCAAAGTTAATCAGTGTTCAGATTGGGCAGCATGAAATTTTAGGCATCTGTACTTGGTATGAATCAGGCCGGCTGCTGCTGCTACTTAGGATTTTGTGTAAATTTTGTAGTCCTAATATTTTATTTTTATTACAGACCATGAGTTGTTTGATTGTTTATTGCTGATTCTTTTTATTTTTTGTTTAGTTGTTCTCTCCTTTTGCTGTCCTTCCCTGGTTTGTTCAATCAAAAGTTCCATGGGCTTGATCACTTAGGCACTCAGATACTGTAGTCTTGAGGGCCATATATTTACCTGGATAAATAGATCCATAACCCAGTAAAGTCAGTGGATGTATCTCCATTGACTTCATTGGGCTTTGGCTCAGGCCCTATATCTGGAGATACAGTGTCATTTAATATAATTTTTAAGTATGTGGTGGAGAATTAATTTTGTTTGTTTAAAACAATTTGTGTATATATTCTACAAAATATAATGTATGAACTTTGAGTAAGGACAGCATATCAATTGGGGGATGGTTTTTAAAAATATGACAAACTGGATTACAATTCTTAGTGGCAAAAATAATGTGGGGTGGATATTTTGGTACTAAAAATGGAAGAATTTTCTTGATTGCAGAGGTTCCGCCCATGCTTAGTTGTTGAGTAGTATCTTAGTAAACAAACACTCTCACTGAAATTGAATAGTAAGGTGCCACTGAAAGAAAACATGGCTTCAAAAGAAAAAAAATAGGAACACATTTCTATCGCTTCAGTTCTTACTTTTAGTTCTGATTTGTAATAAGCTCCTGCTGATGACTTTTAGGCATTTTAATCCTTTTTGTGATTAAAACTATAAATAATATTGCATGTGGTTTTTTAAGAAAAAGAGGTACTCAAAAACATTCAAGTCAGTTGAACTGGGCCAGTCAGTACAGTTATTCATGTCCATATGTGTTTGAAGGATCAGACCCTACCTACATTAAACTCCTCAGAACACTTTAAAAACTTCTCTCTCTTAGCAGATTCCATTATGGAGGAAGTTTTAAATGATACTTTTAAAGTATCCACTATGTGCTTCAGAAGGAAGGATTTTCAGACAAAATTCAGCAAGTGATGCATAAATCCATTTACTCAATTAACTTGCCAAGACTTGTTGGAAAGACCATTGATTTCAGTGAGACTATTTGTGTAGTAAAGTACTTCTCAAGGAGCCTAGCTTAGCTTTGTGGTGTTAATTGTGAATGTTTAGAGCCATTATTCAAAGTGGCCAAGAGGGGGCATATAGCAAGGGTGTAATGATCTGTGTAAACAGGAAATAAAGATGGTCTTGCATTCTCCTTTAAAGTTCCTATTCAGGTCAATGAAAAGATTCCTACTGACTTTAGTGAAATCTGAATGTTAGTAAAAGTGGTCAAAACTTTGAAACTCTTTGAAACTTAGATCAAAGTATTTGCCATCTGCCTACTAGGATACACTTTTACAGTGAAGATTTGGAGCTTTAGGGTCTGAACTTCCAAAAGGATTATATATGTGAGTAACTTGACTAACATTACTCGCCTACTTGAAATTGCTAGCTGTATATCTGTGTACAAAGATATATTGCTGGAATCTTTAAGGGAAAACTTGTAATATGTGAGAATTTTCAAATAGATTGCAAAAATTCATATGAGCAGTCTTCACTCCTGTGAGTAGTCAATGGGGCCGCTTGTGGGCTAGATTCCACTGTCCTAAATTCTGCCACACCAAGTAGCACCTTTTTTCTGCAAGTGGCCCAATGGGTGTGAATGGGGCCAGTCACTAAGTAAGGTGATATTCATTATAAGTATGACAAAATGTGGTCCTATTTGAGTAAAGAGTACCAGCATGAGTAAGGGTTTGTACGATGGTGAGTAATGCTAGACAATTACTCTAAATAATGTTTTTTAATGCATTTCTGTATTTCTACATACAACTATTTGGTGCATACACGGCAAACTCTTGAAAATATATCAAGTTAAAATATAGATATTTTATTCACACAGGCATAATTAGGAAAAATATACAATGCCAAAGGATCTTTTGGATGACTGCTTAATATTGTTTTGATTGGCTCTCAAACCTGAACTGCAGTTTAATGTATTTTTGGCTCTTGTTAGAAAGATGTCACAGCATGTTTCATATAAGCAAATGCATTTATTATTAGAAAATGTTAAATTTTTAATGTATCTGCCAATATTATTGGCAAGGAGAAGAATTTAGACTTTTGAGAAATGATTTGGAAGGTTGGCAGCAGGAACGTGCAGTGCTAATGAATACTGTGCTGAGGACACAAAATTGGAGGCAGCCCCAGAACTGTTAAAGTTCAGGAGGTCACCCAGATTGCAAGGCATTTTGTTGGAGAGGTGATGGCTGTTTGTTTGTTCTTCCCTTTTTTTTTTTTTAATGTTCCTGCAAAGTGTTGAAAACTGTTACCTCCCATTGGCTTCAGTGATAGTTGAAGGTGCAAAGAACCAAGAGGATAGTTAATAGGATTAGTAGCCATTGATCCTAATTGGAGGTTATGAGCATGCTTAGGGTAGTTATCTATGAGGAATGGGAAGAGTCAACAAGGTAAATGGGAAAGAAGTTTGTTCCAAAGAAATTGAATGGCGAAATCGTCTCTTAGAACAGTGGTGGCAACCTGCGGCCCGTGGGCCGCATGCATCCCGTCAGAGTAATCCACTGGTGAGGCTGCGAGACAGTTTGTTTACGTTGACACAGTTGTCCAAAGCTCCCATGGGCTGCGGTTCACCGTTCCCAGCCAATGGGAGCTGTGGGAAGCGGCAACCAGCATGTCCCTGTGGCCCGTGCCGCTTCCTACAGCTCCCATTGTCCAGGAACGGTGAACTGCAGTCACTGGGAGCTGTGGACGGCCGTGCCAATGTAAACAAACTGTCTCGCGGCCTGCCAGCGGACTATCCCGATGGGCTGCATGCGGCCCATGGGCCGCAGGTTTCCCACCACTGTCTTAGATCCACAACTAGTGAATACTTCTGTAATGCCTTTGGGTCAGGGTCAAGAATGTGAAGTAAGAATCTATTTGCAGATGCATAAGGACCAAAAGGGAAAAAAAGCACTGTAAAAAACTTTGATAGCATAAGACAGACAAGTGTTGCAAGGTTGGGTAAATAAGTTGGAATCTTTTTTTTTCCCTTTTGTGGAAAGAAGCTGTTATGGTTACAGAGCTAGCAGCACCTCTGGTCCTGGTCTGTCTGAGTGCACCCCCTCAGGTGTCAGACCTCATGTTTTTACTTTTCCTGCAGTAGAATTCCACAATTCTCTAACTCTTACAGTATGTCTACGGGTGGAGCTGGGGTGTAATTCCCAGTTCGAGGAGACATACTTACACTAGCTCTAAACAAGGTAGCATGTTAAAAATAGAATGTATGAATATAAAAAATAGTGTGACAGGCTGCATCCAAGACTATAGACACATGCTTGGGGTGGCTTGTGCTGCTTTCTCTACACTCTATTTTTAGCAAGCTAGCTCAATTAGAGATTGTGCAGGTATGTTTCCTCATGCTAGAATCACACACACCCCAGCTCCAACTGTACACATACTTATAGACTGGGCCAGGGCTCAAGTACACAGTGTATCAACTATGATTACTTGGCTGGTCCGAATGGGGTTTGGCACCTGCAGTTCTTCTCTTTGGAGTCTGTGACCAGTAGCACTCGGTGTCAAAACATCTTTCTTAAGACCAAAATATTGCTTGTTTTGCAGCAGGAATGAAGCATAAGAGAGAGAGAGAGAAGGGGGTTTAAGACAACAAGCAGTTTACAAGTATGTGTCTCTGACCTAAAAGCTTATTATCCCTAATGTTGACCTAGGCAGGCCTAACTTCTTCAGACACCCCGGTAAGTGCATGTCTCAGTCTATATTCCCCCAAACAGCTCCACTGAAGAATTACCTCCATCTCTTGAGAGAAAAGCCTGTTTTAAACGGCCAGAGTTACTTTTTTCTTCTCTGTTCCCAGGTTTTGGACCTTCTGGACAGAACTAGTTTTGCAGGTTGGCTGGGAAGGAGGTAAAAATCTTCAAAGCTAATAGTCCGGGCATTGTCCCATAACAATTCTCAATTGTTTCCTGAGGGGTAGCTTATCTTGAGCCATTCTTTTGCTTTCTGCTTGCTTTACCTTAAGGTCTTCTGTTAACATAAAAATACGGACATACAGTAAACATCCCAATAAAACAGGCAAACATACAGTATTCGTAAATTATTACATAGCAACTCCAATTCTGTCACAGGAGCAAACCCAGATATATGAGGAGAAACACAGGAATTGTCTCCTCTAACCAGTTGTCCATGTGGTTTGGTATCCCACCTCCAACAGTGATCAGTGCCAGATGCTTCCAAGGAAAGTGTTTCATTACTCATCACAGACAATTAATAAGAACAGGAGTATTTGTGTATTTGTGGCACCGTAGAGACTAACAAATTTATTTCAGCATGAGCTTTCATGAGCTACAGCTCACTTCTTCGGATGCATAGAGTGGAACACACAGACAGGAGATATTTATACATACAGAGAACATGAAAAGGTGGAAGTATGCATACCAACAGGAAGAGTCTAATCAATTGAGATGAGCTATCATCAGCAGGAGAAAAAAAACTTTTGAAGTGATAATTAAGATGACCCATAGAAGGTGTGAGGAGAACTTAACATAGGGAAATAGATTCAATTAGTGTAATGACCCAACCATTCCCAGTCCCTGTTTAGGCCTGTGTCTCCATAGAGGAAGTTTCTTACTATGGTTGGCTTATAACAGGATGGTTTATATCATTTATACATTTTATCCTGTCAAATACAACTATGAATCCTTCAGTTTTTTTGGCTGTAACTTAGTCCAAGCCAACTTGAACACTTATAGGTAAAGGCTGGGTGGGAAGCTGAGAGGAAGGTATTATCTTTGGTGATGCAAGATCATGAACGTAAAACAAAATCCAAGTTCACCTCTATGCTGCTTGAGGTGAGGGCCACACAGAACAATAAATTGTGAATACAGAACTGGTTGAGATCTTATTCAAAGATTTCACAATTAATGAGGTTCCTAAGTAAGAAGCATCATCTTTCAAGATCAGATAATTTCTGCAGTTTACAGTAGCAGGGCTTAGTGAAATATTGCAGTTTCTTAGCCATCCTGGATATGAGTCAACAGTGTGCCCTTGTGGCCAAGAAGACTAATGGCATTTTGGAATGTATAAGTAGGGGCATTGCCTGCAGATTAAGGGATGTGATTATTCCCCTCTATTCGGCATTGGCGAGGACTCATCTGGAGTACTGTCTCCAGTTTTGGGCCCCGCACTACAAGAAGGATGTGGAGAAATTGGAAAGGGTCCAGCGGAGGGCAACAAAAATGATTAGGGGGATGGAGCACAAGACTTGTGAGGAAAGGCTGAGGGAACTGGGATTGTTTAGTCTGCAAGAAGAAGAATGAGGGGGGATTTAATAGCTGCTTTCAACTACTTGAAAGGGGGTTCCAAAGAGGATGGATCTAGACTGTTCTCAGTGGTACCAGATGACAGAACAAGCAGTAATGGTCTCAAGTTGAAGTGGGGGAGGTTTAGGTTGACTATTAGGAAAAACTTTTTCACGAAGAGGGTGGTGAAGCACTGGAATAGGTTACTTAGGGAGGTGGTGGAATCTCTTTTCCTAGAAGTTTTTAAGGTCAGGCTTGAGAAAGCCCTGTCTGGGATGACTTAGTTGGGGATTAATCCTGCTTTGAGCAGGGGGTTGGACTAGATGACCTCCTGAGGTCCCTTCCAACCCTGATATTCTGTGATTCTTGTAAATCTAACACTTTTTTCTGATACCTTTCTCCTAACTTAAAGCAAATCAGGTTACATGAAGATGCTGTTAGGTGACTTTGGCATTTAGTTCATCTTCCCAGTCAAGAGGCAAATATCCATTTTAATGTGACAACTTTAAATAAGACCTTCACAGTAGACCACAGGTGCTGGAACGAGGAGTGCTGACCTCTGACTTGAAGTGATTTCCATCATATACAGGGTTTATAGTTAGGTTCAGTGGCTCTCACCATCTCTGCTATACAAATTGTTCCAGCACCCCTTTAATAACCAGTTTTTGTTAAGGACAAAATAAGGCACATGAATATGCAGCTGAAGCAGAGTGAAGAGTTTTGAAGACCATATTAACTCAAAATTCTCTCAAGCTCTCATTTTTCTTTAAATGCACAATCAACTGGACATTTATTAGATGGCAAAAAAAATCATTTAGAGAAGAAATGAAAATAAATTCAGAAAATTCTAGAACACTTCTTTTCTGAATGTGTTTAATGAAATACATGGAATCGTAGAAATGTAGTTCAAAATGACCTCAAGCTGTTATCTAATCCATCTCACTATGCAAAGTATACCTAGACTATCCCTGATAGGTCTCTGTAGAATCTGTTCTTAAAAACCTCCAGAAACAGGGATTCCACAACCTCCCTAGGTAACCTGTTTCAGTGCTTAACTATTCTTATAGTTAGAAAGTTTTTCTTGATATCTAACCTAAATCTCCCTTGATGCAAACTAAGCCAATTACTACTTGTTCTACCTTCTGTGGATGTACAGAACAACCTTTTACATATTCAAAGTCTGTTATGTCTCCCCTCAGCCTTCTCTTCTCTAGATTAAACATTTCTAGATCTTTCAACCTTTCCTCATAGCTCATGTCTTATACATTTTTTTTGTTGCTCTCCACTGGACTCCCTTCAATTTGCTCACAGCTGTCTTAATGTATGCTGCCCAAAACTGGACACAACAGAGGCCTCACCAGGGCTGAGTAGAGAAGAACAGT
This sequence comes from Mauremys mutica, assembly GCF_020497125.1. NCBI lineage: Eukaryota > Metazoa > Chordata > Testudines > Geoemydidae > Mauremys > Mauremys mutica. The sequence goes on from NC_059072.1 coordinate 20,627,631, forward strand.
TACCTTCCTGTCTTAAATATGACACTCCTGTTAATACATAAAAGTCTACAACTGACTAAATTTTTAGCTTTAGTAATCTCAGCAAACTTTACTTTTGAGATTACATTGATCTCATTCAGTGGCTCTAAAATAAGGGCGGGGGTTGGGTGTCTTTTTTTGCCTGTCTAGCCTATCATGAAAATGATTCATTAGTGGTGGAAATATGCATTTTCATTTGCTGGTTGCAGAAAATATAGATTGTGAAATGAGTCCCATCTACAGTGTCAAACTGTGTATAGCAAAAAAGCCAGTGTTCTGTTTGTGAATCAAAGAGAATTTGCTCAGACAGGTCGTTGAATTGATAAGTGTATGAAGATGTTTCTTTGCTGCTTACTCTGTCCCAGATCAAGAAAAGTGAAATTACCTGATACTTTGCAATCACAGTTGTCTATTGAATTGGCGATTGGCAAACCTCCATTTATTTCATCTATAAAAGTCCTTTGAACATTTGTAGCACATTCTGTTCCACTATCTAGCATAAATGAAGCAATAAAAACATAGACAAAAACAACGCAAGATGGTGAAGGAGTAGAGAAACTGATTGTGTTAATTGAAGAACATAGCAGGGGCTATTTCAGTACATTTCATTTAGCTTCCTTGCCTAACAGATGTATTAAAGGCAATAAGGTTTTTTTTTTTTGCTTGTATTACATCCTGAATGGGTTCATAACAGCACAATATGAAATACATGATATTGTTAATGTAAACCATGTTAGAAACCATGCACTAAATGATAATACAAAGTTCCTCAAATTCCATGTATTTCTCTATCAGTGAGTCTTTCTGGGCCCATTATTAAAAGGGCAGGAGAGTATTGTGCTCATTGTAATGGGCTGAACCAGGCGATCTGGTTACAATTTGTGGCTCTGCCAGACTTTTTGTGTGACTTTGAGCCTAAATCACTTCATTTCTCTGCCTCAGTTTCTCATCTTTACAGTGGGGGTAATAACATTTTTTCTCACATCCTTTGTCTGTCTTGTCCAATTAGATTGCTATTAGATAATGAGAACCTCTTGGAAGTACATTAATACATATGTAAAGATATACAAATATGATTTTTCTTATATATCATTTGGTTTTCACAGCTGTACCTATTAATTTAAACCTTTTTTATAATCTTCTAGGTTGTACAGGTGATGGCGCTTTATATTTTAGATAGCCATAAGAATCCATTTCAGTTCCCTAGAGCTCAGCAAGCTATTACCACGCTGAGTCAAACTTCCTTGAACATTAATGCAGTCGTCCCTGTAAGCATTATGATGATGATTTGTTTTTCTGCATGGAACTACTTGACACTATTATATCTGTCAGATTCGATAAAAATACACTCCTCCTCAGCTTTATTGATATGTAGAAATGGTCAAATTTAGCATATCTTCACATCAAGTAGCATCATTGTTTATTTGAGACCATGTTGGTTTACCAAGCAAGGAGTTTGTCCTTCAAGCTGTAAAAATCTAGTCAACGTGTTTATCATTACTCCTGGCAATACATATTATAGTGTTAATAATATCTAATTGAAATTTCCGTCAAATTTTCTGGGGTTGCCTGAGAAATGTATTACTATGCCCTACAGTCGCAAGTGACTATTTATTTGTATCTGTTCTTTCATTATCTTTAACCAAAGCTGACACTGTATAATGGGGAAAATTTCAGGTTTAACTGGACTGGCAAAAAGACTGAGATGTATTCTCTTCTAGTGCTCTAAATGCAAAATGATCCCAATAATTAAGACAGGCAGAGGAGAGACATGATTTTGAATTGTGAATAGATTTTATTGGTCAATGATGACAAATTTGTGAATTAAATATTTCTTACCTACAATCTATACTTAGGAAATCAGTGAGGATTTAATCACCACTAAGAGAATAAGGATAATTTAATTTAATGTACCTAGTTATTAATAATATATAATTACAGCTATGGTGAGGAGGTGCTGTTCCCATCTGGATCAAGTTTAGGCAACGATTCAGTTTCAAGACTTGAATCGGGAGTTAGAAATCAGATTTGAGATGTGAATTGGAGATAAGGGTTAGAAGTATTACATCTTGTATACTACTTTCAGTGCTGACTCCAGATGGTGGAAGTCTAAAACAGATCAGCTATTCTCATGACATTTCAGCTGCATCTAGTGGTATTGCAGCTTCCTTATAAAGACCTATATTTTGCTTAGTGCTTAAAAGAGAGCAACTGTAGGGATTCAGAGAGACCACTTCTCTTCTGGAGAGGTCACCATTAAGAATGACAGGGTAGCTCAGAATCCATGTCCACTCAATCATTTTATCTGCCTGCTGAGACTTCCATTAACCATACTGCCAGTTAGTGTAAATTGTGATAGTCCTTTACACACATCAGCTAGCAACTAGATCGAGACACCAGCTGATTTTTTTGCATAGGCAACCAATTGGCTACCTGATGGTGATGTAGAGATGGAAAGCTATATTCCCAATTACAACCCTCTGAGACATTAATAGAACAAAACAGAATAAGACCCAAATTCTGCTCTCATTTAAATCAGTATAGATCTGGAGTAGCTTCACTGACTTTAGTGGAGTGATACTTGCTGTATGCAGGCATTGAGAATTTAGCCTTATAGAATTTGATTTGATTCTTATCTAAATGATTTGATTCTTATCTCATCTAATTCCTCAGAGTTAATAAGAATTCATAACATTTAGCATAAGACAATGGAATGGGACTCAGGAGATCTTGGTTCTATCCCCAGCTCTGACCTTGACCCACTGTGTGACCTTGAACAAGTAATTTCATCTGTTGTTCCCTTGTGTGCCCTCCTACCCTTTGTCTTGCTTGTTTGCTTTTCAAGGCGCGGGCTGTCTCTTATTTCTGTTTGGACAGTGTCCAACTGTCAGGGCCAGGGCATGGGCGATACAGCCGAAGGGTTAGCATCAGGCACAGGCTGAGGCGCTGGGACCCAGGAGCCAATTACCAGGAATCAAGGTGGGTTGGAATACCAGGAGATCAGAATAGAGAGAGAAACCAGAGGGCAGAAACCAGGAGGCAGTTACTAAGAGTCAGGATACCAGAAGGCAGGAACAGGTAAAACCAGGCAAGCAGTCCATGAAAGGGTGAAGCCCAGTTGTACAGACAACTTCCTGTTTCTTCCTCCGGCTTAAATAGGAGCTGTGGCCGAATCAGAATCCTTGGGGTATAGGGGAAGGGCTTATGCCCCAAGGGGCTTCATGGACCCCAGCCCCTGGTGTTGTCTGTGAGCTAGTGGGTGGAGGATTGGCATGTGATGACTCCCAGGTGCTCCACAGACCTGGGTTCAAGTGCTTGGGGTCTGCCACCAGCACAATCTCAGGTGGGGCCTCAAGGGGTACATCTACACAGCCCACAGCAGCAAGCCTCCCATGCCTAGTCCAGATGGGCTAGCAGGGTTTGCATTAGTGCTCTAAAATCAGCAGTGTATACAGTGCTTTGAAGCTGTAGCTTGCGCTGGATCCTTGGGCTCTGAAGCTCTGTTGACTTGGACTGTGAGACTCATTGTGGTTGGCCATGTAGATACAGACTCAGTGTCACTGAAATATAAATGAGAACATTTGACCTTAAGATGGGAATTATTTTTCTCTGGAAAAAAAAATCTATCGGCGTGATGAATGTTTATTTTCAAGTAATGGGTATACTTTTTTACGTAATGGGGAGTACTTTTTTGTCCCTCTCCTTTTACTTGACCATAACATTTCTCTCCCTTTTGGCATTGTCCTGCATATGGAAATACAGAGGAGTTTTAATGCCTTAAGAGATTCTGCTCTCTGGCCCAACTAAAAATACAAAACCCCAGAACTCTTGCAAGGAAGCCTTGTGAGATTATGCCAAATTTTGCAGGCAAAAGAGATCTGTAGAGTTTGGATAGGGTTCAGATAAGTGTTTCAACTGTCATGCGCTTATCCAAATTGAACCTACAAAGCTGTATGTTTGACTGTAGGATGTTTCATTAACACATTCTACGGAGACAGATGCTGCTCAGTGGGCACTTGATAAAGAGGAGACCTAGATTCTATTCCTGGCTCAGCCACAGGCTTTCTGTGTGACATTGGGCAACTTTTCTGTGCCTCAGTTTCCCATTCTTTAAAATGAAGATAATTATGCTAACTATCTCAGGGAGGTTTTGTGGGCTTAATTAAAGCCTGTAAAACACTTTGTGTTTCTCAGATGGAAGATGCTACTCAAGTGCCAATTATTAATTTATTTATAATACACTTATTCTGGTGTCCATAGTTCAAAAAAAGATATTGAAATATTGGAAAGGATTCAGAAAAACCATAATAATTTGACATCTGGAAAACATGCCTTTTATTGAGAGACTTAGAAAGTTCCATGTATTTAGTTTTGTCAAGGTTTACAAGTACCTTCTTGGGGAAGAGATTTCTGATTATAGACAGCTCTTTAATCTAGTAGGAAAGGCCATAATGATTCCAGTGGTTGGAAGATGAATCTAGACATATTCAGACAAGAAATAAGGTGCAAATTTTTAACAATGGGGATAATTAACAATTGGAACAACTTACCCCAGGTTGAGGTGGATTCTCAGTCACTTGAAGGTGAGCTGAGAAGCAGATAAAACAGTATTAACTCTGCAAAACAAAAAGCAGAATTTCTGCAGTTAGTCAAAGAACATTTTCAACAGCATGCCCACCACTCAATCGAGCACTGAACAAACTATAAAGTAGTAAAACAACATAGGAAACAGAACTGGAGTATTTTTCAACCAGGCAAGGGAGAGAATTTTTCTAAAACTTATTTTCCACGTACTCCTTTTGTAGATTTCACTGGGATTCAAGGGTGTCTCTTGCTCACAATATCACTGGACTGAGTGATAAGTGTGGTACTCATAACTGCCAGTACTTCAGATCAGATCAGATGAGTCACTACTAGAAGTGGGCTTGAAGTCGTTGGACCTGGCCACCTGGGAATCCTGGAAAAGTTCAGCTACAGATCTGGATCTAAACTTTGTGGCTTAGTATCATTTCTATTCTTTAGTGGGGGGTATTTAGGATATTAGACTGAAAAATGTGTTCTTTTCTATGGTTCTCTTGTTACAGAGCTTTCTGTTTTCAGAGATGGTCTATAAATTGTTACATATTGTGTATCCTATGGAAAGAGGTTGTATTTAGGTTTCGCACTTTTTCTTTTAGTTCAATAAATGAAGTATAACTGAATGAAAATATGCCTATGCCAGGAACTTATCTTTATTGTGCTTTTATTGCATTAGCCAGCGATAATCAGCTAAAAGTAGAAATCTTCTCTTTTCCACTTGTCTAGTTTCATTTATATTAATAAATGAGGTGGATTGAGGTTTTTGATAATTACATACCCACTTTAAACCTTCTTGCTCTTAGTTCTAATTGCTTTTGGTTGCCAATTTACTTCTCTGAATAGTGAGATTATGCTTTGGGACCAGAAGTCAAAGAAGAGACTTTTCACTGTCAGAAGAAGGCTTTGATGATAACCTCTTCTTTTAAACAGTATATTGTATAGTTGTAAAATCTATACAATATCTTTTAATATAAGTAAGGAAAGTAGTGCAACATTGCTATCCGGGGTTTGCTCTTTGTGTCAAATCTCTTTGTATAATGTTGCAAATGTTATACATCCTATTTACTGTAAATATAACTTGAGCATTGTTCCGAGGATGTGGCATAGAGATTTTTTTTCTCCCATTAACAATCAGTTTGCTCTTCTCCTTCATGGCTTTCTCAAACGGTGTTTTACAAGGACTATTCTTCCATAAAAAATAACAGTTGCATGGACTTTCAATACTTATGAAGAATGCTAGATTAAGCACACTGTAAATTGAACAGGTACAATGGTAATTTCCACTCCACGTACTGCCCTGCTAGTATGCCTTGGCTCCTACCTTGTAGAGAACACCACAAGGAATGAGCAAATACTTCAGCATACCTTCCTATTTATTCCTTGGCTTTTCTGCACTCTCCAAACTACTGTCAGTTGTGATTTTTTCACGGGTGAGGTAACTATGCACTGAGACTGAGAACACTATACACATTTCACACAGTTCCCAAAGAGCTACTAGTTCAGTGTTTCTCAAACTGGGGTCGCTGCTTGTTCAGGGAAAGCCCCTGGCGGGCCAGGACGGTGTGTTTACCTGCCCCATCTGCAGGTCCAGCCGATCGCGGCTCCCACTGGCCATGGTTCGCCACTGCAGGCCAATGGGAGCCGCTGAAAGCGGCAGCCAACACATCCCTTGGCCCATGCCACTTCCAGCAGCCTCCATTGGCCTGGAGCAGTGAACTGCGGCCAGTGGGAGCCACGATCGGCTGGACCTGCAGACGGGGCAGGTAAACACACTGGCCTGACCCACCAGGGACTTTCCCTGCACAGGTGGTGATCCCTGTTTGAGAAATACTGAAATAGTTGGCAGTGTCTTTTCAGCTCTACAAATGTGGGCTGGATTTGAACCAGCAATGGAGAAAGGCTTTTTACCCATTGCCTTCCCTCTAAACCAGCCCACCCCCCATAAAGAATATTCTGAGGCATGCACATTACTGTGAACTAGTTGATGAAGACAAGAGAGACCTTCCTCCTAATATCCATCTTGTCTCTTGGCAGTGCACATTGCTTGTGCTTGGGTGGAGCATTGAGGATTTTTACCTTTTGTGATTTAAAAAAAATAATTAAAATTTTATCCTGAGGTTTAAAACCTGGCCCCAACCTTGCAGGTGCTGAACTTTCAAAATTGACCAGCTTTCTAGACCTGTGGTGCCAATGCAACATAGGTCAGGGAAAAATCCTAAGTGTAAACTCCCCTGAACTCCATGTTACAGACTAAAGGCCTGATTCTCACCTTACTTAACCCAGTGTTACACCAGGGTAACTCCATTATAGATCTTACATCATGTGAGGTCACATTCAAAGGCTGTCAATTCCCCATTTTCAATATGTATTATCTTCTTTTACCATAATTTCTAGTGTACTGTTAGTAAAACCACAATTGCATTCAGGAAAACAGAAGGGATCAGAGGAATTTCACAGATGTTAGAGGCTTCAATTATTTTTTGGTATGTAATATGCTCCCTAATGGTTTAAATATCTGAAGGAATTTGACCCCTGTATTGCTCCCTGTAAGTAACTGATGATAAAAACTTGAATGAATTATTGTGCTTAAGCTTTTATTTTGGCAAGCTTTAGTTTTTTGCCATCTTCTCAAACCATGTGTAGTTGTTAACACTAACACCTTATAAATAGAGCTTCCCATATTTTTCCCTAGTTTCTTTGCAGCTATTTTAGTCTCTTGTAGAATATTTTCACATCTTTCACATCTCAAAATTTGATAATACATCAATTCCTTTTCTCACTGAATTTGTCATGCTGTCAATCTCTGTATCCCTGTGAACCCGTGCCAAGTTGGGCTTTTCTTTTTGGGGGCTTTATTATTTCATACAGCATTTAATGTACTTAGAGCCGAAAAGCAGCAAAAGACTTAGGAAACATAATTGCTCTTGTACCATCTGATTTATGGTCATTAATAAGTAGCAGATGGGCTAATTCTCTACCTGTTCATTGTAGCATCCAGCTGTTTCAAATAATAATCAACAGGAGAACAGTCCAGACACATTCAGAAGCGTAAAGTCCATTAAGGTTTGGACCAAAGAAATAGTCAAGCAAAACCAAAAAGTTTGTTCCAGTCATCGCAGGAAGGAAGAGAAGACATCAGAATTATGGTTTAACTATGCTAGCCTGCAACTTTATTAAGTAACACATCTGGGAACTATCTAGCAGTGGCTTTGTCCAGTGAAGGCCATCCTTCCTAGAGTAATCTGTTCTACCTGGTGGAGGGCTGCCATCCTCCTCCCACTCTGTTAACCTGGTCCCAGCTCTGCTCCTGAGACCCCAGCTCTGCTCCTGAGAATAGGAAAAGGGGGTTTTCTCCTTGCTGTATCAATCATTGGGAACCCCAATCTCATTTCCTACCTTATTTAGGGGTTGCTTTCTTATGATCTGTTTCTAAATTCTCATATGTCAGGGAACCAGACCCCCCTGTACTTGGCATCTGCCACTAGGAGGCACCCGTAATTTGCTTGGCTGCCTCCCGCCACTCCTGTTTGATTCCCAGATTGAGTCCTTTGCTAATAGCAACCAGAATCATATCTAATCCCCGGTCAGAGATGTGTACCACCTCTTCCTTGAATAACTGAGATATTGGATATGTAATACCATAATAGGCAATCACCAGCCTTTCCCACTCACTTAATTTAACCTATGAGTCAATATACCCCTCTCCTGGTCATGACCACCTGCAAAGGTCTTGCGGCTCCCCTGCCAAATCCTCTGTTGTGGCACCTCAAGTCTCATTAGAAAGTTAGGACCAAGGAAACAATCAGGCAAAGCCAAAATGCTCTTACGTTCCTCATCAACACTTTGTTTTCCTGTTGCAGTATATTATTGTGAAAGGAAGAGTGATTGTGTGGTTGTCTTCTTTTGAATAACAAGAGAGGTGATTTGCAGTGTTTAAATGATCAAGTCCAGATTTATGATCCAGTGAGTAGCTTTGGAAGTGGCTTGATGTAAGTCTGAGATGCCATCAGCAAAGGATGAAAGCAGGCATTGATTTAATAAGTGGTCCATAGTTGGCAACTGGTGTCCAGTCATATTGTGCATTGTCTCACATCTTCTAGGGACATAAGAGATGACAGCATCTGCCATGTGATATTCTGAAATGGTTCAATGTAGACCATTGTTTCAGGGTAGGGTAAAGCCTGGATATTCTTTTGTGGGATGGGTAGGCAAGTGTGTGTTTGGAACATTAGTATTATCACAGAATTCTTTTCTGTATGCCTCAAGATTGAATGAGGATGTTTTAAGAGCTTTAGCCTGATCTCAGAAAGGCTTGTGAGATTTCAGGAGTGTCTTTGGAAGGTTCTGGATGTCCTCATAAATTGGTAAATTCAGGTTGGCCATGGTTTGATTGTACTCACTAGCAATATGTCTCTCTCTGTCTGTCTGTCTGTCTGTCTCTCTCTCTCTCTCTCTCTCTCTCTCAATTTTGGGTCCAGGTATATGTACGAGAGTGGGCAACCATTGAAGGGATGTTAATTTTAATGTTCCAGTTATGATTCTCATGACAGCATTAAGCTGAACATCCAGATATTTGGTAAGTGAGCTTCCCGCTCAGACTGGTGCACAATATTCAGCATTGAATATACCAGTACTAGCCTTGGTGTTTGAAACATATGTGCATCGGCACCCCATGTTGTGCCTGCAAGTTTTCCGATGGGGCTAGTTTTTGCTTGTATCTTTTCATGTGTTTCCCAGATGAGCCTTAAAAGTTAAGTTTTTGTTCAAGGTTACACCCAAGTACTTCAGATAGGCCTTATTTTGGACCTGTTGCCTACAGAAGATGACACTGGGTGGTTTCTTTGTGGCTTTGTTGTTTACTTGAAATACTATTACCAAGGGTTTTAAGGCATTATAGCAGAGCTTCTAGTATTGAAAGTATTCTGCCATTATCTGGAGGTTGAGGTGGAGAGGTTGTCATTGATAGTGGTGAGGTCTTTGCCTGGTACCTCGAGTGATGTCAGCACAAATGAACGTACATGAACTTATGTATCAGGTAAGTCACTAATGTAAGCGTTAAATAGTGAAAGCGCTAGCACAAGTCCTTGAGGATGCGTGCTTTGCTGATCTGCCCATTCAAAAGGAAATGGTCTCTACAGTTACTCAATATTGTTGCCAGGAATTGCATAGTGCTACGGAATTTGATGATCCCAGATGCCCATATCACCATAGCATGCTGTAGGTGGTGGATAAATCTATCAACACTGTTCCAGTTTTTAGATTCCACTGGAAGCCAGCCTCAGTGTGACTAGTAATGGCAAGATCCCGGTTGTAGCAACTCCATCCTGATCTGAAACCAGCCTGTTCCTTTGGCAGGATGGGATGAGAGGGACCAGTAAGACCCTCTCCATTAACTTGCAAATTGTGGACAGGAGTACTATTGGGTCATGGCCGGTGGCATCATTTGTTGGTTTCCCATGTTTGAGTAGGGTAATGTCTACAGCCTTAAACCAGCTTTTTGGAATCTTTCCCTTGAATGTAAGGCAGGGAATCGGTCTGTGAACCATGCTTGTCTGTTTGGTCCCAAATCCTTAAGGAATTTGGGGTAAATGGGTCCTTGCCATGTCTAATGGCCATGATGGACTTGTTTAGTTCTTCTTTAATATATGGGAATGATAGCGGTGAGGTGGCAGGGCTTTGTGGGACATTTAAAAAGAGCTCTTTCTGAACCTTCTATCTAGCCAACTTTTCAATTTTCATCTTCAAATTATGGCGAAGGTATGAGACAGCAGCACTGGCCATCACTTTTGGTTAGTGGCATTTTACTAGGTCAGCAGCTCCAAGCTTATGTAGTGCCAGGCTTTATGACTGGAATGAGTGAACTCAAGACTGTCCACTGTCTAGTTCCATCTCTTAGGTGGGACTTATTCAGTGACTCTAGTTTTTTTTTTCTGTGTCTGGATCATTGCTCTGTCATACTATTTGAAGAGCGCTTCTCTCTCTGACTGCCAGCAAGGGGTATAGACCTTGCAGTAGCAGTGCAGAATGTGTTTTGTGACGTCTTTGAGAAGGTGAATGGTTGTAGTTTTGTTGGATCAAACTAGTAGTTTTGTTGGATCAAACTAGTAGTTTTGTTGAAGTTGCCTTCAACTTCTGCAGTATATGCAACCAAGTTTACTTAGAGGAAATTCCAGTGTAGGTGGTTATGGCATTGGAATCGAAACTCAGAGATCTGGGTTCTACCACAGACTTCGGAGTGACATTGACAACTTTCTACATGCTCCTATGTCTGTTTTCCCATCTGTAAATTTGGGATAATAATCTCACTATTGTGAGATTGATACCTATGTGGTGCTTGGAGATATATAGTTGGAAGGCAATATATAAGCTAAACTTATCTTCCAAAAGAAGATGTTCACATAGCTGAAGTTTTATATATTGCACTTTTTGAAGTGTATGGGGCCTCATTTTCAGATGTTTTAGCCACTTGTGGCTTCCATTGACTTAATTGGAATTGTGGGGATTCTATAGCTCTGCAGATCAAATTAATAAAATGTGCTTAAGTGGTCCCTAATTAAAATAGGGTGGCCAGATGTCCTGATTTTATAGGAACAGTCCCGATTTTTTGATCTTTTTCTTATATAGGCTTCTATTATGCCCCCCACCCCTGTCCTGATTTTTCACATTTGCTGTCTGGTCACCCTACTATTAAAATGTCATATTCACCAATTTATTCCATGACATGACAGTAGAAAATAATTTCAATGTCTCAGATACCATTGTGCTGTAACTCTTGGTAAAGACTGACTTTAACATTGGGCTTTAGGATGAGGATTTGTTCTTTACATGCATTAATGAATTATAGTTCACAACACTTTGTGAGGTAGGGAAGTGATATTATATCAATTTTATATTCATACTTTGTGATTATAATCTCATGCTAGGGACATGAGGGGAGGTTCTCCATTTAAAATTGTTAAAAGATTTATTTTTAGAATGGGCTAAAAAGACTGTGGGGAAAAAAGTCTGGAGGCATCATATTCTGCTGCATCTATGGAGTGTTTGAGATGGACAATGCTGTGGCTGATAAAATGCAAAGAAAAGACCTTGTCAGTTTAATACAAATGAGACCAATAGGGACAAAATAGGGAACTAAACAGGAAAACAAATATAAAACTTCTCAGCTAGCATGTTTCAGTAACACAGACGATATCATCGGGGGTTTTATTTATTGATTTTTGTGGTATCAGAGTGTAACGCTGACAGACCCTGGTTGTCGGTGGGCGGGATCGAACCTGGGGCCTCATGCATGAGCTAAAAGCCACCTGGCTGTTAGCTAAGGCTGTAGAGCAGACTCGTTTTCTCTCTCTCTCTAAGTGGTCTCGGTGCCACTAGATGGGACAGAGCACCACACCCAGAAGGTGCATAGGTTACAAGAGCACATCTCCAATATAGTGTAAATCAGTTATCTGAAAGTATTGGGACAGATCTGGCAAAGCGACTTCAATTTTTATCAGACAATGGGAATTCATAGTGTCCAGCATCTCAAAAGTGAGGTTAAAGAACTGTTAGGGCTTGCTCCTGTAATGTGAGGAGAATCTCCTGTAAATTTCTGAATATCTTACCTTGGAGTTTAGGGGGCCCATCACTTTACTGCACCAAGAGTACTCTTTTCACTCTACACTCCTGACCCAAAAACCACTCTCCAACTTTCTTCCAGCATCAGCAACCATGTTTTCGGTTGCTCCTTCTCTCTCTTTCTCTCTCTCCCTCACCCCAAACCCTGTCTTTCTTGTCTCCTCTCAGTTTCTAAGTTCTGCCTCCACCCCCTATTCTCCCCCAAACACATACGTATACCCAAAACAATACTCAGCAAAAGTTCCTAGGTGGGTTCACACACTCCATTTGACTTAGGTGGGACTTATGCTTAGTTATGTTAATTGAAGCATCCGTTATACCTGTCAGTCTCAATCACATAACAAGATTTCACCCAGCTCATAACAGTACTATGGTCATTATTGGTGGGGGCCTGGATCTAATAGCACTTAATAACTAGCTGCCTCTACTTTTTGCACCACAACCAAAAAATGTATCTTTGTAATGTAATTGCAATGAAATTAACATGCCAGCCGCTCAAAGCTGTCTGCTGTAGCATGTTATCTTACTCCCTGGGAGACAGCACTAGACAGTCAACCATTAATTCAAAAAAATGATGTTTGATGGTTGTACTCTAGTTTTCTTGTTTCTTTGACTGTCCCTTGGGTCTCTTTTAAATGAATCTTGGGTGAAATAATGTCATTATCTATATGTCTCTTTGAAGTTTGTGATAGACTGCCTAATGGGTAAATTGCCCTATGTTAATTTGTGTAACTAGTTACTGATGGTGCTTAGAAAGCAGAAGGTTACATCAAAAGCCTATTGTTAACCAAGGACTTTGTGGTCAAGTGGCTGCTAGAACACTATATATAAGAACCTTGGGTCCGATCTGCTTAAGCTTCATCAGGGGAAGTTTGAGTCACAAGACTGAGATCCCAGTTAAGCTGGAACACCCTGAATTTGATATTGGACATTGGAATATAACCTATGGACTAAATTCTAAAAGAGCTCTTTGCAACTAGAAAGCTCACTGTTTCTGCTATGAATCTGAGCCTCAAGAATTGAACTCATGTCTATATGTATATTAAACTTCTAACCATACTCACTCTTTCCTTTTTTTAACAGATTTTAGTTTAGTTAATAAGAATTGGCTGTAAGCAGGTATTTGGGTAAGATCTGGAATATTCATTAACTGGGAGGTAATGTGTCCAGTCCTCTGGGATTGGTAGAACCTTTTTAATATGATGAAATAAGATTTTCAGAAATCCTCATCATACCTGACTTGGGTGCCTAGGCGAAGGCCTGCGGCTGGGTTACTTTAAGGGATCTGTGTTGTTGTTTTCTGAGTAACCAGTGAGGTCTAACAGAAGCTGTTTTGTGTTGGCTTGGTAAATCTAAGTATTGGAATATCCACCAGCTTTGAGGATTGCCTGCCTCATTCTTTGCAGTTCACCCTAATTGAGTGACGTCAGCTGGCTCCCCTGTGACCCCGGTCACAGCAGGCATAATAGGAGAGAGTTTGGAGAAAAACAGAAGAATATAGAAATTAAAATACTGCCTCAGCCCAGTGGTGAATCTAGTCCCATATTCCTTCTCCGACAGTGGCCAATCCCAGATGCTTCAGAGGAAGGTTGAGAAATTCTGCAGTGGGCAAGTATGGAATCACCTGGACAAGGGAGATGATTCTTCCTAATCCCTGTAATTAGTAGAGGGTGTGTGCCTGATACATAAGGATTTATATCCCCATATTTTATTTTACTTTCTTCCATTCCATCCAGTCCAACTTAAATGTTTTCATATCCGTGCAGGTTCTGAGCCTTTTTGCAAATTTCATTGTACCATTTTCTACACCATTTTTTCTACACGCTAACTTTTGTTTTAATTGATTCATTCTGCACATGGATGAGAGGGGGTTCATTGGTCTACAGTGACACTGAGGTCCCTTTCCTGAGTGCCTAAAATTATTTTAGAACCCAGCAGTATGTATTCCTTCTATGCTGTATTATCTTGTTATCTATGGAAGAGGGGAAGAGTCAGTGGAGACAACACCACCAAATATGAGCCCCAGGAGGATACGGGATGGGTTGCGGAGGATTTCAAGGGACAATAGAAATTGAGAGGACCTTCAGCCAGAGGGAACATATGATAGACCGGAGAATCGCACCATCACCAGGAAAAGGCAAGTCTATTTGATTGAGGACTCCTTACTGAGAAGAATAGACAGGCCTGTAACTAGAGCTGATCCGGAGAACAGAAGGGTGTGCTGTCTGCCAGGATACGGGATGTGGACCTGAGGCTGAAAAAGATCCTAACAGGAGCGGGAAAGAATCCGCTGACTGTCTTTCATGTGGGTACAAATGATACAGCTAGATTCTCGCTGGAACGTATCAAGGGAGACTATACCAGGCTGGGGAAGACGCTTAAGGAAATTGAGGCTTAGGTGATCTTCAGTGGGATTCTGCCTGTTCCTAGAGAAGGGCAACAAAGGTGTGACAAGATTATGGCGATCAACAGATGGCTCAGGCAGTGGTGCTATAAGGAGGGCTTTGGGATGTATGGCCACTGGGAAGCAGTGAGTAAGCACCTGAGTAAGGAGGGAAATAGACTTCTAGGATGGAGGCTGGCACAACTGATTAAGAGAGCTTTAAACTAGGAATTTGGGGGAGATGTCCAGGTAATCTCCACGCTGGAAATTAACATTGAGAGGGAAGAAAACAAAGTAAGAAAGGATACAGCCGTGGGTAGGAGAATGGACATAAGGAGGAAGGGTAGCGTACATACCAGTCTAATAGGTGATACTGGTGGTAGAATGTCTGTGCCAAATCAGGTAAAGAATGACAGTGAAGCCAAATGGCAAAAATTAAGATGTCTGTACACTAATGCGAGGAGCCTAGGTAATAAAATGGAGGAACTAGAGCTACTGGTGCAGGAAGTGAAACCGGATATTATAGGGATAACAGAAACATGGTGGAATAGTAGTCATGACTGGAGTACAGGTATTGAAGGGTATGTGCTGTTTAGGAAAGACAGAAATAAATGCAAAGGTGGTGGAGTAGCATTGTATATCAATGATGAGGTAGACTGTAAAGAAATAAGAAGTGATGGAATGGATAAGACAGAGTCTGTCTGGGCAAAAATCACATTAGGAAAGAAAGCTACTAGAGCCTCCCCTGAGATAATGCTTGGGGTGTGCTACAGACTGCCGGGATCTGATTTGGATATGGATAATGTTTTTAATGAAGTAAACACTAATGGGAATTATGTGATCATGGGAGACTTTAACTTCCCAGATATAGACTGGAGGACAAGTGCTAGTAATAATAATAGGGCTTAGATTTTCCTGGATGCGATAGCTGATGGATTCCTTTACCAAGTAGTTGAAGAACCAACAAGAGGGAATGCCATTTTAGATTTGTTTTTGGTGAGTAGTGAGGACCTCATAGAAGAAATGTTTGTAGGGGACAACCTCGGTTCCAGTGATCATGAGCTAATTCAGTTCAAACTAGATGGAAGGATAAACAAAAATAGATCTGGGACCAGAGGCGGCCCCAAGCATGGCAGTCAGGCAGCTTTTGGCAGCGCGCCTGTGGGAGGTCCGCCGGTAATGCGGATTCAGCGGTGCGCCTGCGGGAGGTCTGCTGGTCCCGCCGCCAAATTGCCGCTGAAGCTGCAGGACTGGCAGACCTCCCGCAGGCATGCCGCTGAAGGCAGCCTGACTTTCGCCCTCACGGGGACCAGCAGGCTGCCCCCTGTGGCTTGCCACCCCAGACACGCGCTTGCTGCGCTGGTGCCTGGAGCCGCCCCTGTCTGGGACTAGGGTTTTTTATTTCAAAAGGGCTAACTTTAAAGAATTAAGGAAATTAGTTGGGTAAGTGGATTGGACTGAAGAACTTGTGGATTTAAAGGCAGAGGAGGCCTGGAATTTCTTCAAGTCAAAGTTGCAGAAACTATCAGAAGCCTGCATCCCAAGAAAGGGGAAAAAAATCATAGGCAGGAGTTGTAGACCAAGCTGGATGAGCAAGCATCTCAGAGAGGTGATTAAGAAAAAGCAGACAGCCTACAAGGAGTGGAAAATGGGAGGGATTAGCAAGGAAAGCTACCTTATTGAGGTCAGAACATGTAGGGATAAAGTGAGAAAGGCCAAAAGCCATGTAGAGTTGGACCTTGCAAAGAGAATTAAAACCAATAGTAAAAGGTTCTATAGCCATATAAATAAGAAGAAAACAAAGAAAGAAGTGGGACCGCTAAACACTGAGGATGGAGTGGAGGTTAAAGATAATCTAGGCATGGCCCAATATCTAAACAAATACTTTGCCTCAGTCTTTAGTAAGGAGCTTAAGGATAATGGTAGGATGATAAATGGGAATGAGGATATGGAGGTAGATATTACCACATCCGAGGAAGAAGCCAAACTCGAACAGCTTAATGGTACTAAATCGGGGGGCCCAGATAATCGTCATCCAAGAATATTAAAGGAACTGGCACATGAAATTGCAAGCCCATTAGCAAGAATTTTTAATGACTCAGTAAATGCAGGGGTTGTACCGTATGACTGGAGAATTGCTAACATAGTTCCTATTTTTAAGAAAGGAAAAAAATTTGATAGGAGTAACTATAGGTCTGTTAGTTTGACATCTGTAGTATGCAAGGTCTTGGGAAAAAACGTGAAGGAGAAAGTAATTAAGGACATTGAGGTCAACGGTAATTGGGACAAAATACAACATGGTTTTACAAAAGGTAGATCATGCCAAGCCAACGTGATCTCCTTCTTTGAAAAAGGTAACAGATTTTTTAGACAAAGGAAATGCAGTGGATCTAATTTACCTCGATTTCAGTAAGGCATTTGATACAGTTCCACATGGGGAATTATTAGTTAAATTGGAAAAGATGGGGATCAATATGAAAATTGAAAGGTGGATAAGGAACTGGTTAAAGGGGAGACTACAACGGGTCATACTGAAAGGTGAACTGTCAGTCTGGAAGGAGGTTACTAGTGAAGTTCCTCAGGGATCGGTTTTGGGACCAATCTTATTTAATCTTTTTATTACTGACCTTGGCACAAAAGGTGGGAATGTGCTAATAAAGTTTGTGGATGACACAAAGCTGGGAGGTATTGCTAACACAGAAGGACCGGGATATCATACAGGAAGATCTGGATGTCCTTGTAAACTGGAGTAATAGTAAAGTAAATAGTAAAATGGGGGGAGGGATAGTTCAGTGGTTTGAGCTATTGGCCTGCTAAACCCAGGGTTGTGAGTTCAATCCTTGAAGGGGCCACTTAGGAATCTGGGGCAAAAATTGGTCCTGCTAGTGAAGGTAGGGGGCTGAACTCAATGACCTTTCAAAGTCCCTTCCAGTTCTAGGAGATTGGTATATCTCCAATTATTACCTTTTTTAGTAATAGGATGAAATTTAATAGTGAAAAGTGCAAGGTCATGCATTTAGGGAGTAATAACAAGAATTTTGATTATAAATTGGGGACACATCAGTTGGAAATAACAGAGGAGGAGAAGGACCTCAGAGTATTGGTCGATCACAGGATGACTATGAGCCGCCAATGTGATATGGCCATTAAAAAAAGCTAATGTGGCCTTGGGATGCATCAGGCGAGGTATTTCCTGTAGAGATAAGGAGGTGTTAATACCGTTATACAAAGCACTGGTGAGACCTCATCTGGAATATTGTGTGCAGTTCTGGTCTCCCATGTTTAAGAAGTATGAATTCAAACTGGAACAGATACAGAGAAGGGCTACTAGAATGATCCGAGGAATGGAAAGCCTGTCTTATGAAAGGAGACTCAAAGAGCTTGGCTTGTTTAGCCTAACCAAAAGAAGTCTGAGGGGAGATATGATTGCTCTTTATAAATATATCAGAGGGATAAATATCAGGGAGGGAGAAAAATTATTTAAGCTTAGTACTAATGTGGACACGAGAACAAATGGATATGAACTGGACATTAGGAAGTTTGGACTTGAAATTAGACAAAGGTTTCTAACCATTAGAGGAGTGAAGTTCTGGAACAGCCTTCCAAGGGTAGTAGTGGGGGCAAAAGACATATCTGGCTTCAAGACTAAGCTTGATAAGTTTATGGAGGGGATGGTATGATGGAATAGCCTAATTTTGACAATTAATTGATCTTTGATTATTAGCAGGTAAATATGCCTAATGGTCTGTGATGGGATGTTAGATGAGGTGGGATCTGAGTTACACTACAGAGAATTCTTTCCTGGGTGCTGGCTGGTGAGTTTTGCCCATGTGCTCAGGGTTTAACTGATTGCCATATTTGAGGTCGGGAAGGAATTTTCCTCCAGGGAAGATTGGCAGAGGCTCTGGAGGTTTTTTCGCCTTCCCATGGGGCACAAGTCACTTGCTGGAGGATTCTCTGCACCTTGAGGTCTTTAAACCATGATTTGAGGACTTCAGTAACTCAGACATAGGTTAGGGGTTTGTTACAGGACTGGGTGGGTGAGATTCTGTGGCCTGCATTGTGCAGGAGGTCAGACTAGATGATTGTGATGGTCCCTTCTGACCTTAAAGTCTGAGTCTATGATTTTCATCTATTTGTGTTCTCCAGTCACTTACTTTTGATCAGCCCCTCTGAGGTTCCTTGCAGTCTTTTCTTGACTTGACTTCAAAAGTAGAAGTTAGAGGTGTTTTAATGTCGTATACAGAAGCACCTGAACCCCTATGAACCTCTATTTTCTGTAGATGATCTTGAATAAAATGAAGGCATTAGCGGGCAAACACATTACCATAGAATATTAGTCTTTGAAAACTAGCAGGTGTTTTCTATTAAACTCCTTGGCAATGGAGCGGTGAATTTTTTAAAAAATAATTACAATGCAGAAAACACATTCTCTGGCAGATTATAGCAATTTTAAACAGATAAATTTTGGGACTGGCTGCTACGTGTTTAATATTTATGACTTGACATTTAGTTACATAATTTTGGCATTTTGAAATTGAGCGATATATTCACCTATCAACTGCGGATGATTGATTATTGAGCAGTGTAACATCTATTAGTTAAAAGAGGGACACAATACTTGTGAATATACTGTAGGGAACAATTTTTATTGTCAGGAAGATAGCCAAGATGACATAATGGCATTTTTCCCCCTTTCCTGATTTCTAGGAGTCTGTGACCATACAATGGAATTCAGAGGTTTTCCCATGAACTACCTAAATGGAAACATATTTTGCAACCACTCATTTGAAGGATTCTTCAGATATATCAGTAGTTGTGCTAAAGCAATATATTATGGAAGGGAAATGACATACACTGAGCCAAGATTTAGGTAGCAGTGCCTAAAGTTTTATACACTTAAGGAATGTAATAGTTCAGCAAAGCACAGAAATCACGACTATATAGTAAGCATAGACTTGGATATAATATGCCATTGGGGCTCCTTTTAAAAGCTTTTTGACTTTCCAGTACTTTATTATGCCATGACTGGCTTTTTTAAAATGCGTAAATCTCCTATTGGAACTTCTTCTTAATCTTTGATCTTTTTATAATATTTCACTTTAGAGATACAAGCTTTACATTTGATACTGAATAGAGTTATTTTCATCACTGTCTACTGACATATGTGGTATTAGATAACAAGTGGTATTCCATTTGAGAGCAGTATAACATTTCAAAACTTTAAAAATCTGGCATTTTCCCGTATGGTGTTGACAGAGGAGACCATGGTTCTATTGGCTATCACTGTATATTGATACTATTGTTGTTCAACCTACGTAGTGTAACTTATTCAATTCTGTTATATTTACGTGTGAAATGTGGTAGAGATTATTTAACATGTCGATGTGAACTGATTTCAAATGCATGGAATGCAGCTCTGTCCAAGTTCCAGTTCCACAGAGGACCAACTGAAGTCTGTTATACATGTTTGGATTTGTAATTTCAGAATTTTAGTGGCTTATACTGCTTGCAATTAAGCTCTAATGACAGTTACCACACAGTGCTGTCTCAGATACTGCAGTTAATTTTCTAAACTTACTTCTTATGCTGCATGTTAATGATGGGTCTGATGACTTTTTAATGGCCACTGCAGTATTTTAACAATGAAAATAAATGTACATTCCCTACCAAATATACATACATACATACATGTACACACGCACTTTGGAAAAAAATTAGTTGCTATTTTTTGTACAAAATAAAAAAGGTAGTAGTGTTAGTAAAGATTAATGGGGACAAATCGTTGGATGTAGGTTGAAGAGCTAATAGAAAGCATAGAAAGCATTAACTAACTAGGTTAACAGGACACTCAAAATTAGGATGCAACTGTTAATTGCTCCTTGCTGCCCTACCCCCATGTCTTACTCTGGTGCTTTGATTTGTGACAATACTTAATTGAAATTTGTAAAATTTGCTGTGACCCCCATCAGATGATAGCAGCTTAGCACAAATCTTAAAACTGTGTTGTTGGCAGCTCTGCAGGGCAGGCCATCATGTGGTCCATTCAGACAAACACTGGTACTTAGTTATTTTTATCAGTTTATATTACACCTAGCCTCTCTAAACAAGGTTGGGTCTCTGTTGCACTACACCATTAGTTCTCAACCTGTGGGCCACTTGCGGCCCAATCAGCACACAGCTGCGGCCCATGTGACATTCCCAGGGCCATACAGGTAGTGTGTATATATATATCATATGTTGCAGCCCACATAACACAGAGATCTGCATATGCAGCCCACAGAGGTAAATAGGTTGAGAACCACTGCATTAAACAATGTACAAACTTATAATAGCTATTCGCTCCCTTGAAGATCTTACAATCTAAGATTACAGTGCATCAAAGCTGCATACCTTTTAGTACTTACTTATTTCCCCAGAGATTTCAATTGGATTTATACTTGTGCCTAAACACTTTGCTGAATATTCATCTAAATACATAGAAAGGATGGCAGAAGCAGCAAGAGACAGAGTTGAAGTGACTTGCCCAACACCACAGAGGTCAGTGGCAGAGGCAGGAGTAGGACCAAGTCCCTAATGTCCAGTCCAGACTTTCACTTCATGAGCCAGAAATGAAGCCAAAGGGCAAAAATCTCAGCAGAAAATGGAGAAGGCACCTAGAAAATTAAATGTCTGCCGCAATAGAGTGGAGCACAAGTTGGAAAGGATTGGTGGTGGGCTTGGTAGCAGTGTGATGTGGGGAACAGTTTCTGTCCTGGGATTGGCTACAGCAATCGATGTAGCAAACTACTTCGATTGTATAGGCCATCAGTAGATTTTATTCAGTGGTAATTGATTTATTACAGTGCCCCCTGCCTCAGTAGCTTGACAGACTTTGTGTTGACTGAAAAAAAATAGATCAGAAGTCATGTCGGCAAAGTTTGCTCAGTTTGTCATTAGTGGTGTGCAATGACCATGTGTTGGGTGAGATTACATCGGGAAAACTCAGTGAAACACACAGCTTGATTAGGGAGAGTTAACATGGTCTGGTAGGGAAGGTTGTAGCAGAGAATATTACTGCTTTTACTTGCGCCTGCTAGAAAATAGGTTGGACTTCGGCATCACATCAAAGACTATTGGAATTTTCAGTGGTACCTCCAGTTGTATAATCCCTGTCTTTCTCTGTCTCTCTTGCCTCTCTTACCTCAAATGACAGTGGTTCCAATGCTGCAAGGAATTGAATGGGTTGTGCTGCCCAGTCTCCTGTAAAGGCAGCAGCTTTGTAGTGACAGTGGCTCTGGCTCTTAGGAATACGTGACTTGAGGGAGGAGAAAATATCTAGCAAGAATGCTGATCAGAATCTTTTCCCTCCCTTTCAACGTTCACGGTGCTCACGAAGTTACAATGTCATATCTAAAGTGAGGCTGATAAAATTCAGAACATTTTAGGGTTTTAATTAAGAAAGAGCATTCCTCTGCATATTTAAAAATGAGGATCCAGTCAGTTTTTCCATCCGAGTTCATGTACTTCTCTAGTTTATGCAGTTTTTAAAATTGTTCATTCGGCTGCTGATTTACCCAAGAAGCAGCACAGGAATACCTGCAACTTGTACAACCTGAATTGAGCTGGCATTTGTCTGGTACTATGAAGCTGTCATGGTGGGTGCTTGGCTTTCTTCACGGGAACCAGAGATATTATTTTGATCATATTGTGTCACTGCAGACAGTTTACTAGTCTAGACTCATTTCCCCCAAAGCATTTGTATTCACGTGAGTTCATAGAATGGACGGAAACCTGTTTAGTTGATTTGTGATTTTAAGACAGAAGGATCTATTAGATCATACAAATCTAACCTCCTCACAATTTCAGCCGGTTATCCCTATAATGAGAGCAATTACTTGTGTTTGACTAAAGCATATCTTCCAGAAAAGTTTCCAGTTTTGTTCTGAAGACTTCAAGAGATGGAGAATATACCACTTTCCTTGGTAGTTTGTTTCAGTCATTAATCACCCTCACTGTTAAAAGTTTGGGCCTTATTTCTAAGGGCTAGTCTACACTGGCAACGTTAAAGGGCTGCAGTGGCAGCGCTCTAATGTGGCTTGTGTAGTTGCGGCAGAGCGCTGGGAGAGCGCTCTAAAAAAACCACCTCCATGAGAGGCGTATCTCCCAGCGCTGGTGCACTGTCTACATTGGTACTTTACAGTGCTGAAACTTGCTGCGCTCAGGGGAGTGTTTTATCACACCCCTGAACAAGAAGGTTGCAGCGCTGTAAAGTGCCAATGTAGACAAGTCCGAAATGGAATTTGTTTGTCTTAAACTTCTAGCCATTGGTCCTTTTAATGCCTTTCTCTGATAGATTAAAAAGCCTGTTAATACCCATGAAGATACCTTTAGTCTCCTTGTGAAAGGTGCTGATACACCATAATGAGCCCTGTTTCAGTCTTCTTTTTGATTACTAAACAGATTTGTCTGCGTTAGTCTCTCGCTTTAAGGCTACATTGCTCATTTGGAAAACAAAATCACTGCCAGTAAAGTATTAGATGCTCTACTATAGTGGCATTGGCATCCAGTAGATGGATATAGATAGATTTATGAAAAGACTGGATAGTTTTATGATCAATAATTTATAGTTATGCAGTATACTGTAAGGATAATGATATGATGAGATAACTGGCTCTTATGATGAGATAACTGGCTCTGTGGATATGGGGAAAGCAGTGGATGTGATATATCTTGACCTTAGCAAAGCCTTTGATACAATCTCCCACAGTATTCTTGCCAGCAAGTTAAAGTAGTATGGATTGGATGAATGGACTATAAGGTGGATAGAAAGCTGGATATATTGTTGGGCTCAACGGGTAGTGATCAATGGCTCGATGTCTAGTTGGCAGCCGGTATCAAGCGGAATGCCCCAGGGGTTGGTACTGGGGCCGGTTTTGTTCAACATCTTTATTAATTATTTGGATGATGGGATGAATTGCACCCTCAGCAAGTTCGCAGATGACACTAAGATGTGGGGAGAGGTAGATACACTGGAGGGTAGGGATAGGATCCAGAGTGACGTAGACAAACTGGAGGATTGGGCCAAAAGAAATCTGATGAGGTTCAACAAGGACAAGTGCAGAGTCCTGCATTTAAGAAGGAAGACTCCCATGCACCGCTATAGGCTGGGGACCGACTGGCTAAGCAGCAGTTCTGCAGAAAAGGACCTGGGGATTACAGTGAATGAGAAGCTGGATATGAGTCATCAGTCTGCCCTTGTTGCCAAGAAGGCCAATAGCATATTAGACTGCATTAGTAGGAGCATTGCCAACAGATTGAGTGAAGTGATTATTCCCCTCTATTCGGCACTGGTGAGGCCACACCTGGAGTACTGCGTCCAGTTTGGTCCCCCCAATGTGAACAAAGTGGAGAGAGTCCAGCTGAGGGCAACGAAAATGATTAGGGGGCTGGGGCACATGACTTATGAGGAGAGGCTGAAGGAACTGGGGTTATTTAGTCTGAAGAAGAGAAGAATGAGGGGGGATTTGATAGCAGCCTTCAACTACCTGAAAGGGGATTCCAAAGAGGATGGATCTAGACTGTTCTCAGTGGTAGCAGATGACAGAACAAGGAGTAATGGTCTCAAGTTGCGGTGTGGGAGGTCTAGGTTGGATATTAGGAAACACTATTTCACTAGGAGGGTGGTGAAGCACTGGAATGGGTTATCTAGGGAGGCAGTGGAATCTCCATCCTTAGAAGTTTTTAAGGCCCGGCTTGACAAAGCCCTGGCTGGGATGATTTAGTTGGGAATTGGTCCTGCTTTGAGCAGGGGATTGGACTAGATGACCTCCTGAGGTCTCTTCCAACCCTAATCTTCTATGATAATCAAATTCCATGCGTCAGGGCTTAATTTGATTGAGTTCAGGAAAGGAGTTTTCTCCTATGTAAAGCATTGTACCATTGGCTAGACCAGTGGTCCCCAAACTGGGGGGGAGGGGAACACGGCAGGACCTGGGCCAGCACCCATGGGGAGGAGAGGAAGGAGTGCTACTCAGGCCTGCTCTGCTCCCAGTTCCGTTTTGGCAGTGCCCCGGCTTTGGCTCCTAATTGTGGGCCTGTCTCCTGACTGCAGCCGCACTCTGGCTTCGGCTCCTGAATGCAGCCTTGGGGTGAGGTGGGGGGCATGCACAGTTTCCATTACGGGTAAGGGGGGCTGTGATGGAAAAGTTTAGGGACCACTGGGCTAGAAGTATTGTGGAAAGTACTTTCTTACTAAGTATTACATATTGACTCAGCTGGCCACAAGATACTGGTATTCTCCAAGTGTGAAATATCTTTTAAGCTGGTAAAAACTTTAAAACTGGTTAGAAACACTTTAAGTGCAGCTACTGTATAATAATGCTAATGCAGTGAAATAGGAATACAAATACAGTACACAATTGTGAGTGCTATCAATGGAGCTTAGGGTAGGCACCCATTTACCAGGGTCATGCTTGGGAGATATGTAAATAGGTATAAGGAGAAGTATGAGATGGAAGAGCTATTACTTGCTGTGAGTTTGTTTGAATAAAGAATTAAGTTTAATTTTGCTTATTTAAGTCAAAATAAAACAGTGGTGTGAGCAAGTTTATTGCTCAAATACTCAAGTCTCCTCTGTCACATACTGTAAAGTAACACTTCAATAAGTGTTGGATGATACAAGTTGCTGAGAGTTGCAGAGCCATCTTCAGCACCTCTTGTCCCCCAATGTAAATGCAAGATCAGGCATTATAGGGAATAATGAGCTTTTATGTATGTAACCCCTCTGCCAGGCTGAAACGATAGCAGCAAGGGCCGGGTTCAATACACAGGGGTCCCTTCCCCACAACGTAATGCAAACCAGCTCGAGCCCCCACCCAGTGACCTGGGAAAATCTTACACACACCCCTGGGCGCCTCAAGGACGCAATACTTCCCCTCTCGCAAGCACAGACTCTTGGTGTAACAGAAAAGGTTTAATTACATGAGATAAACAACAAGCATTAAATTGGGAAAATACCTCAACTAGAGTTCATAGGTCAAACCGTGAGCAAAGACCCACCCCAGCAAATTGGGCTGTGTCCTTCTCTCTGGGCCCTTGAGTCCAGCAACCCCCAAATCACCCACAGTCCCAAAAGTCCCACAATCCAAAAGTCTCTGTCCCGGGTCAGTGCAGCCCCAGAGTTCAAGAGTCTCTCTGCAGATGTCCCCCTCCCCAGCCTGGGTAGAAAAGGGCACCTTACGTGGTTCGGGGCCAACTGCCCTGCCTCTTCGTGGGGTTCTGCTTCCACCAGCCGTCCCCGCAAACAGCTCAGCTCCGCTGGCTCTGTGGGCTGCTCCGCTCTGCCAGCTGCTCTGGTCCACCAGCTGTCCTGTGATCTGCTCCGGCCGTCCTCGCGAGCTGCTCGGCTCCACTCACCCAGTGGCTGCACAAACTGCTCCACTCCGCTCTGCCAGCAGCTCTGCTACACGGTATTGCTTCAGGCTCCCCCACTCATTAGCACAGTACTCAGTGCTCTCAGCTCAGCAAGTCCAGCTCTTCTGTGATTTCAGCTCTTAGGGTACGTCTACACTATGGGACTATTCCGAATTTGCATAAACCGGTTTTGTAAAACAGATTGTATAAAATCAAGTGCGCACGGCCACACTAAACACATTAAATCGGTGGTGTGCGTCCACAGTCTGAGGCTAGCATCGACTTCTGGAGCGTTGCACTGTGGGTAGCTATTCCGTAGCTATCCCATAGTTCCCGCAGCCTTCCCCGCCCCTTGGAATTTCCGGGTTGAGATCCCAGTGCCTGATGGGGCAAAAATCATTGTCGCGGGTGGTTCTGGGTAAATGTCGTCAGTCACTCCTTCCTCTGGGAAAGCAACGACAGACAAGCATTTCACGGCTTTTTTCCCTGGATTGCCTGGCAGATGCCATAGCATGGCAATCATGGAGCCTGTTTTGCCTTTTGTGACTGTCACCGTATGTGTACTAGATGCCGCTGACAGAAGCGATTCAGCAGCGCTACACAGCAGCATGCTTTTGCTTTTGCATGACAGCAGAGATGGTTACCAGCCATACTGTAACATCTACCAATCCATAAATTGGTAAAAAGATGATCATGGTTACCAGTCCTTTTGCACTGCACCATCTGTTGCTGTCATAAGTGCCCCTGGCTGCTCTTAGCCAGGGGAGCAAAAGCCAAAATTGGGAATGACTCCCTGAGTCAATCCCTCATTTATGGTATCTAAAATTAGAATCAGTCCTGTCTAGAATATGGGCAAGTATACTAGAGAACCACTGTATCATAGAATCAGAGAGCACAGCTGCTCTGTGTCAGATCCAGCAGAAATTATGAGCTGTATGCTATTCACAGGGGGTGCTCCTGCAACAACCCCACCTGTTGATTCCATTCTTCCCCCAGCCTTCCTGGGCTACCGTAGCATTGTCCCCCCACTTGTGTGATGAAGTAATAAAGAATGCAGGAATAAGACACAGTGACTTGTTAGTGAGAAATGAGTGGAAGGCAGCCTCCAGCTGCTATGATAGTCCAGATAGGACATTAAGGAGTGTGGAGGAGAGGAGCCCAGCATCGCGCTGCTAGTCCAGGGGCAATTGAATCTTTTCTTTACACATGAAGGGTGGGGGCTGATGGAGCTCAGCCCCCTGTTGCTATGATGAGGACGGTTACCAGCCATACTGCACCATCTACCAGGAAAAATTAGGGCCAGGCACCCTTGATAGACCTAACGGATGCTAGTATGCATGGTTACCAGTCCTTTTGCACTGCCCCATGTGCCAATAGGCTGATGAAGACGATGGATATCAGTCTTACTGCACCATCAGCCACCCATGGCGGGGGCGGGGAGCAAGGATGTTGGTGTTGAGTGCTGCAGCATCGCGTCTATCTGCAGCATTCAGTAAAGATAGGGTGACATGTAAAAGAGTCAAGAGAGGATTGTTTTCCCTTTCACTTCTGGGGGTGGGTGGGGGGGTGCGTAAATTGCCGAGCTATGCCCTGACCCACCGCGGACACTGTTTTTGACCCTAGAAGCATTTGGAGCTCAGCCAAGAATGCAAATGCTTTTCGGATACTGCAGGAACTGTGGGGTAGCTTGAGTCCTCCAGTCCATGAGCGTCCATTTGATTCTTCGGCTTTCCGTTACGCTTGTCACGCAGCAGTGCGCTGAGTCCCTGCTATGGCGTCTGTCTGGAGATTTTTTAAAAATGATTTTGAATTTCGTCTTCTGTAACGGAGCGCTGATAGAACAGATTTGCCTGCCCTTACTGCGATCACATCCCCATGGTCCATGCTGGAGCTCTTTTTTTATTTTGATTTCGGACTGCATCGCCACCCGTGCTGATCGGAGCTCCACGCTGGGCAAACAGGAAATATTCAAAAGTTCGCGGGGCTTTTCCTGTCTACCTGGCCACTGCATCCGAGTTCAGATTGCTGTCCAGAGCGGTCAGTGGTGCACTGTGGGATACCGCCCGGAGGCCAATACTGTCGATTTGCGGCCACACTAAACCGAATCCGATATGGTAATACCGATACTAGCGCTACTCCTCTCGTTAGGGAGGAGTACAGAAACCGGTTTAAAGAGCCCTTTATATCGATATAAAGGGCCTCTCAGTGTGGACGGGTGTGGCGTTAAATCGGTTTTACGCTCCTAAAACCGGTTTAAACGCCTAGTGTAGACCAGGCTTTAGTGATTCCAGCTCATAGTAGGGGAGCCCCAGTGCCAGTGAATTCAGCTCAGTAACCTGTAACTAGATTCTTAAGGGAATCAAAAATTAACTCTGACATTCCACAGTGGAGAGAGGCATAGTTGGAACTGGTGCTTCTGGCTCACACAAGGAGCTTATACCACCAAGTACAGATATCTGTCCCCAGCCTCTCTCCTCTCAATGGGTTTTGGAACCCATGTCCCTTGTCTAGCAAGTGCTATTTAGTTGATAATGAAACCCTCTATCATAAGACAGTTTTGTAGTTCCTCATTTACTTAATCAGGGTGACAACATTTCGTTCCTCCTGCCCCAATAACAACGAAATTGGGGATCCCACAGCTGTGAAAATAACCATCCCAGGCTGCTGTGCGGTATGCTAAGTGGGGTGGGAGTGCCAATGCACATAACTGAAATGCCAATGCAAACACTTGAAACTTCTTTCTGCACTCCCCATAATTTACCACCAGATGTCAGTGTGAGGCTCATCCTGACTCTGCTTACATGTACAAGTCCAATGACAAAAAATCAGGTGCAAGAGGGATCAAGACTGATTTCAAATCTACAATATCCAAATTCAAGTATAAGAAACAAAAAAAACTGTACAAAATGTCTAGTGATTATTGGCAAGGCTGCTTTGAGGGATTTTGTGCATTCAATAGAATTGAGAGGAATGCTTTTCAGATGCTGGTCACATCAAAAGTATTTTATCTACATTTTGTGGTAGCCCCTTTCCTATTTTAGTTCAAAGTTATTCCATGTAGGCTTTATATTACCCTAAACAGTTCCTTGAACAATATGTTTAAGTGGTGAAATTGGCTGAGGTACTGCAAGAGAATGTCTCAGACTGCTTTTTGCTTCTTCTCCAGAATAAGCATTTCTTCTTCTTTCTGTTTCAATAACTACTTTTCACCAGCTGGATTTTAAATTGGTGATCTACACAATGAGACCATCTGTTTTCTCTTCATTTGCTAGTGTGTCTTAGAGAGAATTTCAAGACAAAGATAGGCAATGTTTTATTGACCTACAATGCATCCTGATTATTAGAAGGTTAATTTAGAAGAGTAGGTGTCCATATAAAAGGAAAAAGCAGTAACTGTTTTATACTACTTGACAGTTCTGGGCTAGAGTAAGTCTGGTCCTAGACTTTCATGTAGGTATTTGGATACTCTCTTTATTAGGTTACTGTCCAAGGCATTTTCCTCTCATTAAAGTTTAGCTTGTTTTATGAATATATGTATCTTGCTGATACTTACTTTTTTTTGCATATCCCCCTAGGTTCAATAATAGCAATGACAGTATTTAAAGTAAGCGTGCAGACTGTCAGCTTGAAGTTGTCCTAGGCACACGGTTTAAAAAGGTGAAGGCTTGTTTGTTGACAAAATGTCTAGTGAACTGCTTTGTAGAGTTGTCGCTGTGTCAGTCTCTGGATATTAACAAGACAAGGTGAATGAGCTTACAACAGAACTCTTCTTCAGGTCTGGAAAACTTACTGTGAATATCTGCACTGTAGTTGGACAGTGCCTTCCCCCAAACCCCACAAGTCTGAGTCATCTGGCATGGGCCAGTTGCAGGTTTTTGCTTATAGAGTAGATATACCCTGAGTAAGTTTCCCAGACCTGAAAAAGATCTCTGTGTAAACTCGAAAGTTGGTCCAATAAAAGATATTACCTCACCTATGTTGTGTCTCTAGAGAGCTGGTAGGTAGTTAGATAAAAAGTGATAAAATCTTTTAGGATGTTTGTCCAGTGTAACATATAGCTTGTGTGATATTCATATCAGCAGAGGGTAAGAAGCCCAAGCTTTAACGAAGAGATCATGCTTCAGAATTCTGTCTAAAGATTTGTTTTTACATAATTTACAAATTTATTTGAAGCAAAAGATCTGCTCAGAGAGTCACCTTCTATTCCTTATGACAAATAATGATAAAATGCATTATAGAAAACAAAATTCAGACTATTTGGAGCTAGGCTTGGTTTCTGAAACCCCAAACCCATGAATGTATTTTAGGATGGTTGGTCAAAATATCCCTATTAGTACAGCAGTTTCATAGTTGTACATACTGATTCAGAGTGATACTTCACTGCCTTGCATTTTGTGTAGTTATTTACACCCACGGAAGAAGCGTGGAAAATACTACTAAATCAGAACCGTATCATTTTATACCCACTTTTCATAGCTATTCTAATCATTGAGTCTGAAATAAAACCTACTTCCTTACCTGGAACATGAACCCTGGACCCTCACATTAAAAATCAGATGCTTTACCGACTGAAGCCCTCCCTGTGTGAAGGTGTAACACATGGTGCATGACCCTGGAAAATCCAGGCCCACAGTAATTAATTTGTACCACATCTGTTGTACTTGGTACTATTTCATACATTTTTTGTGGTATGCATGTTTAAAAGATTAGCATCCTATCAATGTGTTCAGTGCCCTTCCCCTTCATCTTTTCACTTGTATAATACTTTTAGCACTTGTAAAAAGCTCCTTATTGACTGTCCGAGATATGAAAGGTCTTTCATTACCCAAAGAATAAGTATAGCATAATCAGCAAAAGTGCATGCATCCTTACAACACCTTAACAGTATGCCTCAACCTCAAACTGTAGGGATAAGAGGCATGTTCACTTTCCATGCCTATTTAATTCCTGGCCTCTCTGCTACTGTCTTGGTTGCCAGTTTGTGGCTATTATAATGGTGATTTTTCAGCTTGGACACTTGTTCATAAAGAACCGGATTGCAACTGCTAACTTATTTCTTATTTGCCACCAACAGCTATCAGCATGTAAAAACTCAGTATCAGAGTCAGTGGTGAATCTACAGGGAGTTTTAGTTGATGTACCTTCTTGTCCAGGGGTTCTCAAACTGGGCGTCAGGACCCCTCAGGGGTCATGAGGTTATTACATGGGGGGTCACGAGTGGTCAGCTTCCACCCCAAACCCCACTTTGCCTCCAGCATTTATAATGGTGTTAAATATATAAAAAAGTGTTTTTAGTTGATAAGGCGGGTCGCGTTCAGAGGCTTGCTATGTGAATGGGGTCACCGGTACAGAAGTTTCAGAACCACTTTTCTTGTCCCTTCATCATGCCCATTTCCATAATTTCCCTTGGGGACTGTATTACTTAAACTTAGGGTAACTCACATCTTTACTCATCACCTCTGATTTTGTCTCACTTGAGGCTAATTGGGTCTAAGATGGTAAAATGCACATATCAAACATCTGGAAGAGAGAAGTGTAGTAGAAAAAGCAAAATGTAAGGATTAATATCAGTCACTCCTTATTCTAATCTGCACTATTTTACAGCTTTTTCCCATCTCCTTGGCATGCACTGAAAATAGACCAATTTAGACTCACTTAGACCTAATTACACTCACTTACCAATCTGTGACTTAGAAATCACCTCTGCAGTTGTTCATGAGACACTACTTATCATAGAATGTGTTTAAAAGTAGCTTACCAATCATTATGGTAAATGAAGATCGCCTGCTGAAGGCTAGTGTGATTGCTAGGAGACAGAGTTAGAAATTGGATTGGATATTACTAATATGGCTGAGTGGTATTTAGGTCCTAGCTAACTGGCCATCAGAAAAGGTCGCTTGCCAAATAGATAATAGACAAGACATTTCAGGAAAATATATGACTCAGTCATTGACCCTTTAGTGCATAGGTAGCAGGAAGTGGCTGAAAAGCTACCCTAAAGGAACAGCTGAAGAGTCCTCATTGTAGGGGAATCTATGGGTGGCATGAAACCAGTGCATCGAGGCATATGCCACCCACTCGGTCCCTTTGTGTTGGGGCCAGAGAGAGGTGGGCTGGGCCAAAGAGTAAGGTGTTCAGCCAGTAACTCAGGTCATGTAGCAGTCCCTATCTATTTTTTATTCTCAGTTGTTCCTTTTCTGCAATACAGAGTACCTGTTTCTAGAGCACCTATTAAGCTAAAATGTATGTGCTAGTTTGCAAGCCTCATCAATAATGTCATCACAGTTTGAGAATTAATATTTATTCCTGAAATGTTGCTGCAGAATTAGAAGAACAAGCACAAAGTATTGTTTTGTTAATCCTGTGAATCATATCTACGGTTGATATTATAACCAAAGATGAATTAAAAAAGGCTATCATGAGACTATTACAAGTTAACTATCCTGTAGGTTATGTTTATGATGCTACAATAAGAATAACTACTTGATGCTGTGTCTGAATTTTTTCTTTCAAAAATTCAAGGCATAGGTCTTGATTTTCCTCTCATTTGCACAAATATAAATTAGTGGTAACTGCCACTGACATCAAAGGATTCGCATGCAACAGTTTTAACACCAGTGTAAGAAAAGGAAGGCTGTCTAGTGGTTAGGGCACTAGCCTAGAACACAAAGAGACCTTAATTTACATCTCTTTTCCACCACCTCCTTCCTGTGTGACCCTAAGCGAGTCACTTAGCCTCCCTGTGTCTCAGTTCTTCATCTGAATAAACTGTGCTTCCCTCTTTATTTAACAAAGGGGGTTGTGACACACGCAGATAATGTGATAATAGGCATCAGAGAAAATAGATGGGAGAATCTGGTGAATAGCTTTATATCTACATAGAACAATATTTTTTCTTGAGACATTTTCTCTGCTTTTCATGCAAGACATTTCCATTCTCCCTAAAGCTGAAGAGATTTTCCAAGATGATACTTTGTCCTTTTCCATCATCTGAAGAAAGGTCTCAGTATGGCATAGTCTGCCCTGAGTATCTCTGAATCGTAGTGTTACAACAATATGTAGTGTTGTTGTAGCCAATATTAGAGAGACCAGGTGGGTGAGGTAATATCTTTTATTGGACCAGCTTCTGTTAGCAAGAGAGACACGCTTTTGAGCTTACACAGAGCTCTTCTTCAGGTCTGGGAAAGATACTCAGAGTGTCTCTCTCACCAACAGAAAGAAGTTGGTCCAATAAACGATATTCCCTCACTCACCTTGTCTCTCTAAATTGTTAGACTAGGAAAATATTTCTCACCATGAAATGAAAATTGGCTGAAGGGCAGTAATCAGAATGGAAGTGTAAAATGAGACCTTTCTCATGCTGCTTGTATTACAGGGTTGCCACTTGCAAGTGCGCATCCTTGCATCTAGTTCTTGGATCGTAGGTCTCACTGCATCAGGTGCTCCCTGCTACTGGGCTACTTGGTCTGTGATAGTTTCTTTTCTGGTAACTTGGCCCTCTGGCCATGTCATCATTTAGTCCAACCCTTCCACTGTCCAAATGTTGTCTCCAGACTGTGTTCAACCCCATTTTGGGCTCTCTGACAGTGGCTGGCGGGAAACCCAGGCCCATCCTCTACACCAGGTTCCAGCCAGGTACCTACAACCAGCAATGTAGGTCTGCTTAGTTCCAATTCCTGGTGCTGTTTCTCCTTCCTACACAGCTTCTCTATCTACTTGTCTGTTTCTAGGTTTACCACTGGACCTTAATCTACTCCCTATGGCTACTTCACCCCTCCTAGCCTCTTGCCCGACTCCTTATTCCAGGGCAGAATCCCATTACTCTGCCCCTGGACTTCCTTCATGTCCCTGATAGTCTCCCTCCTCTCAGGGAGTGACTGCAGACTCCTTCTACTTTTTGCTCTCAGTTTCTTAGCAATATAGTATTGTCCTAGCCCTTCCCCAGTTGGGATTCACTGTCAATTAATCCTACCCCACATTTTGTTAGGTGACACCAGGTGACACCTAACTGGCCTCTCAGACCATTGTTAAACTCTATCAGGGCTGGAGTGCAGTACACACCCCATTACAATGCAAAAATATCAGTGTTCAAACTTTAGCTCACCCTTTATCCATGTGGACGATGGTGCTGACAGACCAATTGCCAAATATATACAAGATGATAAATTGGATGTGTCACAGGGTAGGTCCACCCCATCAGAGGGGTGTCAGGTTGTGGTGGGATAGCCCATGTGGCCTAATCTCTGCTCCCTTCAGTAGTCAGCCCAGACTAAGCTGAGCTGCTTCCTTTTATATCCTGGTTCCAGCTGGAGCATGCCCAGCAGAGATGAGGGAGTGCAGCCTCCTCGTGTGATTAACCACTGCTGAACTAGTGTGGGGTAGGTGTATCCTGTCACAGGGTGGCACAACAAATAATGAGGTAGAATTACTTGACATTTTCTTGTTTACTGGAAGTAAATGGACTATGGATCTGATCCTGCAACCACTGAGGTAAATGGTGACTTTCCTATTTATTTCAAAGAAAGTAGAATCAGGATTGTGCCCTAGGAATACAAAGAAAATAGAAATTATTACTTTTAATTATTTCTGTCTTTCCAAATGGCCATATTCTGCCTGATTTTCTAATAAAATATTTAAATCTAGCTTTTTTAGCAAGCAAGCTGAGATTCAGCAGCTTCATTTCCTAGAATCATAGATTTTAAGGTCAGAAGGGACCATAATGATCATCTAGTCTGACCTCCTGCACAATGCAGGCCACAGAATCTCACCCACCCACTCCTGTATCAGACCTATGTCTGAGCCATTCAAGTCCTCAAATCATGGTTTAAAGACTTCAAGGTGCAGAGAATCTTCCAGCAAGTGACCCATGCCCTACATTGCAGAGGAAGGCGAAAACCCCCCAGGGCCTCTGCCAATCTGCCCCGGAGGAAAATTCCTTCCCGACCTCAAATATGGCGATCAGCTAAACCCTGAGCATGTGGGCAAGACTCACCAGCCAGACACCGCAGGAAAGAATTCTCTGTAGTAACTCAGATCCCACCCCATCACAAGCCATTGGGCATATTTACTGCTAATAGTCAAAGACCAATTAATTGCCAAAATTAGACTATCCCATTATACCATCCCCTTCATAAACCTATCAAGCTTAGTCTTGAAGCCAGATATGTCTTTTGCCCCCACTGCTCCCCTTGGAAGGCTGTTCCAGAACGTCACTCTTCTGGAAGTTAGAAACCTTCGTCTAATTTCAAGTTTAAACTTCCTGATGGCCAGTTTATATCCATTTGTTCTTGTGTCCACATTGGTACTGAACTTAAATAATTCCTCTCCCTCCCTGATATTTATCCCTCTGATATATTTATAGAGAGCAATCATATCTCCCCTCAGCCTTCTTTTGGTTAGGCTAAACAAGCCAAGCTCTTTGAGTCTCCTTTCATAAGACAGGTTTTCCATTCCTTGGATCATCCTTGTAGCCCTTCTCTGTACCTGTTCCAGTTTGAATTCATCCTTCTTAAACATGGGAGACCAGAACTGCACACAGTACTCCAGATGAGGACTCACCAGTGCCTTGTATAACGGTACTAATACCTCCTTATCTCTACTGGAAATACTTCGCCTGATGCATCCCAAGACCACATTAGCTTTTTTAATGGCCACATCACATTGGCGGATCATAGTCATCCTGTGATCAACCAATACTCCAAGGTCCTCCTCCTCCTCTGTTACTTCCAACTTATGCGTCCCCAGCTTATAACAATAATTCTTGTTAGTAATCCCTAAATGCATGACCTTGCACTTCCTAGAGATGAGATTCATACAAGGCCCTATGTATGACTGAAGTTCCCCTAAGCATTAAGTGGCTTACTTGGTACAGAGACCCATTTGTGACCTCCCAGAACAGAGCTGAAATTCATCCTGTGTGAGTGATAATATTAACTGAAGTGCCTTGATGAGACTAATAAGTTGCCTGTATGGGGGTTTCCTAGAAACTACATTCTAGCAGAAATGAACCTTATCATATGGCTGTTGGCTTGGAATTATTAATCTGATTTTATATAAAATATATGGCCTATAGAAAATGAAGAAAAGATCTAAAGAAAAATGTGTACCACTTGGAAATAATCATGACCTTTTTCAATTAACTACTGAAATAGTTTATGTAAGCAAACTAATTTCCTGAAACACACAAGTGTTTTTGAAGTCATGAAAAACTGAGATACCAAACAACTGGAAAGAGCAAATGTGGTAGTGATTTAATCAAAACAACAGAGTTATCCTGACAACAGCTGCCTTCTAAGTTTAAATCCTAATGAAACCAAAATTAAGAGTGAAAAACAAAATGTAAAAATCTAGAGGATTGGTTGTGTGGTTATAAAGAACTTATCTTGCCAGACCTCGGTGGGTAGGTGGGTGGGAGTAGGAGGTGGATGGGGACTAAGTGGAAATACAAAATTAGTGGAGATGGTTTTAAAACCAACCAAAAAAAAAAAACCCACTACTGAAAATTTTAATAGAACAATTTCCGATTTTTTACTGTTATGTTATTACTTTTTTAATTGAAAAATCCTGACCACCTTTGCAACTGGTCAAAAACCAAAACCAATGTGTTCAATCTTTTGGGGGCGATTTTTCATTGATTTAAATTTTGGATTAAATATTTAATCAAAAATGCAAAATTTGAATTTTTTGAACAGCTCCAGAAATTTGTGCATTCATATATAATGTATATTGATTTTAACAGACAAAGGCACATGATTTCACAAAATGTTACCAAAGGCATTCAAGTAGGTTTGAGTATAGCACTTTCTGTATATGGGTTGAGACCGCAAAGAAAGGAACGTTACATTGCTTTCAACATATGTCATTTAAAAAGTAAAAAATTATCAACAGAAACCTTAATTACATTTCATGATAAAACTATGCTATCTCTCATGTCATTGTGTGGCAACTGTTGACAAATGTTGATTTTTTGTTTGTTTTTGTTAATAGAATCCTTTATGTCAAGTTTTGGGTTGTGTCTAGTGGAGTTATATTGAATGGGTTTGTTATTATGACTGGTCTTCATATAGTCATTAGTAAGCCAGAGAGACAGTAAATAGTACACTAAACATTCACAGATTATACCAAATTGGAAGCTATTGTATAGACACTGAGGAAGGAGAACTTATTGAAGCGGACCTGAGAAATTAACATAATGAGACTGGAAAAATGGAAGTGAATGCATCTGGGGAAAAAAGAGAAGGGGAAGAAACTGTTATCATAAAGTCAAACAAAACCTGGGATGATGATGAATGGCAAACGACAAATGAGTTTGATTTGTTATATGTATCAGAGGGGTAGCCATGTTAGTCTGTATTCACAAACGCAACAAGTCGTCCGGTGGCACCTTAAAGACGAACAGATTTATTTGGGCATAAGCTTTCATGGGTAAAAATCCCACTTCTTCAGATGCAGTGAGTTTTTTACCCACAAAAGCTTATGCCCAAATAAATCTGTTAGTTTTTAAGGTACCACCAGACTCCTCCTTGTTATATGGCAGCAGGAAAAGGGAAATACATGTACAGAGAAACACCATGGTGCAGGAAGGTGAGTCCCTTTGTATACAATCCTGGTGGGACAACAACTGGAGTACTGAGAACAGTTACAGAAATCTCATTGCCCCAAAAATTTAGATAATCTTCTCTAAACTTTCTGCAAATTAACAAAAACTGAGGCAGCTAAAAGGACCAATGTTCTATTTACATATATTATAGAGTTGTGAGCATCAGAAGTGGAGAAAAAATATATAAGGATGATATAAACAGGAGTAAGAGGATGGAGTAAAGACCTGGAAAATTCATGATGAATATCAGGAATGAGAGCTATATGATTTTGGAAGAGTCTCCCAAAGGAAATCACATTGATGGACATATTTAAGATTGGACTTGACAAAACATTGTAGGGGAAAAAAGACCACACTGTCTAGGTGACTTATCTGGTCTTTTCCAACACCTATTTCTATGACTCTTAAATTCAGTCTCCTGCACTGTCAATTTGCACAGTGCTAAATTTTTTTAAATAACAAAGCGTAAAATGTTTTCCCCTTAAAGTATCCTTTTCTGTTCAGGAAACAATATTGATTTTGATGTGTGTTTTCAACAGAGAAGAGATTAATATGTCTTTTTTCAGGCTTGCAACAAAAGTTGCAACCTCAATTTTAAATTGCAACTTTTAATGGTGAAACATATTTGGAACTGACCTTGCTCCCAAAGAATTGTACAGGAATTTTCGATGGATTTCTTTGGGAGCTGGATTTTCTTTGGATGCCATCCTCATTCAGCAATGTTGGAATAAATATTGAGCCTCATCCTGCAAAGTACTAAGTGCCCTCAACTCCCATGAAGTCATTAGATGGGAGGACTCAGCTTCTCTCCTACGGCAGTCAGCAATTTAGAAAGTCAGGATTTACTGTCCAAAGACATCATAGGAAGCGTAAATCACTGGATCTCCTGAAGAGCATTACCAGTAGACTAGCTGGTCCCAGTTATCAGTGAAAAAGACGGGTTACATCCATTGTAATGAGAATTTGTGTTTGCCATTTTTTCCCCGTCTAGATATCTGTTTGAGATTCTGGAGACATTAACGCTGTTTTTCAAGCACCAGGGTGGTTTGAGTAATCTACTTCCCATTTAGGGCAGCTCCTAAGGAAAACTAGTATTCATCTCCTATCTGTCTCAGATGTCGGCACTGTATCTGTCTGAATGGAGACAGCTGGAAATGATTAGAATAGACTGAGATTTGAAGTCACATTGGAAAGAATTTTAAATCAAAAAGAAGAGCTGACGCTCAGTGCTGTATTAACAGGAGAGGAGTTCAAGTAGTAAACTGGGCAGATTTTCAAATGGCATATGGGAATTTAGCTGTTTGACTCCACTGATATCAGTTGCTGTTGCACATCAGAATTTACCCTCAATAGCTTATATTTAAAAACCCATTCTGATCATGGATACTAGTTTCATAAGAACACTAGAATTTCCAAGCAGGAACAAACCAGTTGTCCTTCTAGTCTGATCATCTATTTCCAGCACTGGTCAATGCCAATCAGAAGAAGATGGAACCCCCACACCTTAATGCAGGGATTCTCACCCTTTTTCTTTCTGATCCCTCCCCTTCTCCCCCAACATGCTATAAAAACTCCAAGGCCCACCTGTGCTACAGCAACAGTTTTTCTGCAAATAAAAGCTAGGACCAGCGTTAGGAGGTAGCAAGTAGAGCAGTTGCCCTGGGCCCCACGTCATAGGGGGCCCTGCAAAGCTAAGTTGCTCAGGCTTCGGCTTCAGTCCTGGGTGGCGGGTCTCAGGGCCCCGGACTTCAGCCTTATGAGGTTGGGTTTTGGTTTTCTGCCCCGGACCCCAGCAGTCTAATGCTGGCCCTACTTGGCGGACCCCCTGAAACCTGCTCACGGGCCCCCCAGGGGACCCCAGACCCTGGTTGAGAACCACTGACTTAATGTACATAAATGTAAATTGAAGACCATATAGGGAAATGTCATTTTCAGCCCTGAACTATGAGGTTTGATGACTTTTTTAAATGCCAATTACCAATGTATTAGAATAAATCTATCACACCTTTTCAAAGGTGAATAATCTTTTTTATTGTAAGTATTGACTTTTAAAAAGAATGTACTTTAGGCTCCTCTTCTCCATTGATCAAATTGCTGTATGGCTTTTAAGTGCTGGTGCTTTTCACATTTGGGCTGTATTCCCTCATTCAGGTTACTAAAATCAATAGATATTTAAAAAAAAAAATCCCGACTCTCTCTCTCTCTCTCTCAAACACAGCTCTGCTGAAATACTTTGTCCAGCATACATACTTTTGGTTCTTCCTCAACACAAATGACAATGTAAATGTCAAATAAACACATCTTCTCTTAGAGATAGCTAAGTGCCAGTCTGTACAAACCTGCATCCATTCAGAAAAAACCCAGCTGTTTTTTTGGCATGGTCTTCTACTGACCCAGACGTGTACTTTAAATGGAATCTATCTATTCAGTACTCTAGGGAAAACATCATAACATATGATGATGATGATGATGCTTAGTGCTTATGTAAATGATGAGATATAATAGTACATGTATTTAATTTCACTGTCCATGTGGATTAAGTGTTTTTCCTCATTGATTTGAGCTTACTGGACCAGTCTTGGGAGGGTGGTTTCAAGTTCAGCATATTTGGAGCAACTTTGGTTTTTTGTTTTTTTTTTAAATTAGGCCATGATCTGGCCATTACCTTTTCCATGTTGTTGTTTTTTTGTGGGGTTTTTTTTTTAGAGACTGATGGACCTAATTTGGTCTCAGCTATCTCTATGGATAACTTTCCATAGAAGATGAGTCATCCTGTTGATGGCCTAATGAGTCACAACTGTCTGCTGTCCAGGAGTATTGATAGCTCCTAAAAGTTCTCTGTTTGTATGTCTTCCTGGAAAATCATTTCCATGTATAAGTGTCCTGTGTCACTAGGTTGATTAACTGCAGCATGCAGAGTGTTTGAAATCTTGTGCTGTGGTCTTTATGGAGGGAAATAAGTCCTTTCTTCCTCAATCACATATGCAAAATCTTATCCAGCATAACTGTTCTGAGTAGTGGTGCTAGCCCAAAAACCAGATTTAGGGTACCCCCAGAATAGCTCACTTACTAACCAATCTGTTTTCCTAAGGTCTGGGTCGCCAGGGTGGCTAAGGAAATACCTGGAGGTCACAGATACAGCCTTCCGATCAATGATTGAGAAAAAGAGAGAGTTCTTTCCAAAACAAGACATCTCTTTATTGGTGCAAATAATAATTCCTAACACCATAATAATCTAAAACACATCCCTTCAAGTTGTACCCCAACTACAATATTATACAACTCAGATGATTTTAAGCAGTTGCACCCTGTCACAGATGGTCATCCGTCACAGGCTGCTTACAGCAATTCTTAAACACTTTAAATCTTATACATTTCTTTAATTATCAACACATATGCATGCATCCTTATTAGTCCACATACACATACTAACAGTATACTATGCTATGCTATACGATAACAGGAACTGACAAGCTTACTCTATCTGCTGACACAGGACTCTTTCTAGTACTGCTGCTGTATTCTTGCCTGCTTCTTTAGGTCTCCACATTTCTCCACTCCGCTCTCCTCAGCTCCTACTTCTTAGGCTGCTCTGCATCTAACCTCTCAGCTGCCCACTGACTGTCTACCTTTTATAGTGTCCTGTCAGAACCTTCTAGACACTTATCTCTACTGCACATGCTCACTACCAAACATTCCATTGGAACCTGTCCGTTCTATTTTTAGCCTTCAGTCATAATTGTTGAGTTATCTGTCAATCATTGTTTACCATCTCCGTAACCTTTCCCCTACTTTTGAAGGATTTTGTGACCTGGAGTTTCCAATCGTTGTTTACCTCACAGTATTATGACCTATATACCACTGTGACCTTTAGTCTACATTCAGTGGCTATGTGACCTTTAGCCTACTTTTGTACTGCAGAGGCTGAGTAATATGTGACCTGCAGCTTCCAATGGTGGAGTGATTTCTTGCTTATTCAAAATGGGGGTCAGGAATGCAAAATGGAGTCTGGGGAATTTCTCTGGTATCAGTGGATTGTTATAGAAATATTGTGCACTAGGTAGATGTATTAGAAATAAGAGTGGCTGAAAAAATATTCTTTCCTGAGAGAACTTTCTCTGTCCTCATCAAGCATTCTCTGCATTAGCTCTTGACTCAGTCAGGGCTCCCTCCACCCTCGTTCATCTTTAAGTTACTGTATTACAAGTTATAGATTTATTTTCAGGCCAGAATGTACCACTATGATCAGCAAGAGTGCTTCTACAGCTGGGAGCTTGCTTTCCAGTGTGTGTAAATAGACACCTATTATCTTCTGCTTGAGCTAGCGAGCTAAAACTAAATATAGCCTGGGGAGCACGAATGCAGCTCAGGGCTCACCACCAGAGTGCAAATCCTCCCAGATCCTCTGGGTCTACAGCTGACTTTGTGGCTATTTTTAGTGTGCTAGCTTGAGCAGAATTAGCAAGGTGTCTGTTTACTCATGCTGGGAAGCATGCTCCCACCTGCAGTATAGATGAACCCTTTGTCAGGCCTCCGGTATAACACAGGCCAAAAACCTGAGTCATTAATTCCTGCAGTAGATGGAATTATTCTTCCTCAGTGTATAAGTGAACACTGTAAAGTCCAATAATGTACAAAGAGAAGCCAAGAAGTAAGTAATCAACAACAAAAAATTCTCAAAACATAAAAATGATTTTTGTGCACGAAGGTAATAGAATAGCAGAACCTTTTCACTTGGATAACCGGGGAGCAGCTGCAGCACACAACTGAAGAGAGAGACACAGGAACCCAGCTCTACCCCTCATGGTACCCTAGACCAGGGGTGGGCACATTTTTTGGTCCGAGGGCCACATCTGGGTATGGAAATTGTATGGCGGGCTATGAATGGTCACAAAATTGGGGGTTGGGGTGCAGGAGGAGGTGAGGACTCTGGCTGGGGGTACAGGCTCTGGGTTGGGGCCAGAAATTAGGAGTTCAGGGTATGGGAGGGGGCTCCAGGCTGGGGCAACAGGTTGGGGTGTATGTGGGGGGAGGAGTCCAGCTGGGGGTGCAGGCTCTGGGGTGGGGCTGGGGATGAGGCGTTGGGGAGTGCAGGAGGTTGCTCTGGGCTGGGAGGGAGGGGTTTGGAGGGCAGGAGGGGGATCAAGGGGGGTGCGGCGTGGGAGGAGGTCAGGGGTGCAGGGTCTGGGCAGTGCTTACCTCAGGCAGCTCCCACAAGCAGCAGCATGTTCCCCCTCTGGCTCCAGAGTGGAGGGATGGCCAGGCAGCTTTGCACGCTGCCCTGTCTGCAGGCGCCGCCCCTGCAGCTCCCATTGGCTGTGGTTGCTGGCCAATGAGAGTGGCGGGGGCAGCGCTTAGGGTGGGGGCAGTGTGCAGAGCCCCCGGCTGCCCCTATGTGTAGGAGCCGGAGTGGGCACATGCCACTGCTTCCGGGAGCTGCGCGGAGCAGGGCAAGCCCTGAACCCTACCACCTGGTGGGAGCTCGAGGGCCAGATTAAAATGTCTGGAGGGCCAGATGCGGCCTCTGGGTGGTAGTTTTCCCACCCCTGCCCTCAACCCACCCAC
Source organism: Mauremys mutica (assembly GCF_020497125.1). Classification (NCBI taxonomy): domain Eukaryota; kingdom Metazoa; phylum Chordata; order Testudines; family Geoemydidae; genus Mauremys; species Mauremys mutica. The sequence continues at coordinate 20,670,785 of NC_059072.1, forward strand.
TAACTCATGACAACAATTCAAACCAGAGGAGTCCAATCCAAAGGTTAATCAAAACAGCACAGAAAATACTGTTAAAGGTGTTCTAAAACGTCACTGAACAGGCCCTTTAAAAAAAATCTGGATTAAAAACAAATTAAATAAACAAAAAAAACACTCCACAATGCTATGCAGTGTGCCTACAAACTGGTATAATTTATTGTCGGGAAGAAATGGACAGGAATGGGGGGAAAACGCCTTTCCAACAACTTATCATTTAGTAATGGAACAACGGAATAAACTGTCATTCAGAACAGTAACCCTGCACCCGCTAATTAATACAAACAGCTAAAACCACATAAGTGCCACCTACCAGTCAACCAGCAAACTTTAACAACACCCACTTTACTGCTGTTGGGAGTGTCTGGTTCCACCAACAGCGAGCACTAGTTGACACAGAAATGTAACCCCACCCACATATGTTTTAAGCTGTTTTTCTAACTTTTGAAAAGAATCAAATTTATTTAAAATTAAAGAAAAAAAATCCAATGAGTTATGTTAAATGGACTCTTAGAAGGTAGGTGCAGTGCTATGAGAAATACTTTAATACTTTTAAGGAAGATCTGTATTCTAAACGGTAACTCAACTTGAAAACACTTAGCTCACTTTCTACTCATATAATATGTGTTTATGTGAGTGTGTGTCTGCATACTGCATATTTATCATCTAGATAAATTTCACAGAGCTACAATAATTGAGATAGAACAACATGCAAGGGAAACCTTAGATTGGAGAGATTACAATTTCAGAGGCAAAACATAAGCTCATTCCATCTTCTATTCGTCTATATAAAATGCTGCCACCACAATGGTCTCCTTTATTTTTTCAATCTGACTGCATTCCTCCCCCACTTACTGGATCCTGCATTTCCATGATACTGAGTTTAAAGTTCTCATCCTCATCTTTGAAGCCCTGCACCCCCAGTAAACATTTTCACCGTAGTGTCAGATTGAATTTTGCACCTGGCTATCTGCCAATGATGCCAGTCTTGATGCTACATTTGTTTCCTTTATCGTCTCCTGTTCCTATTTCCAGGCTGTTCCTTTTGCATGGACCATCTTTTCAATCCCAATATGCTAAGCCCTCTATCCTTTCCGCATTCAAAACCTACCAAGACTCTTACTTTGTCTATTTGATGGGTATTTTTCCAGTTAAAAGAACCTTGTCCACTCAAAATTACTGTTTTTGAAAATAATGTATATCTAGAATCCCTGTCTCTTCAGCAGCCTTTTTGTCATTACATTAAAAAACAAAACAAACAAAACAACATTAAAAGAATGTTAAGGTTACAAAGTTGAGCACTTAAAAAGTTAGGAAATGTCAAATTAAGGTTGCTGAATTTGGCCCCCTTGTGTGTATAGATTGTAAAAGTTTTTAATTACATACTGTGTTCTGTTTTTCCCTGCTATATTTAGTGCACAGTATTAATGGAGCTCAGTAAATGGATAGTTATTCAATTCTAGATATTGAGAGGCATCCTGTGTGATGAGAGTATTCATTTAAAGCAGTTACAACAGCAAATGAACACTTAACTAAGCACCCTGTATGGAGACAAGTATAGTAACTACACTGGAAGCATGTGAGAGAAAGCCACATCCAATTTTTAGAATGCCTATTAGAGTTGCATTCCAGGTATGTTTCTTATGAATTTTTCATGATGATGTGTGACCTTTCTTTGCCTTGGAGGTGTCTTGTAACTCTAATACAATGACCTGTGATGGATTGCTTCAACAGAATAGCCCCAGAGCACGGCTACAGATGAGAAGAGGATGCACTTTACTTACAATGAAGCATGTCAAACAAGAGGACAAAAGGGATTTTTAAAATAAATACAATACATGACTAATAACAGGCAGCCAATAAAACCAGAGAAAAGTCAGGAACCCTTTTAGGACAGAAGCATTCCCAGCTTTTTCTGGCATGGCTAATTCTGATCTCATACACATGCTTACATAGGGATAGATTACATCCCAGCAAGGGGTAGTACATGGCTGGCAGTGACAGTTTGGTTGCTGCTTTCCTCTTGCTTAATGGGGGAAGTAAAACACACCAGCCTTTTCGTGGTACAGATTAGTTCCTTCTCCATGCTAATTCAGCTCCGCTTAGGGTGACCAGCTGTCCTGATTTTATAGGGACAGTCCAGATATTTGGGGCTTTTTCTTACATAGGTGCCTATTACCTTCCACTCTCTGTCCCAATTTTTCACACTCGCTTTCTGGACACAATGGCTCTGCTACCTGGCGCATTGAGGGGGCAGAGCCTCACTACTTACCTACATGCCTCCAGCTTCCATCCAGGACACATCACACGATCCATTGTCTACAACCAAGCTCTAAGATACAACTGTATTTGCTCCAATCCCTCAGACAGAGATAAACACCTACAAGATCTCTATCAAGCATTCTTAAAACTACAGTACCCACCTGCTGAAGTGAAAAAACAGATTGACAGAGCCAGAAGAGTACCCAGAAGCCACCTACTACAGGACAGGCCCAACAAAGAAAATAACAGAATGCCACTAGCCATCACCTACAGCCCCCAACTGAAACCTCTCCAGTGCATCATCAAAGATCTACAACCTATCCTTAAAGATGATCCCTCACTCTCACAGATTTTGAGAGACAGGCCAGTCCTCGCTTATAGACAGCCTCCCAACCTGAAGCAAATACTCACCAGCAACCTCACACCATACAACATAAACACTGACCCAGGAACCTATCCTTGCAACAAAGCCTGATGCCAGCTCTGTCCACATATCTATTCAAGTGACATCATCATAGGACCTAATCACATCAGCCACGCCATCAGGGGCTCGTTCACCTGCACATCTACCAACGTGATATATGCCATCATGTGCCAGCAATGCCCCTCTGCCATGTACATTGGCCAAACCAGACAGTCTCTATGCAAAAGAATAAATGGACACAAATCTGACATCAGGAATCATAACATTCAAAAACCAGTGGGAGAACACTTCAGCCTCTCTAACCACTCAGTGACAGACTTGAAGGTGGCAATTTTGCAACAAAAAAACTTCAAAAACAGACTCCAAAGAGAGACTGCTGAACTTGAATTAATATGCAAATTAGATATAATTAACTCAGGCTTAAACAGAGACTGGGAATGGTTGGGTCATTACACTAATTGAATCTATTTCCCTATGTTAAGTTCTCCTCACACCTTCTATGGGTCATCTTAATTATCACTTCAAAAGTTTTTTTTCTCCTGCTGATGATAGCTCATCTCAATTGATTAGACTCTTCCTGTTGGCATGGCTACTTCCACCTTTTCATGTTCTCTGTATGTATAAATATCTCCTGTCTGTGTGTTCCATTCTATGAATCTGAAGAAGTGAGCTGTAGCTCACGAAAGCTCATGCTGAAATAAATTTGTTAGTCTCTAAGGTGCCACAAGGACTCCTGTTCTTTTTGCGGATACATACTAACACGGCTGCTACTCTGAAACTCCTAGTGTGAAGTGGCAGGAGGAGGAGCAGCCTTGGGGAATGGTCTGACCCTTGCATTGTGAGCTGTGATGTGGGTAGCTCATGCAGGGGAGCACTGTACAGCTCCTTACTCCTTTGTGTGGCTGGGCAGGCTGGCTCACAGCTGAGCATATCGTATTTTGTGAAATTAGGCACTGAACATGCCCTTGGAGTTCATATTGTTCTTTGCTCTGCTCAGTTATTTTCCTCCAAGTACTTCTCACCACTAAGACCAAAAATACTTTGCAAGTATAATTGGACCAGGGCATGATACGTGCAACTCCTGCAGAAGGGGATGAGATATCTTGAATTCATGCTCCATCAATGGTAAGGCAAACCTCTTCTGATCCCTAAAGGAAAGTAAAAAGGAACTGATTTATAGAAATTAAACACTTTACTTAGATACTGTACTAATAGGGTTGCCAACCTTCCAGAATTGTCCAGGAGTCTCCAGGAATTAAACATTAATCTTTAATTAAACACTGTCATGTGATGAAACCTCCAGGAATATGTCCAACCAAAATTGGCAACTCTAGAAGGACAGAACAGGTCATGCAGGGGGAGGAGTGGCACTATATGTGAAAGAAAGTGTAGATTCAAATGAAGTAAAAATCTTAAGCGAATCCACATGTTCCATAGAGTCTCTATGGATAGAAATTTCATGCTCTAGTAAAAATATAACATTAGGGATCTATTATCGACCACCTGACCAGGACAGTAATAGTGATGATGAAATGCTAAGAGAAATTAGAGAGGCTATCAAAATTAAGAACCCAATAATAGTGGGGGATTTCAATTATCCCCATATTGACTGGGAACATTTCACTTCAGGACGAAATGCAGAGATAAAATTTCTCGATACTTTAAATGACTGCTTCATGGAGCAGCTGGTACGGGAAGCCACAAGGGGAGAGGCAACTCTAGATTTAATCCTGAGTGGAGCGCAGGAGCTGGTCCAAGAGGTAACTATAGCAGAACCGCTTGGAAATAGTGACCATAATACAATAGCATTCAACATCCCTGTGGTGGGAAGAACACAACTGCCCAACACTGTGGCATTTAATTTCAAAAGGGGGAACTATACAAAAATGAGGGGGTTAGTTAGACAAAAGTTAAAAGGTACAGTGACTAAAGTGAAATCCCTGCAAGTTGCATGGGCCCTTTTTAAAGACACCATAATAGAGGCCCAACTTCAATGTATACCCCAAATTAAGAAAAACAGTAAAAGAACTAAAAAAGAGCCACCGTGGCTTAACAACCATGTAAAAGAAGCAGTGAGAGATAAAAAGACTTCCTTTAAAAAGTGGAAGTCAAATCCTAGTGAGGCAAATAGAAAGGAGCACAAACACTGCCAACTTAAATGCAAGAGTGTAATAAGAAAAGCCAAAGAGGAGTTTGAAGAACGGCTAGCCAAAAACTCCAAAGGTAATAACAAAATGTTTTTTAAGTACATCAGAAGCAGGAAGCCTGCTAAACAACCAGTGGGGCCCCTTGATGATCAAAATACAAAAGGAGCGCTTAAAGACGATAAAGTCATTGCGGAGAAACTAAATGGATTCTTTGCTTCAGTCTTCACGGCTGAGGATGTTAGGGAGATTCCCAAACCTGAGCTGGCTTTTGTAGGTGACAAATCTGAGGAACTGTCACAGATTGAAGTGTCACTAGAGGAGGTTTTGGAATTAATTGATAAACTCAACATTAACAAGTCACCGGGACCAGATGGCATTCACCCAAGAGTTCTGAAAGAACTCAAATGTGAAGTTGCGGAACTATTAACTAAGGTTTGTAACCTGTCCTTTAAATCGGCTTCGGTACCCAATGACTGGAAGTTAGCTAATGTAACGCCAATATTTAAAAAGGGCTCTAGGGGTGATCCCGGCAATTACAGACCGGTAAGTCTAACGTCGGTACCGGGCAAATTAGTTGAAACAATAGTAAAGAATAAAATTGTCAGACACATAGATAAACATAAACTCTTGAGCAATAGTCAACATGGTTTCTGTAAAGGGAAATCGTGTCTTACTAATCTATTAGAATTCTTTGAAGGGGTCAACAAACATGTGGATAAGGGAGATCCGGTGGACATAGTGTACTTGGATCCAATTTTTCTTACGTAAATTAAGCTGTCATGGGATAAAAGGGAAGGTCCTTTCATGGATTGAGAACTGGTTAAAGGACAGGGAGCAAAGGGTAGGAATTAATGGTAAATTCTCAGAATGGAGAGGTGTAACTAGTGGTGTTCCCCAAGGGTCAGTCCTCGGACCAATCCTATTCAATTTATTCATAAATGATCTGGAGAAAGGGGTAAACAGTGAGGTGGCCAAATTTGCAGATGATACTAAACTTCTCAAGATAGTTAAGACCAAAGCAGATTGTGAAGAACTTCAAAAAGATCTCACAAAACTAAGTGATTGGGCAACAAAATGGCAAATGAAATTTAATGTGGATAAATGTAAAGTAATGCACATTGGAAAAAATAACCCCAACTATACATACAACATGATGGGGGCTAACTTAGCTACAACGAGTCAGGAAAAAGATCTTGGCGTCATCGTGGATAGTTCTCTGAAGATGTCCACGCAGTGTGCAGAGGCGGTCAAAAAAGCAAATAGGATGTTAGGAATCATTAAAAAGGGGATAGAGAATAAGACTGAGAATATATTATTGCCCTTATATAAATCCATGGTACGCCCACATCTCGAATACTGTGTACAGATGTGGTCTCCTCACCTCAAAAAAGATATTCTAGCACTAGAAAAGGTTCAGAGAAGGGCAACTAAAATGATTAGGGGTTTAGAGAGGGTCCCATACGAGGAAAGATTAAAGAGGCTAGGACTCTTCAGCTTGGAAAAGAGAAGACTAAGGGGGGACATGATAGAGGTATATAAAATCATGAGTAATGTTGAGAAAGTGGATAAGGAAAAGTTATTTACTTATTCCCATAATACAAGAACTAGGGGTCACCAAATGAAATTAATAGGCAGCAGGTTTAAAACAAATAAAAAGAAGTTCTTCTTCACACAGCGCACAGTCAACTTGTGAAGGCTAGGACTATAACAATGTTTAAAAGGGGACTGGATACATTCATGGTGGCTAAGTCCATAAATGGCTATTAGCCAGAATGGGTAAGAATGGTGTCCCTAGCCTCTGTTCGTCAGAGGATGGAGATGGATGGCAGGAGAGAGATCACTTGATCATTGCCTGTTAGATTCACTCCCTCTGGGGCACCTGGCATTGGCCACTGTCGGTAGACAGATACTGGGCTAGATGGACCTTTGGTCTGACCCGGTACGGCCTCTCTTATGTTCTTATGTTAACCCCAGAGGCACATGAGTTGAGGTGTGGGAGTCACTGTTGCCAAGGGAATGGGAGGAGATACGGAAGGCACTATTGTTGAGGCAGTGGGGGGTGGGAAATAGAGGGGACACTCCTGATGAGGAGAGAAGGGCATGATGCTGGGGGGGCACCACAGCTGCCAAGGGGAGAGGTCATTACTGCTATTTGGGAAAAAGGATGCAGACACTGAGGGGCAGATTCTGCCCAGTGAGAGATAGTGGCAGCCTTCAGGGAGCTGGTTATGGCTCCCTGAGTCACTGGCACAGGTTAGAGCATTGAGGGGATCCTAAGGGATCACATGCCAGCTGGAGATTGTCAGGGTTAATCATGATTTAATCACTCCTCCTCCCCACTCCAACCTCGTCAACATGTCCTCTGTGTTGGAAGCTACAAGGTGGGAGGCATAGGAGCTCACTGTGCTGGTTGTAAGCCTGCTGGGAGCGCTCCCATGCTAGGAGTATCCCCATCTTAGGGCTTTAGAATTAGTCTCTGCTTTTTTGCATTGTATATTGAATACCCACTATTACTAGTCACTCTTGAAAATTTTAAGGCCAGGGTTTTTGAGAGCTTTTTTCCTATTATTGCATTTTATATTTCAAATAAAATATAAAACAGTGAATTCCTCTTCACAAGGAGAGAAGTATATGGAATTCGCTCTTTCCTGATGCAGCAGGGAGTCAGGATACAGCACTTTCAAATATGGATTAGGTCAAGAGGTGACATTTAGTGTATTAGTCTCAAAGGAACTGCTAAGCGACACACCTCACAAAACTATCACTCAGACTGGTAGAGAGCCCCAGGTACTAAAATTTACAAGTGTGTGGATAGAGACTCAGCAGACCTGCCTGAAGAATCCTACATAGGGAGTGCTTAGTTAACCTTCCATTTCCTTTCATGATATTAAAATGCACCTGACCATTTTAAAAGATAATCCCCAAAACAAATATACACACAAAGACATAACCAAGGAATCAAAATGAAGTTCTCTAACTCAATACTTTATGCCAGGGTGCAATGGTATCTATTAAAAAGTCAACTTTTGATAACAAATACTGCACAGAATTACCTGAGATACCAAAACTTCTCCGTCTACTCTAGGAAATAGCTGTGCTAAGTGTAAGTGGGGGAATGGTCTGGCTATTGTGGGGAACTTTCCTGGCTTCTGCACTACCCCGGTGAAGTGGGCTAGTGAAAGGATCTGAGTCCTCGCTCCCACTTCCTTTACCCAGAGGCCTCCCTGCCCTTGAGGACTCCCCTTCCACTCTCCTGTCTGGCAGAGTCTTTGTATCCCCAACAAGGCTGGGCCCAGGATTCCTGGGGGGCTTGACCCCCAACCCTGTGGTCACCCAGGACAGGGGCTAGGGTGTCCCCACTCCTGGGTACTCCCTCTGCACTGGGCACCTCCCTGACCCACTGATTATTTCATACAATTTAAAGCAAATACAAGTTGTTTAATTAACAATTAATTTAAAAAAGAATAAGGAAAAACGGGAAAGGTTAAAGGAAAACACATCACCCTGCTCTGTGGCAGGGAACATTACAAACAGTGTCTCTGTACGTCAGGGCACTTCACAGATTGTTCCTTGTAGGTCCCAGGTCTCCTTCTCAGGCCCTGGCTGTGCTGCAGGGATGCTGCGGTTTGGACAGTCACGATGGTGGTGGTCACACACCTCTGGGCTTTGGGTGGTGGGACCCTTCTTCCCAGCATCAGCCCCCCATTGGGTTAAGATTCCCATCCCAGTCTGGCCTGCAAGGACCCTTGGCTGGGGTGTCTTTCTGCGCTGGGCCTTTTTGCCCAAGGTCTCCCCATGGCTGGCCCCAGTTGCTCACCACACCTGGCTCTGTGGCTGCAGCTCTGCTCCCAGCACAGGATCTGCTCTCTCCCTGGGCTGTGTCTCTGGCTCTGTGGCTGCTTTTCTGGCTCCTCTGGATCTGGCACGGCTCTGCTCCCCAGCTCAGCTTGGGCCCATGTTTTCTCCTTAGCTCAGCCCCACTCTGTCTGAACCAGGCAATTCCAGCTCACCTGGAGGACAGGACCCTCCTGACTCCCTGATTAGCCTGCCCGCCCTGTAATTCAGGCTGACCTGGAGCATTGGCCTCTCCCCATTGTTCCTGAGGACTGTGAGTCTCAGGGTCCTGATTTCCCATCAACCCTTCCCCTTGGTACTGGGAGCTACTCAACCAAAACACCCCCACTGAATGTTAGTAAGGGGGCAACAGTCCCCTTACATAAGCTGGATACTTCTGTGTGGTACCCATTGACCAGTATTGATATTTTATGAAGATAATTGTATTGTATTAGCAGCTTTTCTGTAAAATCATTGAAGGTATATCTACACTAGAAAAAAATAGTACCCATATTACAGCAACCATTGAGGGGGGATTTGCAATCCATCCTCCAAGATATTTTCAGAACAGATCCTTACAGTAGTGAGGAAAGGGGGTTACATTTTTGCTGCTTTGTTTGCTGCTTCGGAAGGTCCAAAATCCAGCTTAAGGCAAGAAATAGATTATACTTATTGGCTGCAAAGAATGGAATGACTTAGGTCCTGATTTGTGCATCCTTTGCACTTCTTTGGAGCTTAGTCGAGGTTGAGTTGAGGTTGAGTTCTGTGCAGACATAGCAGTGTATTATATGGTGAGAATCCCAGCAAATGCACTATGGATCCTATGCCCAGGAAGTTCTGCTCTAAAGATAGCTTAGCAGAGATGGGGAAAAGGGCCTTCTTGAAGCAGAGAGAATCTGAGGATGACTGCAACACCAGAGTGCTCATGGGCAAGGTGGAGAAGTTAAGGAGATTCCAGCCTCATCACTCTCTGTCACTTGCCATCCTGGATTGGATATAAATTGAAGACAGCATACACCTATTGCTTCCTACCCCAGAAAAGGTCTAAGGTCTTCAGAGTTCCAATGTGATATGAATTTCCTCTTCAAACGGGCAGCAGAAAGATTGCACTACCTTTTACTTTACTGCCCAAGCTGAAAAGCTTGACTCTCGGAGCCTGATTCTGATTATGTTGGTGTAAACCTGGAGTAATTCCACTGTTGTCCACGGGGTTACACTGGTGTAAAATAGTTAAGTGAGAGAGGAGAATCAGATCCTTAGATCCTTGGTGATTTCCAGAGCTGTCCACTAGGGGGAAAACCCTATTTGCTTGAAAACTGAACAGTGTTTGTCTGGAGTCACTGAACCCCACAATGCTGTTTTCACAAAGGAATTTTTTCATAGTATAACAAGCTTTTGAGTCTGCATAATATCTTCCTTAGGCCTGGTCTACACTAGGGGCGGGGGTCGAACTAAGGTACGCGACTTCAGCTACGCGAATAGCGTAGCTGAAGTCGAACTACCTTAGTTCGAACTGCCTACCTGTCCAGACGCCGCAGGATTGAAGTCCGCGGCTCCCCCGTCGACTCCGCCACCGCCGTTCGCAGTGGTGGAGTTCCGGAGTCGACGGGAGCACGTTCAGAGTTCGAACTATCGCATCTAGATTAGACGCGATAGTTCGAACTCCGAGAAGTCGAACTCTATGCGTCGACCCGGCGGGTAAGTATAGACCTACCCTTAGTGAACAGAGGGTTCATTTTGTTTTTTTGACACTGCTGTATTTTTCACCCAGGTGGCAAGTACTGTTTTTAACACACACACACACACGGTAATGGTTCTTTGGCAAGCATAACTGAAAGAGATTGTCATGTTTAAGGCAGAGATAACAAAATCAAAATTTTGTTTTTACGGTAAAATTAATTTCAGTAAATAGCTCGCTGGCCTACTCAGCAGGAATGAACACAACATTTTTCTAAAAGAGACAAAAACAACCTCTTAGATCGTTTTCAAAGCAGACATATTAGAACTGCAGTGAATAATAGAACCATAAGTCTGCCAGGGACCTCAAGAGGTCATCTAGTCCAGTCCCCTGCATTCATGGCAGGACTCAGTATTATCTAGACCATCCCTGACAGGTATTTGTCTAACATGCTCTTAAAAATCTCCAATGACAGAGATTCCACAACCTCCCTAGGCAATTTATGCTGGTGCTTAATCTACCCGGATAGTTAGGAAGTTTTTCTTAATGTCCAACCTAAATCTCCCTTCCTGCAATTTAAACCCATTGCTTCATGTCCTATCCTCAGAGGTTAACGAGAACAATTTTTCTCCTTCCTCCTTGTAACAATCTTTTCAGTACTTGAAAACTGTTATCAAGTCCCCTCTCAGTCTTTTCTTCTCCAGAGTAAACAAACCCATTTTTTTCAATCTTTTCTCACAGGTCATGTTTTCTAGACCTTTAATTATTTTTGTTGCTCTCCTTTGGACTTTCTCCAATTTGTCCATGTCTTTCCTGAAATGTGACGCCCAGAACTGGACACAGTACTCCAGTTCAGGCCTAATCAGTGCAGAGTAGAGCACTACTCATGTCTTGCTTACAACACTCCTGCTAATACATCCCAGAATGATGTCTGCTTTTTTTGCAACAGTATTACACTGCTTACTCATATTTAGCTTGTGAGCCACTGTGACCCCCAGATCCCTTTTTGCAGTACTCCTTCCTAGGCAGTCATTTCCCATTTTGTACGTGTGCAACTGATGGTTCCTTCCTAAGTGGAATACTTTGCATTTGTCCTTATTGAATTTCATCCTATTTACTTCAGACCATTTCTCCAGTTTGTCCAGCACATTTTGAATTTTAATCCTATCCTCCAAAGCACTTGCAACCCCTCCCAGCTTGGTATCATCCGCAAACTTTAAAAATGTACTCTGTATGCCATTATCTAAATCATCGATGAAGATATTGAGCAGAACCAGACCCAGAACTGATCCCCATGGGACCCCTCTCGTTATGTCCTTCCAGCATGACTGTGAACCACTGATAACTACTCTCTGGGAATGGTTTTCCAACCAGTTTTGCACCCACCTTATAGTAGCTCCATCTAGTTTGTTTATGAGAAGGTCATGCGAGACAGTGTCAAAAGCTTTACTAAAGTCAAGATATACCACGTCTACCGTTTCCTCCTCATCCACAAGTCTTGTTACCCTGTGAAAGAAAGGGTATCAGGTTGATTTGACATGATTTGTTCTTGACAAATCCATACTGACTGCTACTCAGGGGTTCTCAAACTGGGGGTCGGGACCCCTCAGGGGATCACGAGCTGTCAGCCTCCACCCCAAACCCCGCTTTTCCCCTGACATTTATAATGGTGTTAAATATATAAAAATGTGTTTTTAATTTATAAGGGAGAGTCGCACTCAGAGGCTTGCTATGTGAAAGGGGTCACCAGGACGAATCACTGCTGTTACTTATCACCTTATTATCTTCTAGGTTTTGCAAATTGATTGCTTGATTATTTGCGCCATTATCTTTCTGGGTACTGAAGTTAAGATGTAATTCCCCAGTTGTCTTTATTCCCCTTTTTATAGATTGACACTATATTTGCCCTTTCCAATCCTCTGGAATCACTCCCATCTTCCATGACTTTTCTAAGAGAATTGCTAATGGCTGAAATATTTCCTGAGTCAGCTCCTTGAGTATTCTAAGATATATTTCATCGGGCCCTGGTGACCCGAAGACCTCTAACTTGTCTAAGTAATTTTTAACTTGTTTTTTCTCTATCTTAGTCTCAGATCCTACAGTAAAAACTGAAACAAAAAAAGTTGGTTAGTGCAGTGGTTCTCAACCAGGGGTACGTGTACCCCTGGGGGGATATGCAAAGGGCTTCCAGGGGATAAGTCAACTCATCTAGATTATTGCCTACTTTTAGAACAGTCTGCATAAAAAGCAACAGTGAAGTCGATACAAACTAAAATTTCCATACACACAATGACTTGTTTATACTGCTCTATATACTATATCAGTGTTTTTCAACCTGCCGGTCTTGATTTATTTTATAATAATATGGTATAAATGAAAAAGTGAGCAATTTTTCAGTAATAGTGTGCAGTGACACATGTATTTTATGTCTATACTATATCAGTGTTTCTCAACCTGCAGGTTGTGATTTATTTTATAATTATATGGTATAAATGAAAAAGTGAGCAATTTTTCAGTAATAGTGTGCTGTGACACTATTTTTATGTCTGATTTTGTGAGCAAGTAGTTTTTAAGTGAGGTGAAACTTGGGGTACACAAGACCAATCAGCCTCCTGAAGAGGGAACAGTAGTCTGGAAATGTTGAGAAGCACTGGTTTAGCACTTTGCCATTTTCACATTCCCTCTTCCCCCCACACCGAGTAATGGCTCTCCCCTTTCCTTGGTCTTCCCCATCTGATGTATTTGTAGAATGTTTTCTTGTTATCCTTTATGTCTCTAGCTAGTTTAATTTCATTTTGTGCCTTGGCCTTTCTAATTTTATTCCTACATGCTTGTGTTGTTTGTTTATACTCATCCTTTGTAATATGAACTAGTTTACACTTTTTGTAGGACTCTTTTTTGTGTTTCAGGTCACTGAAGTTCTCCCAGTTAAGCCAGGGTGGTCGGTCTCTTGCCTATCTTTCCTATGCAGTGGGATAATTTTCTCTTGTGTTCTTAATGTCTCCTAGAAAAATTGTCAACTCTCTTGAACTGTTTTTCCCCTTAGACTTTCTTCCCATGGGATCTTATCTACCAGCTCCCTGAGTTTGCTAAAGTCTGCCTTCTTTAAATCCATTGTCTTTATTGTGTCATTTTCCCTCCAACCATTTCTTAGAATCATGTACTCATCATTTCATGATCACTTTCAAATTCTCATCCAGTTCCTCCACGTTTGTCAAAATCAAATCTCCCCTAGGAACTTTCTCCACCTTTTGAAATAAAAAAAATGTGTCTCCAATTTGTTGGATAATCATTGCCATGCTTTGTTATTTTTCCAGTAGATGTCTGGGTAGTTGAAGTCCCCTATCACCACCAAGTCCTGTGCTTTGGATGCTTTTGTTACTTGTTTAAAAAATGCCTCAGACACCTCTTCTTCCTTTTTAGGTGGTCTGTAGTAGACTCCCACCATGACATCACCCTTGTTTTTTACGCCTTTTATACTTACCCAGATACTTTCAAAAGGCTGACTCCTATTTCCATCTCAACATCAGTCCAAGTGTATACATCTTTAATATGTAAGACAATACCTCACCCGTTTTTTCCTGTCTGTCTTTCCTGAGCAAGCTGTACCCTTCTATACCAATATTCTAGTCGTGTATTATCCCATCAAGTCAAGCATTCCACCACCAAGATGCCTCTGTCTCTGCCTGGGCTTGTACAGTGGGTGTAGGATGGAGAGATTTAGGTTTATTAGGAACTGGGGAACCTTTTGCAAAAGGAGGAACCTATACAGGAAGGATGGGCTCCACCTAAACCAAAGTGAAACCAGATTGCTGGCATGTAAAATTAAGGTGGCCACAGAGGAGTTTTTAAACTATGGGCTGAAGGAAGGCTGACAGGTGCGGAAAAGCACCCAATTTGGTGTACCCATCTCTTAGAGGAGGATCTATTCATGTGGAGTCTCTATATGCTAGTACAGGGGGGGAGATAGAATTTGATAAAGTACAGGTAGGAGCTGAAGAGAAACAGTCAAATGGAAGAGTCCCAATTCAGTTACATCACATGAAGGCAGACAGATATTCACAAATGTTATAAATGCTTGTACACAAATGCAAGAAGTCTAAATACTAAGGTGAGTGAACTTGAGTGCCTTGTATTAAATTTGGATATTGATATAATAGGCATCACAGAAACTTGTTAGAATGATGATAATCAATGGGACACAGTATAAAATATGTAGAAATGATAGAGTAGATTGTGCTGATGGGGGACTGGCACTATATTTGAAAGAAAATATATAGTGAAATACAGTAAAAATCTTAAATAAATCAAACTACCATAGAATATCTTTGAATAGATATTCCATGCTTAAATAATGAGTATAGCAGTAAGAATATACTACTGTCCACCTGACCAGGATGGTGATGGTGACTGTGAAATGCTCAGGGAGATTAGAGAGACTATAAAGATAGAAAACTCAGTAATTAATGGGGGATTTGAAATATCCCCATATTGACTGGGTACATGTCACCTCAGGATGAGATGCAGAGATAAAATTTCTAGATGCCATTAATGACTTCTTTTTGGAGCAGCTAATCCCGGAACCCATAAGGGGAGAGGCAATTCTAGATTTAGTCCTAAGTGGAGCATAGTATCTGGTCCAAGAGGTGAATATAGTTGAACCACTCGGCAATAGTGACCATAATATAATTAAATTTAACATCCTTGTGATGTGGGGGGGAATACCAAAGAAGCCCACCACTGTAGCATTTAACTTCAAAAAGGGGAACCACACAAAAATAAGGAAGCTAGTTAAACGGAAATTAAAAAGAACAGTCAAAAGAGTGAAATGCCTGCCAGTTGCATGGAAACTTTCTGAAAACACCATAATAGAATGTATACCCCAAATAATAAAATAGTAAGAACTTAGAGTAAAAGAGGGGAGTAGAGGCAAAAAAGCATCCTTTAAAAATAGAAGTGAAATCCTACTGAGGAAAATAGAAAGGCGCATAAACTCAGGCAAGTCAAATGTAAAAGTATAATTAGACAGGTCAAAACAGAATGTGAAGAGCAACTAGCAACATTTTGCTGTTAATTTTTTAAGTACTTTGTTTATCAGACATCCTGCTTCCAATCAGTGGGGCCACAGGACGATCGAGATGCTAAAGGAGCACTAAAGGATGATAATGCATTGCGGAGAAACTAAATGAATTATTTGCATTGGTTTTCATGGCTGAGGATGTGAGGGAAATTCTCAAATATTCTTTTTAGGTGACAAACCTGAGGAACTGTCCCAGATTGAGGTGTCATCAGAGGAGATTTTGGAACAAATTGGTAAAGTAAACAGTAATAAGTCACCAGGACCAAATGGTATTCACCCAAGGGTTCTGAAGGAACTCAGATGTGAAATTACAGAACTACTAACTGTGATATGTAACTTGTCACTTAAATCAGCCTCTGTATCAGATGACTAGAGGATAGCTCGCGCGCGCGTGTGTGTGTGTGTGTATAAAAACATGATTTGTTGAGGAAAGGGTCTACATGACTTTTTTAAAGGGAAATAACACCTCAGCAGTCCATTAGAATTCTTTGAGGGGGTCAACAAATGTGGACAAGGGTGAACCAGTGGATATGGTGTACTTGGACTTTCAGAAAGCCTGTGTCAGGGTTCCTGACCAAAGGCTCTTAAGCAAACTAAGCAGTCATGGGATAAGAGGGTAGGTCCTTTTGTGGATCAGTAGCTGGTTAAAAGACAGGAAACAAAGGGTAGGAATAAATTGTCAGTTTTCACAGTAGAGAGAGGTAAAGAGCAGGATTCCCAAAAAATCTGTACTGGAACCAGTGCTGTTCTACATATTTATAAATGATCTTGAAAAGGGGTAAACAGTAAGGTGGCAAAGCGTGCGGATGATACAAAATTACTCAAGGTCGTTAAGTCCAAAGCAGAGCTACAAAGGGATCTCACAAAATTATAGTGATTGGGCAACAAAATGGCAGATGAAATTCAGGGTTGTTAAATGCAAAGTAATGCACATTGTGAAAAAAAATCCTAACTATACATACAAAATGATGGGATCTAAATTAACTGTTACCACTCAAGAAAGAGATCCTGGAGTCATTTTGGATAGTTTTCTGAAAACACCCACTCAGTGTGCAGCAACAATCAAAAAAAGATAACAGAATATTAGGAACCATTGGAAAAGGGAGATATCATAAGTCAGATAATATCGTTATACCACTGTAAAAAGCTGTGGTATGCCACACCTTAAATATTGTGTGCAATTCTCAAAAAAAGATATATTAGAATTGGAAAAAGTACAGAGGAGAACAAAAATGATTAGGGGTATGGAACAGCTTCCATATGAGGAGGGATTAAATAGACTGGGACTGTTCGTCTTAAAAAAAGAAATGACTAAGGAAGGTATGAAAAAGGTCTATAAAACCATGAATGGTGTGGAGAAAGTAAATAAGGAAGTGTTATTTACCCTTTCACATAACATGAGAACCACGTGTTACTCAATGAAATTAATAGGCAGCAGGTTTAAAATGAACTGAAGGAAGTATTTCTTCACACATTGCACAGTCAACCTGTGAAACTCGTCGCCAAGGGATATTGTGAAGGCCAAAAGTATAACTGTGTTAAAAAAAGAATTAGATAAATTCCTGGGGTATAGGTCCATCAGTGGCTATTAGACAAGATGGTCAGGGATGCAACCTCATGCTCTGAGTTTCCCTAAGCCGCTGGGCTGCCAGATGCTGGCACTGGACAGACATGGAGTGTCTGGTAATTAAGAACTTGGGTAGACTGATCTGGGGAGACTCTGGATTGGAAGGGTAATTGGGGTCACCGTGCAAGGAGTAACTAGGCTGGTGGAAGCTAGTTGGAAGTCAGGGTCAGACCTTGAGGGCTGGCTACTGATGTCAGGTCTCTGAGCCATGGCAGCAGAGTTACAAGCCGCAGTTACAAGGCAGAACCCCTTACTGGTTGTAATATTAACGGTTGTGATGCACTCAGATATTATGATAATAGGAGCCATACAAGTCCTCAAGATGGAAGCTATGGATTAGTTTTCCTTTTCTCTTGCACAACATCACTTCTATGTATTCCAGCTCCACAGGCTGGCTTTCAGTTTCTGGGTAACATGGAAGGATTTAACATTCCTATTTGCAGAGGAAGAGTTGCCCCCTGTTGAGTGGAAGGAAAGTGCAATCTTTGATCACCATTGAAAATATACAGGTTGCCCAACTGAGCTTTGTTTAGTCTGTTGTGGGGAGACAGAGAGCTGCTTATTTCTTTGCTGTGATTAAGGCCAAAAATCACTGTAGTTCAGTTATGTGGTTGTGGAGGATGGTATCAATGTGACTACCTAGAAAAAACAGCCTGCTTCATAAAACTTGAATGGCAATAGGCAATCAAAGACTGTTTTTTTAAGAGAACGTCAGGGTCATGCATTTGATAAGCTCTGTTTATCTGTAAGAGTTTTCATTACCTGGGGTTAGCCCAGTTGATTAATGACTTGAGGGAAAAGTGCTGGCCCATTACAGGGACTCCTGGATCGTCTTCTGTCACCAAACAGCTTCTTGTATCTCACTGTTTTTTGCAGTATAGCCATATCGTGGTGCTTTGGATGTCTGGCAGCAAAACATTGCATTGGAGATAAATGCTTTAAACTCTTCAAGCAACATTGATTTTGCTTTTGATTTGCTGCTCTTTTTAAAATGTAGCATACAAAGTCTAGGGCACAAAGGATGAATGCTTCCACTGATGATGACAGCCTTAAGCTGACACTGAGAATTTGAGCCACTTGGCTGATAACTCTTCATACCATTTGATGGACCAGCAAACAGGTTCCTTAGACATCCCCTACATTTTCCATTAGTCTCTAAAAAATGTGGATGGGCTGTACTGGCCTTCACAGGGTCATTGACATTACCTCTTTTGGGCAGCAGGGAGATTGGGGATTGACTAAGCCACTAATACTGCTCAGCTCATAAACTCTAACTAGATGTTATCATTATAAATTTGCTTTGGACATTGTAAGAAAACTTAAAAAAAAAAGCACTGAATATTATAATCAAGCTAGGAGAGAAAAATATAAGTAAGTCATTAAAATAGAATATGTAACAAAATGGGCCTGATTTTCTACTGCCTTGTGCCTTTTGTAGTCATTCACATGTCCAGTGTGGGTGAGTCTAAACATCACTCCTCTGACTTGCACAGGTAAATGACTATGCAATGTGAAAGGCATTGGAGAATCAAGCCCATTACTTTTTCTTAGAGGGATAGAATCATAGAAGATTAGGGTTGGAAGGAACCTCAGAAGATCATTTAGTCCAACCCCCTGCTCAAAGCAGGACTAATCCCCAAATGGCCCTCTCAAGGATTGAATTCACAACCCTGGGTTTAAGAGGCCAATGCTCAAACCATTGAGCTATTCCTCCCCCCAGAGGCCAGGTCTACACTCAGTTATGAAGTTGGCCCAGCTAGGTCGCTGAGGGGTGTGAATAATCCACTCCTTTGAGTGATGTAGTTAAGCAACCTAACTCCCAATATAGACAGCGCTAGGTTGACGGAAGAATTCTTCCAGCAGCCTAGCTACAGCTTCTCAGGGAGGTCGATAATCTATGCTGATGGGAGTACCTTTCCCATTGGTGTAGTGAGTGTCTCCGCTGAAGCACCATAGCTGTGCCACTGTAGCATTTCAGGTTTAGATAAACCCAAAGAAGGAAATGACTTATGCCGTAATGCAGCAAGGCCCTTAAACATGTGCTTGCCTTTAAGCACATGAATAATCCCATTGGCTTCAGAAGGGCTAATTACATGCTTAAAGTTAAGCATATGCTTAAATATCCTGCTAGATCAGGTCCCTGATTTGGTAGTTCATCTTTCTTCCTATCTTTGTTTGGGGGTGGTTGTGAGAGACCAGCTGAATTAACCAAGACAATGTGCCCTGGCATCCCTGGTAATGACAACACAATGTTAAGAAGATGGAGAGAAGCATGTTTGACAATGGAAATTTGAATGCATCAGTTCAAAAAGCCAGATAGCAGAAAAAAAAAAGGCTGATGAAGGGCAGGGACTTTTTGAAGGAGGGGAAAATCGATGATCTTTAAATCTTAAATTTAGCCTGTCTTGGAAATTGGCTTCTCTTTTTACCCATATTAGACCTTCTCACCCATAGGTTCTGGATCTAGAGGTGCTGCACCCCCTGGCTTGAAGTGCTTTCCATCATATACAGAGTTTATTTATGGTTCAGTTCAATGGTTCTCTCCACCCCCACTATAGAAATTGCTCCAGAACCCCTTTTCCCACCCTATCCTTACCTTTTACACTACTGCCCGTGTAAGCAGTCAGCTTGGTATTGGGCAAAAGCTGCATCTAGCTAACTTCCTGAATAAAATGCATCTGCCTTTACACAGATCACTTAACTATAACCAAATTTGTCTGCAGATCTCTCAACATGTAATTTTACCACTTTTTTTCCCCTGAGCGATTAAGCGATTTAAAAACAGCTGGCACCATAGGTAACTTGTAGCATCCTAGGTTCAGAGCTAATTAGATCAAGGCCACACTATTGTAAACATAATCTGTTAAATGTGGTTGAAGGAAAATAATAGGGTAAACTTGTATGTTTAATTATTTCATTGTGTTTGGTTCTAAAGAAGCAAATGCTGCATCTTCCTGTAAGTTTGGCTTGGAGTTGACTTTCACACTGCAGAAAACCTGCTATCAACATGGGCCAGATTTCCAAACAGGCCTCAACAAGGCCTCCATTTGAGCTCATGTGACAATGTATGCCTAAATCACTTACACACACACACAAAAAAATAGCATGCTGCCATGTGGGTCAAAGCCATTTGTATTCTGTTTATGTTTGCAAGTGATTGTGCTGTTCGCATGCCTATAAGTTATTGCCACATCGACAAATGGAGTACAAGTTTAGTCTGGTTTATAAATTTGGCCAACTGCCCTTAAAAATATTCTGTGCAAATGGACCCCACAGTTCCCACATATTATGGAAATTGAAGGGTGTAAAAAGCTAGATAGAATCAACATATTGAAACTTTTACCTTTTAAATTCTTTTTACTGCAAGATATTTTTAAAATAGTTTTCCTGGTGACAGATGACTGTCAAGCAGGGTTTCCCTTTCCCCTTTATTCTCCTTTTATTGCTCCTGAAGTAAAATCACAATTTTAAACAGTTGCTATCACAGGAATTTTCATGGCAACAGACTGCGTTTTGTGACCCTTGAATTATGATTACCACCACCTTTCCCTGATTGACCCTTTGGTGAAGGCTACTCAAACATAAAATATCTGCAGTGAAAAGAATGAGGAATAAAATTACAAGCCAAGGATCTGATTCCTCTTATCATGTTGGCATTATTATATTAGTGGTGATGGGGGACTTCAACTACTCAGACATCTGTTGGGAAAACAACACAGCAGGACACAGAATATCCAAGTTCTTGGAATGTATTGGAGAGAATTTTTTATTTCAGAAGGTAGAGAAAGCTACTAGGGGAAAGGCTGTTCTAGATTTTATTTTGACACATAGGGAAGAACTGGTTGAGAATTTGAAAGTGGAAGGCAACTTGGGTGAAAGTGATCATGAAATGATAGAGTTCATGATTCTAAGGAATGGTAGGAGGGAGAACAGCAAAATAAAGATAATGGATTTCAAGAAGGCAGACTTAAGCAAACTCAGAATAGATAGGTAAGATCCCATGGGAAGAAGTCTAAGGAGAAAAGCAATTGAAGACAGTTGGCAGTTTTCCAAAGAGACGTTAAGTGCACAAAAGCAAACTATCCCGCTGCATAGGAAAGATAGGAAGTATGGCAAAAGACCACCGTGGCTTAACCAGGAGATCTTCAATGATCTAAAAATCAAAAAAGAATCCTACAAAAAGTAAAAACTAGGTCAAATTACAAAGGATGAATATAAACAAATAACACAAATATATAGGGACAAAATTAGAAAGACCAAGGCACAAAACAAGATCAAACTAGCTAGAGACATAAAGGATAACAAGAAAACATTCTACAAATACATTAGAAGCAAGGGTAGGACCGTTACTCAATGAAGGAGGAAAAACAATAACAGAAAATGTGGAAATGGCTGAGATGCTTAATGACTTCTTTGTTTAAGTTTTCACCAAGATGGTTGGTGGTGATTGAATGTCTAACATAGGGTACGTCTACACTACGGGATTATTCCGATTTTACATAAACCGGTTTAGTAAAACAGATTGTATAAAATCGAGTGCACGCGGCCACACTAAGCACATTAATTCGGTGGTGTGCGTCCACGGTCCGAGGCTAGCATCGATTTCTGGAGTGTTGCACTGTGGGTAGCTATTCCGTAGCTATCCCATAGTTCCTGCAGTCTCCCCCACCCCTTGGAATTCTGGATTGAGATCCCAGTGCCTGATGGGGCAAAAATCATTGTCGCGGGTGATTCTGGGTAAATGTCGTCAGTCATTCCTTCCTCCGGGAAAGCAATGGCAGACAAGCATTTCGCGCCCTTTTTCCCTGGATTGCCCTGGCAGACGCCATAGCATGGCAACCATGGAGCCTGTTTTGCCTCTTGTCACTGTCACCGTATGTGTACTAGATGCCGCTGACAGAGGCGATTCAGCAGCGCTACACAGCAGCATTCATTTGCTTTTGCATGATAGCAGAGATGGTTATCAGGCGTTCTGTACCATCTACCATGCCATTGTAAATTGGCAATGAGATGACGGTTACCAGTCCTTTTGTGCTGTACCACCTGCTGCTGTCATAGGTGCCCCTGGCTGAGATCAGCTGGGGGCGGAAAAGACAAAAATGGGAATGACTCCCTGAGTCAATCCCTCCTTTATGGTATCTAAAAATAGAATCAGTCCTGCCTAGAATATGGGGCAAGTGTACTAGAGAACCAGTGTATCAGAGAACCAGAGAGCACAGCCGCTCCGTGTCAGATCCTGCAGAAATGATGAGCTGTATGCCATTCACAGCAGGTGCCCCTGCAACAACCCCACCTGTTGATTCCCTCCTCCCCCAGCCTTCCTGGGCTACCGTTGCAGTGTCCCCCATTTGTGTGATGAAGTAATAAAGAATGCAGGAATAAGAAACAGTGACTTGTTAGTGAGATATGAGGGGAAGGCAGCCTCCAGCTGCTATGATAGTCCAGACAGGACATTAAGCAGTGTGCGGGAGAGGAGCCCAGCATCCCGCTGCTATGATAGTCCAGGCAGAACAGAATCTTTTCTTTACACATGAAGGGTGGGGGCTGATGGAGCTCAGCCCCCTGTTGCTATGATGAAGATGGTTACCAGCCCGTTGACTGCTGCAGCATCGCTGAACCACCACGGACAATGTGTTTGACACTACAGGCATTGGGAGCTCAGCCAAGAATGCAAATGCTTTTCGGAGACTGCAGGAACTGTGGGATAGCTTGAGTCCTCAGTCCCCCCTCCCTCCCTCCATTAGCGTCCATTTGATTCTTTGGCTTTCTGTGACGTTTGTCACGCAGCAGGATTTTGATTTCGGACTGCATCGCCACCCGTGCTGATCGGAGCTCCACGCTGGGCAAACAGGAAATGATATTCAAAAGTTCGCGGGGCTTTTCCTGTTTACCTGGCCACTGCATCCGAGTTCAGATTGCTGTCCAGAGCGGTCAGTGGTGCACTGTGGGATACCGCCCGGAGGCCAATACCGTCGATTTGCGGCCACACTAACCCTAATCCGATATGGTAATACCGATATTAGTGCTACTCCTCTCGTTAGGGAAGAGTACAGAAACCGGTTTAAAGAGCCCTTTATATCGATATAAAGGGCCTTTTAATGTGGATGGGTGTGGCGTTAAATCAGTTTAACGCTCCTAAAATCGGTTTAAACGCATAGTGTAGACCAGGCCATAGTGAATACCAGTGAAAATGAGGTAGGATCAGAAGAGGTTAAAATAGGGCAAGAAGAAGTTAAAAATTACTTAGACAAATTAGATGTCTTCAAGTCACCAGGGCCTGATGAACTGCATCCGAGAATACTCAAGGAGCTGACTGAGGAGATATCTGAGCCATTAGCAATTATATTTCAAAAGTCATGGAAGACGGGAGAGATTCCAGAAGACTGGAAAAGGGCAAATATAGTGCCCATCTATAAAAAGGGAAATAAGGACAACCTGGGGAATTACAGACCAGTCAGCTTAATTTCTGTACCCAGAAAGATAATGGAGCAAATAATTAAGCAATCAATTTGGAAACATCTAGAAGATAATAAGGTGATAAGTAACAGTCATTCTGGATTTGTCAAGAACAAATCGTGTCAAACCAACCTGATAGCTTTCTTTGACAGGGTAATAAGCCTTGTGGATGGGGAGGAAACGGTAGACATGATATATTTTGACTTTAGTAAAGCTTTTGACACTGTCTTGCATGACCTTCTCATAAACAAACTAGGGAAATGCAACCTAGATGGAGCTTCTGTAAGGTGGGTGCAAAACTAGTGGAAAACATGCTGGTGAATGCCCTAACTACTGGGTTAGACGTTGGGGTCTGATTGTCATCCACTGGTTTTGCTGAGGATTCTAGCCCAAAATTTAAATGAGATGTTTTGTTAATATCAAAACAGTTCACTTTGACATTTCCAACATTAATTCTTTTCTTTATTTGGCTGAAACAGGTTTCCGAATGTGATGCAAATTTGCAAAAGCTGCATTTTTTTGCAAAAAACATTTTTTGCCCAGCTCTACTCACGTGTAGTCCCATTGAAATCAGTGAGACTACTTGTGAGCACAACTTCTCACTAATGGAAGTAAGACATTCAGAGTCTTACCCAAAATAAAAAATCACTTTCCACAGGGATTCACCTGTGAAATGTGCTTATGGTTTTAACTGCAGTTAGTGCATTTGAGCCCACAGGAGCTCTGGGGGCAGATTTTTGGGAAATTGTGTCATTTATGATACTACCAGTATGCGAGCCCTATGAAAGAGCAAACAATACTAGCAGCCATCTAAGTTTGCATCCTGTTTAAGAATCTAAACAGAACTCAAATATTTAAACTCTTTAAGTGTTACAAACAGTTACATGGTTCTTCGACCATTAAACCGTTATTATAGCAATTTGGAAATTTTACACAGAGCTATTGGTGTCACAGCTAACATTTGTTTTCAGAAAGCTGGATGCCTCTTGCAGTGTTCATAAACACCGGTTGGAATTAAAAATTAAACACCAGTGGGCCTGGCTTTCTGCTCCCTTACAATGTGTGTGTCTGTAATCAACTATGCCTGTAAAGTGTGAGTGCAAAGGAAGTACAAACTGCTACCAAAATCAGAATTTTGTAGTGGTTTACTCTCCTTTTGCTCAGGTGTCGACAATTATAAGAGGTGCAAGGCAGTAGTGAAGCAGGCTCAGCACAGTTTCAGTTTTATTCACTGTTTTTATTTTATCCCCTTTTTTCTTCCACCTGACGTATTTTAAATACTGCTCTTCTTTGAAAACTGGCTATCACTGCCTATTAGTGGGAATCCTACTTTACTGCATATGTGCTAAAAAAAAGAGGAGGTGCAGGCCCCAATCCTGCAAACACTTAAGCGTAGCAATAATTTAATCATCGCAGTATTTTCAAAGTGCTCACATGTTTAAAGTTAAGCAGGTACATAAGGGTTTTACAGACTGCCTTGTTTTTAAGATTGCGGTCTCTGGGTTAAACTCTGGCCTCTGCACCAAGACCAAGGGAATGAGCTTGGCACAAGGGGTTCCACAACATGTGATGAAATCCACTGGGCAGGTTCAGGGCTACAGTAGCCCTTTATGGTTGCTATGATCCACCTCTCTTTTGCAGAAATTTTGGCAGGAGAATTACCTGCTCAAGCTCTCCTTGGCCTTCCCTATCTTTGCTCAAGGAAAAGGTATCTGTTCCACTCAGTATGGGGCCTCTTGCACCCATGGGAGTGAAAGACTCTGCCCCAATGGAAGACTCCGCTAAAATAAATGGGCTAGCAGCAGCACTATTACATAAGCTTTCAACCTCTGGAGGACCATTCTGTGTAACTGATTCAGCAGTGTTAAGCGACCTTTCTGTCCACATTGGTGAATTGAAGTCTTGAAAATTAAATTTCAAGTTAAGGAATTGCACCTTTATTGACAGGACACTGGCATTTGCACTCAAGTTCTTCATATGCAAAATGTTAGAACACCTGTGATAGCATTCTGCTAAATGCTTGATGCCAAATGGCTTTTTGAATTTTGTACTAGACATATTGCTATGTAAGTTCTGACTTTGAAAAGCCACATTATGGTAAATGGGGTAATTTTTGCTGGATTTTTGTACGTACCTAAATACTTGCTTAAACTATGCCTGCATGCGTCTGCAAATTCTACATAATATATTTGACATTTTTGTCTTGCTTTGCATAAGGATCAGAGACCTGATTCTGGGCTGTTTTTTTTTTCTCCACAGTTGTTTCCTTATCTTTTAAATCAACAGGTTAAGCCTAGAAACTTGTCATTGTAAACCAAAGAGATTTGGATCACTTGGTAAACCTGGCACAAGCAAACAATATATGTTTTAATATGGCTAAATATAAATGTATATATCTAGGATGACAGAATGTAGGCCCTACTTACAGGATGGGGGAGTCTAGTTTGGGAAGAAGTGTCTCTAAAAAAGATGTGGGGGTCATGGTGGATAATCAGATGAACATGAGCTCCCAGTGTGACACTGTAACCAAAAGAGCTAATGCAGGGATCTCAAACTGGGGTCGGGACCCCTCAGGGGGTCGTGAGGTGTCAGCCTCCACCCCAAATCCGCTTTGCCTCCAGCATTGATAATGGTGTTAAATATGTAAACAACTGTTTTTAATTTATAAGGGGGGGTGTCACACTCAGAGGCTTGCTATGTGAAAGGGGTCACCCTGACAATAGTTTGAGAACCACTGAGCTAATCCTGGGATGCATAAACAGGAGAATCTCGAGTATGAGGAGAGAGGTTATTCTGTATTTGGCACTGGTGGAATTGCTGTAGGAATACTGTGTCCAGTTCTGCTGCCCACTGTTCAAGAAGGATGTTGATAAATTGGAGATAGTTCCAAGAAGAGCCATGAGAATGATTAAAGAATCAGGAAATGTGCCTTTTAGAGATCAATTTATTTATCTTAACAAAGAGAGGGTTAAGGAGTGGCTTAATTACAGTCTATAAATGTCTACATGGTGAACAAATATTTAATAATGAGCTCTTTATTCTAACCAAGAAAGGTATATACCATTGCTGGAAGTTGAAGCTAGACATTTTTAACAGTAAGAATAATTAACCATTGGAACAATTTATCAAGGGGTATGGTGGATTCTTCATCACTGACAATTTTTAATTCAAAATTGGATTTTTTCCTAAAAAATCTGGTCTGGGAATTATTTTTGGGGAAGTTCTATGGCCTGTGTTATATAGGAGGTCAGACTAGATAATCATAATGGTCCCTTCCGGCCTTGGAATTCATGCATATATGAAATATAGCAAATGAGTAAGTAAAATAGGTGTTGTGTTACTGAGCAAAAAGTGGTGGTTGATTGAAATATAGACATGTTTTTTTCCCATGTATTTTTTAAAATCTAGTACAAACTTGAAAAATTGTCCTGAAAATTTCCCAACCTAGTCACAAAGATTTACTTCCTATTACTGCCATGATCATATTGCTCAATGGAACCCCCTACAGACCTCCCTCAATATATTTATTCATGTCACAGAATTTTGCATGGCTGAGCTAATAGTTTGCATGTGCCAATTGAGTTTGAAAGGCTCAATATGCACTTGTCAGTTCATTTGGACATGCAGGCTTTTTCCATCCCCATTTTCAGTTGTTGTTCACATTACAGTTGTGAAAATATTTCCATTTGTTTGGTTTTGCTGTTGTACCTAATTGCATGCTCTTCACGCACATCCTTACAAATTACCTCCTGGTATTTCCATGCAACCAAAAAAAAAAATCTCAGTTTTTGAGGCTCCACAGAAGATCTTTTTTTCTTTGGAATAATGATTTCCTTTAAAAGGAGACTGGCAATGCACTTCAAAAAGTAAATGTTTTCAGCCAAAGATAGTAGTCTAAACAACATCTCGGTGAACTTCATCTTGCTTTACACTGGTAATTCAATGCGACACTTTTGCATTATATTATCATCAGACTCTGAAAACTTATTAAATCATGTTCCAAGTGATCAATGGATTTACCCTTCACAAACTAATGCCTTCATCACTCATTGCTTTCCTTCTTTGTTCCAGCAGAATGCAGATAGTTATAAAGCATCTTGTCAGGTCCTCATTTTCTTTGTTTCTTCGAACATGGGCTTGACTATTCCATAAGAAATTAGAAAAGTGGGCACTAGGCAGCAGCAGCTAAATTTGCTTGACAGAAATACAAATAACCACATCATTTTCATTTGGAAGAACAGTCAACCATGGCCATTCCATGTGTTCAAAGTATTTCTGCAGAAAGGTTTATCATTTTACAAATTGTGCAAAATTGACTCGACGGTGGAAGTGTATTTCATAGAAGTATAACCCAAACACATGTTTTCAAAGTCATCATAGGGGATGGAGAAAGCAATGAGATATTTGACTCAGTCCAATCTGTAAATGGTCCAGATAAATGATTGAGAGTGTGTGTGTGTGTGTGTGTGTGTGCGCGTGCACGCTTAGCATACAGAACAAAGCATCAAGCTTTTGCCAAGGCACTCTACATGTACAGAAATCCACTTTGCAGTTTCTTGCAGGCAGATTTTCAGGACTGATTTTAGAGGAAAGGAGTAGCATTTTGATTACTGACATAGAACGAAGCTATTCTTCAATCCTCCTAATTTTAGGAAATTAAATTAGAGAGCTGCTAGGGTGAAGGAAATTTGGATAGGTGAATGACCTCCACCTGCCCACATCATGTGATTTACCAGCCAGCTGTTAATTTTGTAAAAGGTGACTGTTCAGAGCCAGAAATTATAGAGTGTGAATGTTAACACTGTTCAAAAGCTGGAAATGATACTTACTGGGGTTTTTAATAATCAGTCGGCTAGCCAGCTGCATTCTCCTTTGTTCTATATTGCAACTATATTGTATGAGATTTCTCTAATTGCAGTAAAAATCCTGCTATTAGTATGAAGAGAAGAAGAAGATCTAGTTTGTGTCTTGGGAAACAAAATTTTATATTATGAGGGGAAAGAGAAAACAATAGGCAGGGCTGCTGCTTCTTAATTATGAAGCGAAGTATAGACTCCCAAAGGGCAATTGCATCCGGAAGCCATGTTTTAGCTCACTTGCAACATAGGCAGGTGTGACTAGGAGAGCTGGCTAGAGATCCACAATTCCATTTTGTGACCACTTTTGAGGTTTAAAAATGTTTTAGTTCCTCATTGGAATGAAAACAAATTCTTTTGAATATTTTCATGAAACAGAATAGCATCAAAATGTCAGTTTTCCACTCAAAAAGAGCAAGTTTTCAAATTCTCTTTTTCTTTCTCTCTGGAATTCATCAGTGTCCACCCAGAACCTCAGAAAGCTTCCTAGTGAAGACTTCATCTAAATGGATTTGTCTCTCCAAAATGTTTCGGGCTTTAATGAAACAACTGGCTTTTTTTTCTGATTCAAAAAAATAAGTTCTGTCAAATGTTCCATCCTGCTCTTGTAAGTAGATGGAGAAGATAGCAAAGAAAATATTCCCCTCTATTCGACATTGGTGAGGCCTCATCTGGAGTACTGCATCCAGTTTTGGGCCCCACACTACAATAGGGGAGGGATAGCTCAGTGGTTTGAGCATTGGCCTGCTAAACCCAGAGTTAGGAGTTCAGTCCTTGAGGGGGCCACTTAGGGATGTGGGGCAAAATCAGTACTTGGTCTTGCTAGTGAAGGCAGGGGGCTGGACTCGATGACCTTTCAGGGTCCTTTCCAGTTCTATGAGATAGGTATATCTCCATATATAAGAAGGATGTGGAAAGAGTCCAGCAGAGAGCAACAAAAATGATTGGGGTGCTGGGGCACATGACTTATAAAGAGACGCTGAGGAAACTGGGATTGTTTAGTCTGCAGAAGAGAAGAATGAGGGTGGATTTGATAGCTGCTTTCAACTTCCTGAAAGGGGGTTCCAAAGAGGATGGATCTAGACTGTTGTCAGTGGTAGCAGATGACAGAACAAGGAGTAATGGTCTCTAGTTGCAGTGGGGGAGGTTTAGGTTGGATATTAGGAAAAAACTTTTTCACTAGGAGGGTGGTGAAGCACTGGAATGGGTTACCTAGGGAGGTGGTGGAATCTCCTTCCTTAGAGGTTTTTAAGGTCAGGCTTGACAAAGCCCTGGCTGGGAGGATTTAGTTGGGAATTGGTCCTGCTTTGAGCAGGGGGTTGGACTAGATGACCTCCTGAGGTCCCTTCCATCCCTGATATTCTATGATTATATGAAAATACTGTGGATTCAAAATTTACTAGCACATGTTTGCATATTTTAATGGCTATTGCATAGTACAATATACAGTCGGTTAGTGTCTATTCCAGACAGTAGTGTCATTAAGGTGAACAGGTAGTTTCTGTTACTGTTGTTCATCATAGGAATAACAGATCACAGCAGAAATGTACTGGATTACCTTTTGCAGCATGTTTCTTAAATCTGAGAACAACACATCAGAATTGTGTTACATGATTTGCCTTGTTAAAAGGAGAAAGTGAGAATAATATCAAAATTGCAGTAGTTTTCCCAAATAGTTTATATTAGGGGTCCCTTACGTTTCAAGGAAAACATCTTGTTAAGGGGTTTTATTTGTGTTACCAAATTATATACAGAAAACAATCATATATTTGTTGCAAATTTTATTATCCTTTGCATGATTATTGTTGAGATATGGGATTAAGTATAATTTATATTAACCTGATTTCAGGGTGGAGGAGAGCAAAAAAGGGGCTGTCCCTTTTAAAATAACTGCAAGATTTTACTTTTTTTTAAATATATCTCTGTGTGTGACTCCCATTACCATAGTTTCTAAGCAGATTCCAGTTATTTTAAAAAAGAGCAAACTAACGATAACCATCTCTCTCTCTTCCCACTGTGATGAGTCCCCCATGGGGTGTTTTAGGTAAAATATAAAATAGATTTATTAGCTACAGAAATATAGCTTTTTAGTAATTATAAGGCAGTGGTGGGTGAATCGCGGCCACTGGGAGCTGCAGGGGGCCGTGCCTGTGGACGGTCAACATGCACAAAATGTCTTCTGGCCCACAGTCAGCTTACCCTGATGAGCTGCAGGTTTCCACCACTGTTAGAAGGGATAGCAAACAGATCAAAGTAGATTATCATAAGAAATAAAACAAAACCACAATCTAAGCCTAATGTACTAGTTAGTATTTGAATCAAGCAGTATCTCGCCCAGTTAGTACAGGGAGGTTAGCTTTTGCATACACAGGCAGGCTTCCTTCTTTCCTGCCTGGGACCTGCACTTTCCCACCCCCCCCCAGTTCAGACCTTTTTCCTCTGATACTTCAAGTGTGGTGTTGTAGGGAGAGTGACCGTCATGATGTCATTTCGCCCTTCTATAGCTTCTTCCAACTTGCTGGAAAGATCTTTTGCTGTGACCTGGGTCAAACAGTTCCCATTTTATTGTGCTATCTCTGAGAGGTTTCTATTGTACACAGTTCCTGGGATAATCCTTGTGCTTGTGTGCATTTCCTCAATAAACTATTAACATTGTTTGGCCTTTTTATTGTTGTACCTGAAAGGCTGCTTGTGGGTATTTTCAACCTCACATGTTTCAGCAGCACATACATAGCCAAACTTCACATACAATGATAACCTATACAATCCAACAAGATATTAATGTCTAGCAGATTAAGCCTTTTAGAATGTTACCTCACAAGGCATACTTTATACAAAATATATTCTAATTATATGACAATGGTGAATATGGAGGTGCCAGGTTGCCACACCCTCCCTGTAGCAGAATGAGTTTTATTAATTTATAGTTTGAGAGAGGTTGGTTTTTTGGTTGCCTGATACTCTGACTTGAGAGAAATAATCTGATACAGTTTGCCTGTGAGTTTCACTGATTTCTTTCTTTATTTTCTGATAAACATGGTTTTCTTTAAGATATATTTAAGGTGGATCAACCATTGCAGGCCATGGGAAAAGGAGAGGGAATAGGAGGAAGAGGTAGTAGGGGGAGAGAAATTACCTGGACTGGAGCATTTTACTTGGTCTTGTCTACATGGGGAGTTCCACGAACATTAATCCAAATTATTTAAAAGGTGTGAATTTGAAGTGGATTAGTTAAATTGTATTAAATCCCTGTGTGAACTCTGCTATTCTTAATTGTGTTTAATTTAATTTACCCATAGTTCTTTGAGTAGATGAAACTGTGTATTCCATGTAGATGGGAGAGTGCCCAGCACACTGAATCCGGAGAACTTTGCATAGCAGTACCCATAAGGGCAATGCTTGCACTTGCATCTGAAGAAGTGGGTATTCACCCACGAAAGCTCATGCTGCAAAACGTTTGTTAGTCTATAAGGTGCCACAGGATTCTTTGTTGCTTTTACAGATCCAGACTAACACGGCTACCCCTCTGATACCTGTGGCCCTATTCTCCCCTAGCCATATAAGGGTGGCACCTCCCCAACCTTCCTCAGTTCCTTTTCACTGCCCAGCAGCTAGAGTCAGAGCTCTGTGTGGTGTTTTTACTTCACGTTTTCAGTCTCAGTGTTCTGAGTTTTTTCTCTAGATGGCAATAGTACCTGAGGTTTAGTATAGTGTTAAAGTAGTTGTTTGTGATGCCCTCTCCAGCTTCAAGCATTGTCTGTCATGTGAGTGGGGCATCCCTATTAGTGATCCCGACACTAGGTGCTTGTTGGGAATCAGCACTCCTCTGTGCTTTTCCTCCAATTCCAATCATCCCGCAAGTCATTCTCAAGCTGAAACTGGATTTGTGCCAAGCTCATTCTCATTGCTCCAGCATGACCAAGACAATGTTGGTTTTCTGATCTCCTCACCTTATCAGTTTGGCCTCCCATATCTCTTCCTCTTCCTAACCTCCTGATTCAGCATCACAGTCAGACTTTGCATCCAGCTTGCAGCTCCCTGCATCTCACGGCGTGGATGCTGTGTTGTTATATGAGGAATGATGTTTGGAGCTGGTCTGCCAAATCTTGCTTAATAGTGGAAATCTCTCCACCAGAGCAGTCTATTTGGCCAAGTGGAAATGGTTCTCAATGGGGTCATTTGCTCAGGGAGTGCAACTAAAGATGCTGGTATCCAGTCCATCTTGGATTACCTGTTATACCTTCAGTCTTCTGGTCCTGGGCTTAGTTGGTTGCACCTGGAGCAATTTCAACATTTCATCCCCTCATCTATGGGAAGTCAATGTTTTTTAACTCCATGGTAGTGAGGTTCTTGAAAGCAGTCACTCGTCTCTCCCCCTCCAGTTAAAGACCCGATTCCTTGTGAGACCTTAATACTGTCTTACTGGCTCTTAAAGAGCCTCTGTTTGAACCTCTGGCAACATTTTTTTTCCTTCTGTGTCCGAAAACTGCTTTCCTTGTGGCAAAGAGTGTGTGATTTGCAACCTTAGGCAGCAGAGCCTTGTTACATGCAGTTTTCCAAAGACAAAGTTACCTTGGGCCACACCCTATGTTTTTTTAATTTAAACTGGTTCCTCAGTTTCCCTTGAACCAAATTATAGATCTACCAATGTTTTTCCCTAGCCACATTCAACTCCAGATGAGCAGCACCTTCACACGTTGGATGTCAGGTGATGTTTAGTTTTTTACCTGGACAGGACTAAACCTTTCTGTTCTTCATCTAGTCTATTTCAAATGCAAACCAAATGAAGGAGCAAGCAGTCTTTTCCCAGACAGTCTCCAGGTGGGTATCTCTTGTATCATGACAGCATATGAGTTAGCTTAGTCTGCACCTCCTCAAAGGGTGCGAGATCATTCCACGAGGGTCCAGGCAGTGTCAATGGCATTTCTAAGTGACGTTCGTGTATTGGACATTTGCATATATACGACCTCTGTATGTATGTTTATAAACCACTGTTGCATTACTACTGCATCCAGATCCAGGTCCCTGGGGGGAGGGATAGTTCAGTGGTTTGAGCATTGGCCTGCTAAACCCAGGGTTATGAGTTCAATCCTTGAGGGGGCCACCTAGGGATCTGGGGCAAAATCAGTACTTGGTCCTGCTAGTGAAGCTAGGGGGCTGGACTTGATGACCTTTCAGGGTCCCTTCCAGTTCTAGGAGATTGGTATATCTCCAATTATTACTTTTTTTTTTTTAATCAGATGTAAACTTTGGGAAAGCAATCCTGCACTCCTTGTTTGAGTGGACTCAGAGCCCCACTTCCTGCACCTACTACTTATAGACTCATAGACTTAAGGTCAGAAGGGACCATTATGGTCATCTAGTCTGACCTCCTGCACAATGCAGACCACAGAATCTCACTCACCCACTTCTATAACAAATCCCTAAGCTATGTCTGAGTATTGAAGTCCTCAAATCGTGGTTTAAAGACCTCAAGGTGCAGAGAATCCTCCAGCAAGTGACCCGTGCCCCAGGCTGCAGAGGAAGGCGAAAAACCTCCAGGGCCTCTGCCAATCTTCCTTGGAGGAAAATTCTTTCCCGACCCCAAATATGGCGATCAGTTAAACCCTGAGCATGTGGGCAAGACTCACCAGCCAGCACCCAGGAAAGAATACTCTGTAGTAACTCAGAGTCACCTACATGGAATACACGACTGCATCTGCCCAAAGAAGAAAAAATGGTTACTTGCCTGAACTGTAACTGTTGTTCTTTGAGATGTGATGCAGGTGAGTATTCCACAACCCTTCTGCATTGGAATCTGTACTTTTGATGTTCAATGCGAAGGAACAGAGGCGGGGGTCAGGGCAGTGCTGTCCTTGTTCATTTGTGTGATAAATATAAAGATATGTTATCCTGAAAGCTTATGAGCACTTATACAGAAATGGGGCACAAAGGCTGTCAGTCCAGATTTCAGGGTGTCTTCTTGGCTGAACCACTCATGTGCAACACACAGATGTGTTCATAAATCAGTGTCAGTATCTGCATGCTCAGTGTTGCTTGTTTTTTGATTTGCAAACATCTGTGGAACCATATGGGGTTCCTGTTTATATGCTGTCTCCAGATTTTGACTGTTTTATTCAAACTCTATAGTGATTTAAATAACAGCCCACTTTATAGCAATCAGGAGGCCCTGTGATAACAATTCTTACTAAATTCGAGCACAGAAGAGTGGCAACAGCTGACAAACTTCAAAACAAGGAAGACTGGAATTTTGCAGATTTTCTCCGGTGACTTCAATTTAAGAATTTTGTCTTTCTTCACAGGTTGTAAATAGTTTCTGAAAAGCATCTCTTTTTTACAAAAAAAAAAAAAAAGCAAGAATATAAGAAATTTTAGCAATGTTGTCTCTTTCAGCTGTTTTATGTGTTCCGTGGAAAACTCCCACAGAGGATACTCTGCTTTCGACAACAGGGAATCATTATTTTATTAGCCTTCTAGAACTGTGAATGTAACGTCTTGCATACTGTACAATGCTGTTAGTATTTCACTGCACTCTTATTTTTGCAAGTCCTGATGTAAAAATGACAAAAAGCATTAGAACAAACTAATTTTATTTGAAGTTTTAAAAATAACTTATTTGTAATAAAATATTCTCATTAACAGTAGAATTAACAGAACCACTGAACCTATATTTTAACATTTTTGTTTTTGTTTCAGGCAGAACTGCTTTTAATGACTAACTATTAATTATAGACATTTTTAGTAGTCACTGTGTGCCTATATTTATAATATTAAAGTCTGAAAGAGTACAACAAAATGCATCCTTTAAAATGAATACAAGTGGGAAAGGAATGATGTTCACAGTTAATTCTGAATACCAAAATCTATTTGATTCACGTTATCCAGCACTTCTCCACAATATTATTAGAAAGGTTTATATGCGGTGGTTACAGTCTGCTCGAAGGTATAAATCGTGTCTTATGCCCATAAAGCTGGAGAAGTCTGGTGATGCATCTTAAAAAGCAGATGTTATGTAATACAGTAGGTTTGCTATGCCTTCTGCCTCATCATTGTTTCTAAACAGGAAAAATATTGCAGTGTCACATCATAAAATAGAAGGGAATATTGTGATAATCTAATCTGATTTCCTGCATAGTACTGGCCATGGAACTTCACCCGGTAATTCCTGTATCAAGCCCAAAGTATCAAATAGCACAATAACATTTTCACTATAGCTGCTATATGAATCTGGTTGTGTTATTTTATAATTCATAGTGGCTGTTTAATCTCTGTCCTCCGCTTCCCTCTCCCTGCGCCCTTAGATGAATGAAGAGAACCAAGTCCGGTTCAAGCCAATCTGGTTCTCTCTTGTGCAATCATTCAGTTTGGGCCCTGGACTGGAAGACCCAAGCTTCAGTGTTTGACTTGCTCCCCACCACGTTCCCCAAATTCCTACGCCTTGCAAACTGCAGGGGGTTCAGCTATTCAGGAGGAACAGGTCTTATATGAACTAGTACATGTGTGTTTGGAGGAAATTCAGAGAGTAATAGATGGAGGTTTCCTCTGAAGTAAAGAGGGGAACCTTTACTATGTCCCTGCCAGAACAATGATAAAGGGGGTGACATCTGATTCCTCCATGGGGCTCAGGTTGTCATTTCCCTGCCCTCATGACTGAGAGCCCTGGAGTACTCGGGCATAAGCAGTAAACAGCACAGCACCATTTTAACTTATTCCTGGATGGATGGAATCCAGATGACTTCTGGGCCCCCTATGGCATCATTGCCTGAATAAACCCTGAAAAGAAACTTTGACTTACCCTAACCAGGGTAAAGGATATATCTCTACAGTGCCCATGGCAGGAATGGCTATAGTAGCATATATTCCATTTTACAAAGATTTCCATAATAATAAGGATTTCCTTTGAAGAAAATACTCTGTTACTAGAAAAAAACCTCATGTTAAATGCTCATAGTTCAAAACTCTTGAAATGTTTACCCCATCTGATTAATGTATTAATTTCTGATTTAGATCCTCTAGATTCAATAGAGGCACCTGATATGGGAACACATTATAAAGAGTAGTTACTATGCATGTTGATTAGACCATATGCAGGCTTAAAAGACTCATATGCATCCCTGAAAACAGTGGAGTTATCCCAGGGTGAATTTAACCCCCAAATCTTCAAATTTGTGTTTGATAAGCACTCACTCAGCTTTCGTTCAATTTTACTTACTTCAGTATAAATTTTCACAGAGAATTAATTTTGCCCGCGTGATAGCGAAGGTCACTTCATACTGACGAAGAACACAGCATTACTTTTTCATCACTGTAATATATGTGTAAGCAGTAGAAATGGTGTTGTTTTTTCATGGGGGGTGGGTGTGCTTAAAAAGAACAGAAACATCAGCCAACAGTCTTCATAAATTTGGGGACGAGCATTAAGTTCAGAACGATCATTGTGTTTTCTTTACCCATAAAACATCCTCAATTAAATGACACTTTAATGGGGACATAAATAGTTCAGTGGTGCCCTTTAAAATGAGTTTCAATGAGGAATGGTAGGTTGTACTATATAAAGCAGAGTTCACTCAGCTTTAAAAATAAATATTTTCTATTGTTACAGCTATTAGTGGGCAATTACTGTATAATTATTGAAGCATTGCAGCAGTATATAATCAGAAGTATAAATGGAAGGCACATTCAATCCATAGGACCAGGTTTCAGTTGTGCTGAATAATCAGGCTGCTTGATGCACAGTTCTATCCATGACTTGGTAGGAGAAAACACTGATTTTCTATCCTCTACTATCGATTTCATGGGCAGGATGTATTTCCGTGGACGTCAGTGGAGATCTGCCAGTTTACATGAGATGAGGTTCTGGCCATGGGGTTGTAAGTGCTCTCTCATCCTCACATAACACTGGTAAAAAGATGACCTGTGATTGCTAATTCAATGAGAGACAGCTAGAGCACTGTGCTGAGTCTGTCCAATTATGTCACAAGGAATTTTTGAAGTCTTACATTATGAATACGTAGAATGCAGAAGGGAGTTCTCCATCATTGCACTTCACCTGTGTTCCCCTCTAGGATCCACTCCAGGAATTCCCAGTCAGGTCTCTGATCTGTCACCTGTCTCTGGTCAGGGATCCATGTCTCAATCCCCTCCGACTGTAAGGATTTAGGAGGCACAACTCCCTGCATTATACTGTAATATCCCCAGGAAGCCAGTCTGCCTAAAGGCCAGCACCCGTGCTTTGCTTTCTATGAACAGTGTATTGCCAGCAGTTACAAGCTATTACTCCGCCCTTTCTAAGTAAGACATTTATTCTTAAGATAAAAGCATTATGGAGCAAACATATACAAACAATAAACAGATTTAAACACACATTAAACATACATACCCATCAGGCTTATGGGTCCGTAATAGGCCAAAGCCTTTCCAACCATTCTTCAAAGGTTGGGTCCCTCATTGGACAGAAGATTCTGCCCATTTGTTGGATCAGAAAGAAGGCCTTGAGTTATTTTAAACCCAGCCTTTTTATATCAAAAGCCTTTTCTTTGTCTGATGGTTTCTGGAGAAACCAGTTTGAACTAGTATATGTGGGTGGTGCTTCTCTGGAGTTGTTTACAACCTAAGTGATTTACCTTAATTTCCTCCCCCTTGCCCTCCTCCCCGACACACACACAGTTTTTAGTTCCTGGAAGAGCTGTGGCAAAATTTGTTCCTGGAGTTATATACACTCCCTGGCCCATAGTGTTACAGAAATCATTCATACATTTCATACAATTATGGTTCCCAAAGATATTGCATGTGGTTGCAATATCTGTCATACACTTCATCACACCCATTCAGGTAGTTTGGATTAACAGAACTCTTCTGACAGAATAGCCTGGTTAATATGATCTCTGTCCACTTGGCAAAAGAACTGAGTATTTCAGGCATGAAGATAGTTTGTTACTTTTTCTATAAGATTGCTTGGCACTATCCTTCTTGCTTGCTTGATGGCCAAACTCAGAGTCTGGATGGAGAGAATATATATTCACTGAGAATGGTGCATCAAGCTTCAGGCAGAAAACTGTCAAAGGGACCCAGGTTCTTCTTGACTGACAAGGTCCAGTGAGGGATAAGAAGGGTACTAGGGTTCATTAATGAAGAAATAAATGCTTCTCTCCTGCTCTTTTCCCCTCTCCTTTTGGACTAGATGACCTCCTGAGGTCTCTTCCAACCCTAATCTTCCATGATTCTGTGATATCCCATAATGGAGGGAGTTTGCTCACTGATTTGTACCCATGGTTGCAATGTAGACTTCACCACTGTGATTCATGCCTTAATAACTTCAGAGCTGATTGCTGCAGTGTGCTCTACTTGGGGCTTCACTTTGCATCCGGTTTGCAGCATGTCAGTTAGGTACTGTGTCTTTCAGCTGGTGCTCTATGGTCTGCGTAGGTTTCCAGCTTATCCTCAGGTGCTCTGTAAAGTGTTGGCTTTGATCTTTTTAAGCTCTAAATGGGTTAAGTCCTGTTTACCTTAAAATTTCCTCCCACCTCACTTGAGACCCCAGAAGTTGCAATTATATGGGCAAATAACACATGTTTTCTGTTCACCATCTATTCTGAAAAATTGGAAAAAAAATATTTTGGGTCAAATTCAGAATGCATTTTTCCAACATTTTCAGTGAATCAAAAAGTTTAAACAAATCTTTTCATTCAACCCTAAATAAACATTTCATTTAGATTTTGAGCTTTTTTATAATTTTAAAAACTAAAAGGACATTTTTAAAAGAAAATTTGTTTTGAATAAAAAAATTGAAGTGATTCCATATTTTTTAGAATTCTTTAAAATGTTTTTTTGACCAAAACAGTTCATAGAATCATAGAAAATTAGGGTTGAAAGAGACTCAGGAGGTCATGTAGTCCAAGCCCCTGCTCAACGCAGGACCAAACCAACTAAATCATCCCAGCTAGGGCTTTGTCAAGCCGGTCCTTAAAAACTCTAAGGAAGGAGATTCCACCACCTCCCTACGTAACCCATTCCAGTGTTTCACTACCCTCCTAGTGAAATAGTGTTTCCTAATATCCAACCTAGACCTCCCCCACTGCAACTTGAGACCATTGCTCCTTGTTCCGTCATCCGCCACACTGAGAACAGCCTAGCTCCATCCTCTTTGGAACCCTCTTCAGGTAGTTGAAGGCTGCTATCAAACCCCCCCTCACTCTTCTCTTCTGCAGACTAAACAAGCCCAGTTCCCTCAGCCTATTATGGCATGTGCCCCCAGCCCCCTAATCATTTTCTTTGCCCTCTGCTGGACTCTCTCCAATTTGTCCACATCATTTCTGTAGTGGGGGGCCCAAAACTGGACGCAATACTCCAGATGTGGCCACACCAGTGCCCAATAGAGGGGAATAATCACTTCCCTCGATCTGCTGGCAGTGCTTCTACTAATGCAGCCCGATATACCATTAGCCTTCTTGGCAACAAGGGCAGACTGCTGACTCATATCCAGCTTCTCATCCATTGTAATCCCCAGGTCCTTTTCTGCAGAACTGCTGCTTAGCCAGTCGGTCCCCAGACTGTAGCGGTGCATGGGATTCTTCCTTCCTAAGTGCAGGACTCTGCACTTGTCCTTGTTGAACCTCATCAGATTTCTTTTGGCTCAATCCTCCAGTTTGTCTAGGTCACTCTGGATCCTATCCCTACCCTCCAGTGTATCTACCTCTCCCCCCAGTTTAGTGCCATCTGCGAACTTCCTGAGGGTGCAATTCATCATCCAGATCATCAATAAAGATGTTGA
Organism: Mauremys mutica; assembly: GCF_020497125.1. Classification (NCBI taxonomy): domain Eukaryota; kingdom Metazoa; phylum Chordata; order Testudines; family Geoemydidae; genus Mauremys; species Mauremys mutica. The sequence goes on from NC_059072.1 coordinate 20,710,955, forward strand.
ACAAAACCGGCCCCAGGACCAACCCCTGGGGTACTCTGCTTGATATGGGCTGCCAACTAGTTCAGCAGAATCAACATGAATTTATGGAATGGTTTCTGTGTTGACAAATCTGTATTTTTCACTGAGAAATAATTTTTGTTAAAAAAAAAATCAGTCCAATGCTAGTTCACATCCCACTTTTCTTCCTATGTTTTTCAGTATGTTGGCTCTTCGGGCATGTTGCAAATCCTCTCTGCTGTCCCAGGCATTCCCTGAGTTGATTGGTTAGACCAGGGGTCGGCAACCTGCGGCTCCCGGCTCGCCAGGGTAAGCACCCTGGCGGGCCGATCCGGTTTATCTGCCGCGTCGGCAACTTCGGTCGATCGCGGCTCCCACTGGCCGCGGTTCGCGGTCCCAGGCCAATGCGGGAGGCAGGAAGCGGCGCGAGCCGAGGGATGTTCAGGCCGCGGCTTCCTGCCTCCCGCATTGGCCTGGGACCGCGAACCGCGGCCAGTGGGAGCCGCGATCGGCCGAAGTTGCCGACGCGGTGGATAAACAAACCGGGCCGGCCCGCCTGGGTGCTTCCCCGGGCGAGCCGGGAGCCGCAGGTTGCCGACCCCTGGGTTAGACTAATTTGTGGAATGGATTGAGAGAGAGAATTCTATTTTAATGTGGATTGGAAGATTTATTGAGGTAATATTCTTTTAAGGCACTTAGGACCAGATTCTCCTCCATCACCAGAATTAATAGAATTACTTGTGATTTACACACTTAGCCAATCTAAAAATGTACAGAGAGAATAAATTTCTGTTTAATTTACAGATGCATGTTGTACTGCTTCAGTATCTTCCTGTCAGAAAAGGCTAATGATACATGTATCATCTAAGAAACTAATGGTTTGGGGAAGTGGGTGTCCTCCAGTTCAAGACTAGGAATGAGGAGAGCAGGCAAATGGGTTGCCTTCTGCAGATCTGGGAAACAGCCTGCTGGCTACCCTGTGCAGGCTAGACATGGGGGACTGAAGACCCTTTCCTCCTAGAAGACTCCACTAGATAACAGAGTAGTTGAAGCCTGCTGGTGAGGTTTTGGCTGCTTTGTAACAAAACCATAAGAATGAAACTGTGTTTGTTTTTAATTAACATTTTGCTCAGATCTAGATTACAGGCCCTTTAATATAAGGCCTCTGGCTCAGAATCATCAGTTAGGTCTTCCAGAGAAGAAAATTATCTAGGCACTCTCTTTGACTTTAAAATACTAACTTCTTGAACAGTAACAGCCAAGTGGGCGCCAGGCCCAGTATAGAGTGCCTAATTGTCTGTCATACCTATTTGAAAATCAAGTCTCTGTCAATATTTGTGCATTAGTAGTACGGCAGCCTAGCAACCTGTTTTAGTCTGATCAGTGAGCACGTTTGTTTAACAAATATTAAGGACAAGATTATGTCCCACCTTGCTTGGTGGTCAAAGGGCCTTTCTCTGCCTGTGCCTAGCACAAGTACCAGGCTTTATGTGATATGTACTTTCCTCTGAATGCAAGGACTATAGGGGAGTGCCTCTTTAAGTACTACTGGCAGATGTGGCAATCTCTTTAAGAGTTGCACAGTGACAGCACTCCCTGGATCTCCAGGTGACATTGTGCTTGCCTCAGATAAAAGCCTTAATGAGCAGGATCCTATTGAGGTTGTGTGCCTCTGAAGAACTCTCCATATGGGACTGTGCCTTAACAGCACAATAGAGCCCACAGTGAAGAAGAGTATTTTGCTGCAAGCTGTTGATGATGGTCATCAAGTGGGTGTTTGGCCTATAGACAATCACAGACCTGATTAAAGCTAAAGGGTGTGCTAAGCACGCTTTATGAGGTAAATGGAAGAAGCAGTTAAATGCCTTTTTGTTATGATAGTTGAGAGCAATAAAAGCCACTGCCCAAGGCAGTGGGACATACGGCAAGGCCAACCAGAAGCTAAACTATGTGGGTGAAGGGGTTTTCTTGGGACTGATTGTAAACACAACGTCTCTGATGTTGATTGTTGCAGCAGTGTTTATCATATATGTGAGAGGCAGAAAGCAATAAAAAGGCAGCAGGAAGTGAGAGAAGAAGCAATGCGTGTGGCCCTCAGAGGAAACCAAGAAACAGATTATTTTGGTCACAGTACTTGTTGAAAGGCAGACTTGGATTTCTGAGCAAGGAAACGGCCTACTAATTATTTGCGGCTTCTGTATTCAGGGGAACAGGACTTGCAGTACTTTCTGTCTGAATAATCAGGACTACACCAAAGAAATCCCTGCTTGTATCATCAGTTTCTTCCCCAAATGGAAATTACCTGGCAAAGCCCTGAATACTGGCTAACCACTAAGACCAAAGGGACAACATTGTGTATATACCTTAATATTTTTTTTTCTGATTTCTGCCCCACTCTTTTCTGTTTTCTTCTGGCAGCATTGGGAGAATTTTCAGCATGATGCTGGAAGATTTATTTAGTTATGCATCTTTTCCCCCCACTCTCCTTAGATGGCATTACAGATCAAATTCTTCCTGTATTGACATCCTGTGTAATAGGCTTACTGCAGGGCTGTCCCGTGAACCGCAGCACTGAAAGGAGCAGAATGTGGGACTGCCGGCAGCCCCACACCGGCACCTCTTCCGGCGCAGCTGTACTGCCCCCAGCCCTGTCCTCTGGTGGGGCAGCTGTTCAGACCCCAGACAGGAGACGCAGGCATGCAGCTGTGTGGAAGGGTGTTGTATCAACCAGGCAAGTTACTAACAACTTCAACAGGACTTTATTTTTACAGTGGAAACCTCTGCACCCTCTGTAACTCTCACTCAGCCTCCTCAACTCCTCCCCGCTCTTTCCTGTTTCCTGTCCTTTCAAACACCCAACAGCCAGTGCTCCCAGTTCTAATAATTACAAGCAACATCTAAACACCACAAAGGGCTGGGGGCGGCACCAGCTGCGCTGGAGGAGCTGCCGGCCTGGGGCCGCCCAGCGGCCCCACATTCTGCTCCTCCTGTGTCTTTCCTGTACACCCTACCGGCTATAAATAGCTTTCTGGTACGGCATACTGGACTGGACTGTCCTACTTGCACCACTGTTCATGAGACACGTTCCGTATTGGACTAGGTATTGGTGCTGATGCAAGCACTTTCAAGATCACACAATAAGATTAGCTTAGTGAAATTTATTCCACAGAAGTTCAATTGCTGAGAGAAGAAAGAAGCTAATCCACTAAATAATGGCTCACGGCATCTGTACAGTCATTTTTGTGCATTGAATAGTGTCTAAGCGTGGGGTTGTTTGGCTCCGGGAAAAGACTGGTTTTCCTTAATTCTGAAGAAAGGGTTTTTTCCCTACTAGTAGATAGAGCTGTGTGAAATCCTGTTACTTTGCTTCAGAGGGTTGATACAGACCTTTTCCCTTAAGGTTTGAACATGAAGGTTCATGAGCCTTGTGGCTGATCCCACAAGCCACCTTCTATAGGCAGAATTCCCACTGATTGTATGGGAGTTCTGCAGGCAAAGACCTTGCAGAATCAGTCCCTTTGAGTTTGAATGAACTCTAAGTGCCAAACTGCTTGGCTGCACAGTATTTTGCATTGAATCCTCCAAGGTTGCATGATTTTGACTTGAAACCATAAATCAACCCGAGATTGCTCGAAAATGGGCCCAAGATAGCTCAGCAATTTTCATAAGCCATTTGTCAAAACTGGAACTGAGTTTAAAGTTTTCAGTGAAACCCAAAACAGGGCAAGTTTCCTGTGGGCTTGGCTTGCATGAGGAAAACTTTGAGCATCTCTGCTGGTTATTCTTGCCTTATATCTAGTGCTGAAAAAGAACGTGCTAAGAAAATGGTAAGCACTACTTAGGGTTGCCAGCTCTGACTGAAGCTATTCTGGGAGATTTTTTTCCCCAACATGATGTAATGTCATTTTCTTAAAATATCCTATTAAAATCTCCCAGATTGCTTTCAGCAGTCACCGGGAGATCAGTGCCGGTTCCGGGAGACTCCAGGCCAATCCCGGAGGGTTAGGAACCCTAGCAATACTAGAAGCTGCAGCAGGGTTCCTTTCCTTTCCTTGTCCCTTAGGTTAGAGATGCCTCAAAGTTGGTTTCTGTCAAAGAAAGAAATGTTTCACTCCTTGAGACAAAGACCTGAACTTCCAGCTTGTCAGCACATTTTAGCAAACACATACAAGGGTGAGTAGGCTGAACTCCTCTGGAATAAAATGGACTTAGAGTAGGCGACTTAAGATGCTATAAAGCAGCTACTTTAAATTAAGGAAGTGCAGAGAAAACCTGCAAAGCAGGACAGCAGAGGGAGCTTTGATAGAGAAGGATACAACATCTTTGTTAAAAGAACAGGAGTTCTTGTGGCACCTTAAAGACATACAAATTTATTTGGGCATAAGCTTTTGTGGGCTAAACCCCACTTCATCGGATGCATGCAGTGGAAAATACAGTAGGAAAATATATATACACAGAGAGCATGAAAAAATGGGTGTTGCCATACCAACTATAATGAGACTAATCAGTTAAGGTGGGCTATATACGTCTTTGTTGTTATAGCACAAGGGGATGCAATTGCAAGTGAACATGGAAATTGCTGGAGAAGTCTCACTCCAGGAGAAAATTGAAAGCCTCTTGCTAAGCTTCTGTTCTGTCTTGTGCATAACCATTGAGTTTAGTACTTTGGTTTAACTTTACAGCTGAACTGCAGCTGATTTTTTTCTCACTGTGTTAATGAGAATATTAATATAAAGATTTTCCATGTGTGTAAATATTCAGTTATTTACTTCTGCATGTGTAGTTATTCAGTTAATTATATAACACTCTTTCTTGGCCTGCCCAACAGAATTGGCCCCATCACACCTTGGGAGGTTGGCCTTCTGAGAGAACACTAACAGTATGTTTGTTGGTAAAGTGTCTTTCCCCAGTTGGGCTCTATATGTTGTTAGATCAGCAAGATTAACAATTTGCTCTGATATGCTTTATGGCTCTCCCCCTTTATGAAGGTGGTGTTATGGATTTGAGAAATGTGCAGGGGAAAGATGGAACAGAAAAAGCTGTTTGTTTTTTAATATTACCACAGTGTCTTTAGCATTTTCAGCAAAGATTTTAAATAAATAATTTTAAAAGTTTAAAACTATTTGTTTCACTTCAGTATCTCTTGTTTTATGTAGCTACATGCATGGTAGTCCTGTTGCTATTAGTATAGCAGCTGAACACTCAAATTGATATGCTACTGATAGGTGTCCATCTGTGGATGAATGGGAGTGTTGTACTTTGTATTCTAGGTCTTCACTTAATAATGGTATAGGCAGGTGAATCGAGAGGGAATTTGGAAAATGTAAATACTCCTGCTAGTCCAAATTGGAATACCCCATGCACTTTTTGGATTGCAGGCTTTGATATCCCACCATGACTTTCTGTGAATGCAGAGTTTTCAGATATCCAGTCCTATATGATGAAAACTACTTGTTCAATTCCCGGAATTTAGATTGCTTGGAAAGCAAACTTTTATTCTTAATTAGGTTAGATGCTAAATTAAGGTATAATATAAATAATTTGCAATTCATTCCTCCCAGTCTGCCAATCTAGGCAATTACATATTTGCTATACAGGTACATAAATCAAGGCAAATACAGTCTAATTTGCAGATGTGATTAACCTATCCCAAAAAGTAACAATGACATTACTACTAACTAATTATAACTAATGCCTGCTACTGTATGGGAAAAGTAAGCGAATGAACATTCTGAAATTCCTGTGCTAAGTGTCTAAGGAAACAAGAGAAAAGTAGATACAGTTTGGAGCAAGACACTGATGTTTGTGTCCATCACATAGTTCCTTACACCTTCTCCCAAATGATTAATGGAGCTGCACTGATTGTTGGTTCAGAGAACTCTGGGTCTTGGGTTCCCCAGGCTAGAGAAAAAGTGAATACATGGTAGTTGCCACTGTGCGCAAGGAGAAACTGTATGAAATATATTAGTGTGAGGGGCTTGGTTGTCTGAGGACCCATATCTTCAGGAAGTTCTTCCAGGATCTGAGCCTAATATAGTATGAAGTGGAAAACTTGCACTAGAATGATATAAAGGTCTGACTTAAACTGAAAAAGCCAGACAATTCAAAGGTAAAACTCAACATATTGTACCTGGGTAAATGCCTGGGACTCTCAGAAGGGTGATGTTTAGTCTGCAGTAAATGTCACAGCAGGAATGAATGGAAGTATGGAGTGGGATCTTGCAGACTTTACTCAGTTTACAGATGGATAAATTGAGGCAAAGCAAGATTACATGACTTTTTCAACGTCAGTTGCAAAGATGTTAGACAATGAATCAGTTACAGGAATAGAACCCTTTAATCCACACTCTCAGTTTCCTGTGCTATTCAACTGTAGGACCCTCCATGATACAGTAGAGAGAGTAGCTGCATATATTCAAATTGCAGGATTGTAAATTGCATTGTGGGGATTGCCATTGTATTTTTGAGATTTGTGTTATATGTAACACTCTTCCCTTACAAAAGCCTCTACTGTGCTACTTTTCCACTACTGTACAGGAATCTTTGCCTGTTGCTTAGATGTGTAGATCAAGAAAACATTTTAGCTGCAGATCCTTGTTGCTAAGTTGTGGAATATTACATGCCCTGGAAAGAATTATGGAGCATTTCTCTTACTTATACAAGAGTCATACAATAGCTCCCAGGTGCCTCCAGCATAAATTACTCATTTGAGGGCTCTATAATATGTGAGATAAACCCATAATTCACTTCTGTCCACAGAAGTTTTTTATATAACATGAAGGATGAAGAATTTGCTTTTGAAGATACTGATTTTTCTCAGTAGTCTGGGTTTGTGCAATGGCATAGACCAATTGTGTATAATTTGCTGCATAATGAACGCTGACTTTTATAAAACAGATGCAGGATGAAACTACATGCACGTGGTGTTTCTGCATTTAACCAGCTTGTTGAAGCTGATTTGCATTCATCCAAGAGCTCATCAATATTACATGTGCAGACAGTTTGGGACAGGACCAAATCCTACTTTTTTGCCTAAGTCATCAGTTCTGAGTAGATGTTCACAAACTGTAAAATTTCATTAACCCAGATTTGCAAATTAGTGGGATAGTCTTATCTCAGTGCAAAGAGATTTATTTATATGTGTAGCTTACCATGCACCAAGATATCAATATAAGAAAGAGAGATGAGGTATATATTAGGTAACCTGCTAGGTTCTTTCCATCTCTAATTTATTGAATCCTTTGATTTACTCTTGTCCACATTATTTCTTAAATAAATTGCATATGCGTTTTGGGATTTCATATAGTTTTTCTGTGGAATCCATTAATGGAAAGAAAGTTTGGATAGACTATCTAAAATAGTAGATGAAAGAAGCGCAGCAGACACCAACTAATTGGATTTTTGTAAAGTAGTTGGATAGTATCTCACCAACTCTTACTCTCAACGTCAATTGAAATTGATTTGGATATTTTCATGGGCTAAGTGACTGAGATAGGTTTGTGAAAAAACACATAGCAGATAAAATTTGATGTTGACAAATGAGAGGGTAATGCACATTGGTGGGAGTAATAAGAAATACTCATATATATTGCTGGATTCTAAATTAACTGTAACTCAAGCAAAAGACCTAGCTGTCATTGTGGAAAGCTCATGAAAATATCCGCTCACTGTGCAAACAGAAGGAGGGATGTATAAGGAATGGAACTGAAATTAATACTGTGACTATTGTAATCCCATTATATAAATCAACAACATGCCGTCACCTGGAGGGCTGTGGTGGGTTCTGGTTACCCTATCTCAACAGAGTTATTAATAAAATAGAAGGCTCTTCTGAGATGGTGATGAAAATAATTAGAGGCATAAAAAGACTTCCATTAGAAGAGTTGGGATGGCTTAGCCTAGAGAAGAGAGAAAATTGGATGCACCGATATTTATCCTTTCCCATCATACAAGAATAAGGGGAAATTAAATGAAATTGAAAGACAAAAATTAAAATTGGTACTCGGCAATATGTTTTACAGAACATATTCGCCTGTGAATCTCATTGCAACAATATGTCATTGAGGGCAAAATCTTAGTGTGATTGAACATTTATATATTGTTATTGATAATGAAAACATCTACAATTTGCTTATACATACACACACAAGAAGGGTTATAAACCTACAAGGTTCAGTGTAATTAGTACTGTACTGATAGCATTAGGAAGAAACTTCTCATAGGGGTGGTTGTTCCATAATCCCCACTACTGCTTTTCTTGCACCTTCCTCTAAAGTATTTGATACTGAGCATTGTCATTGATAGGATACCAGAGTGACCATTGATCTGATCTGCTGTGGCAATTCTTGTGTTCCTAAGGATCTTAAGTTTGGCACTCAAAATGGAGACACCCAAAATCAATGGCCACTTTGGAAAATATTAGCATATAAGTACAGGTGGCAAAGTTATAGGACTTTACTTTATTAATGAAGTTAATAGAATGTTTGGTCAATGGAGTGCAGAATTATGCCCAATGATACGGAAATATTAAAAAGGCCCGTGAGATAAATAGATGTTTATTATGCAACTAATTTCAGTTTAGCCATTTATAAAGTCTTTTCTTGAAATATCAAACACTCTAATGGGTTTTCTTTCTTATATCTTGAGTTACTACAGCTTTGATGGACTTCTTTTAAATCACAGCTGTTATCAATTAGTGTCGATAACTAACATTTGTCTGCAGTAAAGGATAATATATTTTAGTATCTATAAAACCCAAATGATAGAATGATTGAATTAAAATTCCTTCTGTTTCCTCATAATAGTGTCCTTCCAGTGGTAATTATGAGTTTGCTATTCAGTACACATAAAAAAAAATGTTGGCTTCTCCTGTATTGCTGTTCCATCAGCTAGTGAAATGATATTTATCAAGATAAGCACAACCTGAGTTAATTTTACATTGAATGATTTCTCTATAATGGATCATGTGAAGCAGTAGAATCTTAAAAAGAAAAAAAAGTAGCAACTTCCTATTTTTTCAATATTGATAAAAGAAAATGAATGCCTGACAAAGGCGTTTAGGTCATTTACTTCATTTGATGAGCTGTAAGAATAAAAAACTAAATACATTGACTTTTCCTGCTACTTCTAGAGCTAGAGCCCAACTTAGAGACTTGTGTTCTAGTGAAAGTCTTTGATATCTCTGTAGGAGGCTTTGTTGAGCTACTCAAAATAAACCCAGCTAGGAAGGACTATAGGGACCAGAACACTAGACAGAGTGAAATAGTTCTTTCTTCTTTTCCTCACAAAGTCTTCAGTTTGATTTCAAAGCATAAATATAAAATAATAAAAATGCTTCAGGGAGAGGGCATAAAAAACAGTATAACTTTTACAGCTACTAGCTAAAGCATTACTGCTTTATACTGTGAGCTCTCCAGGGCAGGGACTTTGTTTTTAGCTGTTTGTTTTACTGCTTGTAAAGAGCTACCTACAGTTTGAGCTCTCTACATTTCCAGGCAAAAAAACTAAGTTAAAATGGAATTAAGGGTGAGAGTACATATCAGTAATTTAAATACAGTACATTACAGGTAGGTTGTAATATCCCCAAAAGCAAGGAAATTCAGAGATAACATTAAACTTAAAAGAAAATCAAACATACTAAGATACAGACATCCAAACAATGTAACTCTGCCCTGTAGTGATGCCATTCATGGTAGTACTTGTGATCGTAGTGATCGTACTTGTGATTTTTATACGTGTCTTAAAAAATCGGTTTAGATCTGACCACAAGCACTAGCATGTATGTATTCCTCAGTGTCATGCAATAGAGGGTGGAGTTAAAGTTCTTCCGTGTGCCCTGTAGATTCGGTTGCCAACTTTCTAGTTGCACAAAACCGAACACCCTTTTCCCACCACTTGCCCCACTCCTTCTGCGAGGCCCCATCCCCTGCTCACTCCATCCTTTCTCCCTCTGTCGCTCACTATCCCCCACCCTCACTCGCTCATTTTTATTGGGCTGAGGCAGGGGTTTGGGGTGCGGAAGGGGGATGAGGGCTCAAGCTGGGGGCACAGGCTCTGAGGTGGGGCTGGGGATGAAGAGTTTGGGGTGCAGGAGGGGGATCTGGGCTGGGGGTTGAGCCCGAGGGTTTTGGCATGTGGGAGAGGGCTCCAGGCTGAGGCAGGATGTTGGAGCATGGGAGGGGGTACAGGCTCTGGGCTGGGGGCATAGGCTCTGGAGTGGGGCCAGAAATGAGTGGTTCTGGATGTGGGAGAGGGCTCTGGGCTGGGGCCGAGGGGTTTGGAGTATATGTGGGGGTGAGGACTCTGGCTTGGGGGTGTGAGCTCTGGGGTGTGGCTGGGGATGAGGGATTTGGGGAGGCAGCCACAAGCTAGGGCAGAGGGGTTCAGAGTGTGGGAAGGGGTTCCAAGATGGGGCAAGGAGTATGGGGTGTGGGCTCCAGGAGGGAGTTTGGCTGCAGGAGGGGGTTCGGGGCTGGGGGTTGGGGCACAGGAGTGGGTGAGGTGTATGGGCTCTGGGAAGAAGTTTGGGTGAGGGATGGGGCTCAGGGCTGGGGGTTTGGGCGTAGAAGGGAGTGTGGGCTATGGGAGACGCTGACCTCAGGCAGCTCCCAGGAAGCGGCGACATATTCCTCAGCTCCTAGGTAGAGGTACAGCCAGGCGGCTCTGTGTGCTGCCTCAACTTCTAGGCATCACCTCTCTAGCTTCCATTGACCATGGTTCCTGGCCAATGGGAGCTGCGGAGCCAGCACTCAGTGTGGGGGCAGCGATCTGAGCCCCCCGGCTTCCCCTGCACCTAGGAGCTGGAGGGAGATACCAGATGCTTCAGGGAGCCATGCAGAGCTGAGCAGGGAGCATGCCAGCCCCATGCCAAGTGGACTTTTCATGGCCCGTCAGCAGTGCTGATCGGAGCTGGCAGAGTCTCTTTTTGACCAGGTGTTCATGTTGAAAACTGGACACCTGGCAACCCTACCTGTAGAGTATAGAGAGCCTCAAAACTTGGAGGGAAGAGACAATGCGGTGCCCCTACTGCTCCCACTATAAAGGGCTTTCCTAACAATATCTAGTTTATTTAATAGTGTACTCTACTTACACTTTAAAGTGTGTGCATCATTGGCTCTGCAGATCCCAGTGGTCACAAGAAACCTGGAATGATACATTTGTTAAGTGAAGAATCGTCATATTTGCAATTATTGTGCTGAGACTCCATAGGAAAAATATCATAAAGCACGCAAGTGATACAATAATTTGTTCTTGAAGTAAAATATCATTGGGTTTGATCCCAAGAGATGGTGAACACATGTATCTCTAGTTGTATGTAGTGAGAGTTAGTTGTTTGTAGTGAGAGTTCTAGGACTAAGTACCTCTTAGGATCAGGTTCATAGTCGTTTTGTTTTACCTGCCAAAATAATGACTCGATATAAGAGGTAAAGTAGGCTGTGACTGTTTGTTTTAAATGAGGTGTTTTGAGTTTGTTGGAGGGTAAAACAACATCTACAAATTGTATCTACTTATCCTCTCATAGTTGAGAAACAGCCAAGCATATTTTAAAATATTTTATTAGGGAGATCGAGAAAGTGAGGAAAAATGTAAGGATAAACTAGATGCAATACTGTACACTTCTATACACATACCACACCAACCAGTGACCTCCATCTTGCGAAGAAATCCACATGGGAAGATCTTTAGGTGTGTTTCTTGTCCCATTGAAACCCTTTTCTTATGCACATTTTAATCCCTGAAATAAATGTGTGAATCCCTGATAATAAGTATTTATAATGGAAAATCTGGCAAATACTCAACTATATAGGCAGGAGTGTTATACTGTACCATGAGGTTGTGCTGGCTTTTCACAGAAAATTCTATTTTAAAAGGAAATTGCAGTAGTATTGATTATTTTCCTCTTTCAAAGTGATATACTGCTTTTGCTATTCCACATTAAGTGTCTGAAAGCTCTGCCTGGCCTAATGCTAGTAAGAATCAGGTTGCTAAGAATCAGGACTTCTTGCTTGGATGTGTTACCTATTCTTAGTGTCTTAAATGTTGAGGGTTCATGAAAAACTCCCTAGCATCTATACAGCTTTTACTCTGAAATAAAGTGTCTAGCTGTACCGGACTGTATTGTGGCTAATTGTATTAATATTTGGCTCAGTTTTATCAACATTTCTTTCATGTTGTTACATGCAAGTCTCGTAGGTTAATTTTTTGTCATCATCATCTTTATTTTTCACATTTTTTTCCCCGATCCATTATGAAGCCAAGGCCTCCCTAGGATTATTGTAGGGCCCTACCAAAGTCATGGTCCATTTTGGTCAATTTCACAACCATAGGATTTTAAAAGTCATAAATTTCATGATTTCAGGTATTTAAATCTGAAATTTCACGGTGTTGTAATTGTAGAGGTCCTGACCCAAAAAGGAGTTGCGTGTGTGTGTGTGTGTGTGTGTGCGCGTGTGTGTGTCTCAAGGTTATTGCAGAGGGGGTTGCGGTACTGATACCCTTACTTCTGCACTGCTGCTGGTGGTGCTGCTGCTTTCAAAGCTGGGCAGCTGGAGAGTGGCCGCTGCTGGCTGGGAGCTCAGATTTGAAGGCAGAGTCGCCGCCGCCGCCATCAGCAGCAGCGCAGAAGGAAGTCAGGGTATGGTATTGCCACCCTTACTTCTGCACTGCTGCCTGCAGAGCTGGGCAGCCAGAGAATGGCAGCCACTGATTGAGGGCCCAGCTCTGCAGGCAGCAGTGCAGAAGTAAAGCGGGAATGGTCTGGTATCACCACCGTTACTTCTGTGCTGCTGCTGATGGGGCGCTGCCTTTAGAGCTGGGTGCCCAGCCAACAGCTGCCACTCTCCAGCCGCCCAACTCTGAAGGCAGCATAGAGGTAAGGGTGGCAATACCCCAATCCCCCTAAAATAACCCTGTGATATCCCCCCTTTCTGGGTCAGGATCAAGAACAAACAAGAACAAAACAACGGAACTAATGCCCCCTCCTCCTTGGTGTGTATTACTCTTGTTTATCTTATTGGAATGCCTTATCACTTGTACAGAGAGGGAGAATAGCTTCCCCTACCATATTATCTGATGGTTCATGAGTTAGGTACTCATCCAGTGCTTTGAGTTACAGGAAACATGCCTTGTACATAAGATACAAGATCACACACGGTTTTAATAAGAACTGAAACTGCTAAGAAGCAAAATCTGTGTCATAGTTGTGTTTCACTTTGGCTCTTGGCCATTCTGAAAAGCTCGTTGCAGCAGATACCTGCCTGTAGCATATGAAATGGCTATGATCCAGAAAGAACACTTATTAAGAAAGAAATCAGTATTGAAGCAATAACAGCCTAATGTCGGAATGGGGAAGCTGCTGCTGTTTAATGCTGCACAGGGCAAGAGCTGCTCCTTTGTGCCAGTAATAATGAATGGCATGTGGTTAGCACCTTACCCACAGCAGCTTAAAAGGACTTGAGAGCAATATAGTGTAACAAACCCTATGTCCTGTCGTTTCAATTTGTCTTGATATTATTCATATAAATCAGGTTTTAATGCACGTGAAAATAAAAATTTGTTTCAGGTCACTTGGTGAGTTATAATTGTATAGAGAATACATGGAGAGCTCTTTTCACCCTCGGTGCATGCATTAAGTTAACATTTACTTGGTATGAGGCATTGGGTTGAAGCTCATAAGTTTTGCAAAACTCTCAAACTGTTCATGCAGTTAAACATCTGGTTTGAGTTCTGGCATTTTTTCTTGCAATTCCTTTCCACCAACGGTTAGTTAATTGAGACCAAATAAATATTCATTCTAAAGGAAATATATGCTATGGAATAGTAATTTAACAACCTTTTACCCAACCACTGCCTTGCAGTCCTCATCCTGCAAAGGGATTCTGATTCCTGGTGGAGACCCAGGTACTTCAGTGGGACAAGGCTAAGACCTAAAGTTCTGCTTATGTGGACCCCTTCTGCAAGAGGCCTTAGGTTGTGTATATTGGTGGCCTGTGTACAGTAGATGTACAGTACTGTATTATCATTGCATTTTTCCTCACTTTCCCTCTCTGCTCCTTTTTTCTTTCTAGTTGTTTTTGAGCTGTTCCATTTCCTCCTCTTCCCCCACCCCCACATTTTTCCTAAGTGCAATATAAAAGCAATAATATTAGCATTCAAGGTGCACTTCCAAACTCAACAAGTTTGGTTGTTTTCAAAATCTATAAAAATTAGATGAATTTGCCTATCTGTGATTAGTGATTGTTTTTTTAGAGGGAGGAGGAAAGGATATAATGTACCACTTTTCTTAAATATTTAGGGTTTGATCCAGCAATGTGCCTTTTATTTTGTTTTTATTTATTTATTGTTACTTTTGCGACCAAGTTTTGATACAAACACAAAATTAGCACCTACCTTGGAGAATCAAATCTTGCTCATCTTACCTAAAGACTACTATTGACTTCAGTGGGACTCTTCATGTGATGGAGAGCAAGATTAGGCCTGGAAAAGCCCCATGATCATTTTGGAAGGCTCTTCCTGATTTTGTTTTAGATGGCAGAACGGTTATAAAGTACATTTCACTGATCGCTTGAGACAATTTGCTGACTGATAGCTGAGAAATGAACTGCTGCTATTTCTAATCTTTCCAGTGTGCTTTCCTGTGTAGTACTGGATATAGTTATACAAGTTTGTCGGGATGAGATTTTATTTATTGTTTTCCTCTTTAGTGTAGAATGGAAATAAGGAAGTATTTACTGCTCTGTATGTAAAGCAGGAGAGCTATACTAACAAATTATTTTCATTTCACCTCAAAGGTTTTCATCTCAATCTGGGGCCTGATTCTACTCTCACTAATGCTGTTGTGAATGAAGAGTATCTCCACTGAAGTTAGAGGAGTTAAACCTGTATAAAAGGTGTAAAGAGGAAGAGAACCAGGTTTCAGCATCCTATGTTCAACAGAAATAGCTGCACAGGGAGGAAGATAGACAGGAAATAGCTCCATGGTGCTAAAATAGAAAAACAAATGTTATGCAGACCAAAGAGAAAATGCACAGTCATTTTAAAAAGGGCCAAAAGGTTGATAAGAATGGGGAAGGGTGCAGGAACAGACTTACCATAGAGAAAGAGAATGAGAAAAATGAGCGAGATCACAGTCAGAGGGAGAAGTGTAGCAGATGGAGATCACAGGGAATGAGAAGGGAAGACCAATGGGGGAACCAACAATAGAAAGATCAAAGATATGTGAAAAAAGAAGCTGAGAGAATACTTAGCTGGAAAGCTTAAAGAGACAGAAGGATGGCTCTGTTTTTTCTCCTGTCCATTCAATGGGCACCTGCAGCTCTTTGGTGGCAGTGAGAGTTGTAGGTTCTCAGCACCTCTCAGAATCACACCATGAAAGCTTAATATTTTTAATAGCAAACTGGAATGGTGAGAGAGGGGGAAGAAGCCACCTGAAAATGGCCTAAATACACACAATACATAACACACATTACATGACACTAAGCCATTTTGTAAAGTTTCATATTTGAATTTAGGTTGTTTTTTCAGGTCAGGTCAGCAAGTTCATATTGAGCCCTGTTAGATGTCTTGCCTCCTCCGAGTGACGACACTGCTGAATCATTCAGAAAATGAATGTGCCAAGTTGACACATCATTTTGTGGGTAAATTCTAGTTTTCCTTTTTGAGATGTTTTACAATTCTCTGCCACAACTACTGATCCCCGGGAAGAAATTGCCAGGCAAACCTGTCAAATCCAGACAGTTGTCATAGATAATTTGTTGTGTTTGCTCACATTTCTCAGGTCAGATGTAGGGTTTCACAGGCAGTTTGTAGCAAACATAATGACAACTTCCAAAGGGAGCTGAACGCTTTCCAAAGAAGAGTTGAAGAAAGCTTCCGTGCCTCACCAAATCAGGCACACTGTCACTCATTACTTATATAGGCCTCAGTCATCCACTCGTTGAAGTCAGTGAGAGTTTTACTATTGATTTAAGGCCGGATCCATAGCCTGTTAAAATCAGTGAGAGTCTTTCTATTAACTTCAATGTGCTTTGGATCAGGGCCTTAAACATCTATAGGTCTGGGCCCCAAACAACCAAGAATGTGTTGTAAGCACTTTACAGATGTAAACCATGATGAGGCATCTGCCTCGCCAAAAAAATTAAAATATAAGACCTGATCCTGCATTTATATACCGTGTATTAACTTTACTCACATAACTAGTCTCATTGAAGTAAATGGGACTACTTAACGCGGGTAAAGGCAGAGGTTCCCAAACTGGGGGGGGGGTGCCTCCCCCAGAGGGATGTGGAATGTATTCTCGGAATGTGAGACGCCTTAGCAGAAAAAAAAACTTACTGCATACGTTTTACTCACAGCAATGAATAACTAGCAAAGCCGATTCCTCCAGACATATCAGGTCATCAGATGGCGCTGTGCATTTGATTCTAGATGGCGCTGTGGATTTTGACAGTTTTCTGTTAAGCTTGCATAGCATTCTACAAAGTTGTTGCCATCTGTATGTTAATCTGTTTGCTAACATGCGGTGTGCACATTTAAATGTAATTATCAACCACAATCACATTTTTGCTTTTGCTCTGATTACAGTGGATCATTGGCTCCATTTGAAACAATGCCTTACTGTTTTAATATTTAGTGAGAGTTGCATGTTGATTATTTTTATTGGGATATGTACTTGCGTGCCAAAGAGGTGTAAACTACTACAGACACAAAGAAGGGGCACACAATCAGATATGTTTGAGAACCACTGGGTTAAGGTACACATGTGCATGTTTGCAAGATTGGGACAAAACAAAGACAAAGGGAGGAGAAAGTCAGTCTCAACAGGTTACAAGATATGCTTACTCAAATGGCATGCTCTGTCAGTTTTTGGTGGTTTTTAGTGAATTTAACTTGTGTGTTTATCAGGTCTTACAGTTATTATAATTAGCAGGAAGAAATTTCTAAAGACCTCCAAACATGGACATCTTTAAGGGAGTCAAAGAAAGACAATAGTAATTATTTTAAAATATAATGATTTTTTCAGTATATGATGTGTTATATTAAATGAAGTGCTCGCCAGTGGATTTTGCAACCATTATTTATTTATTTTAAAAAAATCTAATATGGGGGTGGGTCCAAAATTGGTTTCATGGCTTGACTTTAGTTGTGTAATTTTCCATGTTAAGTTGAAGAGGGTTTATTATTTTGACTTCAGGGCTGACAAGAAAATCTGTTCCCCCTTAGAGCAATGGAAATAAAACTTCAATTAACAATAACATCAAGTTCAATCCTTACACTACAGCATAAGGACGTGTTTATTTCTCTGTGGAGATTGTGAGCCAATTTCTCTGCTAGTGTTAATGGAGCTGTGCCAGTTTATATTAGCAGAGACCCTGTTGTTGTGCTTACTCAGACTTCTTCAGCACCAGTTATATAATTACATAGCACATAAGAAATTATGAAGACCCATATTGTAGGTGCCATTTGGACCATTCACATCCCCATTGCGGGCAGTAAAATATTAGAGAAAACAAAACAAACAGCTCTGTGAAAACTATACTAAATCCTAACTATCCAGGGGGTTGGACTAGATGACCTCCTGAGTTCCCTTCCAACCCTGATAGTCCATGATTCTATGACTATCATTGTTAGGGCCTCTTTCCTGTGTTCTAGCCATTTCTGGACATGCTGATACAGTACAGTAAGATGAAGTGTACAAGATACTGGGCCTGATCAGCTCATTTTCTGACTCCTGCCTGCATATCTTTTTCATTGCCTTCCCTTATTCAGAGGGTACCCTCCATCTTCCCTCTGACCAGGTTATTATCCTTCCTCCGTTCCGTTCTCTCCGAAAGATTCACTTGTTTGGCCACGTCTACACTAGAAGTTTTTTTCCGGTTGGTATTTGTGCCACCATACATCTGCCCATGTGGCAAGTTTTTGAAGGTACAGCACATTCTTGCAGAGGGGGGTTGTTATCAGCAAAAGATGTGCTGCAATGTGGGTAGGTATCCCCCTGTCTTTGTGCCAATGTTTGGTGTGCTACCAGGTGAGAAAAGTTTCCCATAGATATACATACCAGCACTCCTCTGAGGGAACTGTGGGAGCTTTGGATCAAGTTCCCACACAATTCTTTGTGCCCCATCCCATAATTTTATTTTTGTGCTGTTTCTGTAAATTTCCACAGTTCTTTCAATACAGCCCATAATCCTTCCTCAGTCTGGCTTTCAATCTCTCTGCTGATAATAGCTCACCTTAACTGATCACTCTCCTTATAGTGTATATGGTAACACCCATTGTTTCATGTTGTCTGTGTATATATATCTTCCTACTGTATTTTCCACTACATGCATCCAATGAAGTGGGCTGTAGCCCACAAAAGCTTATGCTCAAATAAATTTGTTAGTCTCTAAGGTGCCACAAGTACTCCTGTTCTTTTTAAGGCCTTAGACTGTAATCTTTTCAGAGCAAGAGTTGTCTTAACTTTGTGTCTTGTGCAATACCAAGTACATCATTTGGCATTTAAAGGGAGACCGTCCGACTTAGAAATCAAACCTTTCTCGCAACACTTTCCGTTGGATATGTTTAACTGGAGACATTAATGTTACTGTAACTGAAAGATTGCAGAGGGGAAAATAATCTTTATTCAGTTTGTTTACTCTGTGCATTCCGATAGCACTTTGTGTCAAATTACTTTTACCGTTTCCCCTGTTTGTGTGCATCTTCCACTCTTCCACTAGGAAGATAAAACACCTTTTTTTAATATAGGAAAATGTCATTTTAAAGCTACAAAAATTGAAATGGGGACTCAGGTGAAATACCAGAAATTAATTGTGACTCATATTCTGAAAATGACTAGGTTTCAAGTTGACAGTGTCCCTTTAGCTAATAAATAACAATAATACTGATGCTAATGATTTTTCACATCAGAAAATCTGTAGACCACTGTAGGATTTCTGAGACCACAGCATGGGATGCAGCTCTTTGTAGCCAATGGCACCATGTAAATTGCCTTTTGGAATTGTATTAAAATTAGTGCCTGTAATTCCTATGCATGATGCTGGAGGTTAAGCATAAAATGAAAGTTGTACCTTTTGATTTTTCTTGGCTATTTATGGTTCATCACCCTAGGGTGCACTAGCTACGATCCTTGGGAACCCTATTTGGCATAGACTAGAATTATTGATGACGATAGTAACCTCAAGATTGTGAGTGAAAAGAGTTAGTTGCCTTCTAGGTGAAACTTCAGGCAAAGTATATAACCAACATCAAAGAGAACATGCAGATTGATTTTATTGTAATAAAGCCATAGACTAAAAGCTTCACAGGGTTGCTCTGAAATGCTATGCAACACATAAGAAGAAGTTAGAAAATACCGAATATAATGAGAAAAGCCAAAGAGGAGTTTGAAGAACGGCTAGCCAAAAACTCAAAAGGTAATAACAAAATGTTTTTTAAGTACATCAGAAGCAGGAATCCTGCTAAACAACCCCTGGACAATCGAGATATAAAAGGAGCACTTAAAGATGATAAAGTCATTGCAGTGAAACTAAACGAATTATTTGCTTCAGTCTTTACGGCTGAGGATGTTAGGGAGATTCCCAAACCTGAGCCGGCTTTTGTAGGTGACAAATCTGAGGAACTGTCACAGATTGATGTGTCAGTAGAGGAGGTTTTGGAATTAATTGATAAACTTAACATTAAGAAGTCACTGGGACCAGATGGCATTCACCCAAGAGTTCTGAAAGAACTCAAATGTGAAGTTGCAGAACTATTTACTAGGGTTTGTAACCTGTCCTTCAAATCAGCTTCTGTACCCAATGACTGGAAGATAGGTAATGTAACGCCAATATTTAAAAAGGGCTCTAGAGGTGATCCCGGCAATTACAGACCGGTACCCCATGACTGGAAGTTAGCTAATGTAACGCCAATATTTAAAAAGGGCTCTAGGGGTGATCCCGGCAATTACAGACCGGTAAGTCTAACTTCGGTACCGGGCAAATTAGTTGAAACAATAGTAAAGAATAAAATTGTCAGACACATAGAAAAACATAAACTCTTGAGCAATAGTCAACATGGTTTCTGTAAAGGGAAATCGTGTCTTACTAATCTATTAGAGTTCTTTGAAGGGGTCAACAAACATGTGGACAAGGGGGATCCGGTGGACATAGTGTACTTAGATTTCCAGAAAGCCTTTGACAAGGTCCCTCACCAAAGGCTCTTACGTAAATTAAGCTGTCATGGGATAAAAGGAAAGGTCCTTTCATGGATTGAGAACTGGTTAAAGGGCAGGGAACAAAGGGTAGGAATTAATGTTAAAATCTCCGAATGGTGAGGGGTAACTAGTGGTGTTCCCCAAGGGTCAGTCCTAGGACCAATCCTATTCAATTTATTCATAAATGATCTGGAGAAAGGGGTAAACAGTGAGGTGGCAAAGTTTGCAAATGATACTAAACTACTCAAGATAGTTAAGACCAAAGCAGATTGTGAAGAACTTCAAAAAGATCTCACAAAACTAAGTGATTGGGCAACAAAATGACAAATGAAATTTAATGTGGATAAATGTAAAGTAATACACGTTGGGAAAAATAACCCCAACTATACATACAACATGATGGGGGCTAATTTAGCTACAACGAGTCAGGAAAAAGATCTTGGAGTTATCGTGGATAGTTCTCTGAAGATGTCCACGCAGTGTGCAGAGGCGGTCAAAAAAGCAAACAGGATGTTAGGAATCATTAAAAAGGGGATAGAGAATAAGATTGAGAGTATATTATTGCCCTTATATAAATCCATGGTACGCCCACATCTCAAATACTGTGTACGGATGTGGTCTCCTCACCTCAAAAAAGATATTCTAGCACTAGAAAAGGTTCAGAAAAGAGCAACTAAAATGATTAGGGGTTTAGAGAGGGTCCGATATGAGGAAAGATTAAAGAGGCTAGGACTCTTCAGTTTGGAAAAGAGAAGACTAAGGGGGGACATGATAGAGGTATATAAAATCATGAGTGATGTTGAGAAAGTGGATAAGGAAAAGTTATTTACTTATTCCCATAATACAAGAACTAGGGGTCACCAAATGAAATTAATAGGCAGCAGGTTTAAAACAAATAAAAGGAAGTTCTTCACGCAGCGCACAGTCAACTTGTGGAACTCCTTACCTGAGGAGGTTGTGAAGGCTAGGACTATAACAATGTTTAAAAGGGGACTGGATAAATTCATGGTGGCTAAGTCCATAAATGGCTATTAGCCAGGATGGGTAAGAATGGTGTCCCTAGCCTCTGTTCGTCAGAGGATGGAGATGGATGGCAGGAGAGAGATCACTTGATCATTGCCTGTTAGGTTCACTCCCTCAGGGGCACCTGGCATTGGCCACTGTCGGTAGACAGATACTGGGCTAGATGGACCTTTGGTCTGACCCGGTACGGCCTTTCTTATGTTCTTATGTTAAGTCTAATGTCAGTACCAGGCAAATTAATTGAAACAATAGTAAAGAATAAAATTGTCAGACACCTAGAAGAACATAAATTGTTGGGCAAAAGTCAACATGGTTTCTGTAAAGGGAAATCGTGTCTTACTAATTAGAGTTCTTTGAAGGGGTCAACAAACATGTGGACAAGGGGGATCCAGTGGACATAGTGTACTTAGATTTCCAGAAAGCTTTTGACAAGGTCCCTCACCAAAGGCTCTTATGTAAATTAAGTTATCATGGAATAAAAGGGAAGGTCCTTTCATGGATTGAGAACTGGTTAAAAGACAGGGAACAAAGGGTAGGAATAAATGGTAAATTCTCAGAATGGAGAGGGGTAACTAGTGGTGTTCCCCAAGAGTCAGGCCTAGGACCAATCCTATTCAACATATTCATAAATGATCTGGAGAAAGGGGTAAAAAGTGAGGTGGCAAAGTTTGCAGATGATCCTAAACTGCTCAGGATAGTTAGGACCAAAGCAGACTGTGAAGAAATGCAAAAAGATCTCACAAAACTAAGTGATTGGGCCAAAAAAATGGCAAATGAAATTTAATGTGGATAAATGTAAAGTAATGCACATTGGAAAAAATAACCCCAACTATACATACAATATGATGGGGGCTAATTTAGCTACAACAAATCAGGAAAAAGATCTTGGAGTCAACGTGGACGTCTTCAGAGAACCATCCACACAGTGTGCAGAGGCGGTCAAAAAAGCAAACAGGATGTTATGAATAATTAAAAAGGGGATAGAGAATAAGATGGAGAATATATTATTGCCCTTATATAAATCTATGGTATGTCCACATCTTGAATACTGTGTACAGATGTGGTCTCCTCATCTCAAAAAAGATATACTGGCACTAGAAAAGGTTCAGAGAAGGGCGCCGGGGATATCAGTTGGCAGCTCCTTCATGGGGCCATGAGCACGGGCGTGTATTTGGCGCAGTTTACCCCTGTCCCAGACATCTGCCCCTTCTGCTGCGCAAGGGAGACCCTGGCGCACGTTTACTTAGAGTGCGCCAGGTTGCAGCCCCTATACCGGCTCCTCACCAATATAATGTTGCATTTCTGGCTGCACTTTTCCCCTCACCTCCTTCTCTATGCACTCCCTATCCGTGGCCCCACGAAGTCACGGGACCTCCTGGTCAACCTCCTCCTCGCCCTGGCTATAATGGCCATATATGCAACCAGGGAGAGGAGGTTGGCCAATGGAGACTCCTGTGACTGTGGGGCTTGTTTCCGATCCTCTGTCCGTTCACGTATCCAGGCAGAGTTCCTCTGGGCGGCGTCCACTGGCTCCCTAGACGCCTTCAAGGAGCAGTGGGCGCTGTCCGGGGTTCTTTGCTCGGTGTCCCAGTCAGGCTCCCTTCTTATGTCCCTCTGACCGCACTCCTGTCCCTGTTCTTTTATTAGTTGTCCCCCAGAATCAGTTGGGTTTTTGAGATCCTGTAGATCCTCCCCTTAGGCTGGGGGGGGGAATCCGTTAGCAGTGGGCGGGCTTCTGCCCGCCCAGTTCCCAGAAACCCAATAGGTACAAGGTGGAAGAATTTTGTGCCCAGATCTTCTCACTCCAGTTTATTGGCAATTTTAGGGTATTCATTCCTATTTCTGTATATTATTATTGCACATATGGTAGGTTGTTATAAATTGTTTTAAAATAGTAATAAGACTTGTTGTTTAAACATAGTATGGCACTTACATATACTCTGATATTTCCCCTCATATTTGTTGTATGAACATATTGTACACAGTACAGTTATTTAAGAAATATGACTGTAATTTTTTTATGCATTCTAGTATAACTATTTCTGTCAAAAAAAACCCTAAAATGATTAGCAGTTTGGAACGGGTCCCATATGACGAGAGATTGAAGAGGCTAGGTCTTTTCAACTTGGAAAAGAGGAGACTAAAGGGGGATATGATAGAGGTATATAAAATCATGAGTGATATGGAGAAAGTAAATAAGGAAACATTATTTACTTATTCCCATAATACAAGAACTAGGGGCCACCAAATGAAATTAATGGGCAGCAGGCTTAAAACAAATAAAAGGAAGTTCTTCACACAGCACACAGTCAACTTGTGGAAATCCTTGCCTGAGGAGGTTGTGAAGGCTAGGACTATAACAGCGTTTAATAGAGAACTGGATAAATTCATGGCGGTTAAGTCCGTTAATGGCTATTAGCCAGGATGGGTAAGGAATGGTGTCCCTAGCCTCTGCTGGTCAGAGAGTGGGGATGGATGGCAGGAGAGAGATCACTTGATCATTGCCTGTTAGGTTCACTCCCTCTGGGGTACCTGGCATTGGCCACTGTCGGTAGACAGGATACTGGGCTAGATGGACCATTGGTCTGACTCAGTAGGGCCATTCTTATGTTCTTATCGCCACCTAGAAATATTGTTGTTTCATTATTCAAAGATTGTTGTGCCTGTGAGAGAACAGGTATATTTTTTTTTCTGGGTGCTAAATATGAGAGTTGTTCATTGCCCATTTGCTGATAAAAAGGGTGACTTCATCGCTAAAGTTGTAATGCAAAATCTTCATACTTAAAGAGAGGGGGGCTTCACTTGAAGGGAGAGAGCCTTGACTTTTGCATGGTCAATTCACAGTCTCCAAAAGAGGGTGTAATTTTTTCAGAGCTGCGTTCTGAAGATTAAGAAACTCTTTTTATTGCACAATGATTCCCTGGCTGTTTAAACATAATGGATCTTAGAGAGAGAATTCTTCTATAAAAACAGGGGAAAAGTTCAATTTGTAATGAAGCCACCTCTAAATACAAATTAATTTAGGTCCTTATCTTTCAAAGATTTATGCACATGCTTAACTCTGCAATGTTAGTAGTCCCATTTATTTTAACAAAACTATGTAATGTTAAACATGTGCATAAGTCTTCGTGGGATCAGGGCATTTATCATGTTTCTAGACTAAGAGGGAGAGGTTGACTTTCATTATTTTTCTTCCAAAAAAACAAAACAAAACAAATGAACTCAAATTCTGGAATATAATCCTGGTTACATCTGCCCCATGCCTGTGTTAAAATCCCATTGACTTCATTAAGACCAAGTCTACACTACAGGCATATATTGGTATAACTACATCACTCATGAGTGTGAAAAATCCACACCTGTGAGTGATGTAGTTATACTGCCCTAACCCCCCATGTAGACAGAGCTATGTTGATGGGACAGCTCTGCCCGTCAACAAAGCTACTGCCCTTCAGGGAGTTGGGTTAACTACACTTAGGGTACGTCCACACTATCTGCCAGATTGGTGGGTAGCGATCGATCTATCGGGGATCAATTTATTGCGTCTCGTCTAGAGGTGATAAATCAATCCCCGAATGCGCTCCCCATTGACTCCGGAACTCCACCAGGGTGAGAGGCGGAAGCGGAGTCGACAGGGGAGCTGCGGCCGTCGATCCCACACCGCAAGGACAGGAGGTAAGTTGAACTAAGATATGTCGACTTCAGCTACGCTATTCTTGTAGCTGAAGTTGCGTATCTTACATCAACCCCTCCCCCCCAGTGTAAACCAGGTCTAAGCTTCTCGCATAGTAGCGTCTTCCCTGAAGCGTTATAGCGATGTAGCTGCACTGCTGTAGCGCTCTAGAGAAGACAAGCCCTGATACCTTGCAGGACTAAGGCTCTATCCATGTGGATCAGATTGTGGGATTAGGATTTTAAACACTATCCAGAACCTGTATTTTCTCTTCTGCAGATGAAAAGCTCATCACTCCTCTTTAAGGCTTTGTGAAAATTATTTTGCAGGGGGTTTTCCCAAGAGTTTCATGCCTGGAGTATTTCACCTTTGCACAATGTTTTGTAAATTTATTTTGCAGTGAAAATGTGCAGAGATCGGCATAATAGAAGTTTTGAAATCACAACAAAATGTGAAAGGACTCAGTTTATTAGGGTTTTCTGTTTTGTTGTGAAAATGTTCAGCTCTAGTGCTTGATTCTTGTAACCCTTACTCATTTGAGTAAGCACAATGGGAATGAGTCCCTACTTTGGAACTTTCTAATTAGTATTAGACTAGAACAGGGGTCGGCAACCTTTCACAAGTGGTGTGCCGAGTCTTCATTTATTCACTCTAATTTAAGGTTTTGTGTGCCGGTAATACATTTTAATATTTTTAGAAGGTCTCTCTCTATAAGTCTATATATTATATAACTAAACTATTGTTGTATTGTAAAATAAACAAGGTTTTCAAAATGTTTAAGAAGCTTCATTTAAAATTAAATTAAAATGTTGATCTTACGCCGCCAGCCTGCTCAGCCCACTGCTGGTCTGGGGTTCTATTCACCTAGGCCGGCAGTGGGCTGAGCGGGGCCTGCAGCCGGGACCCTGGCTGGCAAGGGTCCAGCAGCCAGAACCCCAGACCAGCAGCGGGCTGTGTGGGGCCGGCTGCTGGGACCCCAGACCGGCAACGGGCTGAGTGGCTCAGGCCACTGCCGCTCAGGGATTCCATCCGCCAGCTCCTGCCAGCTGGGATCCCAGTATCCGGACCTGCTCACTCCGCTGCCAGTCTGGGGTCCTGGCCCTGCCCACATACAGTGGGTACCTACCTTCTCCCTGGTTCTGGCCCATTCTCTTCCTCTCTATGCACTGAGCTGAGGGTGGGAGTGCACTGAGCACAGCTCTGGGGGTGAAGGGTCTGGCCAGGAGCTAGAATGAGGGAGGGGGCTCAGAGTTGGGGCAGGAGGTTGCGTGTGGGGCACTTACCTGGGCAGCTTCCATATGATGCAAGGGGTGCAGGTTGGAATGTGGTGGTGGGGGGGTGCAGGAGCTCCCATTTGGTGGTGAGGGTGGGGATGTGGGGGGTGCATCGGGTGTGGGGGGCTGGGGATGTGGGGGGTGCAGGTGTCAGGGCAGAGGGGGGGCTGGGGATGTGTGGGGGTGCCAGAGTCAGGGCTGGGGTTGTGGGGGGAAATGAAGGAGTCAAGCAGAGGTCTGGGTGTTTATGAGGGAGGTACAGGGCCAAGGGCAGGGGCCTGGGGTGGGGGTAGGGGTGGGGGGTGCGGGGCTCAGGGCAGAGGGCTGGGTGACTGCCCCCCTCAGAACCTCCAATCTCCTTGCTCCTTGTCCCCTGACTACCCCCTCCTGGGACCCCTGCCCCTAACTGCCCCCCAGGACCCCACCCCCTATCTAAGCCGCCCTGCTCCTTGTCCCCTGACTGCCCCCCAGGACCCTACCCCCTACCTGTCCCCTGACTGCCCCAACCCTTATCCACACCCCCAACCCCAGGCAGACTCCTGGGACTCCCATGCCCCATCCAACCGCTCCCCGCCCCCGACAGGACCCCAGAACTCCCGACCCATACAATCCCCCCCTGCTCCCTGCCTGCCCCAACCCCTCTCCACACCCCTGCCTCCTGACAGCCCCCCATCCCGAACTTCCGATTCATCCAACCTCCCCAGGTCCTTGCCCCCTGACCACCCCCTCCAGAGACCCCCCACCCTAACTGCCCCCCCAGGACCCTCCTTGTTCCCTGTCCCCTGACTGCCCTGACCCCTATCCACGCCCTGTCCCCTAACAGACCCCGGAACTCCCATGCCTCATCCACACACCCCTGTTCCCTTACTTCCCCTCTCCAGAGACTCCTGCCCCTAGCCACCCCACCCCATAATCCCACCCCCTATCCAACCCACCCTGATCCCTGTCCCCTAACTGCCCCCACCTTACCCCCCCCCAGACCCCTTACCTTGAGGCTCCAAGCAGAGCCAGATACACTACCCTGCGGGAGCGCACAGCCCCGCCTCTCAGAGCGCTGCGTGCGCAGCAGCAGGGCTCCGGGTGAGCGGGGAGCATCTTTCCCTCCCCGCGGAGCCAATGCTGCCCCACGGGAGCGCGCAGCCCCGGCCCCCAGAGCTCTGCACGCATGGCGGCAGGGCTCCAGGGGAGGGGAGAAGGCTGGAGAGGGGCTGGTGGCTTGCTGCACTCAGCCCGGTGCCCCAGCCTGGGACCGCGGACCCCGTGGCTTGCCACGCCGGGCAGGATTTTTAATGGCATGCAGAGTCCCAGCAGGCAGCCGCGTGCCATTAAAAATTGGCTCGTGTGCCGTCTTTGGCACGCATGCCATAGGTTGCCGACCCCTGGACTAGAATATCAGTATTTGTCTACCCTTTTTCTGCTAACAAAGCCAACAATGTCTGTAGTGTTAAACCAGGGGTCGGCAACCTTTCAGAAGTGGTGTACCAAGTCTTCATTTATTAAGATTTTGTGTGCCAGTAATACATTTTAACGTTTTTAGAAGGTCTCTTTCTATAAGTCTATAATATATAACTAAACTATTGTTGTATGTAAAGTAAATAATGTTTTTAAAATGTTTAAGAAGCTTCATTTAAAATTAAAATAAAATGCAGAGCGCCCTGGACCGGTGGCCACGACCCGGGCAGTGTGAGTGCCACTGAAAATCAGCTTGCGTGCCGCCTTTGGCACGCATACCATAGGTTGCCTACCCCTGTGTTAAATGCTAAGATTCTATGGATGAATCTATTGTAAAATCATTATAAAATCCAATAGGTGTAATATTTTCTCATATCCATCTGTTAAAAAGAAGAGAGAACCTGGGCTAGTTGCTTTGACTTTGTTGAACACTGAAGTTAACTGATATGCTGGAATATTAACAAAGTATGAGCCATTTATTGGCGATCTCTGAGATCATGGGATTCTCTTCTTGTAACCTTTGAGAAAGTCCTTTCCCAAATGTCTCTGCTGAGCAAGGAGAGATTTCTTAGCCTCTCTAATGTATGTTAATGCCAGTTGACGGAGTATGGCAGTAATCAGCCACCTAGCTAGCTGTCAGTGGGGAGAATTTGTCATTTCCCTCATTTGCCATCATCTTTGCAAACAGCTGAAAATCCTCCAGCACTTATGTTAACTCCTAGAAGTTAATGGCTTTAATAATTAAGATTTAGTGTGACAACATTTGAAAATTAAGATAATTTTCCAAATACTTCCTGGGTTTTCATTATTGTGGTGAGAACTGCATTCTGGAGCCTGTGGCTTATAGACAGAAATTATCTGGATTTTTCCCAAGATGAAGAAAATGGAAAAAATAGATTGTGCTTCCTTTTACTGATGGTGGCAGCCAACATGGGGGATGTATTTTTGAGTGTATTTCTCTGTTAGAAAGAGGGGGGTGATGAGGATTGGTGTAGGGTGTTTTGTTTTGTTTTTTAATATATTACATTACATTATCTCAGCATTTAAGCACAGAGAGCCAAATTCTGTTCTGTTATGCTGCTGCCAACCCCCAGTCTCATCTCATGTTCTCCATCACACCACTGTCAATCTGATGTCTGTGCATTTTCTCCAGATTTACAACCATATGTCTGAAAACAGAACTTGACCCACCATGTGTTGAGACCTTGGGTTTGCGGCAGAGTAACTGAGAGCAAAATTTGGCCTCTAATGACATCAGTAACTTTAAATTAGAGTGCCTAGAAAAACAGTAGATATTTCACTTCTCAGTTCTAATAGTTATAAGTTACTGGTAACTTAAAAATTGTTATAAATCAAAAGTCAATAGCTTGCTAACAAAAAAATAGATTGTAAGAGCCTTGGGACATAGTCTTTTTATTCGGTGTTTGTACAATACCTAGCACAGGGGTGTCCTCTCTATGACTGAGGCCGCTAGGCACTACTAATGTAAATAATAATAAAATGCAAATGGTTTGAAATGCAATATGTGGGGCAGTAGTTTCCTTTTAAGTAGTCTCCAGTCAATTATAAGCCCAAATGCAGAGGAACTACTTTAAACAATATATTTTGACTATTAATAAAATGAATTGAACATATGGAAAAAGCCACACAGGTCTGTATGTCTGAGTTGACTTACAACCCAATGTAAAATGCCAGTAAAGTGGAAATGATTTCCCTGAATCAGTGCTGGTACAAGTCAGGGTGCATTATTTTGAAGTTGTGACACACCGAACCTCTGTATGCTCTGTTCCTCTTGTCAAAAACACTACTAACATCATGCTGGAAAATCCTTAGAAACCCTGTAAATCAGACTCCTAGGGGTTTCATAGAACATGGGTCACCAGTCCTATATCTAGTAGAAATTTTGTGGTGCTGGTTTTTGTTTGTTTGTTTGTTTGTTTTTTAAAGAGCTTATTTTACATTTGATTCTGGAAATTGTCTAAAGACCCTTAGGTTGACAACTTTGCTCTTCTGGCACAATGGGACTTTCTACAAAAAGGGTAAAGCCCATCTGTGCAGGAGACACCTTTCTTTAGGAGTAGCCCAAGACTGGGGAACAGACTTCCAGAGGAATTAAGAATCATCGCAAACCTCACCACTTCCTGCTACAAGTGCAAGATGCATTTCTCTGACTTTGCCTTTTCTAACATAAACATAGTATCTGTGTGTGAATTCCAAAATAAAGCACTTCGCTGCACACGCTTCTCCTAATAGGGAGAGGATGAGAGACCACACGTGTCAGAAATGCAGATATGCTTAATGCACTATTGGGAAGTTCTCGGATACTATGGTGATGAGAGCAGTATAAGCTCTATGTAGAATAAAATAGAATAACATCAGGTGAGATAAGCCTGCTGCAGTCTGGCCCAGGACTGATCTCCATCATTAGCATTGAGCAATAGTGTCACAGCTCCAAGCAGCTTTTAGGCCAGAAGGTAAATAAATGAAATAAAAAATGAGGATCTCTCAAGTTATGGGAAATTCCTGTGTTTGGATTTTCATCTTTATTATGGATCCAATTAACTATAAGGGAGTGAATTATGTTTATGTGTGGGAATTATGTTTCTAAAAACAAAGAAAAATCACTCACTCAGAAAACTATTAAAATTGCTATTTCAATCCTTCTTGTTCTAAAAATAGTTGAACACCTGGGGAATTCACCTCTGTATGGTGGTTGATCTGTAGTGGCTACCCTGGAGCCAAGAGGCTTCACAGCAGCTGTAATCTTTCTCTGGGGATTACTCTCAGTGTAGAGGGCCTTCTTGACACACACAATGCAGACCTAGCTGGTTCAATGGCACCCTTGGTGCGGGGCACGTTCCCTGGATGGACCAAGTAAAAGAGGAGTATGGTTTGATCCAGGGGCAGCAAAACCACATGGGGATGATGGAGGGGACTAGCCATACACACAGTGGAAATATTGGTGTGGGGGGGCTCCATCCCTGCATGAATGTGTATATGGTCAGGGAGCACAGATTGGGACCTGGAGCAGCCACCACAGTGCCCAGGATCGGGCTAGGGAGCAGGAAGTGGGACCTAGAGGGGCTAGAATGGGCTCAGGAGCAGGTATAAAACCCTTCTTCGTAGCCTGGAGCCAACTTCTCACCCCTTTTCCTGCTCCCCCACCAAGTCTCAGTACCTCCCTTCATTCCCCCTCTTATCTCTCTGCTCCCCCATTTGGAGGGAGCTTCTGCCCCCGATTACGTCCCGGCTGCCAGAATGGCCCTTAGGAGCCTATGTGGCCAGGACACAAGTTAAGACAGCACATGAGGCTGCTCTAACCTGTGTCTGGGGCAGGGCCGCCCAGAGGATTCCGGGGGCCCGGGGTCTTCGGCGGCAGGGGGCCCTTCCGTTCCAGGACCCGCCGCCGAAGTGCCCCGAAGACCCGCGCCGGGAGCCCCCCGCCGCCGAATTGCCGCCGAAGCGGGACCCGCCGCCGAAGTGCAGCCCGGTCTTCCGCGGTAATTCGGCGGGGGGGGGGGGTCCCCGCCGTGGGTCTTCGGGGCATTTCGGCGGCGGTCCCGGAACAGAAGGGCCCCCCGCCGCCGAAGACCGGGCTGCGCTTCGGCGGCGGGTCCCGCTTCCCCCCCGCCCCGGCCCCAGCCCCAGCCTCTTACCCCCGGCTCCCTCCTCACCCGGCGTCTCAGCGCCTCGCCGGAACAGCCGCAGCGTGTGGCCGGCGGGGCCTGAGCCCCGTCCCGCTCAGAGCCGCGTGGGGAGGGGGCGGGACTGTGAGCTCCACGCCGAGCGGAGGGAGCTGAGCTCAGCCTGGAGCTCCCAGCCCCGCCCCCTGACCACGCGGCTCTGAGCGGGGCGGGGCTCAGGGGCCCCGGCGGAGACACGGCGCTTGATGCGCTGAGGCTCCAGGAGAGGGGCGGAGGCGGGAGCCTCCGCTGTTCTCTTGGGGGCCCCTGCGGAGCCCGGGGCCCGGGGCAAATTGCCCCCTTTGCCCCCCCCTCTGGGCGGCCCTGGTCTGGGGCCACTTTCACACCCAGTAGCCAAAGAGAAGTGTATTGCCTCCCCTCTCATTCCCTGAACTGGGCTCAGCACCATCACAAGATTTAGTTCTCCCCTTGGGGCCTGATTCTTTATCAGTCCACACTATCAGTACCCACAGGAGTGACTGCACCGACCTCACTGGATTTATCCCTGATTTACAACTGACTCAGGGCCATAGTGTGTGTTAGCCACTTTGATATTTTAACACCAATGCTATGGCTTTATAGTTTACTAATCTGATGCACTCCAATGCTACACTGATGAGTTTAGCTTATTGAAGGAAGAGAAGATTTATGGACAGCATGCATTGTGATTATTGGAAGCATCCTATGTTCCAGTTTGGCTTGTTTACAAGGAATTCAAAAATAAGTGTCTTTGACATGTTTCTCTATTTTCTGCCTTGCTCTGGAACAGCATGCGCCTTTGGCAGTTTGCTGTTATGCTCTAAGTGTTTTCATTGTTTTAGCAGCTTTAATCCTTTAAGAAAAGTTCATTTCAGTTGACTTTTGTGCTGTTCAGTAAAACATCTTTAATTAATCTGACCCTGAACTGGACTTCGCTGTGTCTTCCCTGTGCAACTGATTGATTTATAATTAGCATGCTCATTTTCAGCTTTACAAAAAATATCCTCTATCTCTTTCAATTTAGTTTTGTCTGCTACAGTGCTCTCTGCTTCTTTTTCCTTTTTGTTCTAAATTATCCAGGAGTGTGTGTTGCTGAAAGAATACTGTAATTATACCCGTATGAATCATAACCTCTCCTTTTAATTGCAATTAAGGGAATCCATATATTATTATATTTAGGTTTCTGTGTAAATCAAGGAAAGAGCATGGAACAAAGTGGGTTTTGAAAGCTGAAAAAATGATGACAAAATTAGTTTGTATGTATAAAAATGCTGACTTTTTTTTTTAACTGCTTATGCTTTCAAAATTCAGGGATACAGATAGAGCTCTGAATCCTTCCAGCTTATAGCCCACAGTATTTTATTGATATTATTAAGGGAGGAGAGTCGTGTTCAAAATTTTTCCTCATCCTTCCCTCTCTACCTTCCCTTTGTACAATGGTCTCTGTGAAGTATTCTGCTTATTCTAGATGTGCTGACCTTTCGTTTTATGTGGCTTGAAATAGAACTTCTCCACCCATTATTAGCAGAACAGTTAAAGATTTTACATGGTGAGAACTACATCTGAACATACATAATCTCTGAAATACATGTGAAAATAGTTTCTCTGTGCATATGCAAAACTTGCCACGCCTCAACAGCTGATGGAGGTCTTCTGCGGAAGAATTGCTTCATGTGGGACACTGGTGTCATAAGATATCTATTTAATTAGTGACTGTCATATACGCCTTTTACATGTTCGGCTGCAGGGCTGCTACTAGCAGGTCAGGCTTCTGTACCAGATACCTACTGGCTACAGAGCTTCCTTCCCAGAGAGATACACCAGGTGTGTTCACTATAAGATCCTTTAATGAACTGCCAGGAATATGTTACACATGGCTCCACCTAGTGGCTGAAAAGTATAATATGGTTTACCATTCCATTACCTCTCCCTTTAATTTTTACATTTCTACTATTTACAAAATTTATACAATCATGCTATCTTTAAAGTTAAGTATGGATCAGTCTGTTAAATGTCTCTGAACAATACTGGTTTTCTAATTTCATGGCCCGAACTTCTAATAACTTGGCCATCTGGCTGTCCATTAGTTGCAATGAGTGGCTGTGGTTGGTTTGGAATCTTTGAGTTGTCTTCATTTTGTTTTGCATCTGCCATATGTGGAATTTATTTTGTTGATTGTCCTTTCTGAGGAATAAACTGTAGATGTCAATGGTGTCTTCACTGTAGGTCTGGAGCACATATGATCAAGGAGATGAGTTCTTTTTCTTTGCAACAGCTGGAGTTGCCCATCTTTTTTCTCCCACTAGTTTGACACAAACATGTGAGCTGGTAGTTCTATGAGTAACATATGTTGCAAAAATGTTTGCTAGCTCTCTTTGCCTTTTTATCCAATTAGGTTACTCTTTTCAAGTCTGGCTTCTTTGGAGATAGGTTCTTTTCCATAGTTGGAACAGTAGTTCTGAGTTGTCCTCCCATCAGGCGTTGTGCTGGACTATATCCAGTAGCTGATATTGGTGTCAGTCTGTAACTCAGAAGAGCCAGGAATGGATGTTCCTGTTGTAGGATTTTCTTGGCTGTCTGTATAGCTCTCATAGCCTCTCCATTCACTGGTGTGTAATATGGGTGGCTAATAATATAATCAAAATCATATTTAGTTTGGAGTGACTTAAATTCCACTGTAGTGAATTGTGGTCCATCGTCTGTCACTAGTTGTTCAGGAAAACTGAAATGAGCAAAAGTACACTTCAGTTTCTTGATAACACTGCAACATGTTATATCTTTTAAGTACATTTTATATATCTGAAAAACATAGTCCACTATGAAAAGGTAACGATGTCCTCTGAATTCACATAAATCTACAACTTGTCTCTTCCACCTCTTCTGGTAGAGGTGTTTGCACACTGTATTGGTCATCATTGTCTCTTCAGTTGATTTGTACTGGATCTCCTTTCAAAATTCCAATATCATCAAATCCTAAATTGAGTTCTTGCACCTTTCCCACTAGGCCCATCATGGCACCACACTGCAACAGAGAAGGTTTTTGGCCTTTGATCCTTTGATTGCATGCACTCTGAATTCATAGTGTTTGTCTTTGTTAGTTGTTTCCATGGAAACTGGCCCATGCAGTTCAGAATGCCTCCAGGGATAGTCAAGGCTGTGTCAGGTGATTTCAGCTCCTGAGTCAATTTTAAAGTCACTAGCCGTTCTATGAATATTCAGTTTCACTTTCCAGGTAGGCTCTGTCATCATATGTGACAGATCCCAGAAACAATGACTCTTGATAGTCTGGAATTGTAGTCAGTACCCTGGCTGCCTTATTACTGCAAACAGCAAAATGTCCATATTTTATGCATTTATTACATATTTCACCTTTAGCTGGACACACATCTCTTGAGCTATGACATTTTCCACATCTTATACATTTAGTCCGAATTTTCAGCCAGGATCTTCAGAGGTGAATTAATCATGTGTAAATATTGTGTCACACTCTTGTTCAGCAGAACTGTGATAATCTGCACTTCATTAAACCACATACTTTATAATCTGCCAACAAAAAAAGGGGAGGACCAAAATTTCTCTGTCCACAGACTTCAGTGGAAATTTAATAGTAGATGCTATAGTGAATTTTCATATTATTAAGACTTGATTTCTTTCAAAAATGATATTATAACATGTCTACTAGATTAAGCAGCTACTACTGACAAAATTAATGAATAAAATACATTTTGTGATAGAGTCCTTTTTTAGTGGGTTTATTACTCTCTAATTTGCAAAATTTAGTCATTCACAACAGGTTTCACAGATTTTAGTCCTAAGTAGCTGAATTCTACCATATTAGAGAGCTGTTTGTTTATTACTCTTATTATGGCTAGACTTTTCTCTGGTATGGTATCTGAGAGTCTTGCAAATATTTTGAATTTGGCATCACAGTTCATCTACAAAGTTCAGAAGCAATATCATCTTTTTTATAGATTGGGAAACTGGAGTACAGAGAAGTTAAGATCCTGATACAGCAGAGGCTTAAATGTGGCTGAGTGTGGGGGAGGGTGGCAATACCATTGGCCCTATTGAAGTCAATGACTCAAGCTCCCATTGACTTCACTGGGGACAGGATTTCATCCTAATAGGCCCATTGAGACCTTGGTCACTTGCATGATGTTACACAGGAAATCTGTGCCAAAACTGTAGAATCCAGATCTCTTGGTTTCAGGTCCAGTGTCTTTAACCAGAAGATCACATTTCTTGTTTGATTTTAAAAAAAGGTCTGTATATATGAATTCACTGTTCCATTAATAACATTACATTTGTATTTGATTATTATGTATTTGATTTGCAGTCATGCCTAGGAGCACAGTCATGAACCATGACCACACTGTGCTAGGAGCTGTACAAATATTGAACAAAAAGACAGGTCTGCCCCCAAAGAGTTTATTATCCAAATAATAAACTTCTTTTGTAGTCAGTCTTGCTGATAGATTTGGAGTGAAGAGGTTTGTTTAGCTTTGCAGCAGTAAAAGAAAGAACTGTCTCTTGAAATTTATGGATGTTCATAGCGTACATGCGGATCCCACTGATGTAAATTTTGAATCTCAATTGGAGCGTGTCACAAAGTTAACAAGTCAGTGTTACTGTTGTAAACTAGGCCATTTGCTTCAATCAAAAGTGATTTTTCTTTACTCACTACTGTTGTGATTTAGATAGATGCTTGCAAATGCTTCGTGCTCTCCTCTTGATGTTCTCAAGAAAAAGAAAATGTCTAGTTGAAGAGAAAAACGTGCTTGGCAGAGAGATTTGTTGGTTATCTGAAAAATGTGTTTAGATTACAGTACTGTATTCCCCTTTGAGCATTAATTACAGGGAAATGGAAGTTATTTTATTAAATTACAGATTCTTGGCATGGAACCAGTCAGTGTTCTCTCTCTCTCTCTCTTTTTTTTTTTTTTTTTTTTTTGCAGTAGAAGGCTATTCAGCGTGCTCCTGTGTCTTACCTGCATGTAGAGTGCTAGGAACAAGTAAGATGTTTTACATGTGACCTGTACACTTTAGGGTACAATCCTGCATCCACTGATGTCAGCAAGACCCTTGAAAATCAAACTATAGTGCTTGTTGTTCCAAATTGCTGTATTTGCTAAAGCTAATTGATAGAATGGCTTTGGGTGAATCACATAATCTAAAACAGAAACTGAATTGGCACAGATTTGTGACAGGTTCTTCTTGAAGGTTTGGGTTTGTTTATTGTAAGAGAGAAAAAGAGACAATTTACCTGTTGGTATATGCATTCTCTCATTTATGGGTACCCAATGTGATATTCTCTTGCTAATGTTCCACAGTCTGATTCTGTGGTTCATTCACAAGAAAAGTACACTCTGTATAATTCAGATCTCTCTTACTTCCTAGAGCTGATAGAGAATCCAGATGTTTGGCGATCTCAAATGGTAGCCACACAGAAAAAAATACCATAGGGACAGCAAGCACTGCTAACTTATGTTATATCCAATTCTAATCCAACATAGCACCAAACTTTCTACTGTCCCTCAGCCATCACTAACCTTTATATATTAGACTTCTCTATGTTAAAGCAACTGTGGACTGAACTGAAATCTGTACAGAAACAGTTAATACCTGATATAGGCTTTACAGCTAAATTATCTGTTTTTCTCAGTCAGGTGTTTTACAAAATCTGATTTTTTGTTGCTTTAATCTTGGCCAAATCATGCCCCCTAGCAAACTGGTGGAGGAGGAGGCCTTATTGAACAAAGTGTCCATCATTATTATTCATGTCATGAGGCTGTCTGAATCCTGTCATGACTTACTATTAGACAGATGAATAACTTGTGGTGTGTGTGCAAATTTCTTGCAAGATTAGAGAAGTAATTGGAGGAAATTGTCTTCATGGAATTGATTTTGTATTTTTTGTTTTGAGATTGTAAACACAATAAGCGCCCTTTCAACTCTTAATCCATAGATAGAGGAGGACAATCATTTTTTTTAATTTTTATTTTTCCCACCAGGAAATCAAATCTAATGCTATTGCCTCAATGGAAACCTTGAGTTGGTCTTAGATAATGGGAATGAATGAAGGTTAGTGGTGTTATTGTATCCAGTGCATTTATCTGCAAAGTTTACAATAAGAATTTCAGCTAGTGTGTTTTGCAAACCCATGGTTGTTTGGGGAGGGTGATATTTTATCTACCTGGGTCTTACCAGGCTGCTGATTTTTGAGACATGGGCCAGAGCATCACAGAGTACAATAAAGAGGTTTTCACACTGTCATATTCCTAACTCACAATGTGAGGAGGGGAGATTGTCAAAGAGGAACAAGAATCATTTTCTCTTCCCATATTTTCTTAAAATTATCCTCATTTCTTTTAATGTTTGGACTTTTGACCTTCCCATGACTTGTTTGTATCAGAGAGGGGGTTCTGATCTATTATACTAGTAGTATTTCTCTATGTTCAGTGGCCTAACACATTTAGCATCAGCTTCCATTTTCAAAATGCATCACTTCTGTATACAGTATGTTCCATTCTGACCCCACTGACTCAGGTATAAACACTAGAAGCTGAATTATTATATATTACATTTGAACACCCAAAAATGTGCTATGCTCTTGATGTACACTAAAATTTAGGTACATGCGGATCATACCCTCTAATCTGATAAAGATGGACAAAGAGTAGAAAGGGGAGTTACAGATAAGCAGAGTGACCATTCTGCCAGAGTTTATGTTAATAGGAGTTAGCAGGATCAACTAGCAGTTGGTAGTTCTGGGGAGAGGTTGGCACCTCTGTTTATCAGACTGGGAAACCAGGTAGTCAGTTTTCTCATTGCAGAAAAACACTCAGAGCTAAACTGATTTTACAGTGGTGTAACTTGTTGACTTTAGTGGAGTTAGTCCCAATTAATACTGTTGCAAACCACAGGAGAATATCATGTGTAGTAATAGTTATTTTATGAGTTTGTTCAACTTTTGGAACCTTAATGTCATGTTAAGAGAAATTCGTAGTTTTAAGCCTTATTGATGTAGTCAATAAACTTTTGCTATCCCATGCATCCTTACAAGTGCTAGGTGCAGGCCGTGAGCCTTCAAACACTAATGAATAAGTTTACAATTATGAGTGCTCTCTTTGAACTCAGTGCAGCTACTCACATATGAAAAATGACACAAGTGTGTAAAAATTTGCCAGAATAGGTCCTTATTTTGTAGCCTGGACACCATTCTCACATTGGGTAAGAGAGGACTCCCTTTGTTTTTAATATTCTAACATCACTTTTGATGCATTATTAAAGCCATTTGTTGTATAAACAAGTTTTCTGTCATGCTGCCCATCAGCTCTTCTCTGGTGGAGATTAAATTGTGATGTGAAATCCCTTTGTTGACAGAAGTCTGTGAAGTCATAAATGTTGGATTATATAGGAGATAACTTGAAGGTGCTTCTTGTTTACAACGTAATAACCGTATACTGGCTGTATAAAATCTGAGGCTGAACCACAGTGTTTATTAACCTAGGATTGCTTTTACTAACTTACCAGGAACCGCCAAGAGGGTGGTGTTATTTATTTGCTAGTAATTTGATTCCCCCACATTACATTATTTTAAAGCTCCCAAGGCCATAACTTTTGCATAAAGTTGTATTTAATATTACCTATGATTTAACAATTCTGCTGAAAAGAAAGAAGAGGGCGGTGAGCCAGGGTGCATGTGAAGCACTGCTCAGAGGCTCATTCCAGCTGAAATGTTAAAAGCATGGCGCTTTTTCCTCTCTAAGCCAGTTGGCAGTGCCTTGGAGCTGTATATTTCAGCTGAAACTAAATTATTGTTTTTGAAGGTTTAAGGGGGTGATTAGAGGGAAACAGCAAGAGCTTTACATTTAAATGAGATAGGGGCCAAGGAGGCAGTGTTGGGATCTGGAATAGTTTAGGGCTAAGGTCTGGGTTCTGTGATAGATGGACGTTTGATTCTATCAGCCTGTAGTCTCATAAGTGGTTCTCACAGGTTCAGGTAGCTGATCTGGTGGGACTGTCGCCATTTTGGCTGGTGGGAGTTTCACAGGGTGACAGTTCTCAGGAAATTTCACTGTTGTGAGCCACGGTCATTGAAGAATGGCTGTTGTCTCTAGGGAATTCAGCCATGTCCAAACCAGAAAACAAGTTTAGGAAACAAAACTGGAGCCAGAACAACAGAATCCAGTTGGGATTTGGGCTTCAAATGCACACGCACAAACACACCCAAACAAAATTGGCAGTGGCAGGAAGTTTTTGATTAGGAGTTCCAGTTTTGCCTGGTCTCCCCACCTCACTGTCCCCCAATAAATAAACAATTGAACTTTTTTTTTCTTGTGAAAAGTTTGCTTTCCATGGAAAATTTTGATTTATTTCAATCAAAAAATGGAGTTCACCCCTCTTATGCACCATCTCCCCAAACCAAGAGCAGAGTCTGTGGTGCATTATGAGAATGTAGTCCCCCGCTCCCTGCTGTGGCTGGGTAGCTGCAGGGAGTCCCCACCCACACCTCCGTCTGCAGCGGCTGGACAGCTGCAGGGTCCGCCAGCCCCATGCTGCATCTGGGCAGCTGTGAGGTCCCCCCACCAGAGCGGGGGCTGGGATCTGCGGGGGCAGGGCTGGCTGGGAGCTCCAGCCCTGGGGCAGAAAATGTCACAGAGGTCAATGGAAGTCATGGATTCCATGACCTCCATGACATAATCGTAGCCTTAATTATTATTATTTATTTCTATTTCTATTACTGCAGTGCCTAGGAACCCTAGTCATGGACCAGGTTCCACTAACAGAAAATGTCTACATTTTTAATAACTATTTACAAGTCATAATAAATAGTTCTACAAATATCCAGACAGCTCTGAGTTAGTAATTGTACATATGCACTAAATGGCTGCAACACTTTCACTGCAATTTAATTTGACGCTGCTGTAGAATAAAGCAAA
The DNA here is from genome assembly GCF_020497125.1 of Mauremys mutica. Taxonomy (NCBI): domain Eukaryota; kingdom Metazoa; phylum Chordata; order Testudines; family Geoemydidae; genus Mauremys; species Mauremys mutica. The sequence goes on from NC_059072.1 coordinate 20,751,169, forward strand.
TGCAGACGCATGGTAGTGAAGGGAGAATGCTTTTATTGAAACTAAGAGCTTGGAACAACACAACAGTTAGCAGTCAAGTAAATTTAGGTGTAAATCTTTTCTACTTTTGAGTTTCCTCCAGTGTTATAACCCCTGCCTCAGTTATGTGCTCTCATTGAGCCTTCTTATTTTTAAAGGCTAAAACAACATTATTTGCAATTTCAATGGTTAATCAACATTGAGGGCCTCCATAGTACAACGTAGTATTATGCAAAGCTATATAAGCAGAATATTACACTTGTACAATAAAGGAAAGTGTACTTTGGAAACATCACTAACCCCTCACTTCCTACAAGAAAGCACAGATTGTTACTGACTGGATGATATCGGTTAGATAAAGTATGAACAATGTCTTACTATTTCCGTACAGTGACCAGGTGTGTCTTTCACTAGACATATGGTGACTATTATTTCTACCATGGCATCAAATAATCTAATAACTGCAGTTTGATATAACATGTTATCAATGATCATGAAGTAGAGAAGTTTAGAAAGTGAAACAATGGGCCCTTAGGGCATATAGTTGCTGTGCTGATGATTAGAACAATCACAACACAGAATTCACAGTGAAGAGATTATCTAACATAAGATTCCTTAAAATGCTACAGAGGCATGTTGTCTCCTAAGAACACCAAATTGTATAATACAGAATCAGTGTTAATGAAAGTGTTACTAGATTCCCATAGCATCTGTTGCATCTGTCTCTCATTCTGAACTGGAAAATTAATATATGATGACATTTGAGATATCTAGAGTGCTTTACATTTGAGTACCTGAAATTGCTTACAAACATTAGTTAGGCCTGTGCTGAGGTAGGAGCAAGGGTGCTGGAACAATTTCTATAGTGGGGATGCTGAGAGCAAACTGTAAACCCTGTATATGATGGAAACCGCTTCAAGCCAGGGGTACGGCAGCACCCCCAGTTCCAGCATCTATGGGTAATAAATGTCAGTATTATTATCTCCATTTTACAGATGGGGAAACTAAGACACTGGAAGGTCATGTGACTTGCTCAAGGTAACACTGTGAGGGATTCAGATTCCCAGAACCTTTCTTAAAGCACATGACTGCCCTACCTCCCCAACAGTACTTAGAAAGGAAATGGCAAAGATAGCAATGAGAGATAAGCTCAAGAGTTTGATGGCATCATCAGAAACCACAGGGTGAAATCCTGGACCCATTGAAGTCAAAGCTCTCACTGATTAAAATGGGTCCAGGTTGCATCCACAATGGTATCATCAGAACCACAGGGACTATATAGCCTTTCCGGTGTTTTCCAAATTGCTGTATTTTCCTGTATTTCCTTATAGCAGAATATTCTTGAATGTTCTTTACAATTAGCAGATAAGCTGAATGGTAGCACATGTTACATTTGTTATATACAAATAATGTTTTATTGAAATACCCAAATAATTGTATTTTCACTCTATGTGGCCCTTAGTGAACAAAAAGAAAATTTCAGATTTTTCTCCCTATATTAAAGGATCATTATATGTATTTTTATTATTTTAACTAAAATGTATCTATGATTCTATGTAAGATCATCCAGAAAAAAAGCCCAAATGAGCAAGATTTGGCATTTCTTTCTTGCTTAGAATCATGCATGCACGACAGTAATATAGTTAATTATGTTTGGCTGTAACATTATGTACAGACGAGGAGAAGAAATAGGTATAGAATACTGTATTTTATGTTTATCTAGAATAGCTAGTATCATATTTTAACAAGATAACAAAGAATTCTTTCGGGAGGTGAAGCTGCCTGTTGCCAGCTTTAGGGGTGGTAGGTGTTGCTGTCTGAGTGCTCTAGCTGAACGAAAATTGGCTGGATTTTTTTTTCACACTGTGGTCTCTCCTCTTTTCTTCGAATAATGTTATTGTTACAATAATTTCACTGCATTGTCCTGATAGCCGTATTGTATGCCTTTCATATTGATTATTTTAGAGCTGTTAAAAATGCAGGGAAATTATAAAATGAAGGCACTGGCCCCCTTTTCTTAATAAAAGTACTGGTGAAGTGCACGTGTGTTCTGTTTCCGCTTGCCGGTGTAGACTCTTGTTACATGAGCTGTGCAGAAATTCTGCTTTAAATAGGTATTGAGCAGAATCCTGGGCTGAGTCTGGCTTCTGTGGCTTCAATCCAGTATTTTTGTGGTTTCCTTCTGAAAACTAGAAGACTGTAGGTTTGAGGTTTCTGTGGCAGCTACTTTTAGTTTTGCAGTTTGTATTTTAAAGGAGTAATCCTGCCAGCTGATGACAATGACAAGCAGTTATGTAATGGGAATTATATGGAGCAAGTAATATCAAACTAATATATTCTGTGTTTTGAGACTGACTCAGTATTGGCATTGCTTTTTTCCCTATAACTTATGTGGTGAAACAAATACCGGTAATCAACTGTAATATATTCCATTGTTTTCTTGATCTTATCACTGTTTGGCTTCTAATGTGACTTCACAAGAACAAAATACACTTCCAAGTTTTTCATTATTGTGTCTGATTCTACAAATTTGGTACAATCATGCATCTAGTACAACCCCGGGGTCTGATTCCACAAGAGTAACAAATACATTATTAGAAATTGAGAATGGGCAGAACCGTCTGGGATTGGGCCATGTGGAACTATGCAGTAGAGCGTGATCCTGCACCACTAAAGTCACTGGAAGGTTTGCCATGGATTTTGATGGGAGCAGGATCAGTCAAGTTGTTAATATATAGCTGCTATAATTTCTCATTCAGATGCTGCACAGCTGCCATAAACTATACCAAAGTGTGTTGTAGCTGTGCTATACCTGTGCTAAAGTAATTGATAATATATCAACTCTGTGTGCTGCTTTCCTCTTTTGACCCTACAGTAATGTACTGAAGTTAAGTGCCATACATTTCATGATCTCTGTTATCCTACATCCCCCCCAGAGGATTCTAGCTTGCAGGCTGCTGTCTGAAGGGAAATCAGTTGTAGCGTATGATTTTTTTTCCTTCAGCAAACTGATTTAAAAATTATGATAGATTTTGTGTCATTTTAGAATTTAAGATTTTATTTTACTTACTGAGGTCACAAAGTTTGAAAGTGAGGACAAGAAGTTTGTGATGAAAAGGGGGAACCAATGGAAGAACTTAAAGATGGCGGGAGACATAGCCAGAGTGACAAACTAGGAAAATTATCTTACTTATGAGTAGAGGTGGAGCATAACTGATTTTTGGTTCACTAGCAGCTCTGAATTTTTTTTTTAAATTGGTTCAACCTGAAATGAATCTGAAATTTATTGGAATGTTTAGCAAATCAAAAAAGTCTGTTTATGTCTAACAAAACTGTTTGTTCAATCCACAATATTTGGTTTATTGGCATTTTAAAGGGTTAGATTCATAAAACAGGGAGGGGGTAAGCACCCCAGTAACTTTTAGCCCAGAGGTTAGGGCACTTGCCCAGGATGTGGGAGACCCATGTTCTGTTTCTTCCTCTGTTTCATGTGGAACAGGGATCAGAATTTGGATCTCCTGCCTCTCATGAGGAGTGGTCTAGCCACTGGGCTATAGGTCTCTCAATCTCTGTTGTTGAAGCTCTTCCATATTGTATAAATACATAATCAGGATCCAGGACTTGCACTTGGATCTCCCACCTGCTGGGTGAGTGCACTCATCACCAGATATAGGGTTATTCACTCTCTCTTTCTGGCCTGTGACTATTCAAGTATTTTACACAAAGTGGAACAGCTTCAACAGGACAGACTGAGAAAGATCTTCTTCAGAATACCCTAAAGGCCAATGGTTAGGGCACGCTCTTGAGAGATAGAAGACTGAATGTTCAAATGACTGCTTCACATCGACAGAGAGGGGAATTGAACCCAGATTTCCTGTATCATGGGTGAATGCTCTAACAGTGGGCTAAAGGTTATAAGGGGGGACTACTCCTCCAGCCATTCTGTGAATGGCACCAGAGTTCCCTTGTGACTCTAGCCCGAAAACATAATAGTTTTCAGTCAACAGAAATTGCATTTTTCACTGAATAAAGTATTTGTTGAATTTTTTTTTTTGCCCAGCTCTTCTTGTGGGAAACGAACATTTTTGGATCTAGACTCAGCACAGTACAGCTGGAGATAGGCCTGAGTCATGAAGCTCTCTCCCAAATCTGGGTCATGGGTTCCACCACCCTTATAAGTAAAGTTGGTTTGTGGTCTAAAGTTGGTATCTAAACTGAGAGAACAATATGCTCAGGCAGAAGTCAGCAGGCCTGCAGGGAATTCAGAAGTGTCTTATATGAAGTGGAGCAGAAGGTGATGTAGAAATACACCCTTTATGGATGCCTTGAAGGATGGGGCTTCCAAACTCAAGCCAGCAGTACCAACTTCAAAATTATTTAGACAGCTCCCGTTCAATATCTTTGCATTCTTTGTCAATGCTAGATGGAGGACTAGGTTTCAATAACCAGTCCTTGTTTCCCACAGAGCTGACAGAGACTGTGACAATTCTTTGTTGTACCTCAGTAACTATCCTTTCAGCTAATCAAGGAAGTATGGTGACTGAAGGTGGCTAATGTGGGATCCAGAGCTTGGTAAAAAGGTTTGACCTAAGAAAAGTAAGTTGATCACTCAGGGTTTTGACAGAGACATGGTAGGAAAAATAAATTGGTCCAATAACATTTTAAAAGATTACTACAATATTTCATTTAAAAATCAGTTTCGAATATATTTGTTAGTCTCTCCCATAGCACAACCTATCATTCAGGACTGTATCTGTGAACAACAGTTTCCATTAGCTACCCATTGGCAGAGAGGAGAGATATAAGATATATACCCATAAACCATAGCTTTCCATTTGTTGGACACATGCTGCATGTCTTAAGGCCAAGATACACTGGAGTATAATCTTCCTTTAGATATGTTTCCACCTCACCATTTTTGGAAGCTCCCAGGTTTGATCTGTGCTATCTCTAAATACCTTTGATTTTATATAATTTGAAATGCCCCTACAGCCATCTGCAAAAGAGCTGCTGCCTCCCAGAAACTGAAAATCAATAACAACCTGATTACATGATCATTCCAAACTGTGACTAATTGTTGCTAAAGAAGTGGGAAAGGAACAAATGAAAATTTAAGAGGGAAAGGGTGTGCTGTGTCTGAAATGCCGGCCCTCCGCCCCATCCCAAATAATTGAAATTACTCCATTTTTTCTCTTGAGAAAGATGCCTGCTCAGTGGAACACTGTGAGTTAGAGCCACAGGGCAGCATTGGTAGGTAAAATCATCTATTCACTGTTTATATGTTATGACTGCCGAGGATGATGATTAATTTCCTTTTGTCTTATTTTCATCTCATTTCCTGACAGCCAAGTAAAATGATGTTCTCTGTCTTTGATTAATTAGTTACTATTTGTAAAGCACTTTGAGGATGAGCAGTGCTGCTTAAGTGCTTCTGAGTATAATTGTTATACATGTATTGTGCAAAATCTTACTCTTTTATTCCCACTGTAGAAGACTTTTTGTTACAATTATAGATCATTTTCTAATTTTAGCACTGTTAACATGCTATTTTTATGGACAGATGGAAATGTCATTTGGGTTCAAGTAAAAATATTGTGAATTCTCCTGGCTCCTGTAGCTTTCCTAATAGCTTTGAACATATTTTGGATTTCTTAGTGGGACAGAGTTGATGGCAGGAGAAGGAAATCTGTTGAGAAGCTTCTGAAAGGTTGCCAACCCCTGTCCTAGGATGACCCCATGCACACATTTCTTTCCCCTATTATGCCCTTTAATCTTTATAGGAATGGGATTCTTGTAATTTTCATTACTCTTTCTACTCAGGAAATGGAACAGACAGGCACAGAGGGGAAAAATAGAGTGCTCATATAAACTTCTGTGATTCATAACACAGGTCATTTGTGATATCGCCACTGTCCATTTTACAAAAAGGCAGCAAGCAAAATTATTAGGGAATGGAAGATGAACAAGCAGACTGTATAGGCCAAACCCTAAGGTCTACTCTCAGGATTCTACCTGGGCCTTATATTGGTGTGCAGTGGGGTAACATGGTGGAAACAGCTTCCCCCTACCTCTCCTGTGGCTCACAGAGGGGCAAAGCAGAATCACAGCTCCTCTGTGCTCTGGAGAATGCAGGGTGACTTCATCCCTTCATCCTTGAGCGTGAGCATGTTCCAAAGAGGGCTGGCAGGAGGCTAGGACCTGCCTTTGCTATCTCTGTGCATCAGCTATCAAAATAGGCTGGCGGGAGTGAACAACTACTCAGATTCAGAGAAAAACTAAATCCCATTGGTGACTTCAGTTAACACACAACATAAAAACAAAACATCAAACAGCTGGAATTGTCTTTTTTCCCCCTTCTTCTGTCTTGTAATTTTTGCATTTGTCTTGAAGTATCTATTTCAGTAACTCACAGAATAGTAGCTAAAAAAGGCACAGGGACAACTGTGTCTTACAGCATCCTGTTTCAGAGGCGTATTATCGCCTAGGCCGACAAGGCTTAGGTCTAGGGCGGCGAATTTGCAGGGGCAGCAAATTTATAATAGCAGCATTTTTGTAATCGTGGCATTTTTGCACAAGCCCACTGTCTGTCGGATCCCTGTACACAGGCGTCAACTTTTGTCAGCGCCAGCGGGTGCTCACGCCCGCCCCCCACCGACTCCACCCCTGCCCCAGAATCCCCGCCCCAACTCCACCCCTCCCTGCCCCTATTGGATACCTCCCCAAATTCCCGCCCCAGCCCCGCCTCCTCCCCCAAGCGCGCTGCATTCCCCCTCCTCCCCTCTCCCTCTCAGGCTTGCCACACGAATCAGCTGTTTTGCAACGCAAGCACTGGGAGGGAGGAAGGGAGGGGGGAGAAGCAGGACCCAGCGGCATGCTCAGGGGAGGAGGCCGAGGTGAGCTGGGGGGGAAGCTGCCAGTGGACGAAATTAAGTTCATATGGGGGTGGCAATTATTTCAGGACCTAGGTGTGGCAAAATCATTAATCCGCCTCTGTCCTGTTTATCAAATGCTGTTTTAAACTTTTGTTGACTTTATGAATTTGATCTTTCATATCCTTTCAATCATGTACGTGTGATTTTTCTTCTGTCTTTGCATTAGTGTTAGTTAATGCATTTGTAACCATTTTTCTACGATAAATATTTGGGAAATTATATATTCTTCAGAGAAGACCCCATATTATTTACTGTTTTGCCTATTATCTTGTTCAAGCAATTAGTTCCCTTTTCTCCTAGGGCTGGGGTTTGCCACCGGAGCATGCAGCTGTCTGTCTTCTCAGCTATGAGCAATTGTTCATTAGAGAGTGTTTAAATATTTCTAAGAAATCTACTGCATTCTTGTGTTTTGGGGAATTCATGCCCCATCTCTGAAAAGCCAAATTCCTCAGCTGGCTCACTCATGGGAATAGGAGTCTTGACCTTTGAGTCTCACTCCAAGAGCTCCATCAAATGTCAGCAACCAGGAAATCTTTTCTTAGGGTAAATCCTAAAGATAGGTGGGTGGCAGTAACTTTGCTTCCGTACAAATGCCGTTTGCACCAACTGCAGTTTACAAAAGAGGATTACACTGTATTTGACTGTGATGTACTGCCTGACAGTTGTTGCTGTTCTCATAAAAAAAGCAAACACAAAGTGTAAATAGATTAATTAAGCATTTTTGTCCATTCCGGCTTGGTTTCCTCAATCATTTTCTTTGTGAAGACATGTGAAGTTATTGTTCTCAAGTAGTGTACATACTTAAAAAAAATGGTTAGATAGATTGGTCCACATTGTTGTTGTCACATTTTTCTAGTGGTTCTTCCATGAAATACCTGTTTTCTGTCCCCAGTTTGACTGTTTTTAGGATCAAATCTAGATACCTCTTGAGGTCATTAGCTAATTCCCATTGAGCTCAATGAGCTCAAGATTTGGGGTAAAATTTTCAAAGATACCTAAGACCCATTTTCAAAAGTTACTCAGGTCCTTCAGAGCCTAAGTTTCATTGAGGCATAGGTTTTTAAGGCCCAGATCTCAAGGTATTGAGGTGCCTAATTCCCATTGAGGGCAATGGCAATTAGGTGCCTAAACACTTTTGAGGATCTAGGCCGAGCTGCCTAAATGACTTTGAAAATGGGATTGGCTCCTAAGTCACTTAGGTGCTCTTGAAAGTTTTATCCTTGGCCCTCATGTTTGCCTCATGAGCCAGATATAGAGTAGTAAGTCAGCTAGACATTGTTTATAACATTTGGTATTTTCATATTGACATTTGAGCAATTCATTATCTGTTTTTTTTCTAGCTAATAAATATTTACCACTTTAATGTGTCCTCACAGATCACATCTCTTAGCCTTGTGAGCATTTCAACCAATCTCTTTACTTTCACTGTATCATTTTGAATGAGAGGGAGAGATTTGTTTTTTGATAAAGTAACTAATATTCTCAATGGTGTCTTGCCAGGGAATTGCAAAATTACCTGTGTATCTTTTGTTAGGATATTTATTTATAATAGTTAATGATTTTTTTATGTTATGACACTCATTTTCCTTGTATTTATACATTGCATTGTCATATTTTCTCACCTAGCATGTACAGAGAGCAGCATGCTGTTACTGCAAACAAGTCAAATGCTGAGAGGTGCTAAAACGTAGGCTTTGTAGTATGTAGAGAAGCAGGAGATCAACTGGATTGTGGTAATTGTGAGCGCATCGATTCAATTCAGTTTCAGTTACGGGAACTGCATCTCTGAGATTTTTGTCCCATTTGTCCCGCTTGGTTTTGACTTGGTTAAATATATAGACTGAATCTGGTTTTGCAATTCTTATGCCATTCACAATACTGAATAACTATCTGCTGTGAAAATGGGTTTTTACTTTCCAGCTTGTAAGTACTGTACATTATCCAGTTGTCTATTCATTTAATACTTCCCAGTATTTCTGCTTCTTCAATCTGTGGTTCAGTTTCCTGTCTGATGCCACAGTTACAAAGCTTCCTTCTTTTTCTGCTTTCTTCTTGGTTTAATAGCACTAGAGAAAAAAAATAATGTTCCATATTTATATTGGATATTTGTAAAGCCTCTCCTCTGTGGCTCAGTACTCTTCATTTGTTTGAGGAGAGAGATTTAAATTTGATACATGTAAAACATTCTTAACATTATCCTGTGATTAAAAGGGGGGAGGAACTCATTCTTTCAACAGCTGATTTTTCTATCTTAGCATAGTTAGAAAACCATTAAGCTCTTCTGTTGACTTGAAAGCAGACGGCACTGCTTAGCATTGCTTAAAATTGCACCTTGTTATGGCAGCATGTTAACAGTTGCTGAGGTTGCAGATGATTAAATTGTGTTGGCATTTAAACAGCCTGGAATTCCACTGGCTTTCATAGTTTTGAAAAATATGGGGTATCCAAAAAGTGACACGAGTGAATGTGTCTAGTTGCTGTATGACAATGATTCCCAACCATTTTGGCCATCGGTGTCTTTTTACCAGATTGTTTTCTCAACTGAACCACCCAGTGTCCACTGCCTCCTATGAAATCTGTGCACTAATCTAGTGCTTGAAACCCTAGTCTCTCAATTGCACTACTAGGGCTTGGGAGTAGCCTTCACTCTACTGTAGAGTACAATGTAACGGAATGTGAGTCGTCATTGTCTCACAGGGACTTGTTGTGAAGGATGTGTTTTGCCGGGCTGCTCCATGTGTGTATGGGGGTGGGGCCTAGGGACAAGGAGACACATTGTAGTCCCTGCTCTCCCTGAAGCACCTTCATGCACCTTCTAGACCTCAAAGTGGGTGATAAGAGGAGGTGGAGCCATTGCCTGAGCATTCAAGGCACTTGCCAGTACAGTAGCTCACTACACAGTGGGAAAACTCCCCCTGGCCTGATGTAGCTCTGCACCAACCCTAATGTGGTGCTGTCTGTAAAGGCATGACTGGGTTATGGGTAGCCTCAGATTGCTGCCCCATGCAAATGGTTGGGAATTACTGCTATACAGTCTATGTAATGAAGTAGTCAACACTCTTTTTTTTTTTAAACTGAGGATGAATACCAGGATGGCAGTAGAAAGAAGCAAACGTTGTCTAGGTTGCTCCTGCCCCAGATACTTAGTGATGCCTGATAATTACTTAACAATGTCACACAGCATTAAAATGTCATTTTTAAATCCAGTTATGACTGTTTCATCTTGGTATCCAAGGTGCTGGCTACATAAAAGTTGACTGATAGATGAAAAAGAACAGACACAACCAAACCTTTTTGTTTATCGTTTTTGGAAGCTTCTTTTTATTGCAGTGGGAGCCACTCAGTTGCTTGCCAAGTAGAAAACTTTACACGGTCAGAGGGAACATTAAGGATTTGTCATATTCTCAGTGATGGGAGACAGAAAGCTACAAGGAAACATGGAGTGAAGAATGTTAGTGTTCATAGTCCACAGTTTGAAACATGTTGCAGCCAATAACAACCTTATATTTAATTAGCAGATGGTTACTAGCAGCAAAATTAGTTCTGTTTAAGGTGCTCAGTCAGCTCAGTTCATGAAGTGATTAGCAGGTTAAAACTGAAAAACTGATCTCACAAAATAAGCCTTCTGGTCTCAGTAAAATAAGTCTCTGGTCTCACAAAATAATCTGGGACACACTGATGAAAGTGTCAGCATTAAATACCAAGAAGAAAGGTCTGGTTTACATTATTCTCCAAACTCCCAATTTGTTTGCAAATGAGTGGAGATAAACATGAAAAGGTAGCTAATATAACCATCATCACTTACATTTAAACCTTTATCACTGATTCAAAAGTTCCGAACAGCCAGACTTTTCTCATCAAATTAAAGGGCTAGTGCTTATTCCTCGGCTGACTTTTCTGTATCCCATGGTTAGGTTGTTTGCTTTTGTGCACAATACTTATTCCTAAGAAGGCAGCCAAGCCTGTTCTAACCTTTTACAGTCTAAATACTGTTCAATAAAACATTAGGATCTTATTGAACCTTTTTACCAAGAATAATGGAGCAAATCATTTGAAATGGGAAATAATCACCATTGACTCCACCTCATTAATACTGCGCCAAATTCAGCCCATTAGTTTGAACATCACCCAAATAATGAGAGTGGTGTTATTCATGCACAGTTTTCTCCTCAGCCCGTACAACTGGTAAAAGGTATGCAAATATTATATTTATTATAGTATTATTGGATGGGTTAAACGTCATTGAAGCTGATGGGTATCACTGTCACCCTTCATTTAAGAGTAGAAACGGTTGAGCTTGTATATGAAAAAATAGCAGTTTCCAAACCAAAATAAAAGTACATGCCACAACCCAAAAGTACATGTCACCACCCAAGGCCACTCAGGAATTAGAAAGATGGGGGCGAAGAGGCGTAGCTGGATATTGTTTTTAGGCAAGGGTGTTGTGGCGGGGAGCGGGAGGGAAGAGCAGAGAGGCACATACAGAAATACCAGAGAAACTGAGAGAAAAGGCAATAAGGAAGCACCAGCAACAGCCTGAACAAGCACTGAGTGCGTGGTCCTGAACAAGCTGAAGGAGAGAGCTTTTGGGGCAGATGATGGCTAAAAGAGGTTTGAGGCTCTGAGCAAGAAAATTGTCTCCTATGGTTTGGTTCCTGCTGTGCTCAGGGAAGCAGAGCTTTACACGTTCTTTGTAAATAGACAAGATTGCATCAAAGGTGCCTGACTTCAATATCAGTGTCTCCTTTTAAGTAGAAAAACCTACAAACCCCCAAATTTCTGGCTAGTCACTTGGGCCAAAAGGGGTAAAAATATACATACCAGGTCAGTAAAGGTAAAGCAACAATCTAGGTACTGATCCCTAGTGGTGGTTTTATAAAGAGATTTCTGAGTGCAAGAGCTGAGGAGCCTTTTTGCTAATTCCAAGCAGGGCATTTATAATATGTGACACAACTAGAATATTTGGCATTCAGTCATATCTTTCTTGTACCAAGAAACAGGGGGCTTGTTATGCTCCATATTAGAGTGTCTCCAGAGTGGCAGCTTGTTTAGTAAATGGCCCTGTGTGCTTCTTGGGAACGCTACCCTCAGAGACACATTAATAGCACTTCTAACGTTTTATTCATTGCAGCAATGCATTCCAATGCACTGATTCTGGTAGGCTGCCACCTTATTTCTTACTGCTTTGTACCATTAGCGTCACATCTACAGAGTTTACCTGCTGCAAGCCCAGTCTTCCAGAGCAGAGTTCATCACTGCCTCTAGTCAGACAGCTGAGAGCAGGATTGATAATTGAAATTGGATTTTTGTTGATTTTGTTATTTAAATTACTGTATGTTTTTTTCTTTTTTAAAAATAAACCTGTTTAAAATGAAATCTACATTTAGTACAAAATATGTTAAGGCCTAAACTTATTATAATCTCTTAAAACATTGAAATACAAAATCAATATGCTTATTCATGACTGAGCCTTTATCAAAAACTTTGTGTTAAAGGCTACTTTTCTATATATGCATTACTTTCTCAACTGCCTCCCTCTCTGTTTCTAAACATAAAATACTGCAGTCGAACAGGCATGTGTATGAGCAGAAGTCTTGGATTGTTGTTAACTCTTTTGTTTTTCTGGGGGTAGGGGTGGGGAGTTACATAACAAGAGAGAAAGAGCAGTGTGCGCAACCGGAAAGGAGCAACACTGGGATCAAAGCAGGACACTGTGGGAAGACGGGACAACATTCTTCGGAGTACAGCTTCTAATGTTGATTTCAACACCTAGCACTGGGAGAAAAAAGACCTGCAGATCATAAAAAAAAAAGACTATTTGGGATTTTTTTCAAGAATGTCCTGTACCTTTGGGTAAAAAAGGAACACATGCCACATGTAAACATTGCAAGAGAGATGCAAGAATAAAACATTGTCAGAATGAAACATCATGAAAAATTCTCTTTGGAGGGAGTGGGTTTGAAGACAGTGATGTGGACATGTGTCAACAATCGGGATCAACGGGTTCATAAACTTATTTTTTGCACCATTCTTGTGAACTACCTACAATGTTTTGCTATGCTAGTAAGTGATAATTTAGATTATTGTCATAAATTTGTGCTTTGGGTACTTTTGAATTTCAAAATGTTTGAGATCAAAATGTAATCGGTATGTTTGTTTGTTTTTGGTGCTTTTATCAATTATATTTTACTGTTCCTGCTGGACATCCAAAATTATGGGGTTTTTTGCTCAATATAACCAAAAATCTTAGGTGAAAATTTCCTGTCTACAAGTCAAGTTTTATTATGAATTTATGAATTTTTAACATTTAATACATTTTTTCATGTTATTTGGCATGTTACTAGACATAAACACTTAAAGAGATTTAGATAATCCTTATGATTTATTTATTATTTCCCCTATAAAACTGGATTTAGATTAAATTGTATCATTTAACCAGGGGTACAAACAGCTGCAGTAGGAGGAATCTTTCATTAACAATATCAATTTTTAAAGCATTGGATTAATACTCAGTGACTGTGAGTGACTTTTTCATCCTTTTGTTTCACATTCCAACGTAAACACATAAGGGAAATGAACATCCATCCTCTGCAATGTCTACAACTTCTGAGTCATCTTGACACCTTGGATGCAAGAACCAGGGAGTCCTTTTCTATCATTTTAATATCAGGTTATGGAAAGCCCAATTCAAAATCCTTTAGCACATTGATGCCCCATCCAGCCATGGTTCACCAGAGCTGTCACAGGCTATCAGGGATCAGCAAACTTTGGCCCGCGGCCTGCTGGGGTAAACACCCTGGCGGGCCGGGCCGGTTTGTTTACCTGTAGTGTCCGGCGGTTCAGCCGATTGTGGCTCCCACTGGCCGTGGTTCGCTGCTCCAGGCCAATGAGGGCTGCGGGAAGCAGCGCGGGCTGAGGGATGTGTGGACGCGGCAGGTAAACAAAGCGGCCTGGCCCACCAGGGTGCTTGCTTGAATTTGGAGAGCCACATGCCAAAGGTTGCCGATCCCTGGGCTACATCCTGCTAGGCTGCAGAATCTTTATACGAAGCATAAAGCAACACTGGGCTGCTGAAAATAGTAACCTGTCTTCCTATCCTGTAGCCCTATGGGTGCACAGTCTGCAATTGTTTTGATCACTGAGTCCTGATTGAACAACACAGTTTCCCAGAAGGAGTATTTAAAACAAAGACCCACAAGCCTGTTGCAGTTTCATATGCATATATCCATAGAAATAGTTCCAGATCCTGCTGGCCCAGTCAGCAGAAAGTTGGCAGTGCCTGTGCACTTGTAAGCTGAGAATCTAAAGTGAGTAGAGACTCCATATTGATTTCCTCCACTTCTTACACAGCATGATTCCAACCCATACATTCCTTACCTAGTAGCTGCAGAAGCTATATTTTAATATGTACTTCCAAATGCTATTTGATGCAACAGCTGAATTAACATTGGCATATTGTTTTGGCCATGGGCTTGTACGTTCAGGATAGGCAGCCACTTGGATCGTCCCTGGCGAGGTTTCTCAATTCATAGCAAATACTCTGGATGCTAGTACATGCTTCCTTTGTTGCCTACACTTTTACCCATCTGGTCCAATGGCGTTGTTCCCACTTACAAGTTGGTCAGACCATCTCACACATTGGTGCCAAGTGAATGTGGATTTAGGTGGACAGCTCCAAAAGCCAAATGCAATCTCTTCTGCAGGAAGTCTCTGCTCTGAAACAGCAGGACCACATTGGTGCCACGTGTTTCTTACTTGATGACATCTGTTAATGCAAATGCGCCAACAAAAATTCGTGTGTATGTTAAAAATGGAGTCAGCGATTGCTTGTGCATGCTGACAAGACAAGCAGCACTGTCTTATCTCTACACTGAAATTGCATAAGAACATATTATTTTCACATTATTTTTGTTACTGTTTTAAACCAGTTTTATTGCAGAGAATGGCACCAGGAAACAACATCAGTGTCAAATCAATCACTCACAGCCCAGTTCAAAAGCTGTGTCCTTACTTCCGGTGAATTTTGCTATTTCTTGATAAGTGAAGAACAGAATATGACGCAGTTTCATAGATTATGGGGTAACAGCTGAGTGAAATCAATCCTGAGTGGATTGATGTAAATCATCAAATGGAAAGGCTTGAATTTAAATCAGTTTTAATCAACTTTTCCATTTGTACTTCAGTTATTATCTATAGAAAGGCACATTCTTATGGGTTGATATAACAATTAAAATGTTGATTTACAACTAAATACAGCCTTTACATTAGATTCGGTACGTGTTTTTTACTATATAGGAGGGTAACTATAACATTTGTATTAATTATACATTTCAGTATGTTAGACAATGGTGAATGATTGATTGCTTATTTACTAGATAATTAACTTTTTGCTCATGATTTGTGTCCAGCTGCATAAGGATGGAAACTGGAATTTAATTAAACACACAAAACAGCATATAAAATATATTTTTATTAAAAACAACATTAGTGTTTTGGATACATAAAATTCTCTTAGCAAAATATGGTTCACATTTCAACTAAATTTATTAAAGGAGCAGAGGGATTAACTATTGTCAGTGAATTGAACTGACTATTTCAGGTCAGCCTTGGAAAATTTTCAAATCTGCCTAAGTGAAAGTGACTGGAACTTAAATTCCTACCATCTAAGTCTCCTGAAAATTAGACAGCATTCTCCTTAGTTAGTTAGGCTCTCTTTCAAACTTTTAAATCTAATAGATCTCATTTCCTTCCTCCTTGTTTTTTATTCATAGACAAAAAGACAAAATGTTCATGCTTTTTCAACTCCCAATTCATTTCCGAACTTTGAGTGAATTAGTCCAAGTGAAGAAAATATTCTTTCTGTGCCTGCAGAAGAGGCTACTGCTGTCAAAAGCTGATTTAGCATAAGAACATAAGAATGGCCATACTGGGTGAGACCAAAGGTCCATCCAGCCCAGTATACTGCCAACAGTGACCAATCCCAGGTGTCCCAGAGGGAGTGAATCTAACAGGTAATGATCAAGTGACCTCTGTCCTGCCATCCATCTCCACACTCTGACAAACAGGGTCTAGGGACACCATTCCTTACCCATTCTGTCTAGTTGCCATTAATGGACTTCAACAAACACTGGTTTCATGTGCTTAGCTAGTGACTTCCACCAGTTCAGTGGTGTGACTTTCTTTAAAACATCCTGCCTGAATGGTTCGCCTGCAGCCCATGTCATAACAGCATCTTCTTCAGCAGTTAGGCATCTACCCAGGTACTTTGGATTGAGAATATTGGCAAGAAAATGAGATGGAGTAAATGTTTGATCCATCTGTTTCTTTATTGCCTGCAATTTAACTTTGTTGTTAGGGATTTCTTTCTTCAACCTCTCATCCGAGTTCTTTGGAAGTTCTTTCCAAATTTCAAAAGCATCAGCAATACAGCAGCAATCTTTCAGAATTTTGTCCAAAGCTCTGGAAATAGGTTTTAATGTATTCAGCATATCTTTTACATTTCTCTTTAGTCCCATGTTGACTACTTTGGCTGTGATAGTTCCTTATGTTTTGTCATGTTTTTCTTCAAAAAATTTCATCAGAATAGGCCAGTTCTTAATAAATAGCTCAAAACAGTCAGTGATTGAATTCCATCGTAGATGTTGGGGAAGAATTAGTTTGGATCCTACTGCTGTCTTTGGTGAAGTTGGAACAAAGTGGTTGTTTTGGAATTATTTTGCAATTTCACCAACATTTTCCTTTATTTCTCGGGTTGTACTAAGCCTTTGGCGAAAAGATTCATCAAATGAGCACTGCACCCATACGTTATAAATTACAGTTTCCATATCTGCTTCTAGATTTCTTTTCATCTTTGCTACATTTGCAGAACTGTCTATAACCAAGCTACACATTGACACTTGAATTTTTGTTCTCTTTGTTATAGCTTACCCTGCTACTTTTTAAAAGTATTCTGTGGTATGGTTCTGTGTTTCTGCGACAACCAACCCCATCTTCAGTTGTTGCAGAAACACAACTGAAACAGAAACTGTGTGTACATTGCTTCACCCATCAAGACTCAGATTAATGGATTTCTCATCAATGTTTATTGCACACCATTCAATTTCTTTCTCATAAACTGTATCCAGCAACCTTACAGCAACTTCTGCTCTGTCAGGTGGACCATGTGAATGCAATATTTGTTGTGAAGGAGACGGCAGAGAGAATTTGTTGCATAAATGAACCAAGCAATCTTTTCATCTATGGAATCTTGCAGGAATCTGCTGTCCTGACTACAAACTTATCTGCCATTTTACTGGATGATGAAGAAAAGTCATATATACATATGTATAATATAAGGTAATTTGCTGTCTGACATATGTTTAGTTGCAGCACTGCTGCTGGTAGCCATTGCAGATGATGGATGTTCATAACCCGACATGTCTAAACTGGACCATGAAACAAAATGGCAAAAAAAAAGTCATTTTCATTCACTGGGTATTACTCAGTGCACTGCTTTTAAAACTGACATTGTTAATGAAAGATTCCTCCTACTGCAACTGTTTGTACCACTGGTTAAATGATATAATTTACTCTAAATGCAGTTTTATTGGGGAAATAATAAATAAATTGTACTGATTATCTAAATCTATTTTTATGTCTAGCAACATACCAAATAACATGAAAAATAGATTTAGATGTTAAAACTCATAAATGTCTAATAAAACTTGACTGGACAGGACATTTTTTCCTAAGATATGAGGTTATATTGAGCAAAACCCATCATTCTGGATGTCCAGCTAGAACAGTAATTGATAAAACATTCCCACAACAAACTAACATACCAATTATATTGTGATCTCAAACATTTTGAAATTCATAAAGTAAGTAACCCATCCAAAACACAAATTTATAATCACAATAAAAGTTATTTACTAGCACAATAAGCCATACTCGGTAGTGCACAAAAATGGTGCAAAAATAAGTTTACAAACCATTTGATCCCAATTGTTCAGCTATGTCCACATCAACTTGAAAGCCATTGCCTTCTGAGGAGCATTTTTCGTAATGCTTCATTCTGACAACCAGCCTTGCACCTCTGGTTGTCTTAGCTCTTTGTTGCACTGTTTTCCATTTGGCATGTCTTCCTTTTTTATCCATAGCTAGAAATGTCTTCAAAATATTCCCAAATAGAGTCTTTTTTATGATCTGCAGCCATGGCAGTTTTAATTTTCTCCCATTCCTAGGTGTTGAAATCAACATTAGAGGCGGTACTCTGAAGAATGTTGTCCTCTCTTCCCACAGTGTCCTGCTTTGTTCCCAGTGTTGCTCCTTTCTGGTTGTACAGTCTGTTCCTTCTCCCTCATTATGTAACTCCCTGCCCCACTCCTTCCCACAGGAAAACAAAAGAGCTAACAACAATCCAAGACTTCTGCCCATGTAACCCACATGCCTGTTGCACTGCAGCATTTTATTTCTTTAGACAGAGAGGGAGGCAGTTGAGAAATTAATGGATTTCTGCTTATCTCTCTGTCTATGTGCACATGCCAGGAGACAGAGCAAGACCATTTAATTGACATGTCCAGAACCATCCAGAAGCAAGGGCTCGTAGTTACTGAGCAGATTAGTGGTTTTCCATGAGCTGGAGAGTAAGTTTCCACAGTAGGTAGAATTATAAATATTCATAATTTGAGAACTGAGCTAATTGGAGCTCAGGCAGGGAAAAGTTATAAAATAGTAACATGAGACCACCCAGGTGGGCTCAGTGGGTGTTCCTGATGAGCTCCATGATGGTGACTCCTGGAGTCAGATCCTAGTTCCAGCTAGGGTTGCCAACTCTCCAGGCTTGTCCTAAAGATCTATATTCAATTAAATATTATGTCATGTGATGAAACCTCCAGGAATACATCCAACCAGAACTGGCAACCCTAGTTCCAACCTGTGTTGACTTTCCCAGTCTCTAGTACCCAGGAGATCAAGCCCTTAATACAGTACACGACCTGATATGCCATATTTCTAAAGCTTGATCAAAAAAATTAAATGTTTCCCTCAAGATTCTTTCTTTGCATAGAAAAGCAGCCTTTTACTCAAAGTTTTTGATAGAATTTTGATAGAATTCAGCATATTTATTTTTTTAACTGTTTTAAAAGATTATAAGACGTTTAGGCCTTAAGATATTTTGTATTGAATTCAGATTTCATTTTAAACAGGTTTATGTATTAAAAAGAGAAACTTCTTATAATTTAAATAACAAAATAAAAAACCCTATTTAAATTTTTAAAAAATCCATTTTTTTTCATTCCTGAATCATTCCAGTATCTACATGGTATAAGTGCGGATTAAAGCACAAAAGATAGGTAATCTCACTCCTCATCACCATCAGCACTTGGCTAGAACTATTAGAGCTTGATGTACCACAATAATTTAGCACTCTGCATGTAGTTCTTGGCAAAATACAGTGTAAATATGTGTATCTGAATATACTCTGTGCTTTAAAAAACACTTATTTTGGAAAGCAACTAGTCTTGAGCAATGTTCATGCAGTGATTGCTACAATGCAACTTCCATGTACATGCATATTTGTATATATATATGCAATATACATGTATGCAGTCCTATAATAGGGAATGCATTGCAGGAATGCTGGCATTCATCATTAGGGAACCTTCTCCCGTATGGTGACAGGATTTCAGGCATGACGCTGGTTCTAATAGACATTACCAATATCTGTAATTCAAACTCCACTGGTGCAAAAATATCTGTTGCTACTCAATCACTTTGACTCCATTACATTTGAGCTACAGATGCCTTTGGGGCTTTATAGTTAAATCTATGAAGGAATCTTCTGTTGATTACAAATCTTGACATATGTGCCAACAGTTGCTTATAAGTTTATCACAAAATAATGCTGTTTACATAATTTCATCTGTTGGTGCACTTAGTGTTTTGTTTAAAAAACCTAAATCAGTCTTCTTTCTTTAAAATGATTAATTTTAAAAATATTCATTTATTTTAGAATATATATATATATATATATATATATATGTGGGAGTTTTTATTTCCTCCTACCATTTGTGATATTTCTAGCAGATTTTTTCTACTGTTCATATTTCTCATCTTAAGTTAGTAGAAATGAAGGAGGAATTGCATCTAATGGTTAGAGCAGAGAGTGGGATGTGATCTTCTGTGTTTTTAGATCTGCCACTTCTTTTTTGTGTCACCATTTGTAAGCCCCTTCTAGTCGCCATGTTTCTGTTCACCCTTTTGTAAAATGACTAGATTAACACCTGTCTAATATTTGGAGCATTATGTGGTTCACTTAATGTTTTTTAAAAGCTGCTGGATGAAATAAGCTAGAAATGCAAAGTATCATTTAAAATATTACGCTTATGGTGTTATGCCCAGTCTTGACACTCAAAAATGTATTAATATTATTATTTACTACAGAGGAATTTTCCCTCAGACAGAAGGATACACATAGATGGAGCTGAATTATTATATATGATCAGACAAATTTTCCATCCACACTGCAGCATTTTGCCTGCTAATCTTTCCAAATGCCACAAATGGGTTACTCTGCCTATCCAGTTGGGTGACAGTTTCAATCAGTGTAATGCAGTCATGCCTTTGCACATTGACTGTCACTGCAGACACGTGAGATTAATGTGTGTCCTTTCATAACCATCATCTAGAACTCAAAATTCCTAGTATACTTATCTCTTGCTCTCACGTCTCTCTCTTTCGCTTTCTGCGTGTATGAGTGAGGGAGTGAGGAAATGTCTCAGGACTTTATCTTTAATGGAAATGTTACTGAATTAAATTAGCTGCTTAAATAAACATCAAATAAGTTCGCTTAGTGGAAGTGAGTTAATTTTTTCTGAATACTGGCTGAACAGAAAAGTGAGATTGTCTTGGTAATATTTATAATAACTATTCCATAGGAACAAATCATTTCTGACTAAAGAGGTGACTAAAAATTTTAGAGAAAGTCTGATACCTCCCAACACTGAGATATATGAAAGCCACAGCTGGTGAGATCCTCTCTTCTTGTCAATCACCTTTGAACATGGGGGGGTCCTAACTTTTCAGCGAGGGTCATGCATCAAAATACTGTCTTGGAAGTTGGATTGTGAACTCTTTGGGGGGGGGGACAATCTTTTTTCCCCTGTGCTTGTACAGCACCTAGCGGAATGGAGTTCTGGTCTATGACTGAAACCCCAAAGTGTACCACAATACAGAGAAATAATAATCATAACACATCTTCATAACACACTGACATGATTTCAATGCATAGTTTCCCTCTCCAGGTTGCAGTGAGCAGTGCTATTTAGAACTTGTGGGTGGAAATTGTATTACTCATTCGAGTATCTCTCCTTTGAACCCTAAAAATTAAGCCTGGATAAATATATGCTAGGTCAATGCAGCCTCTCTCCTTTGCCCAGTTAGCATTCAGTGTATATTCTCAGTTGGTTTATGATGTCGTTTTTAAACAACTCCAAGTGATAGTGCACCCATAAAATGACTCAGGGCTTGTCTACATGAGGACAGTCTAGAAAGTGAAGATGAATCAACTCAGAGTGTAAAGTTAATGTGCAGACACTAAAGAAAATCAAGCTCCCGTGTGGATATTCTCATTAAGGAATAAAGTGTCCTTGGTGCACTGTAGCTTAATCCTCCTCCAACATAAACTAATCCAAGTAGGATTAAACTACAATGAACTAAGGCCATGTTAGTCCTGAATGAATGTTTCCTCAGGGGGATTTAACTTGTTTAATTTATGGATATTGACTTCACAACTGTATTTGATTTGTCTTAACTTTCCTCAGTGTCCCTGTGTAGACAAGCCCTCAGTGAGCATCCATTTAGAAATGGCAGTGGTTCCGATTTTTACCTATCATAAAGAAAAGTTAGCAATGTCCAGGGTAGATCATGGGAGATTGAGTAGGGAAAATGTTCTCCATTCAATCAAAAGTTGTCTTCTCTGACCTTAGCTCAGTAGGAAGAAAAAAGTGTGAATTACTCTTTCAGCCTTCATTAAAAACACAGGCATAATTTGACTTCTGTATTTGATGGGGCAGCTCTAGTCAGGCCAATGGAGCTGCATTGGGGGGGGGAGGGGCAAATTCTACATCTGCCCGAGGCTTACAGTTTATGGGGGGCAATGCCCTCTCCCCCCCGCCCACACACAAACCATGCCGTGATTAAAAACATAATGCATGTGGCTGAAATAGACACTGAAACAGTTTGTCAGTTACATCCCATAAGGCTAAGAAAAGGCAAGGACTTTGCACTTGTCTGAAAGATTACAAGGAAGGTGATAAGCATTAATATCTCCAGTGAACTCATTTGATTCCTTGGAGCATTGCTTATTGAAGCTAAGTGTTCTGTTCCCATTAATTACTTGTAAATTGTGTTTTGCAACCTTTTTTTTTTGCAGAAAGCCGTGGTTTTCAAACTGGGGTATGCGTACCCCTAAGGGTACTCGAGCTCTCATCGGGGTACACATGAAAAATCCTGTAATGGCAGACAACGCATCATGTTATCCCTTACAGACTTTTTTTTTTCTGTTTTCATAGATATATTATGATTATTTGAAAAGGGGTACACAGCTAAAAGAGTGTGAAAACCACTGGCATAGAGCAATCCATCAGAGAGATGCTTTGCAGTTTGGACACCAACAACCATATTTTCAAAGGTGCCTCAGTCCAGTCTCAATTGGTTCCTGTGCAGGCTTGCTTATATAGGTTACCTGTGTGTACAGTTTTTGTGTTATAAAAATACACATGTGCATGACTAATTTAGGCCTGGTTGTAAATGTGGTTTGCATATGCACATTGTCGTTTGCACATGCACAAGAAACGAAAAAAAAATTATGGGTCCGATTGTTTTTGTGTGCGTTATTTAATATAGGAAAAAATAAAAACTTGCCACATTTGAAATTTTGATATAAATAGAAGGGAGCTGGCTACTATAGAAAAGTAGATTCTATTTTGCATAGTTTAACATATTTCTGAGCTAAGTTCTGGAGGTTTACATTTGGTTGTGGTTGCGGATCATGTAGTAAGTAGATAGAATGCAATTTAGTATTGAGATATTTGATTATACCTGCAGTGCCAACCGTTAGACAAATCCTGATTTGATTCTCATCCTAAATCAGAGGTAATTTTGATACTGGAAGATTTTCATCAAGATGTTCTGAATATAATCACACTTCTGTGAGCCTACATTCATTTGACAAACTTTCATGATCTAATTGACTGAGCATAAAACTGGGAGCAAAAACCTATTGTTCTGACTCTGGCTATGCCACTGATTGGTGTTGGGCTTGCGCAAAACATTTAGGCTAAGATCTTCAAATATGTCTAGGGGCATTAGGCACCCACATCTCATTGAAGCTCATGGGATTTTTGCATTGAGGCTCCTTTGAAAATCCCAGTCTTAAAACCTGGGCCTCAATTTTCCCCACTTGTTAAATGATGATACCCACATCTTTCTAAAGCCAATCAAATCCTTGGGTGAAAGGTGCTATATAACTTCCAGCTGGTATTAGCAATTCAAAGTTTTATATGAAAAAGGTCCACAATTATGCCCTCACTTGTGTGAAATCTATTATTTCTTTACATTTAAGCCGCTGTTGCCTGTGTGATTATTGGGGCTGCTCAGTGCTACAGTATACCTAAAGTGCCAGTACTGTGCCAGATGTACCATGAGTCAGAGGCAAGGACTGAAGTGCTTCAGCAGCTTGGCCTGCTAGGTGCTAGCCCTAGTGGGCCCCATTAGCCACTCAGACACAGGGCTAAGTGAAAAGGGAATTTTACTAGGGCTGGCAGGAGAGGAAAAGGTTGCAAACACCCTTGGGGCAGAGGCTTAAACAGTTACAGTTCAAAGTGAGCAATAGCGTTTCCTGTTTGGTCCCCTGCAGCAGTCAAATTGAGAGTCAGGGTCCTCAGGCCTAGCGCCTCGGTAGCTCTCTTCAGTTCAGTCTCTATTCAAGCAAATAGGAGCAGGTTTCCAGGCCATGCTCAGTTAGTGTGTCTCCTTGGGGCTCCTCTGCACTGGTCCCCTGCCCAGCTGCTGCAGCTCTACCATCCAGACCTGCGTTCAGCTGAAACGTCCAGCAGTAACAGCCTGTTCCACACACGGTTTTGCAAGCAGTTCCTGGGATTTTTCCTCTCTGCATACAGCTTTGCCGCAGCTCCTGGCTAGCTGTGGTCAGCCACTGATTCCCTAAAGGAGCCAAGCACTTCCTAGTTCAGAACCCTTCACCTTCCCTGGCCAGTGGGGAGGGCTGATGGGAAACATAGCCCTTGTTTAGCAGAACCATCACACTTGCATTGGGATTGGAGTTCAGTGGAAAGACAGTCATCCACAGTAGGTGGATGGTGGTGGGTCCCATTAGGAGTCCAATGCAGAGATTTTACCCCTCTTATCAACAGAGGCAAATTAGAGAAGTCACTGGGCATATGATCCAGGGAAAAGATATTTTGCTGTCATCACCAACAGAGGCATTTCCGAGCCCTGACCCCCGGTGATGGAGCGCCTGTGATTTTAGCCCCACGGTGGTAATGTGGGCTGTGGGCTAAGTGCATAGGTCTCTTTTGAAAATGGAACATAGGAACTTTAAAAAAAATACCCTTAATCTTTATAAAGTAATTTGAGATCATAATATCTGTTCAATAGGAATCCATGATTTAAGATTTTGCACAATATCCAGATATTTTTCTCTTGTATCTACCAGTTCAGGTCTTAATTCTTTTTCAGTTTAGGACTTTTTCAAATCTGATAGACGGTGTTTGTCACTGTAAAGTTACAAAAAATTCTGTTCTAGTTCAGTGCAGTTAATTATTCAAAGTATGGGACGCCTTAATCAAGATTCCCACATCAACATTCCAGGTGCAACAATAAATGCAGAGAGTTTTGAAAAACTACAGTATGTTAAAAGGGGCAAATTCAAAATCAATCAAAGGAAATGCTTTTTCACACAACATATGATTAGACTATGGAACTCATTGCCACAGGATGTTAATGAGGCCAAAGTTGTAGCAAGAATAAAAAAATGGACATTTAGATGGATAAATAGAATATTCAGAGTTGTTTTAGTTAATGATTAAAATATTGGAAGAGATACTAAACCTCATGCTTAGGGGTTAAACCAATCTCTAACTAGTAGGGATGAGGAGGTTTATTGCACCTTCCTCTGAAGCCTATGGTGCTGGCTACTGTTGGAGACGAGATATTGGAGTATGGTATGGTAATCCCTGTTTCTAAATGCTATACAAGCATTTGAAAACACTGGAATAATGCCAACTTCTGCCCTGGCCTGTGCATGCAGAATTCCTGTTCGATAGTAATCGTATTTAAAAAACTGTTTAGAATTCTAGAGAGAATTAAGGATTCTGAGATGCTGAGACTCACTTTAAAGTTTGGGAAAAGTTCAAGGAGGGACAAGAGATTTTTCTTTTAGACAAATTGGTTTATGTATTGATTACCTGAGTGCTTATTCTGTTAACATCTGTTGCTAAGATACAAAATAAAAAGGACAGATCTACAGCACTGTGAAAAGTGACTGTAAAAAAGGCTTTGTGAGTTCCATATTTGTTTCTCAATAACTTCCTTGTCAAATGGGCTTTTGTATGAATGTGCATCAGTTCACATGTAAAAGGTTGTTTTTTCTAACTGTCAGATCAACCTGGTGTGATAGATGTGGAGCTGCTCTGTAATAACGTATGGATACTCTTTGTTGGCCTGGTTATTGGGATATTTACTCTCTGAATGTATGCATGTATGTCTGGAGAAGCTAGTCCTGGTTAGGTTCCATCACAGGATAGTAGCGCTTTAGGTAAGATAGACATGAGTGAAGAGTATTGTTTAAAAATCCTTTTTTCTTTAATGCTTTGTTCCTACTGCTAAAATAAACAATATTTTAAACAGATTATCTGATCACTACATTCACCACTGATCACAGACTCTGGAAGGGAAGAACCACCGGGGTTCAAACACAGGGTAACAACGGTGGATACACATGGTGTTGTAGCTAAAGGACCCCTGTGTAAGAGTGGGAGAATTGTGGAATTCCATCCAAGAATAGGCAAAGGCATGAGGCCTGACACCTGAGGGGGGTGCACGCTGAGAGACCACAAAGGGAGCAGAGGTACACCAACACATTACTGTTTTCAGAAGTTCTTATGTGTATTTCTATTTGATGCTTGTCCAATGGCTTTTGCCAAGAGATTGAAAAAAACAATGCATGAATACAGC
Source organism: Mauremys mutica (assembly GCF_020497125.1). Lineage (NCBI taxonomy): Eukaryota > Metazoa > Chordata > Testudines > Geoemydidae > Mauremys > Mauremys mutica. Next base: position 20,777,352 of record NC_059072.1, read on the forward strand.
TCCAGTATACAATAGGCCTTGATTCAGTCCGATGCCGAGAACATCTGGAGGGTGGCCTTTTCATCAGTTATTTTCAGAGGAAGTGGATGGTAGTCAGGGCACCTCTGAAGAAGCTCGGCATGGGTCTGGATCAGATCCTAATCGATATCCTAAAAATCTGAATCACTTTTACTTGGGGGGAAAAAAAGTAGGTGCACATGCAAAGTAAACTTACGATTTTAAGTGAGGTAGTTCACTGATGGAATTGCAGACTGTTGGTGAAGTTATTCTTTGAAAGCATTACAGAGTCTTGACGTAAACCGTTCTTCACAAATCCAGAATATATTGATAGCAGCTGGAACCTGGGTATAATGAAATAAGAGCCTGTAAAAGACTGGCTGGCATGAATTAGTAATGTGAAAATGTAAGACTTGGGAAAGGATACTGTTGGTTATTTGGTATCCTAATAGGCAGACATTGTCTTCCACAGAGGAATTAAAACTTTCTGCTTAAACACTGAGTTCCGTCGAACGCATACAATGATACTTTGAAACTTGTTCACTGAAGTTGTCTAGAACTGTTGAAATTCATTACTATTTCTGTCCTCTTTTTAAATGGCATAAAATATCTTTTTACAGAAAAGCCTTCCTCATGCTACTTTGTACCACAACTGTGGGATCATTGGTGGAACAATTCCAAAAAAAGCTAAAGACAGTACATCTGTCTGCTATCTGTCAATCAATCAATCAATACATTCACATATTCTTCCCAATGTAGCTGTGAGCCTATAGCATTTGCTTCTTTTCTTTTTTCTTTGTATCCATATATCTTTTTTAAAAATTCTGTGAAATGGACTATAATGCTCCTGAACTTTGCCGAATTGAACCCCCGTGGAAAAAAGTGTTCTTTATAGCCAGAAAACTGGTACAGCATGGGCATCAGAGTGCAGTCTTCACTATTCTTCCTCACCAATGTCCCTCCACACTGTTCTTGAGGAGCTGTGTTTAGAGATAAAAGGGTAGTTCACTGTCTGGCTCGATTCTCTGCTGGTGTAAATCTGTGTAACTCCCTTGAATTCAGAGGAGTCACGTCTGTTCATGCCAATTGGAGCTCTGCATCAGCAAAGATTGCCATTTTATATTTGTATATAAACTTTTCCACAGGGACTCATTAGTTGGTTTACTTAGTAAAGTGTTAAAAGATTTTGTGTCATTAATTAGGAACTACTTTTTCAAAGCAAATCCAGGTAGAGCGGTGAGGAAAGCTTCTTTAATTCTATGCTTATATAGACCCTATAACTTTTCACCATTATTAGATTTCTATTCTGTGCAATTTGCAAACTGTGTTTAATGAGCAAGCTACAGTTCTAGCTTACCAGCCACCAGAAACTCCATATGCAGTAGTGCAGAGCATCCCAGACTAGTCTGAGAACTTGAATCAGCTGTTTATCTCACTCTTTCTCTACCAAGCATTGTTCGGCGGTGCAGCAGTAAATTGAAATGTAAATGTTTTGAAATTTGCTTTTGTCCTCATACAGGACAAAAAGTCAAAATACTGAGATTTTCCATGGAACAGAATAATTTGGATTCAGAAATATCAATATCTTTGTTTTGGTTATTAAAATGAATTGAAACATTTTTGTTTTGGGTCAGTTTGACATAAAACTATGCTTGCTTGAGCTGCTGTGGTTGCTAAAGGAATCTGATCCTATGGGCAGGGCTTCCTGGCCAGACTGCATCTTCTTTGATACAGTGTGATCATTTGACACCCAGGATGCACCGTGATGGTTCAACCAGAAGGCAAACCATGGTGCATCATGGGAGATATAGTGCATCCAGGGAAGTCCAGCGATAGAGGAAAATGGGAGCACGAGGCACCTGAATTACAACCCCTGGTGGTTTTGGGTGAAACAGATTTCACGTGTAAGTGACCCAAAATGAAACATTTCAGTTCAGTTGAAAAACTGATGTATTTTGACTCGGGTTGACTCCACCCAAATCAAAATATTTCTTTTTGAATTTCCCAACAGAGAATGAAAGAAAAATTCAGCAAAATCAAAATTATACAGTGGGAAATTTTGATTTTGCCAAAACTGCATTGTATGTAAAAATAACTAAATAAATATGTAACATGTAAACAAAAAATTCCTAACCAGCTCTAATATTAACTAATATACAGGGGAGGAGGTTTCTCCAGAGTATAACAGAATCTGTAAATCTGTTAGCAAATTATATATTAGATACAACTCTATATTAGACATTAAGGTTGGGATCATTGACTCCTTCAGTTATTTTATGCCTTGAAGCATGAAATATAATTACCTTTAATTTGTATTTACAGGTTTTATTGGTTATGAAATTATACAGACCCTTTAAAATCCATACACTTTTTAAATTTGATTATGGCTCTTTTGATTTGATGATGGCCTAAAGGGGAAAATTCTATAGATTTATTATAATCTGTGAGCCATATTCTCATTGTAATTTGGAGAAACTTCAGCTACAGTTAATGGATATACTCTGGATCAGGGGTCAGCAACCTTTCAGATCTGGTGTGCCGAGTCTTCATTTATTCACTCTGATTTAAGGTTTCGCATGCCGGTAATACATTTTAACGTTTTTAGAAGGTCTCTTTCTATACATCTATAATAGCTAAACTGTTGTATGTAAATTAAATAAGGTTTTTAAAATACTTAAGAAGCTTCATTTAAAATTAGATTAAAATGCAGAGCCCCCCAGACCGGTGGCCAGGATCCAGGCAGTGTGAGTGCCACTGAAAATTGGCTTGTGTGCCGCCTTTGGTCATAGGTTGCCTACCCCTGCTCTGGATTTACACTGGTGTAACTGTGGTCAGAATGTGGCTCTGTGTGTATGGATTTTTTGTTTATGGGATGCATAAAGCAGTATCCCATTGATCATGGTTTGTCTTAGAGTTTCTAGCAAAGACAATGAGGAACAGCAGAATATGGCTGGTGTCCATTTTGCTAATAAACACATTTAATTGTTTGATATTTTTATGGCAGCAGTTCACAAATATCCCCAATCAGGATTATAGCCCTGTCATGCTACATAGTATGTAAAAAAAGTAGACAGTGGAGCTGGGAGTGAATTTTTCATGAAACATTCCGATCTGTTAAAACTGAAACTGTTCCAAAAACAGGTTCATGTTTGAGTTTCCTGACTCAAAAAAAAAAAAAAAGTTCACAAAACAGTTCTGAAATGGTTGAAATATTTAATTTAAACATTTCTGTAAAGAAAATGTCCAGTTTCTGGTTTGAATTGACTTTCTGTTTTGAAATTTTAGCTAATTAGACAGGGGGGAAAAAAGATTGAAACATCTTAGAAATATTGAAATGAAATATTTTGATTGACCTAAAATGAAAATAAAAACTTTTGGTTTGCAACTATTTTTAAGATTTTGACTTGTCCTGTTTTGAGAAAAATTTCCCAGGACCGGAAAACCATTTCCTGCCTAGCTTTAATAGACAGAGACGCTGCCCCAATGAGCCTATTGTCTGTGAAGATAAGAAATATAAAAAGGTAGGGAGTGGAAGTCAATGCATCACATACTATGTGTATATACCTTTGTTATGTTTTATTTGTTTCGTAATCTGCAGAAAAATTATCCTGCCTGCCCCACCTCTGTGAAAGACATCATTTAATAGTAGTTTAGTCTAGTGAAGTCTCATAGAACTAAAGCTTCGCTATTTTCAATTACTAGAATGCCATGCATTAAGTAATACATCCTGAATTACACTATATCTAATAAAATTGAACTACAGTTTTCAAAATACACGAATGAAGTATTTATCATGTATTATACTTTGTTCTTGTTGCCATTCATTTGGCTGAACCCTGCAACTACTTGCTAATATATATAGTGTTTGCTATATTTCAGGGGTCAGCAACCTTTTAGAAGTGGTGTGCTGAGTCTTCATTTATTCACTCTGATTTAAGATTTCACGTGCCAGTAATACATTTTAATGTTTTTAGAAGATCTCTTTCTATAGGTCTATAATATATAACTAAACTATTGTTGTATGTAAAGTAAACAAGGTTTTTAAAATATTAAAGAAGTTTCATTTAAAATTAAATTAAAATGCAGAGCTCCCCGGACTGGTGGCCAGGACCCGGGCAGTATGAGTGCCACTGAAAATCAGCTCGCGTGCCGCCTTTGGCACACGTGCAATAGTTTGCCTGTCCCTGCTACAGTTAGTAAGTTCCACTGACACTTTTGCAGGATCTGGCCCTTGTGCAAGTAATTTTGTTATCCCAGTTAATGGGGGAGAAGTGAGAAATAAAGATGAGAAGTTTTATTTTTTTCCAAACTTTCTTGAGTTGCTTTTTTCCCCAGATTGTTCATAGTCTTCATATTGAAGGTCTGAATATTTCTCACACCAAGCTAGTAACCATTGCAAGTGTTCTGTTATTGAGTATCACCCTTAGAGGACTCAACAAATCAAATTGATTTTCATTGTTAACTCCTCTAGCCAAGTCGCAGTTATTGACCTTCCTGCAATTTAAATAATCTAAGAGATCATAAATTCTGCATAGGGATCAGCTTCATTACTTTATAGTATCATCAGTTAATCTTAATTTTATGTGGCCTTTTAAGAATGGTCTTGAACAGACAAATTTCAGATCACAATTCACTGAATAACAAGTCAGGTGCTTTTTATGGGAGACAGACAATCTCATGATGCCTATCATTACAAATTGGCACTCTTTCCGCCAATGTGATTGCTGATATGAAGAGAAACAAGTTAATAATAGTTGATCCAGCAACTACATCCACTACTGTGTTGTCTGTGTTTGAGATGAACTGTGTAAGTATTCAGTAGGGTAAAGGGTGGTGATTTTCCCTAAGTAAAAGTTCCTCATTCAAGATTCAAGATATGTTTACATCTAGAGATTTGTTTGCAAGCATAATGTTGCCTTAAATTATTCTTCCAAAAATAACTGGATAGGGTTGCCAACTTCGTAAACTTTAAAAACCAGACACTACAGCAGGAGTTCTGGAGCCTCCCCTGCCCCATCTCTTTCGCCCCAGGGTGGGATATGATAGAGGTCTATAAAATCATGACTGGGGTGGAGAAAGTAAATAAGAAAGTGTTATTTACTCCTCATAACACAAGAACTAGGGGTCACCAAATGAAATTAATAGTAGCAGGTTTAAAACAAACAAAAGGAAGTATTTCTTCACTTCACAGAACACATAGTCAACCTGTGGAACTCTTTGCCAGAGGACGTGGTTAAGGCCAAGACTATAACAGGTTTCAAAAAAGAAGTAGATTCATGGAGGATAAGGCCATCAATGGCTATTAGCCAAGATGGGCAAGGATGGTGTTCCAAGCCTCTGTTTGCCAGAGTCTGGGAGTAGGAGGCAGGGGATGGATCACTTGGTGATTGCCTGTTCTGTTCATTTTCTCTGGGGCACCTGACATTGGCTGCTGTTGGAAAACAGGATACTGGGCTCAATGGATGTTTGGTATGACTCAGTATGACCATTTTTATGTTTTTATGACCTTTACCCATAAAGGACTCATTTCTACCTATGCCATTTGAAAGCTTGACTAGTCGCCTGTTAAAAAAGTTAAAGTCAGCTACTAAACCAGTTACTGCATATCTATCTATCTATCTATCTATCTGGTGTGCATGGAATGATAATCAATCAGGTAAGAAATGCTGGGGTAATTCATTCTTAGGGCAATGATTGTCATAGGAATGAAAATGGCAAAATTATAATGCATTCTTGTCACAGATTGTAATGAGAATAGAAAATGGCACAAATTTTATTCACTACAGTGACAATTGTAAGACCGTTACGAGAACAGAAGAGAGCATAAATTCTGTGAGCTTTCTAAAATGCAATCTCACTGTTATCCTCAGATGCCGTTTTCCAGGTTCTCTAGATTGGCATCATTTAACACAATACAGTGAATTTCCTGCAACTCCACTCAACCATCCCCTAGTGCCTCATTACACATATGCCCACTTTTTAATAATATAATTTGACTTTTTTTTTTACAAGAAGGCATATTTTTGAAAAATATTTTATACAATCCATTGTAGAAAAATGCAGTGTAGTATGACAAGGCACCCAAACTAATTATAGAGACTATATACCAGGGGGTAGTCGATAGGCAGTCCACGGGCCAAATCCAGACCACCAGATGCTTTTGAACATACCTGGAAATCTTTTTATTTACTTATTATGATCGTTATTAATTTTTTAAATTATTTTCTCTGGAGTCTTGACCTTGACTATACCTTCACCAAGAAATTTGGACCTCGACAAAAAAAAATCTGCAATATACTGCATTAGCTTGGGGACAGGGTTCTGGATGACTGTAGCTGACATACTGAACTCTCTGCACACTTCTGTGTAGCATTTAAAGATGACAAAGTAAGTCTCGATCTGTAATAAATGTCTGATATTTAGTAGTGCTGGGAGTACTTTAAAGACTATCCATCAAGTCTCTGATACAATTTTAAAGTACCTAGGCCACAATATGAGTGTTTTTGGGGGGATTTTCCAGTAATTCTGAATATAAATTTGAGTTTATTTGCTGATGGATTAGAAGAAAGAAAACTGTACTAAATGCACATACTTTGGGTGAAGTGGACTCACTGTTCGAACATAGTGATTAATACTGATTCATTTTCAGAGGAAGATCTTAAATATTTATTTTAAAACATCAATTCTCAGCCTCTTGTTTTGTCAGACATTCAGGTTTTGTAATATGTTCACAATGGCATGCTTATCAAATCTGTCAAGCAAACATGCAACTTCTTACGGCTTTCATCAGGTTTCAAAGAGGAAGCTCTCAAAGCAGATTAGCTAGTTCTACTGATGTAGGATTTCTTAAGCTGTATTATTGCCATAGTTACTGCTGACATGTTATATAAAATAAATTGCTTATTGATGCATAAAGGCCTGGCAGAGCAGCAGTATCGTTAAAAAAAATCTCTGCATTTCTCTCAGCATGCTCACCACTGGTAGGGTAATTTTAAAAGGCTGCATTTTTTAGACTGGAGATCTGTCAGTTGAGTATTTTAGTGATATGTTAGCTTTTGCCATGATCAATTTTTGGGCAATTTTATTTACTGTTATGCCCATTAGTGTTTGTCTTTGAGCACTGGAGGATTACCCTCATTCTGGCAGGTCTTGGATTAATTATTTCACCCTGGATCTTACACACTAAGACATTTCTACCCAAGATGTGGTACATTTGATATGTTGATTCTTCTACTAAGAATGTTGATATCCTGAATCAGCAATTCCTGCTATACTTTGTCTGTTAGAGCATTTCACTGGATTCAGTTGGCAAATCTGTTACCTAAAAGGGAAGTTCAGAACCAGTAGCAGCCAACAGTTCATGTATGTATTTAGTAAAGCTTTAGCCACCATTACTTATGTCACAAAATATTTAGTTTGTTTGGATTTGCTATCTTGATTGTCAGTGTCTTTAATGAAATTGTCATCTTTAAACGGTTATTAAAACTGATAGCAATAGTGTACTGTTAAGATAACTGCTGAGCAATGATTTGTTAAAATTACACTTCATAGTTATTTATAAACCTAAACAAAAGTACATTGACAGTACAAGATGCAGTGCATGATGCAGACTGATCAGGAAAATACTCCGTGTCACAGATACATTCAGCTGTAATACCAAGTATTGCAGATGTGCATTTTTTAAAAAATATGACTCAAACATTGTTAATAAGAGATACATACTGGAGTAGTGGATATCTTCTACATTGTCTAGTTCATCTCATTAAGGAACCTTTACAGATTTACTTTAAAAGATTTATAATAACAAAATGCTGAGTTCCTAAATCCGCATAAAGTTTGAAACTTTCTGGGCTGCAGATCTCAGACCTGGAGTCAGTTACTCTCTCTCACTCATGCTCACACTCAAACATGCACAGTTTATGGTATATGATCATATAATGTTAGGTGTACAGGTGCATTTAGCATGAAGTCTTAATGATGATGAACCCACTGTTCCTGTAACACTATTTCACTTCAAATCAGTATTTCTGCAATGCGTTACCTAACAAGATTTGACAAAACTTTCCTTTTTCCCCCTATCTTCTTTTACATAATTTAACTTATTTAAATGCCCTGGCCATGAATTAGCTTCTTTTGCTCTGTATTTATTATTGTTTTCCATGCCTTGAAATGTGCACTGAAAAAATGTAGTAAAATGGGTTGCAGGTAGTCTAGGTGCACTTTAATTTGATAAATTACAGTTGTGCATTCTCCTAAAATTCTATTTGAGTTTATAGCTCTTTATTCATTGTTAAGCTACAGCATTTTAGTCAGGGATATACAAGGCTCACCGTACAAACAGTGTGTTCCCAGAAGAGTGTACTATCTAACAAGAGAGATGTAACGTAGACAGGATGCACTGGGAATACCAAGAGAGAGGCAATTACCATGATTTTTATTTCATGTTAACATTTTTTTATTCTTATGATTTTACTTAGGTGTCCTCGCCCGAACAACACATTTCTAAAGAGACTAGTGAATGTAACAGTGCCTTTTGTGAATCCAGTTACTATTTTGGGCTACATTTTGACTTCAGCTATAGCTTTGAACAATGGGTGGTGCATAGACTGCACCATCCTAGGGTACCCCCAAAAAGCATTATGAATGAGAGAGACAGCCCTCTGAATTACAATTCCCTCTCTGCTCCCCCATGTAGCAATCTGCATGGTACTTGGAGGAAGGAGCACAGGTTGAAGGAGGGAAGAGTTTAGAGGAAGCCCCAGGAGGTTAGTCTAACTGCATGTGGCATGAATGCTAAGTGCAGTTGCAGCACCTCAGTAAATAGATCTCTTAATAAAGAGCCAGATTTACAAGCATGGAGTCTTCTCATGATAGTACCCAACATGCAATATATGAAACACCCCATTATTCTGAAGGGAAAGGAAGATCATAGTAATTTGCTGTCGGCCCATAACAGCACCAAAGTGTGACACACCCTGCACTGGCTCAGCTGTGCTGGCCAATGAATAGGGAAGGCAGATCCAGTGATTCCATGCTCCTTCCTGCCAAATGCTCACTCTTCCTTGCCCACATGCTCTTGGGAGAAAGTAAGAGGGTGTGTAGGCCCACTTATTTGTGTGCACCCCGCCCACATACGGGCAACGGGATGGATGGAATTACCTGTCTCTATACGTAAGCATGATTTGGGTACCTGAGTACTGGAAATATTGCTCTAAGTCCTCAATTTTGAGAGGTACGAAGCACTGATAACTTCCTATATGGAGGATTGTAGGCTCAGCCCTTTGAGTGATTATTTCCGATGTATTTCAATTGCATTTGAAGCAGAGGTGGTAAATTCATCCTGCAGATAATCTGAAAACAGTGCAGTAAAAATCCAGCCTCTTCAGTTGTCATTTTAGATATTGTTAGGGAATGACTGCAGCAGAGCACTGTCCTTCAGTACAAGCTACTGTAACAGCAGTTGTGCATCCAGATTCTTTCAAATACAGATTCTTCCGGGGCATAATGCAAACTGCTTTAATGTACAAACATTTACTTGTCTACCATGGAAGCTGCTTCCAATTCTGCCCTTGAACACAGATGTGAACTTTCCACTCCATTGCCTAGAGATGTGTTTTCCAAGACAGCCACATAAATGGTTCATTTATAGGCATGTGTATATTATCTTAGTGTTGAAAGTTTGGGGATTGATTATACAGACGTTAGTGTGGATATGATGATTCTTGTTATGTTTTGGAATTAATTTTTAATCCTCCTTTCCTCCTATCTGCAATTATGATCTTCATAGTATTCTGTTTTGAAGTATCTATGTCTGCTACTCTACAAAAAAAAGTCATTTACCAAGGCATCTGCAGTCTGTGGTATTGATTTAGCATTTTTAGCAGCTGTTGGTTGATATATTTATTGAATTCTTACCCAAGTCGATGCTTATTTCAGACTCAAATAATTATCATAAAGACAAAAATATTTTATTTTTATTTTAAATGGCCTATGGAGCTGAATTTGAACATGTTTACTATTTGTATTATGATAGCACCTAGAGACCCCAGCTGGTATCATTCCGGGAATGTACCTACCATTAAGACTTTCCAATCTAAATAAAGTATTCTTATCCCTATTTCACAGATGGAGATCTGAGACAGAGAATACTCAAGGTGACACAGGAAATCTGAGGCAGAAATAGGAATTGAACCCATTTTCTGATGTCTCATTCAGTGCTTTAGCTACAAAGCCAGCCTTCTTTTGATTTACTTGTAGTAACTCTCCTGTGTATCTTTTTAATCATTTCCCCTTGATTCTCAAAATGGGCAGGGGGAAGGAGAGATAGCTCAGTGGTTTGAGCTTTGGGCTGCTAAACCCAGGGCTGAGTTCAATCCTTGATGGGGCCATTTAGGGATCTGGGGCAAAAATCTGTCTGGGGATTGGTCCTGCTTTGAGCAGGGGGTTGGACTAGATGACCTCCAGAGGTCCTTTCCAATCCTGATATTCTATGATTCCATGAAGAGTTGGAGAAGTCCTGCTAGGTTATCTAGTCCATTCTGCAGCTTTGTAGAAAAGTTCACCATTGTATTATTTTCTAGTGTTCTGTCCAGTTCAATTGTAAATAACCTAAGAAGAAATTAACACAGCTTGAATTGAGAAAATGATGATGTGGGCCTTTAAAATCGAAGACCAGAAGACATACCATAAAAATAAAGTTACAGAGGATTTCATTTTGGAAGGATGATGGGGTGTGTGGGCATAGTCCAATATATGTGGCAAGAGATAAGGGAGCAGAACCTCAGCTAATGTTAATCAGTTTAGCTCCATTGACTTCACTAGAGTTAAGCTGATTTATATCAGCTGAGGATCTACCCCAAAAATACAGTCTGGTTCCCACAATTAAAAAGGGTGTTGGCAATTGGAAAAGGTTCAGATAAGAGCTACAAGAATGATTTGTGATTTGGAACTTGTCTTACAGTCAGAGACTAAAGGAGTTCAATCTACATGGTTTAGAAGAGAAAGTTAAGTGGTAACTTAATAAAAGTCTCTAAGTAGCTACATAGAAGGAAGATTTCTGATAGTTGGCAGCTCTTTACCCTAGCAGAGAAAGGCATAACAAGATCTACTGGATTGGAACTAAAGCTAGACAAATTCAGACTAGAAATATGGTGCAGTAGTTTTACAGTGGCAATAATTAACAATTGGAGCAACTGACCTCAGGATATGGTGGATTCCTCTTCACTTGCGATGTTTATATAAAATTGTATGTCTCTTGAAAAGATCTGGGCTAACTCAGCCACAAGGTATGGGTTGGATGCAGGAACCTGTTGGTGAAATTCTATGGCCTGTGTTATGCAGGACGTCAAACTAAATTATCATAATTGTCCTTTCTGGCCTTAAACATTATTAAACCATGAAGGGTTTTTGTTTTTGATTTACTGCTAAATTCTTCATGAGAAAATATTATATATGAGTAATTGGTTGAAGATGTGGGGAGAGTAAATCTGTCTGGTGATGATTAACAAGAAATTTGGAACTATAAGAAAATTTCAAAATAATTTTGCAATAACCAATGAGGGTGAGCTAACATAGCATTTGACTGGTAAGGCTCTTCTGTTGATTGAGGTCAAGGGGGATTAGAACCACTGGGACCACTGAGCCCTCTGTCCCACCAATCTGGGTTGCGTCTTGCACTGTGATGCTATGTCAAGCTACAGACCTCTGAAAAATACTATTTACAGAGACATCCACAGGCAGGGACACACCCAACTACATGAATTACCTCCCAGCCACTCATGAACCAACGATAGAGAGACTTCAGCCAATTCCCCCCAGCTGCCCAGTCTTGCACCCTAGGACTGTACCATCTTACACTGCTCAAGGCTCCATTGGGCAATGCAAGTTCATTAAGTAGTTTGCCACTCCCTCAGCATGGAGTGGACACAAACTAGTCTTTGGAAACTGAGCTGTGATTTCCCAAAAACTTCAACCAAAACACACTGTTTTAGATAAAATATAAAACCGATTTATTAACTACAGAAAGACAGATGTTAAGTGATTATAAGTGGTAGGCATAAAAGTCACAGATATTTACCTTAAGAAAATACAATGTAAACACACTTTCTAAATTCAAAACTTTGGGTCTAAGCAAGAGTTAAAACATACAGCTTTTCTCACCCTGACAGATGGTACAAGCAGATTACAGTTTCTCAATACACAAGCTGGGACTACCTTCCAGCCTGGGATCACCCTTCCTCAGTTCAAAGTCTTTGTCTGCCAGACGTTCCTCTAGGTGTTGGGATGGAGGAGAGGGAGAGAGAGGCTAAGTGATGATGTCACTGCCTCCTTTTATACTTTTTTCCAGTTTGCTAGAAAGATCCTTTCTGTGTTGTGGGGATCAGGCAGTCCCTATTGGTCAAGCAGTCTCCATTGCATATGTGTGCTCTCTGAGGAGTCTCCGGAATGGCCATTGGGAGAGTGGATTCCATTTAATGGACCATCAGCACATGTCTGGCTCATCCTTCATTGTAATTCAAAGGTTGGCTGTGGGCATCTCCCAACCTCACAACATATTTCAGTAACACACATACATAGCAACGCTTCATAGCTTCAAATCTAATGAAAACACATACAATCCAACAGGTTATTGTACAGCAGATCAAGACTTTTAAAATACCTGACAAGGTATAGCTTGTATAAAACATATCATAATAATATCACAGTGGTGAATGTAGGGCAGGGATCAGCAACCTTTGGCACATGGCCCTCCAGGGTAAGCACCCTCGTGGGCTGGGCCGGTTTGTTTACCTGCTGCATCCGTAGGTTCAGCCGATCGCAGCTCCCACTGGCCGCGGTTCACTGTTCCAGGCCAATGGGGGCTGCAGGAAGTGGCGGCCAGCACATCCCTCAGCCCACGCTGCTTCCCGCAGCCCCCATTGTCCTTGGACGACAAACCACGGCCAGTGGGAGCTGCAATCAGCCGAACCCGCGGACTTACCCGGGCGGGCCGTGGGCCAAAGGTTGCCGATCCCTGATGTAGGGATTCCAAGGTGCTTACTTTGAGGTACAGAGTGTCACAGAAGTGTTGTAGGAAAATGAGAAGAGACTGATTATTTCTGGGGGATTATCATTTTCTACCTTTGAAAATAGGAAGATGATATTTGGTAAAGTCCACATTGTATAGGTGCTCTGAGTCATGTAGGAGGGTGATTTTTATAAAAACTAAAAATACTTAAAAAAAATTAATATGATCTAAAAGTAAGATTTGGCCAGAATATTAGACATGCACAAATTCCAAAAAGTTGGGAGTGATTTGGCTGAGAAGGAAGTATTTAAAAGGGCTTTTTGTTAAAAGATGAAACATAGGTCATACAGAATGCTCAGAAATAAATATTTGAGCATAGATCACAGCTTGTATTATTTAATACTCTTTTAAATGGCTGCACTCAAAAGAAGTGTGATCAGCATCTTGGATTCTTTGTGTGGTAGGATTTTATGGGTTGTTCCTGACTATGCAAAGTCTGACACATATCTGCATGGAGTAGACTCATAGACTGTAAGGCCAGAAGGGACCATCATCTAGTCTAACCTCCTGCACATTGCAGGCCACAGAACCTCACCCACCCACTCCTGTAATAGACCCATAACCTCTGGCTGAACTACTGAAATCCTCAAATCATTATTTAAAGACTTCAAGTTACAGTTAATCCACAATTTACATTAGTTAAACCTGCAAGTGACCCATGCCCCATGCTGCAGAGGAAGGCAAAAAAACCCAAACAAACCCAGGGTCTCTGTCAATCTGACGTCGGGGAAAATTCCTTCCAAATATGGCGATCAGTTAGACCCTGAGCATGTGGGCAAGAACCACCAGACCAACACCTAGGAAAGAATTCTGTGTAGTAACTTAGAAACCCCCCATCTATTGTCCCATCTCCAGCTGTTGGGCATTTTTGCTACTGGCAGTCGCCGATGGGCCACATGCCACTGTATTCAGTCCCATCGTACCATTGTACTAAGTGGAATCTCCTTCCTTAGAGGTTTTAAAGGTCAGGCTTGACGGGGATTTTTGCTACTGGCAGTTGCTGATGGGCCATATGCCACTGTATTCAGTCCCATTGTATCATTGTCCTAAGTGGAATCTCCTTCCTTAGAGGTTTTAAAGGTCAGGCTTGAAAAAGCCCTGGATGGGATGATTTAGTTGGGGATTGGTCCTGCTTTGAGCAGGGGGTTGGACTAGATGACCTCCTGAGGTCCCTTCCAACCCTGATATTCTATGATTCTGTGATTCCCTCCATACACTTATCAAGTGCCGTCTTGAAGGCAGTTAGGTTTTTGCCCCCACTGATCCATTTGGAAGGCTGTTCCAGAACTTCATTCCTCTGATGGTTAGAAACCTTTACCTAATTATGAGCCTACACTTGTTGATGGTCACTTGATATCCGTTTGTTCTTGTGTTAACATTGGCACTTAGCTTAAATAAATCCTCTCCCTACCTGTTATTTATTCCTCTGATGTATTTATAGAGAGAAATCGTATCTCCCTCAGCCTTCATTTGCTTAAGCTAAACAAGCTTTTTTGAGTCTTTCCATTCCTTTGATCATCCTTGTAACCCTTCTCTGCAACTATTCCAGTTTGAGTTCATCTTTCTTAAACATGGAAGAACAGAATTGCACACAGTATTCCAGATGAGGTCTTACCAGTGACTTGTATAATGGTATTAACACTTCCCTATCTCTACCGAAGATATCTCATCTGATGCATCCTAGGATTGCATTAGCCTGTTTCACAGCCACATCACATTGGCATCTCAGTCATCCTGTGATCAACCAGTACACCTGTGTCTTTCTCTTCATGTGTCATTTCCAACTGATAAGTCCCCAGCTTATAGCAAAAATTCTTGTTGTTAGTCCCTAAGTGCATAACTTTGCAGTATTAAATTTCATCCCATTTGCATGACTTCAGTTTTCAAGGTTGTCCAGATCTTCCTGTATGATATTCCGGTCCTCCTCCGTATTGGCAATACCTCCTAACTTTGTATCACCCACAAATTTTATTAGCACACTCCCACTTTTTTTGGTAAGGTTATTAATAAAAATGTTAAATAAGATTGGTCCCAAGACTGATCCCTGAGGAACTCCACTAGTAACCTCCCTCCACCCTGACAGTTCATCTTTCAGTATGACCCATTTAACCAGTCTCCCCTTTAACCAGTTCCTTCAGTCTCCCCTTTAACCAGTTCCTTATCCACCTTCCAGTTCTCATATTAATCCTCATCTCCAATTTTACTAACAACTTCCCATGTGGAATTGTATCAAATGCCTTACTGAAATCCAGGTGTAGTAGATCTACTGCATTTCCTTTGTCTAAAATATTCAGTTATCTTCTCAGAGTAGTAGATCAGATTGGTATGGCACAGTCAGGAGCACTGCCAGCTTTTTGGTGCCCTAGGCGGTGGAAGGTCTCGCCCCCGAAATACCGCCGACGACTGGGGCGGCCGAAGATCCAGCCTCCGCGGTCGCCGCCCCCCAAATGTTAGCACCCTAGGCAACCACCTAGGTCGCCTAATGGGTTGCACCAGCCCTGGGCACGATCTCGCTTTTGTAAAACCATGTTGTATTATGTCCCAATTACCATTTACCTCTATATCTTTAACTACTTTCTCTTTCAAAATTTGTTCTAAAATGCTACATACAACTGAGATCAAACTAATGGGCCTGTAGTTTCCCAGATCACACATATTCCCTTTTTTAAAAATAGATACAGCAATTCTCCAGTCATAGGGTATGACCCCAAAGTTTACAGATTCATTAATAATCCTTGCTAGTGGGCTTGCAATTATATGTGCCAGTTTCTTTAATATATTCTTGGACGGAGATTATCTGGGACTCCTGATTTAGTCCCATTAAGCTGTTTAAGTTTGATTTCCACCTCAGATGCGGTAATTCCTACTTCCATATCCTCATTTCCATTAACCACCCTGTCACTACCCCCAAGCTCCTCATTACCCTTATGAAAAACTGAGGCAAAATAACACTTTACTTATTTACTTTATTAATTTTATATAGCAGCAGCCAGAACATCAGGAAATTTGGTCCTTTTATTATAGTTCTAAGTTCTAGTTAATATTTTTGGACCTGATTCTTCTTTACTACAACTGTTTCACACTGGTGTAATGTTGCTGATTTCCGTGGAACTCCTGCTGACTTATAGTGAGAGGAGGCTCAAGTACACTGACTTCAGTAGAATTAGTCCTAATTTACACTACTATAAGTGAGGTCTGAATCAGGCCCTTCATTTATAGATTTGACCTTAATATTCCTATTTAAAGGTATATTTGTTTCTTGTGCATCTCCGTGAGTCTAGGCAATTACTTCAGCGTGTGCATGGTTATACTCATGATACCTGCTGAAAATCAACTCAGAGTTTATTGCATATGATTGTCAGACTCTATAAGATTTATTTTCACATTAGAGATCAAGAAAACATCTGCTTTTAGCCACGCTGTAGCATTACAGTATGGTCTGCCCTTAAACAGATTACAAGCACATTTCAACAAGAGAAATTGGAAAGGCATTTAAATGATTGCTGGCTTGAAGTTTTCACAAGGAAAAGTTTCATTTTCATCTATTCATGTAAATGGTTCAGTCATATAAATTGCTAAATTATAGCAGCATCCAGTAATGTCATCTTAGTTTGTTCCTGTCACAGGAACACTGAGATAAAAATGCAGCTGTAGGGCCAGATTCTGCTTCTGGATTCATATTAGCAGCTCCCATTGATTTAATTTGAGAAAGAGGTGGACATTCCCATATAAAGCACATGTATTCGTTATAAATGTGTGTCCAACAATTAACTAAACACATTTATGTTGACCCACTAAATCTTTGCACAATGTGCAGCAAGGTGCCTAGTGCTTAGCTCTGACTCTGGGCCCGCATTTCTCAAAACCAGCCATTGTTTGGGTGAGGCTAGCCCTGAGGTGAGAGAGTGGATGGCAGCCATTATTCTACCCCTGTCAACTCAACCATTGCCTCCCTCCCTCACCCCCTTCAAGGCCCAAAAGCTGTAGCCTAAAGAAGTGAACACACCTCTATCTCACTGCAGCAGCTGAAGGAAGAAAGGCGTCATCCAGAAGTACTAGAGGGGAGGCAGGAAAGTGTATTGTGTGCAAAGTCTGGCTTACTCCAGCCTGGAGTAACAGCACTGTATTTATTTACTTTATTAATTTTATAACCTGTCTATTGCCAAGGCAGTTGCAAGCACATCAGGAAGTGGCAACTCTTATTATAGTTCTAGTTAATGAGTAACATTTTCCAGAGCTCATAAGTGACTTTCCTACATTTTCACCTGGTATGTCTGCTGGGGATAAAACTATCCTTTACACTACTAATCACTGCTCCTATCTCTTTCCATATAAAAATATATCTCCTGGGAAAGTATTCGGATACCAATCATATGAAACAAAGAATAAAAATGAAATACAAAATAATACTAAGTGGCTGACATTTAGTTGGTAACCCAAGTGACAAAATGAGATCATCTACAGTGACCCTGATTAGCATGAGTCCCAAATTAAAGAACTTGAATTGGGAAACTGAAATCAGTGGATGAGCTCCGTGCTTTTGAAAATTAGATCACTTATTTAAGTGTCAAACTGTGGGCTTAAGACTTAACTTCAGACCCTCATTTTTAAAAATCTTGTCTTTGATCTTCAGGTCATGCTACCCGTAGACACCCTGAACAAGATGCACAACTCTCATCTAGCACTATTTTGGGGTGAAAAGATCTCCCTCCCTTCTGCCAAGAACAGATACAGAGTTTCAAAGTGAATGGGAAAAAGTGGGGGTGGGGGAGTGAAATGTCTTCTGGTTCTCCCCCGGTAAGGTGGGACTCTACATCATTCCCAATGCAGGGTCATGCTTTAAACACTCAGTTGGGCCTTAAACAAGTTGCTTGTGCTGCAGAACAAATACATTATTTAATAAATATTTCAATTCTCCACTATAGCAACTCATTTTGGGTCTGGGTTTGGCACCCTCACTCACATGAAGTATTATCTTAGTGCCCAAGTAAGGCCCAGTGACTTCAGAAGGATTACTCATGCAGTAAGGTACCACTCAGCATGAGTAAGTGCCCCAAAAATGGGCCCTTAAGCAGTTTTAGCATTGGTTCTAATTTATGCAAAACATATCATTGAAATTTACTATATAGGCCAATTTGAAGATAATCATCCTAGTTGGAATGTTTCATTGGTACAAAAACAGTGACTTTCTGGAATAGTGATATGTAGTAGTGATCTCTGTAATTTGAGTAAGGATTTCCCAAGGAAACCAGGTTTGGGTTTTGTAAAGATGGTTCAGATCCAGCTTCCCATTAATCTGATCTACCAAGTTTCAGATAAAAAGTTCTAGTTGTGATCGGTCCTTAAATTTCAGATTCCGAGATGTGACAAGAATCCATTAATTGTTGAGGTCCCTGGATTATTAAAAGCAGACTTCTTGTTGAGCTATACAAATTTCACTCCAGTTTGAGAACTTTATTAATTATTATTATTATCTATTAATGTACTTGTATTACTATAATGCCAAGAAGCCCTGCTTATGAATCAGGATGTCATTGTGCTAGGTGCTGTACAAACACAGAACAAAAAATGGCCCTTGCCCCAAAGAGCTTACAAGAGATAGCAGATGGATACAGATAAATGATGATAGAGTACATGTAAATAATGGTCATCATAATAGGCAGTGGTCTCAGCACACAAGTAGCCCAACTGTGGTCAAGAAGAAATTAGAGAGACAGGCTGAGGTTTTAATTTGGACAGAAGGAGGCAGGTGTGGAGTACAGAGGTATCTCTGTGAGTCATCAGCATAGATATGGTAATTTGTGAATTTGTGTTTGCAGATGAGATTATCAGAGATAAGATGTAGAGATAGAAGAGAAGGTGGACCAAGACCTGTAGAAAGTTAGAGGATGTAATGAGGAGGATCCTCCAGAGGAGATGCTGAAGGACTGATTATAGAGGTAGGAAGAAAACCAAGAGAGGAAAGAATCACAGAAACCAATAGAGGACAAGATTTCAAGAAAAGAAGCATGGTCAGTGTGTCAAAGGTGGCTGACAGGTCAAAGAGGAGGCTAAGGATAGAGACCTGATTCTAAGCTTTTTCTAGGAAGAGGACTTTGATGAGCGTGCTTTCAGCAGAGTGTAAGAGTGTAAGGGGTGGAAGCCAGATTGCAGAGGGCCGAGTATGGAATTGGAGGGGAGGAACTCTAGATACCAATTGTAGCTAGAAAATTCAATGAGCTTAGAGATGAAAAGGAAATGGGGTGGTAGATAAGAGGCAAGTAGGGTGCATTTTTTTAGGATGGAAGAGAATCATAGAATATCAGGGTGGGAAGGGACCTCAGGAGGTCATCTAGTCCAACCCCCTGCTCAAAGCAGGACCAAACCCAACTAAATCATCCCAGTCAGGGCTTTGTCAAGCCTGACCTTAAAAACCTCTATGGAAGAAGATTTCACCACCTCCCTAGGTAACTCATTCCAGTACTTCACCACCCTCCTAGTGAAAACGTTTTTCCTAATATCCAACCTAAACCTCCCCCACTGCAACTTGAAACCATTACTCCTTGTTCTGTCATCTGCTACCACTGAGAACAGTCTAGATCCATCCTCTTTGGAACCCCCATTTCAGGTAGTTGAAAGCAGCTATCAAATCCCCCCTCATTCTTCTCTTCTGCAGACTAAATAATCCCAGTTCCCTCAACCTCTCCTCATAAGTCATGTGCTCCAGCCCCCCATCTGCAAGCTTGCTGAGGGTGCAGTCCACACCATCCTTCAAAATTGTTAATGAAGATATTGCACAAAACCGGCCCCCAGGACCGACCCTTGGAGCACTCCTCCTGATACCAGCTGCCAACTAGACATGGAGCCATTGATCACTACCCGTTGCGCCTGATGATCTAGGCAGCTTTCTAGACACCTTATAGTCCAACTAAAGCATGATTGTATTTTGAGGGGAAAGAGCTATCAGCCAGTGAGAAGTTAAGGAGAAGAGTGAGGGAAAGGGTGAGAATGGTCTCAGGGGACATGAGGAGATGGTATAGGATGGGGTCAATGGGGCAAGTGGAGAGCTTAGAGGAGATGAGTGAATAAAGAATGTTCCTTTAGACTTCCCATAAGTGGTCAAGCACTGAACCAAAACGTTATGCAGATTGTGAGGTCTTCAGAGCAGGGCAACTCTTTGGTATTTTTGTGTCATGCATGGCACTGGACTCTGTCAACTCAGAACAAATAATAAATAATAATGATGCCTAGGACTGTTACTATCAAAGCACTGCCCTGGCCAGTTGGGTACTGGGGTTTCCACTATCACTGCCACAAAAACAACCATTCTTTTAAATCTTTTTGTTGTAATAAAGAGTAAACATGGAAGGTTTGTGGCTATGAAACATATACAAAATAGCACGTGACTAGTTGAAAAAAGATTAAGGCAAGACTTTTCTTGGACTTAGTGTAGTTTTTCCAGTTGGAATAATTCACTATACAATTATGACCTAGGAAATGAACACAACCTATGATATACTTATCCTATATGATCTAAATGATACAATTAACCAGAACAATCCTACCCAAGCAAGTAAAAAATAATGCAAATGGAGGTCATATACTGCCATTTAATTAACCTAGTGTGGCATGTTCATTTATCACAGACGCAAGTACTGCAAATGCTAATTGTTTCAGTCAGCTAATTGGGAAACTGTTTGAAAGAACCTGGGCAGGGTAATACCATAGCAACAACTGGTCATGTGACCATGTGGCTGTCAGATATGTGCATAAATATGATTTTTACCAGGTTAATATCTGCTTAGTCTGGAAGTAAATACTGAATGATGACCTTTTTTACTAAGCCAGGCAAGTGATGTAACAAGACAATTTGACAGAATGTACCGGGAAAGACTTTATGGGCTGAAAGACATAGCTTGGTATTCAGAATACCTGTCTGATGAAATGCAAGAACATTAAAACCTGAACATCTGATTTTCAGGCATATTCTACTGTATAATCTTTTTGGTGTATTATGTGGCAAAGTCTGCCCCCTGCATCTTCACATTCAGGGAGAAGAGTGTTGCCAACTTTTCAATGTTATCACGTATTTCCTGATATTTTTTGTTTAAAGATCCAGCTCCTCCTGTCATGTAATTAAGTGATTATCTCAGCTTTCGTTTTAAAAAAAACGTGTCTAGCCCTCCTCGATGCAAAGAAAAGATTGAAAGACTCAAAAAACCCCACAGGCAAATAAAAAATAGCACGAATAGTTTAATTTTTAAATGTTCATGATTTTTAATGTCAATTTCATGAATTTTGTCTGAGGTTGGCAATACTGGTTGTGTTAATAGTGGCAGAGTGGGAGACACTGGGATGGGTGGGGATAGATCCATTATCCCTGTGGTTCCCTTGGCCATTGTGTTTTGTGTAGTAGGTCACAGGAAAGGCAGGGTCTGCTGTAGCTTCCGGGCTGAAGGAGTGACTGCAGATTCTCAGGTACTGGAGAAGGATTCCTTACTGATGGTTGGCTTGGGACAGGATTAGCTGCGGAGAGCAGTTTGACAACAACCAAGAGGAATACACTTGGTCCAAAGCTCAAATACTCTCTCACTCAAACCCTCATAATTAGAAACACTAAAAAAAACATTAAAAGGACAGTGGAATCATTAAATAAACAGCTAGACAAATACTGTAACCATTGTCAATAATACATCATCATACAGGAGCTGCAACATTTGTATGTAAAGGTAAATGTGTATATTTATTTACACTTGGTACTTGTAAAAGTAGGGTCCCAAAATCCTCTCCTGCTGCCATGATTTTCATGAAATGAGTGGGCCATCAAATAAAACATGTACTTATTCCATTAACCCTTGCAGTGGTTGGGAAATTAGAGAGATTTGTTTAAATATGTGAATACATGGTTTTAACCATATCACCACTAGAAAGTTGTCTGTTGAAAGGCTCCTCTCTAATATGCCACAAAATGATTTATTTTTATTTCACTCATTAGAACTTACAGCCCGCAATATTTACCGTCTTCCATGTAATGTGAATGCAGATGTTTGAGTTCAGTACTATTAATAATAATAATAATTTTGAACTGCAATATCAACCAGAGGCCAAAGTCAAGACCTGGAACCACAAATACATGTTCCCTGCCTTAAAGAGTTTGTAGTCTAAGAATCCTCACACTGATAGCAAAGATGTGCTTCTTTCTGTGTGTTTCTTAAAATTCCAGCTGCTGGAGTCATGTGATTAAGTGATCATTTCATTGACATATCTCAGTTACATTTTAGACATTTTTACATTCAGAATTTCCAGGACTGCATATAGGGTTTGATCCAAAGCCCATTGAAATCAGTTGGAGCCTTCTCACTGACTTCACTGGGCTTTGGATCAGGCCCTTAACACATTATACCCAGCTGTGCTGAGTCTGTCCCTTCCCTATGGGCAGCTCTTCCACCGTAGCAAATAGGTAGTCACGTGAGGCAGCAAAACATTCAATAATCATTTGTGTGAGTGAATGTGAGCTGATGGGGGAAGCAATCTGCAGCTTTATCTAAGACAGCAGGACCCCTAAAGCCAGCCCTGCCCATATCAGACCGGACCAGTGTTCATCTGTTAAAACAATGGATGCTAAAGTACTGAACCTATCATTTCCAGTTGAAATAATTGAAAATGAAAAGCCTGTATTTCAGGATGGACCATTTAAACAAAGAACACTGCACTTAGGGCAGGGATAAAGGCAAGTTTCTTATAATGTTCCATACTGAAAAAAAAATAAACTTATTAAGAATGGCCATACTGGGCCAGACCAAAGGTCCATATAGCTCAGTATCCTGTCTATCGACAGCGGCCAATGCCAGGTTCCCCGGAGGGAATGAACAGAACAGGTAATCATCAAGTCATCCATGCCCTGTCGCCCATTCCCAGTTTCTGGGCAAACAGAGGCTAGGGACAGCAACCCTGCCCATCCTGGCTAATAGCCATTGATGGACCTATCCTCCTGGAATTGATTGACTTTTTTTTTAAACCCTATTATAGTCTTGGCCTTCACAAGATCCTCTGGCAAGGAGTTCCACAGGTTGAGTGTGCATTGTGTGAAAAAATACATATTTTTGTTTATTCATGATGTGGTTGATAACATTAATAATATATTTTAGTGTATAACCTCCACATCTGAAGGCATCTGGGATCCTTAACTGAAATAACTACAAAACAAATTACAGTATCTGCAGACATGATGCCTGTAAAAATGTCCAAGAGCCAGAAAACTAAATTATAACATCATAAACCCCACAAACCACAGAACTACTCCAGCCAAGAAACAAGATTTAAGCTTTGCTCTGAAGGTGCCACAGATGTACCTTTGGAATAACCCTGGAGGGAAATGACATTCCAGAGTTGAGGTCCCTCAGTGGAGTAGGTCTGCCTTGCTGTCCCCTTGCTTTATTCTGTAACCCACTCATTTCATGATCATGTGGGATGGTCAACAATTCCAACCTGGTCAATCTTAAAACCGCTGTGATGGGTTAAAGTGGCAGACAATCCTTCATACAGGGGCAGATTCTTTTTGCCCCAGTCTGCTCCCTCTGCCCTTCTTAGGCATGTCGTGTGGTGGGGGTGTCACCTGTATGCACCTATACCTCTTTATCTGCAACCCCAGGCTCGGGTGGAGAAGAGAGACTTTCCAAGGGGACTGTAAACAGTGCGGCGACTCACCGCTGCGGCGCCTCCTGCTGGTCGTCTCAGGGAATTAGCTCTTTTCCAGCCTGGGCACCCTGCGCAGGCCGGTATCCCGCTGCCGCTTGGCCCCCCGTGTCCCTCCCAGGACCCGGTGCCCTTTGTCTTTGGGCACTGCTCCCTGGCAATACTCCCACAATCTCAGTGTTTCCCCACCCAGGGGAACCCCCAACCCTCTATCCTTGCCTTGCCTCAGTTATAGGCTACTGCCAGTCACCAACTAGCCCCCGTTCCTGGGGCAGACTGCAGTATAAGCCACTCATCACTGGCAAGGAGGGTTTGGCCATGCTGCCCCCTGCAACCCCCAGTACCCATTGGCCTTCTGCTAGGCCGCAGCCTGAGGCTCTCCAGGCTGGAGCCTTCCCAGCTCCTCTGCCTTTCCCCAGCCCTGCTCCACTTCAGGCACTCTGTTCAGGGTCCTGCAGCCAGGTCCATCTCCCTCTACAGCTATAGAGAACCTGCCTCTGCTCCTGGCTTCCCTGGCCTTTATAGGGCCAGCTGGGTCTGTTTGGGGCGTGGCCACAGCTGAGCCTACTTTTCCTCATCAGCCCAGGCTTCTTGCCCCAGCCACAGCCCTCTCCTGGGCCGTTTCAAGCCCTGCAAGGCAGGAGCAGGTGTCTACCCCACTACAGGGACTATAAGCAGCTGGCACTGATTAGAGCAGCCCCCAGACTGCTCTAACCTGTTCGGAGCCAGAGCTGGGTAAAGATTCAGGAAACTATAATCAACTTCTTGGCTGCCCTGGCACGCTATATAATGATGGCATACTACTTAAGCGTTTATATCTTAATAAAAACAATGAGAAGTCCTTGTGGCACCTTAGACACCAACAAATGTATTTGGGCATAAGCTTTCGTGGGCTACTTCACACATGGGGTTAATGCACTACTGTATTTTTCACTCCATGCATCTGATGAAGTAGCCCACGAAAGCTTATGCCCAAATAAATGTGTTAGTCTCTAAGGTGCCACAATGACTCCTTGCTGTTTTTGCTGATACAGACTAACATGGCTACCCCTCTAAATCTTAATAGTAAGTCCTTGGAGTGTTCTCACTGGATAAAAGGCTTTTGTTCATGGAGCCATGGCATTACCCTTTAGCAAGGGCCTTTTAAGGCAGTACTAAGTAGTAGAACAGTGTCTTACTGGGCCATTTCGTATCTTTGTAAACATAATGGTATTGTTCATCTGTCCAGGTTCTTATACTATGTCCATTACTGTGGTATCCAAGAAGCAAGTACAAAAGCTGAAAAAATGTGTTATGTACAAATTTGGATAAAAACTTTACAATAACCATTAAGAATTTAGAAAAAAAAAGTGGGTCCTTGTCAGGAGGCTTGTACATAGTAATTAGATTGGGTGTGGGGGAAGATCTCTGTACTAAATTTCAAGCTGACCTTTATACTTGGAACTAATCCCTGAATTAATCTGTAAGGCTGCTAATTTCCATTTCAGATTCCTCCTCAAGTTGCATTCCTCCTGTCACACCTACAACGTATTGATCAACTAATGTTGGCTAGATTGATCTGCAGTCAAATTAGCTGATATTGTTTATATTTAAAAAAATAATAATTATCTTAAATGATCTGGAACAATCAAGTTGTGTGCCCTATGTAACTGCAATCTTACGGTCATTACTTTCATTCCTTCTGTTTTTTGTTACACACTTGTTTTATCTTCATTCAAATTAGATAGTACATTTTTGGGGGACAGAGACCATTTTTCCCTACCTGTTTGTGTAATGCCTTGTCCAATGGAGTCTTGACTGGGCCAGTGTGCAACACCCAGTTATAAATAATACAAAGCCGTCCAAACAGATTTGTTCAATTTGATCCTATCGAGTAACAGTAAAGTAATTCTACCTACTCTGCATTTAACCTACAGGATTATAGATGCACTTTATTAATGAAAATTATTTTTTCTTAATGAGAGAAAGAGTAATCCAAAATACCTAGAGGAACTGAAGGCAAATAAAGTAAATCAAGAAAAAGTGTCTCTAAAAATGTCAAGCTAAACAAAGCCTTAATAAATGAATGAAAATGGGTTTTTTTTGGAAGACTGCCTTTCCTTCAGCAAAACACCAATTGAATAGCATTCCCATAATCTAAGACGGGGAGTCTGGACTTGAGCCATATAGTACAATAGCTTCTACTTTTATTACTGCTTATTGGATGGTAAGAAATCAAAAAGGTAAATCCCATTACGGCACCCTGCAGAAAGTTCATACACTGAATAGCAAAATCAAGCAGACTGCATGTTATGGTAACATCACATTTCTGTTCAAATAACATCATTGTCAGGGACAGTAGACTTAACTAGGCAAAAGGTTTTGTATTACTCAGGTAACACTGAAACTTTTCATTGCTGTTTACTTCTGTTTAAAACCACTGTAGAGCCAACATAGCCAAAAGAGAGTGAGCTGGATTCTGTTTTTTCCTGGGCTTCAGCAGATATGTTTACTGCATTGACTGAAGCCAGCGAGACTTAAGTGTATTGATAAGCCCTTAGCCGAACCGGAGGCTTAATGACAACTATGCAAACCCATTGTCCTCAGTGAGTGTGCATCTGATCAGGATATAGCAAACCATTCCGCTGATACTCAAGAAAAAAGAGAATCCACCTCACTCTATTTTAGCTGTTTGCAATGGTAACAGGAGTAAAAAGTATGAAAAGATATTTTTATCACTAAAGGCAGCAAATAGGACTCTGAATATTCATAGGGAACAGATCTGTAAAGGAAGAAGATGGAATTTTTCATAGTCCTTTTTCAGAGTAAAACCACAGCTTAACTGCAACTTTAAATAGAAAAAAAAAGTTTCATTTTAAAACTAAGGGCTTATTTACACATGGTGTTGTTCCTGATTAACCCCATGTGTGAACACTTTTATTCTGGAATAAGAATACCTTGTTTGAAAGCTATTGCACTTCAAACTCCTCCAACCCTATTTTAGTCCAAACTTTCAAGTGTAGTCAAACCAGTAAGTCTGTTTATTTGGAAGCTGAAACAAGGGGGCTTGGTAGTCAGTACAGTTAAACGATGTGAATTTCTTCAGTGTTATTAACATGCTTGAGAATATTGTTAATCATGTTAAAACAGTGGGAAAACTACTTCCAAAAAAGTACACTGGTTAAAATTGCTTCTGAGTTGTATGACTGCGCAATATTAATGTTAATACCAACGTTATATTTTTAAATGCAATTGACTCGTTACCTGTACTTTCTTAAAAAAACAATCTCCAGAACCTGTATAGGCAAAAGAAAAGCAAGCAGATTTTAATAGCAATGAAAGTATTTTACAGAGCATTTGAGAGCTCATTCTTTTTTTTTTTAACTAAAATAAAGGGCTAATTTTTTTCTCACTTTTCATGTATTATGGATATTTTTGTCTTCTTGCAATGAATGTGTGTTGCTTGATTATATAAGTAGCTTGTCTTTGCAAACGTGTTCATTGTATCGTATGTTTTAAAGTCAGTGATTTGGAGCAGTGATTTTTCAGTGATGCTGCCATGATTTCTCTATGTTGCTCCTCTTCATGGTAATCCTTTTTTTTTCTGGCAGAAGAATAAACGTATGTTCCAGACATTCCAAGGAAACTTGCTAGGCTGATCTCTACATTAAACTACAGACATTTGTGGTCCAGAACAAACTGACAATCAGTTAACTCCATGTAAAAACGCTAGTATAGTTGTACCCTAGGCATTTAAAACTAGACTGGATAAAGGGTCACTATAGACTCTAATAAAAATCCTACACTGGCAGGGAGATGGATGAGTTGACCTGATCAACATTTTCAACTTTAACTTTTCTGACACTGTGATATATGAATACATGAGCCTAGGAACTGCAGTGCCTAAGCTCTTGCGTGACTTGAAAAACAGACAATACATTAGTATTAAATGGCTAGATGTGTGCCCTTTCCATGGTGGTATTTGTATATAAGAAAGCTGAATAGGTATAACAGCTGCTTTTACTATGTTCAGCAGGACGGGATCATCAGGATTCCCGATAAAACAGGAAAGAGCTGTGGAGTCGGAACACTGAGGCACATTAGTATTGTTTATAATACTGATAACAACTACACCCAACTCAGTGATAAAAGGGTGTAAAGTCTTTTCCCAGATGACTGGAAAAAAGCTAATGTAGTGCCCATCTTTAAAAAAGGGAAGAAGGAAGATCCAGGGAACTACAGGCCAGTCAGTCTCACCTCAGTCCCTGGAAAAATCATGGAACAGGTCCTCAAGGAATCAATTCTGAACCACTTAAAGGAGGGGAAAGTGATCAGGGACAATCAGCATGGATTCACCAAGGGCAAGTCATGCCTGACTAACCTAATTGCCTTCTATGATGAGATAACCGGCTCTGTGGATGAGGGGAAAGCAGTGGATGTGCTATTTCTGGACTTTAGCAAAGCTTTTGATACAGTCTCCCACAGTATTCTTGCCAGCAAGTTAAAGAAGTATGGGCTGGATGAATGGACGGTAAGGTGGATAGAAAACAGGCTAGATGGTCAGGCTCAACGGGTAGTGATCAATGGTTCCATGTCTAGTTGGCAGCCGGTATCAAGTGGAGTGCCCCAAGGATCGGTGCTGGGGCCGGTTTTGTTCAATATCTTCATTAACGATCTGGAGGATGGTGTGGACTGCACCCTTAGCAGGTTTGCAGATGACACTAAACTGGGAGGAGTGGTTGATACGCTGGAGGGTAGGGATAGGATACAGAGGGACCTAGACAAATTAGAGGATTGGGCCAAAAGAAATATGATGAGGTTCAACAAGGACAAGTGCAGAGTCCTGCACTTAGGACGGAAGAATCCCATGCACTGCTACAGACTAGGGACCGAATGGCTGGGCAGCAGTTCTGCAGAAAAGGACCTAGGGGTTACGGTGGACGAAAAGCTGAATATGAGTCAACAGTGTGCCCTTGATGCCAAGAAGGCTAATGGCATTTTGGGTTGTATAAGTAGGGGCATTTCCAGCAGATTGAGGGATGTAATCATTCCCCTCTATTCAGCACTGGTGAGGCCTCATTTGGAGTACTGTGTCCAGTTTTGGGCCCCACACTACAAGAAGGATGTGGATAAATTGGAAAGAGTCCAGCGGAGGGCAACAAAAATGGTTAGGGGGCTGGAGCACATGACTTATGAGGAGAGGCTGAGGGAACTGGGATTGTTTAGTCTGCAGAAGAGAAGAATGAGGGGGGATTTGATAGCTGCTTTCAACTACCTGAAAGGGGGTTCCAAAGAGGATGGATCTAGACTGTTCTCAGTGGTAGAAGATGACAGAACAAGGAGTAATGGTCTCAAGTTGCAGAGGGGGAGGTTTAGGTTGGACATTAGGAAAAATGTTTTCACTAGTAGGATGGTTAAGAACTGGAATGGGTTACCTAGGGAGGTGGTGGAATCTCCTTCCTTAGAAGTTTTTTAAGGTCAGGCTTGACAAAGCCCTGGCTGGGATGATTTAGTTGGGTTTGGTCCTGCTTTGATGACCTCCTGAGGTCCCTTCCAACCCTGAGATTCTATGATTCTATGATTCTTTAAGGAGTCGAAAGGAAGAAAGAGGAATTACCCAGTGAAGAGTGCTGAAGGAAGATGATGTCCATTTACCAAGTCATAATAAATGTGGGTTGACAGGCAAACTGAAAATATAGCCCTGGGGAAAAGCGTGTATTCAGGGCATCAGGTTAACCGAGGAAAAGACAAGGCTAAAACTCAGGCATATGACTTTATGGTACAGAATCTGATTTTACAGATTCTGACAGGGAATCAAGATCTGACATAAAAAGGATTTATAAACTTTATTGTGATGAGATACACACCTGGTTCTGAAAATGCGGTTTGCATTTCAGAGGCTATTTAAAATTATGCAGTTTAGAAAAGGAATGTTCCCCCTGCTTGTTCATTAGAGAATCCCAAGATCTGAGAACTGATCACTCGTTGAAAACATAACCAGAGACTGCGAGGAGAAAGATGAGGAGTCTTTAACCCATACTCACACGAGCAGTTCAGTTTGTTGTAGTGGAATAACTCACAGGTGTAACGAATTCAGGTCTAGGTCCTTTACCTTTATGTCCTGAAGACAGACAGTTTAAAAAAAGCAGTAGTTTATCTCATCAGCATATTTTATTTTTTTCTTCTTATGGGCTTGACAAATTGAGGCACAAAATGCAGACAGTCCCTGCCTTGGAGAGATTATAATATAAGCAAAACAGACACAGAATAGACAGCATGCACAGGGAAGACCAGAGGAGGGAGTGACTGGGTTGTTTTGTATTCTCATTTTGAATATATCAGTAACATTATTGAAATGCCTGATTCATTTCATGTGGGAAGGGCACAAGAAGTGAGTCTTGATGAAGGATTGAAGTGGAGAGCGGATAGTGGGTTGATGAGTCAGAATTGGAAAGACGTAGGGGCAGCATATTGATGGTTGCAGGGGAAGCAGATAAGAGGGACTGGCATAATTGGCAAAGCAAGGAGTGGAAGTGACATGACAAGATATTAACACAGAGACGTAGACTGGATTGGAATTATGCAGGGATGAGGAGATAGGGATATGTTTTGTAAATAAGAGGGAAAACATGAGAAGCAATTAGGGGGTATGGAGAGCACCTGGTCATGTGTTTTGTGTTTACATTAAGTCTCTTCAGTTTAATTCAAAATATAAGTGTGTGATCATTGACTTACGAGGAGAGGCTGAGGGAACTGGGGTTGTTTAGTCTGCAGAAGAGAAGGGTGAGGGAGGATTTGATAGCAGCCTTCAACTACCTGAAGGGGGGTTCCATAGAGGATGGAGCTAGGCTGTTCTCAGTGGTGGCAGATGACAGAAGAAGAAGCAATGGTTTCAAGTTGCAATGGGGGGGAGGTCTAGGTTGGATATTAGGAAACACTATTTCACTAGGAGGGTGGTGAAGCACTGGAATGAGTTACCTAGGGAGGTAGTGGAATCTCCATCCTTAGAGGTTTCTAAGGCCCAGCTTGACAAAGCCCTGGCTGGGATTATTTAGTTGGTGTTGGTCATGCTTTGAGCAGGGGATTGGACTAGATGACCTCCTGAGGACTCTTCCAACCCTAATATTCTATGATTCTATGATTGTTCATATTTTCAGATAGACATTTGCAACTCCCAGTATTTTCTACTAGGTCACCCTGCAAAAATAGGCCAAGTAGATTCTTAGTATTAAAAAACCTGCTACTTTTGATTAAAATTCATGAATGTTTTCAGTTGCACTTCAATAACATTACCGTAAAAGAGATTGCCTCCGTTTAATATACTGGGCAATGTGCTCAGAAAGGAATCAGTCTAAGCTGTGCATAGAACTCAATGAACTCTTGGATGAAATATCACAGAATCATGGTGTATTTTTACTTCATGGGTTTTTAATGAACATTTTTACGAGTTTTATGCCAAATCAATACAGTTAAGGTTAGATTCTGATAGCTTTATTCATGTTTAAGTCGTACCATACATCATGACCAGTCCCAGTGAAACAATTGAATTACTTGTGGAATAAAGTGCTACTCATTGTGACTAAAGATATCAAAATCTGAGCTGTATTTCTCCAGTGTTGCCATTTAGCAGTTTAAATTAAAATCTATGGCATTTGATCAAGTTATTTTGGAAGATAGAACCTTTACAAAACTCATGAGAAAGAGCAAGCATCAGTGATATTGTGGGAGACTGTTCTCCATTTGCTATATATGAGTCATACTTTATCAGTATATGTTATGTTTAGTTACTTGTAAAACTGTAATGGTATTAATGGTCAAATGATTATTTTTGCATTGGTTTTATGACCAAATTTGTTTCTGGCTGTGCTACTTTCATCTGGGATAATAAAAATCAATGCACGGTTTTTAGTGGTTCTAATATTACTCAGATCATTTTTGCAACATGAAATGACTAGACTGGACAGAGACTTTGTGAAACAAAGAGTGAAAATATTTTCAGAAAAACTTGGTTGTCTCTTATTTGTGTTCTTCATGAATAAAGAAGCGTCTTCATTCTTTGTACCTAATGCCTCCCAAAGAGAGAACCAGGACCAGACTATTCAATCTAGCGGGGAAAGCTATAACATTATCCAATGGCTGGATGTTGAAGCTAGACAAACTCAGACTGGAAATAAGGTATAAACTTTTAAGAGCAAGACTATTGGAACAGTTTACCAAGGGTTGTAGTGTATTCTTCATCACTGACTACTTTTCAAAATCGAGTGGATGTTTTTTCTAAAAGCAATGCTCTAGGAATTATTTTTGGGGAAGTTCTCTGGCCTGTGTTATACAGGAGATCTGACTATATGATCATACATAAAGGTCCCTTCTGATCTGGGAATCTAGGAATCTGCTTTTTCCCAGTTGTAAATCTAGGATCATTGATTAAGGTTTAAAACTGCCAGCACGCATCCAAGATAAAAAGAAAATTGTGATATAATTTGGCTATTTATTGAAAGATCAAATTTCTTTCAGAACTAATTATCAGGGGCGAAAGGAGGACAGTTAATGTGCTTTGAGTGCTGAACAGCAATAGCCTTGGAGCAGAAAAATAATTGATTAAAAAAAAAGCTTATGAGCATGGTTCAGTGCCCAGTGTAGTCTGTAAGATTCTTTCCATAGTTTTGAATGGACTTTGGATCAGGCTCTTTATTATCTTTGATCAGGACTGTACTTACAAGTATCATAAGCCAGCTTCCTCATGACTTGGCTGTTCCCAGGGCTTCTAAGTATTCGACCTACCTCAGAGAGATGCTCAGGACCAGATTCTGCTGTCACTTACACCATTGCTAACCTAGAGTAATCCCACTGAGCTGGTTTCTTGTGTGAGTCAGTAGAATAGCTCTGCATCTCCACACAGAATGAAAAAACTTGACAGTTCCAAGGCTCAGTCCTGCAAGGCCCTCCGCACATGGCACAACGCCTGAAGTCAATGGGTGTTCAACGAGCATAGATCTTTCAGGATCATACCCAACATTATGGTGGGAGATGCTGAAGATATAAATTCTGTAGAAACTAGGATTGTACTAAGCTCAGGAATATGCAACAAAAAGTGCCAATTGATTATTAATAGAGCCTTAGAATTTGCCGATTGACTGAAATCAAAATGTTGACAAAGTTCCACCAGAAACCACATAAGGGTCTGATAGTTTCTTGCCAGCTAGCCTGCCTGTCTCTAGGGCAGCCTGCCAGGCAGACTATCCCAGAGTCAAGGACCTTAGGCCTTCCAGGGTCCATGCTCCAGATGAGCTGGCAGGAAACCAGGTAGGTTTCAAAACCAAATTGGAATGAAAGCGAATTTCAGCAAATGGAATTATCTCCACAGAGCAGTAAGCATTAAGAACTTTTGTACCACATCAGTAACATATTGGATTATACTTCATACATAAATACAACTCATATGTTAATACTTTGGGATATTAGCAACAACAGCTTACTACCTTGAGGTGGAATACAGTAAACTTATTCATATGGAGTCTGAGTATAAAATAAATGTAGTACACATCAAGCATAATGTGAGGCCAGATCCTTAGCTGATATAAATCACATAGGTCTATTGACTTCAGTGGAACAACACTATTTTACACAAGCAGAGGATATAGCTGATGGAGGACTGCCAACCCCAAACGTTCCAAACTCGTGAGTCTGGCAGTGTAGTCGGGTGGCGGTCAGTCCTCCCCCTCTGGCTCGGAGGGAGGCCACCCTGCTCACTACGTCATTGGGATCTCAGCCTAGTATTGGGGAACTAGCAGTTTGGTGATAGTGTCCCAACTGGCCCTAATCTCCTCCTGCAGAGAAGGGCACACCCAGTAATCACTCAGCTCTGGGCTCTTGCAGCAAAGTCAGAGAAAAACCCAGTAGTCAATTAGCCCTGGTCTCTTGATTCAGAGACATGGCAAGCCCAGGGGTCAGATGTCCTACTTTCGGCAGAAAACCAACAAACCCAAGCCCTGGTGGTGGCGGGTGTGGCCTGGGCCTATTCCACCCAACCCCCAACCCAGGGCCCTAACAGTGTCAGAGTGATCTGCCTCTGGGTCAGCAGGGCTCCCAACCGCAACACACTGGCTGTACTTGAGGCAGAGCTGCAGCCAGACGAAGGTTAGCTGCCCCTGCGCCACTTCCTCCCCTCCCCTTGGGGTGTATCTGGATTAGCGGGGCATCACCTGCCTTTTCTGGATAGGTGTCCGTGGCATCACTGGGCTCAGCAGCGGGGAATGTCTGTCTCCCTCTGTGTCTCAGCCCCAACTGAGCGGGAGGCCCTGCCCTTTATATTTCCTGTTTTGGTGTCGTACTTCCGGTGGGAGGAGTGAGGCAGTCTTGGCTCCCCCCACGTGGGCAGGGAGGGTGGTTCTTCCCCCTCTGGCTCAGAAGGAGGCCACTCAGCCTCACTACAAGCCCCAAAAATCATTAGATTGGCTTATTAATCATGAGACCAATTACAAAAATACATTTTGGTTCCTTTTATTTGTATTCTGGTTTTGAGCCCTGTTACACTACACTGGGGTCACATTTTTATGCTTTTCTCCCCAACCATTCAGGCTAAAAATTTACCTTAAACATAAAAATACATCTGAGATTCTCACATATTCACATGCCTGTAGAATTTGAGTCTTTAAGAAAAACATGAATTATTGCAAAATCTCAGAATTAAAATCCTGAAAGATGGCAACAGAGCCTAAGGTTTGTTCAACTAAACTGATAGATCATTTGCCAGGATCATCTCGGTATATCTCATCTAATCAATCCCCTGCTGTTTGGGGGCCTTGGGGATTGGTGCACCGCAGTCCCTCCTATTTTCTGCCTGTGATGTAGAATAGTTTATTTTTCTGAGGGCTCTAGTACTTTAGACTAATTTCAGTTGTTGGGTTTGTTGCGGGCGCTGGGTGGCATTGGTAACCTGTGATGTACAGGAGGTCAGACTAAATGATCTTCTGGTCTCTTCTTACCTTAAACTCTATGGCTTTATGACTCTAGGTTGTCCGCATTACTTTGGAGATGATTTTTCTTATTGTGTAAGACCACGGCAAGTGTTGGGCTTGGGTTAGCATCCCCTTGATTTAAAATGGAGGAGACTGTAATGGTGGGGGCCATTGACCCAAGTTCACTCAGGCAAAATAACCTCTTTATTCATACAGCTTGTTGCCTGAGGGGTTAGTGGAGAGCATTCTTTGGTTGCTTTTTGTTTAAGGAGAAAGTGTTGGAGTCTGCATTGGCACTGGGACAAATTTTTATTTATAGTGAGGGCAGGTCTACACTTAAAATGTTGCTGAAGCTCTTTAGTGAAGATGCTCCTATGCTAACAGGAGAGCATAGCTAATCCACCTCCCTGAGAGGCAATAGCTGTGTCGATGGGAGAAGCTCTCCCGCCGACAGAGTCCCGTTTACACAGGGGGTTAGGTTAGGTTGCTATAATGACCGTACACACTCCAGAGCAATGTAGTTACACCGATATAAGTCTGTACCGGAGACCTGACCATAAACTCACACAGGCATTTGTACACACATTCTCTAATTTTGAGCTAAGAGCCTGATTCAGTGTCCGCTGAAGTCAATGGGAGCTTTTCTTTTACTTTAATTGGGTGTTGGATCAGGCTTCTATGTGACTGTCCTGATTAGCTCCTTATAGAAATAAATATAAGAAGCTACAGATGACTCAGTAAAGAGTTAGATCTTGCAGTCTTTATTGGGGAAAAATTACCAGTTATTTCAAATGCTTTATGTGCTTCTGGGTCAGTAACAATTACTAATACTCATGCGTATGGGGCATTGTAATGAAAAGTAAAATAATAGGTAGGTAAATGCAATTTTTAGACAAAATATGTGAACCATGCTAAAGTGCAGATATATTATTCCTTCCTTTTGAATGCTAGGAACATAATGGTCTATTTGCTGACAAAGAAGGCTACTTCTATTTTAAATATTGAACAGTCCTTTCTTCATACTTTGTCATTGTGTTCGCAGTTTAGTTTTTATGAGTGTTTGATTCACACATAACGCTCTTTTCATACGCAATTCTAATAAATAATTTACAATACTTATTATTTGACATATTTTCTAAATCTGTTTTGGCCTAGAGCCAGCAAGGTATTGGTGGAATGCTTAACAGAATTCCGGTTATTATTCTTGGCCTTGTAAGACTTCATAAGCGGCCTGTAAGGACAGAAACAAAATGACAGGGCAATTGCTAGTTTTAATCTGTTTGACTTTCAGTTGCGACCATTCTCGAGTATGACAGAGCAAAATATAAACTGTACTGTGGGAAGAGAAGAAAAATACAAGGGCTGAGTACCTCATGTGAGGTGCTTGGTAGCTGAGACCCAGCTTTACAAAGGCATTTAGGTGCCAAAACATGTAGATAGGCACTTAGTGGTATTTACAAAAGTGCCGCAGTGAAATAGGCACCTATGTTTCATTGACTTTCAATGGCAGTTAGATGCCTAGCCATTTGGCACCCATCTCTATCTTTGTGTGCCTCAATACCTTTGTAAATCTGACCCTGGGCACCTTGCAGAACTGGATGCACATTTTTCTTTTTTCTTCCCAGGTCAGTAACATAATCCCTTCCAGCTCTACCTGTGTGAGTGTATGATTAGCCTTTAAAGACCTTTTTTTCCCCCCCAAGAATACTTCCATTCTAAAATTATCTGAAGCATATCTTTGATGTAGAAATTAAAGGGGTCTCTGTTCTTCAGCCACTGTTTTCTAACATATTATTACTATCACTGTTATTTCTCTGTTTATTATATTCTGTGTTTCCAGATAATATCCTCCGAGTGATAGGTGTTTCAACAGACACTAAGCCACTGGGTTGGCACTATGAAGAAAATAGGAGCTCCAGTCCAAATGTGGTAAAAGAAATTGAATCTATTAGGCCTTCCCTCATCTTGCTGAAAAGAACAAAAAGAAACACACAACAAAGGTTTCTGTAATTTACAGCAGAAGGATCTTAGTCCAATAATGGGGCTCATTAGCTGGCTCTGAATTAAAATTTCCAGGCTAACCCCTTCTCCAGAGGTTTCTTTCTTTTTTTTTTCATACTGTTTACTATGTCTCAGGTTCCCATTTGAAACCTGCTGCAATGATAGCCAAGTTCTGCTGAAAGCAATCTGACTCTTCTGTAGCCAGGCAACCACAACCATGAGTTTATACACAGGTGCCCATTTGCCATTTGTCCTTTTCCTCGTTTTCTGGGAAAGGTAGAAAGAGAGACAGACTGCAGCAATGATTTACCAAAGGAAGAAGAAAACAAAAGAAGGATGACCTATCTTTCATTCATATCCCATTGTCTCTCACACACACTTTTATCACACAAAACTAGAAAATCCAGAATAGGGAAAAAGAACTAATCTCTATGGGAAAAACAGATAAACAAAAGTCCAAAGCAGTCCATTAAATAGACAGACCATCCTATTACAATGATGAAGAAACATAGAGGAAGGTATTGTCTCAATGTGTGTAAGATGTTGGGCATATGTGGGCAAGCTTTCTAGAAAAGAACAGCAGTATTTTGGATGAATGATAAAATTTTCAAGGGTATTTATGCCCTCCTGTTACTTTGGATACATTAAATTGTGCATGAAAAGTGGCATTCTGTGTGGTTTAGATAAATGGTGTGAGTCTTCCAGCAAAAGCTATCTATGGGAACCAGGAAAATAATTGTGTACAATGTGCATAGGATTGGTTTACAAGTACTGTAGTGACAACAATAACAGCCAAAAGCACAATATGATTTTACTTTCAAAAATATTTATTTTATTTAATGTTGTTTGTTATGTTATAGGTACAAGAATGGCTGTGCTTAAACTGCCAGAGACAAAGAGCAATATCAGGACAACTTGGGGATATGGGCAAAATGCCACCTCCAATGGCAGCCCCTTCACAGTCAGTATCCAAACCATCTGTTGTTCCTCAGAGCCAGCCTATGCCAGCCGAGTCAGATCGCCCTCAGAAAACTGCAGCACTGCCTGCCCAAATAGTGGAAAAATCAAAAGAAGAACCAGGAATTCAGAAGAAAGTTCCAAAGCTTCCACAGGGGAAATTGGCAAAGACTCTTTCAGCTGATAAAATCCAGCAGGGGATTCAGAAGGAAGATCCAAAACTTCAACAGGGAAAATTGGCAAAGACGCTTTCCGCTGATAAAATCCACCAGACGATTCCGAAGGAAGATCCAAAATTCCAGCTGGGGAAACTGGTTAAGATACCATCAGCTGATAAAATCCAGCAAGGAATTCAGAAGGAAGCTCCAAAACTTCAGCAGGGGAAACTGGCAAGGAAACCCTCAGCTGATAAAATTCACCAGGGAATACATAAGGACGATCCAAAACATCAACAGGGGAAACTGGCAAAGACGTCGTCAGTGGATAAAATTCCTCCGGAGATAAGTTCAGATGTAAAGCAACTTATAAGCAAATTGGAAGAAGACCAAAAATGCGTACTCCCAGAAGAGAAACCATTCCTCCCAGAGGACAAAAAAGAGGACATCAAAGTTGAGACTAAAGGACAAGGTATCAAAGAGAAGTTAGAAGCCAAAGTACATCCTGAGGAATTGCAGTTTAAGAAACAAGAGGAGATTAAGAAGGAAGATTTGACCACTGGGATTCCACAAATGCTATCCAAACATGAAAACATTCAGAAAGAAGAAACCCTAGCTCAAGTAGCACCTTTGCCAAGACCTGATCATGTGGAAACAGTGAAAGAAAAAACAGTAAGATTTTTTTTTCTTTTCCTTTTGCTACAGTAGGCAATAAAGGACCTGCTTCTGCAAACCCATACTTATGTGAGTGGTCCTTACTCTGAGAGCTGTTGCAATGACATGGGATGACTCTCACTGGTAAGGGTGATAACTCCTGTCAGTAAGGATTTGCACAACAGGGCTCATAGTGTCCTTGTGCGGGTTTTCATTTGAGGTTGCATAATTTTCAGTCTCTACAGCTCAGAACTGAGACTAAACCAAAATTGCTTTTTTGAAGTCAGATTCAAACCTTTCTCTTTTTTTAATGGCTGTTGTAGATTACTTTAGGCTTTTGTTCAGTTTTAATCATTGAAGCTTATACACATTTTTCATAGATCTCAATCCTTGGGAGAACCAAGCTGCAACAATGTTTCACTCTGTTAATGACTGTTTTCACTGGTCTCTCCTGAATATTTTTTGCTGTAGAGATTTTGATTTGGAGGAAGTGACCAGTATAAATTATAAAATAGCTATATTTCTTAGTCTGGAAATGGTGGGCAAACATGCTGATTTCATGGGCCTTCATCCTTCTTTGGGATCTGCTAATACACATTTTTATGTCCATGAGGGGTCACATTGGCCCACTGAAGGCAAATGGGATTTGCATGATACAGGGGTCTGCAATACTAAATCCCAGTACAGGATTAATGCTATGGTTTGTAGTAAATTTACATACATAATATATAACTCATCCATATTGTATAACTTATTTCCTTCTCTTGTGGAAAATTGCATGTTTTCAAGTCAAAGTTATATATGGACTTTCCATTCACATAAATCAATGGATGTTAGCATGTACTAACTGATATACCTGGCTGCACTGTACAGACACATTTGCTGTATGTACTGTAATTGTTAAGCCATTCATCAACTAAATGTGGCTAAAGAAATGATTTATACATATTTTGTGGGAGATGAAAAATTCTGCTCCTTCTAATTAACCTTGAACTAGTGATTGATCATTCATTAGAAAAGTATTGGGGTGGGTGAAGGGAAATTCTTTCATGTCTGCCAGGTGTGATATAAAGCTTTCAAATAGAGCTATTTTTCAACAACAAAACCCACCAAAAATATTTTGGCTGAAAATTGAGAGAGCTTGATTTGGAAAAACAGTTGTAGTGTCTTGTGGGAGTGTAGTTCCTCATACTCTCATTCTCTTCTGTAAAACAGACTCCCTGGCTGGACTACATCCAGAGGTGAAAGTAAGCTGGCTTCTCCGGCGGTGATTTAAAGGGCCCAGGGCTCCGGCCCCTGTGAGGAACCCCGGGCCCTTTAAATTGCTGCCGGAGCCCTGGGGCTCCGGCAGCTGGGCTCGGGCAGGAATTTAAAGGGCCTGGGGCTCCCCTGAGCCCCGGGGCTCCCAGCTGCCTCTGCAGCTGGTAGCTCTGGGGTGATTTAAAGGCCCTGGGGTG
Organism: Mauremys mutica; assembly: GCF_020497125.1. Lineage (NCBI taxonomy): Eukaryota > Metazoa > Chordata > Testudines > Geoemydidae > Mauremys > Mauremys mutica. The sequence goes on from NC_059072.1 coordinate 20,817,250, forward strand.
ATTTAAAGCTGCAGCCGGAGCCCCAGGGCCTTTAAATCTTGAAAGGTCCCGCCTCTTCCGGTTGAGACCACACCTCTTCCGGTTGAGGTCACGGCCCCGCTCCAGACTCCGGTGTACCAGTAAGTCCTTTAAGCTACTTTCACCCCTGACTACATCTAACATAATACACCATGGTTTCCCCTTATGGTGAGGGGACGTAATTGCACCATGGGAGTCCTAGCCATGATGCATCATGGGAGATGAGAAGGTGCATTTTAAAAATGGGAGCCCAGTCTATAGAGAAGGATAGGGCTGTAAGGAAATAGAACTACAACTCTCATGTGGCACCGTGGCAGGATATCCAAAACAACATATTTTAATTTTTTCAACAAAAAATCAGAATTTTTCATGGACAAGAGATACTTTTTCACAAAATATTTTGTTTTATGAAAAACCCAATTTTCTGTCTAACAACATTTTTGATGGACTATTTTCAACCAGCCCAATTCTTCAATTTCTATAATTTCATTTTGTATTATGCAAAGACTACAAAATGTTGCCTAGAGTTTAGGGCATAGGTCTGAGATTCCAGGGTTCTGTTGCTAGTTCTCACACTCATACACTAATCATGGTATTTCACCTAATTTCTGTATAGAAAACTCGCTCACTTTATTCTTTTGATAGTACCACTAAATACTTATTATAATCAAGGAGACTACTGGAATAAGGTGAATGGGATTTCGCCTTCTGTACTTCACTTTACTGATCTGTAAAATGAATATAATGATAAATACATACTCCACATTACCAGAGTGAAGCTTTGGTGTTTACTTAGTTAATATTTGTAAAGCAATTGGAGTTGCACACATGAAAGGAGCTACTTATGTATAGAATTTTATTGTTATTATTATTATTATTATTATTAATAAAACCAGAACTCTTTGAAACATAACACACATTTTGATAAAGAATACTAATTTTTAAATGCAAGGGTTACATTATTTTTTTCCTTTCCTTCTTTTTTTGGTCACTGGGGAAATCCTTCTTAGTTTCTACCAATATGAAAATAATTTGTACATCAGTTAGTTTGTTTCTTAAAAACAATTATGATAATTTATTGTTATTTATTGAACACCATTAATGTTTTCTCTGAAGTACCACAAACCGCAGGAGATACAGTCTTGCCCCAGGGCTCTTGTAATCTAAGTAAAACAGAATATAACAATTTGAGTAGATTGCACATTTATACCTCTTGATTTGGTGCAGGTCAATCTCCAGGCAGTGCAGAATATTTTTTCAATGAATTTTGGAGAGGAATCGTTTAAAGGATTTCTATAAGAAGTATTTTTAAAGTAGGGATTTGAGTGAAAAGGTAATACATTTTAGCACTTACAGCTGCTATATGCAGTTTGCTATCTCTGTGCAAACATTAATTAATTCTCACAGTATTCCCATGAGATAGATCAATATTAGTATTCCCATTTAACAGAGAGCGAAATTAAAACACACATTGCAGCTGATGTGCGTGGTTTCAGCACGTGATCCAAGCTAGCTTTAACCTAGCTAGCGTGAGTACCATTAGTGAAGTCACAACAGCAGGCTTCAGCGCGGTCTGTACAAGCCCATCTGGAACCCTGAGTACTTACACGGGTGGCTAGCTGCTATTGGTACTTGCACGAGCTAGATTAAAGCTATATTGGGTATGTTTACACGTGCTGTCATCGCACCTCCAACTGCAACATATACATACCCATACAAAGGTTAAGGTCCTCATCCACAGCCCAGTTACATCAATGGAAACTCTTCACTGGGCTTTGGCTCAGATTACCAACCCAAAACCACTTCTTTTAAAAAAATTCTTTCTCAGAGAATTTCAAAATTATTGGGTTTAATTCCTAATCAGAATGAAAACAGATTTTTTAAATCTCCATCTCCTTAAGAAAACAGAGTTTCCATTCTCTGCACAGGTCTGTTCTTAGTCCTTGTAAGAATGACTCAGTCTTAGAAAATCTGCATAGCATACCTTTTAAACATTCATTTCCTTTTGAACAATATTCTAATTTAATCTAAATCATTTGAAATCTGTAAGCAATTTAAGCCACAAAACATTTAAATATTACCTTCTCTACTTAGTAATGTCATTCCTGCCATGCCAGGAAATATTATAAAGAGATACCTTGAACAACATTGTCAGAATCTGAGTGATGGATAAATATGTAAGAATAACGGGAATTTTGAAAATGAAAAACTCTTACTGGAAATAGTTAATAATACCTAGCTCTTATACAGTGCTTGTCAAAGGAGGGTAGTATCACCATCCCCTTTAACAGATTGGGTAACAGACACGTAAAGTGATTTCCCCCAGACTGTCTAGCAGGTGAGTGGCAGAACCAAGGAGAGAACCCAGGTCTCCTAGGTCCCAGTCAGCTGCTAGGCCACACCTGCCTCTAAGGCTGTAGTGATTTAGAGCTTTAAACAGAGGGTTTCATTGCTGTAATATAGTACCTCCAACATTTTTAATGTTCATAGGAATGAAAATGAAAACTGCAAATGTAGCCTCTCTAGCAGGCCAGTCCAACTCCATTGAAAAATAATCTTGTACTGTGCCAACAGAAAGACATTACCATTGAGTTAGGTGGGAATTGGAGCAGTGTTTAAATTGGCAAGCTTACGGAAAGAAGGCCCTGTAGGTTTGTACACTATTCCAGAAGGCCTGCTGAACTTGACTGTATGAACCTGAGTCCCTCTTAGTTTTGACAGTGAAGCAGTTATATGTTTGCCACCAACTTCAGGCACCTAATGTTGTTCTCTGACAGTGGTAACAATAATTTCACCATCCCACCTACATAGCCCTCAGATGCACTGTATGTTCCTTCAACTATCATCATTCATCTAAATAAGTTGTTCTACGATTATAATTGCCTTGAATGTAAGAAGTGATATGAGGCATGCAATGATACATCACAGGTAAATTAGATGTATGTTGCCTCAAAACACTATGATGTGTCATTATATTTGCATGATGTGTATCACCAGACAAGCAACTATACATGTGGGTGAAAGGCGTAAAATAAATTCTTGTAAATTGTGCTCCTCCCATAGTGGATTTTAAAAAAGCTCATTACATATATTCTTATATCTCAGGGGTAGGCAACCTAGGGCACGCGTGCCAAAGGCAGCACATGAGCTGATTTTCAGTGGCACTTACGCTGCCCAGGTCCTTGCCACCAGTCCGGGAGGCTCTGCATTTTAATATAATTTTAAATGAAGCTTCTTAAATATTTTAAAAACCTTATTTACTCTACATACAACAGTAGTTTAGTTATATGTTATAGACTGATAGAAAGAGACCTTCTAAAAACGTTAAAATGTATTACTGGCACACAAAGCCTTAAATTAGAGTGAATAAATGAAGACTCAGCACATCACTTCTGAAAGGTTGCTGACCCCTGTTATAGCTAATAGAAGCACGTTAATATTTTAGAGCAAATTCTGCTCCCCAGTTGTGCAATGTGGAACTCCTCTGCACAGTGCAGGACACTATTACAGACAGCACAATTCCATGAGCAGAGCTCCCACTGGTAGCAAGGGGAGGTCTGTGCAGAGAATGCAGTAAGAACGCTCATTGCGGATTAGAGACTAAATGTTTATAAGCTTTCATCTCATTTGTTTTTCAGTGATTACAAGAGAGGCTGTTTCTAGGCAAGGGACCAAAGGGCACAGAAGAGCTTGGGCTGGCGGTGTTCAGCCCTGGGACGACAGGCAGTAGAACTACCTCTAGCTCTCTTAGCTTGTTCTGTCAGGAGATAGCAGGGGATAAATTACAGTTTGGACTCCTTAGATAGCCCTGTCAGCAGCAGCTAGAGGGGGATGTGCTTGAATCGGTCCATCTCCTGGCTGCCCTGACCCAGGGCTGTTCCTACCCATATGCAAAGTACGCCGCTGCATAAGGCACCAAGAAATTTGGGGCTCCAAATTTCCTGGTGCCCTACGCAGCTGCATGCTGCTCCAGCCCCTGCTCTGCCTCTTCCCTATGGACCCCACCCCAGCCCCGCCTCTTCCCACCCCTGCTCCACCCCATCCCCGTCCCTACTTCAGCCCTTCCCCTGAGGACTGCCACAGGGCAGGCCTGACCCTGCACTCACCAACCTGGCCCCAGCCCACTCCGCTCTGCTGGCTCCCAGCTGCGCTGCCGGTGAGTGCTGGGGAGCGGTTCCTCCCTGCCCCACAAGTCCCAAGGCTGGGAGCCGGGGGAGCAGAGCAGAGTCAGGCCTGCCCTGCACACACCGGGTGGCAGGAAGTGGAGCGACCTGGCCTCAACCCGCTCCTCCAGCTCATGCTGGGGGGCAGTTCCCCCTGCCCCCCAAGCCTGCTCCTCCCCCCCCCGCAGAGGCCTGGGGCCAGATTTCCCCCCTCCACACACACACACGGAGGCCTGCCGTGGGGCGGGGGGGGCTGCGTATGGCACCAAAATGGCTAGGGATGGCCATGCCCCGACTACTCATCCTGTCTGGTCTTTGCCTGCTGGCTCCAGACCACAGCAAAACAGAGGTGACTGTCCCTTCTGGGAGGACTTTCCACAGCCAGGAACCTACAGCCCAGGTTCCATTGGCTTTCACCAGTGGGACCCAGTGAGGCAGTCAAGCCCTAGGAGTCTGTTTGATGGTGGTTTTAATTTGATCGATGTTTTAATTTAGTAGCTCATCAAATTTATCCATGAAAGGCTCCATCTTATAAAAGCTAAAATAAATAAATAATTACAGATAGATTTTGAATGAGTATAAAGTTTTAGGGTTATGTCTACACTTTGAGCTGGGGGTGTCAAGGAGACATACTCATGCTAGTTCTCATCTCATTAGAGAGCTAACAACAGAATCTAACCGCAGTAGTGTGAGTTGCAGGAGGCATAGACGCCCCAAATACAAGCCCATGAGAGACCCTAAGCGTGTATGGAGGGTGACTGGCCCATCCTGCAGCTCATACTGCTGCAGATACACTATTTTTAGCATGGTAGCTCAATCAGTGCCCTGGCGAGTATGTCTCCTTGAAATGGGACTCACACCTCCAGCTCCAAGTCCAGATATACCTTATATATGAAAACCTCATGGAAAAGTTCAAGTGGCTAAAATAGGACATAGACATGCTCTGAAAAATTTCCCTTAAATGCTTGCTTTGTTGGAAAAAGGAAAGAAAACAGGCAAACCTGTTTTTTTTTCTTTTTTAAAAAAGGTTATACTTTAGTGTGGACCTTATATGAAGATTAGATGCGATGCTGTCATTAAGGACCTGTTGATTTCCAGGGTAGTTTTCCCTGAGTAAGGAGAGAGAAATGATATCCTGGGTCATACTGATTTCCCAATTGTTATTGAACAAAAAATGTTTGGAGTCCAATAGATTAACTCTCAATAGCATTTTAGTGTCGGGTTACCACCAGAAGTGAGTACTGCTCGTGGCACATGCCTTAGAAAATACAGTGGCATTGGTCCTGATAGCAGATATTTGGGCACACGGTATTGGTAAAAAGAGCTCTCGTCTATTCAAAGGTTAATACCTAACTTTGCAAAGTGTACGGTAAAGCATTCCAATGTAGCTGAGACTGATACCAATGTATTAATATAACATTAATTAATATACAGTATGAAGAGTGTAGTTGTTTTAGCACAGTGTGTCTATACACACACAACAAATTCAGCACAATGGTAAGGTGCTTTGAATATAAATCATAATTATTTTTAAAATCTCACCCTGATTAATCATCAAAACGCTAATAATTGGCAATAAGAAGTATTTTTCTACAAGGGTTTTTTTAAATGGAATTGCAAATAAACTCTGTATAATTAAAAAGACCTGAAGGTGAATGTAAGTGTAATAGTAAAAGTAACTCATCACCCCATTTCAATAACAGATTTGCTTCACAATAAGTTTCCATTAAAAACAACTTTTTTTCTGATAAAATAGGTAGACAAAACAAAGCTTCAAATCAGTCATTTGCTATAGTCCAGGGATGGCCAATATTGGTCAGCACAGGTGACAAATATTGCTTAGTTATTTACTGAAGGCATAAACCTGCATAGTGAACTTGCAGGGGGGCAGGAGGCTTTTGGACAGTGGCTTTCAAGATGCCAGTGGAGGCAGGGACACTTGTCAGTGAAATCGGGATATGTTGTCAGCTAGAAGGCAGTATGGGTGCCTGTCATTTAGGGGACAATAAGGGTTTTTTTTAGCTGGATGGGGGGCCCTTGTCGCTAGGAGGTGTAGGAATGTTTGGCAGCTGGGAGAGAATTTGGGGGATAAGTCTCATTCAAAAACAGGGGTATCCTTGGGGTGAAGGTATTGGCACAAGAGATGGATGGGTGGTTTTGTTACCTTGAAAGGAGGCTAGAAGCACTTGGTCATGTTCTGGAAGTTAGGAGGGTAGTCAGGGACTTTTAACTAGTGATAAGGAAGGCTAGTACAGCTGGCAAGATTGGGTTGTTTTGGTTTTCAGTTAGGTGTGTCTGCCTTGTAGGCTTTTGTCTCTTCTCTTCAGATCACTGGCTGACCTTCCTGTTTTTCTCCTTATGACTCCACTTTTCTAGCAGCAGCACCTACCTACATTACCAAGGAACTTACAGCCCATCTGCTTCTATACCTAGGCACTGGGAAAATTCCTCCCAGTTGAATTTTTGTGCACTCTGCCAGGCAGTAGATTCTGTGGTGTTCCAGATCCCATTCACTCACTTTAGTATTTCATGCATTCTACTTCATACTAGAGAGTTCAGCACTGGGAGGCAGAAACCAAAGGCCCATCATCCTGGCAGGTGAGGTTATTCTTGGGGGTGGGAGATTACATCGGGAAAGGCGGCAGTAGATGCCAGAAATGCTGCAGACTGAGATATAGCAATCCCTGTTCTATTATATCTACAACTACTTAGTCAGCTTTGTATCCTAGGTGATAAAAAAACATTTAAACTAAACCAGGGTTTCTCAAATAGGGGTTACCGCTTGTGTAGGGAAAGCCCCTGGTGGGCTGGGCCGGTGTGTTTACCTGCCCCATCCACAGGTCCAGCAGATTGGAGCTCCCACTGGCTGCAGATCGCTGCTCCGGGCCAATGGGAGCCGCTGCGGCCAGTAAGACCCTCAGCCCTCGCTGCTTCCAGCAGCTCCCATTGGCCCGGAGCAGCGATCCGCGGCCAGTGGGAGCCACGATCAGCCGGACCTGCAGACGGGGCAGGTAAACACACCAGCCCAGGCTGCCAGGGGCTTTCCCTACACAAGCGGCGACCTGTGTTTGAGAAACCCTGAACTAAACCCTTCAAAACCTTGCACTGATCATCTACTACTATGCAACAGACTATAATTAGAAAGTGTTCTGAAAGACAGAGGACTACAGTATTTATTTATGTTTAAAAATAAAATCATTAAGCACCTCCTAACATGATTAAATCAGTTGCCTATGTGAACTGTCATGCAAAGCATAATTAGATTAAATTGAAAAAAAACTCATCATTTGAGGATCTTTTTTTAGATGTTTTAAGAGCTTTGCATACCAAAATTAGTGTTTCATTAATTTATGGTTTGATCTTCTTCTGGTTTAAAATACTTCTTATAATATTTCATTGGGGACATTAACTCTTCTTTGAGAAAAAGCCTTGTATGTAATTGCCTGGCGACATTAAGAATTGATATATATATACATATTTATTTTCTAGGAGCAGGAGGTTGACAAATCAGACACATCAATCTCTCAGCAACAGAGAAGTCCACAAGGTCTGAGTGACACTGGGTATTCTTCTGATGGGATATCAAGTTCACTTGGTGAAATTCCAGGTCTTATCCCCAGTGATGAAAAAGAGTTACTCAAGGAACTTTCTAAAAAAGATACTTTTTCGCAAGAAGGCAGTCCTTCAAGCCCCTCAGATCTTGCCAAGTTGGAAAGTACAGTTCTATCAATTTTGGAAGCTCAGGCAAGTACACTTGCTGAGGAAGAGTCTGGGAAGACCAAAGATCTTTATGGTATATATGGCGAACAGACAAAAGATCCACATAGAACAAAGCCTTTGCCAATGTCTCCAGAACCTTACAGTTCAGATGAGGAGGATCTGGAAGACATTCAAGAAGAAGATGAAGAAGGTCTTGAAGAAGATGTAAAACAAAGTGTTCCAACTCAGAAAGACTATAAGGAAAAGACAGATGCAGTAGATGATATATCAACAAGAAGGCAACGCTATGATTCTGTAGAAGACAGCAGTGAGAGTGAAAATTCACCTGTCCCAAGAAGAAAAAGACGAACTAGTGTTGGCTCTTCAAGTAGCGATGAGTACAAACGAGAAGACAGTCTAGGATCAGGTGATGATGAAGACTTCATTCGAAAACAGATTATAGAAATGAGTGCTGATGAAGATGCCTCAGGTTCTGAAGATGATGAATTCATTAGGAATCAGCTTAAAGAAATCAGTGTAATTGAAAGCCAAAAGAAGGAAGAAGTGAAAGTCAAAGCTAAAGCGACAGCTGGAAAACATAGAAGGATGATGCGGAAAAGTAGCACAAGCTATGATGAGGATGCTGGAAGACGTCACTCATGGCATGATGATGATGATGATGATGATGATGAAACTTTTGATGAAAGCCCAGAACCAAAATATAGGGAAACCAAAAGTCAAGACAGTGAAGAACTCACTGTAACTGGAGGAGGTGGAGGCCTTAGACGTTTCAAAACAATAGAACTCAACAGCACAATAACAAATACATATTCTGAGGAATCTGAACCACAGAAGAGTAGCTTATATTTTGATGAAGAGCCAGAGCTAGAGATGGAGAGTCTTACAGATTCACCAGAAGACAGATCCAGGGGAGAAGGATCTTCTAGTTTGCATGCCTCCAGTTTTACTCCAGGTACATCTCCTACATCTGTGTCATCTCTAGATGAAGATAGTGACAGCAGTCCTAGTCACAAAAAAATGGGAGGAGAAAGCAAACAGCAGCGCAAAGCCAGACACCGGTCACATGGTCCTCTTCTTCCCACCATTGAAGACTCTTCAGAAGAAGAGGAGCTAAGGGAGGAAGAAGAGCTGCTAAAGGAACAAGAGAAACAACGTGAATTAGAACAGCAGCAAAGAAAGAGTTCTAGCAAAAAATCTAAGAAAGACAAAGATGAACTAAGAGCACAGAGAAGACGGGAACGTCCAAAGACCCCACCAAGTAATCTTTCTCCTATTGAAGATGCATCTCCAACAGAAGAGTTACGACAGGCAGCAGAAATGGAGGAGCTGCACCGATCTTCCTGTTCTGAATATTCACCAAGTATTGAGTCAGATCCTGAAGGATTTGAAATCAGCCCAGAAAAAATAATAGAAGTGCAAAAGGTTTATAAGTTGCCTACAGCTGTCTCTTTATATTCTCCAACAGATGAACAACCTGTTGGAGTCCTAAAAGAAGAAAGTAGCCAAAAAACATTAAAAAGTGCTGAAGAGGTATATGAGGAAATGATGCACAAATCCCATAAACCCAAACTATTTCAAAGTGCAAATGGAAAAGAAGTGTTTGAAAAAGACTCTTTATATGGTGGCATGTTAATAGAGGATTATATTTATGAATCTTTAGTAGAGGACACATATAATGGAACTATTGATGCTAATCTTGTAACGAGACAAGATGAAAGTAGTGAATTTATTCAGCAGAGAGGGAGAGAGAAAAAAATAAAACCTCCAGATCAGATTTATGAAGAAACTATGCAGAAAATTGTAGATCGACAGAGAGACTATTACAGTGTAGAGCCTTTGCATTCAATTGTGCCTCAAGAAGACATTGTGTCTAGTTCTTACATTATACCAGAAAGTCATGAGATAATTGTACTTGACAGTGTTGTAACTTCCACCACTGAGGAAAAGCAGTTGTTAGATGCAGATGCTGCTTATGAGGAGCTTATGAAACGACAAAGAATGCAGCTAACGCCAGGCTCCAGTCCAACTCAGCCTACATCTGATTTAATTCCTGCACCAGATACAAACGTATTTATAGTTGGAGATATAGTGGATGGTGAATCTTTAGTGTCAAGTGCTCCTCTGACGGTTTCAGATACAGCTTCAGTCAGCAGCACAGTGCTTTCTATTCCAGATGTTAAAATAACTCAGCACTTTACTACAGAAGAAATAGAAGATGAATACCTAACAGATTATGCCAGAGAAATTCAGGAAATCATTTCTCACGAAACGTCAATGTTGACCTACTCTGAGGCATCAGAAAGTGCGACATCAGTTTTACCTTATGATACACCTTCTCTTACATCATCTACCTCTTCAATTTGTACCACTGATAGCTCATCATCTATTACTGGAATAGATAGCACAACTGCAGGTTATGTAGACATAGCAGATGTTGTAGGTAAATTAGTACATCCTGAAGATATTGGCACAATAGTTCAAGTTCCCTTAAGTTTCACAAAAGAATATTCTGAAATAAGCACACCTTATGAACCTGTTACTGTTCTCCCTAAAAAGACAGTTGTATTCACAGATATGGCATGTGTGGATCATGGTGTAATGTCTTTGCCTGAAGATGCACCTTCTGTTGTCACAACTATGGCTATAAAACCCAAGCAATATACTTCTGACTCCACTACCTTTGATTCACCCAAACCAGAAAAAGACACAGCCAAAAAAATTAAAAGTACTGCTGATGCTGGTATTGCTAAAGTACTTTCTGAGGATGTACACAAAGGAGTTGAGTTTGACATGACAAGGATTAACTTGGCTGAGGCAGCATCTGACCTACCTCCTGTGTGTATAACATCAGAGCCAGTCCCAGTCATATCCTCTGTATCTACTACCCATGTTACAACTAAGACCAGCACTGTATCTGCATTACCATCTATTGCTTCTTCAGTTCCTACTGTAACATCCAAAGTATTCTCATTTTTTAGAAGCTCTCCTTTGGATTCTTCAACCCAACCATCTCCACCACCTCCACCCCCTCCTCCTCCACCTCCACCACCTCCGCCTCCCCTACCATTACCCCCACCTACTCCACCAAAGCCAGCTATTTATCCCAAAAAGAAGCCACAGGTTCAGGCTCCAGTGACAACAGCTCCTGCAGTGGCACCTTCACTTACTAGTGTTGTAGCCATAGAGGCCACAGAGATGTTAAAAAACAACGTGGCATCTGCCCAAAAAATATACATCCCGACACCACCTCCTGTGCCACCCAAGCCATCCTTAATTCCAGCAGGGCTTGTGTTCAGTCACAGGCCCGTTGAGGTAACTAAGCCTCCAATTGCTCCTAAGCCAGCAGTTCCTCAGCTCCCAACAGCTGCTCATCAGCCAGCAGAGAAACAGCCAAAACCAACAGGTTTGTCATTGAAAAGTATGACTTTGAATTTGGTCTCTTCAGCAGAGTGCAAGTTGACATCCCCTACGTCCCCTTTGTCTCCACACTCTAACAAATCTTCACCAAGGCTGACCAAACCCTCGCAGGAAACCTATGTTGTTATCACATTGCCATCTGAACCTGGAACTCCCACAGAGTCTGTAACTAGTCAAGCTATTACCAGTTGGCCTTTTGGGTCATCCTCTAAGGAACAGCTTCCCCAAAATGTGCAGCCTCTGTTTACTCCATCTATGAAAGCCATGGAAATTCAAAGTATGGGAGATCACAGCATGTATGTTTCAGGTGCTTTGCAAACGCTTGCCACTGTTCCTGTCACAGCACAATCAACTTTTGAAACAGTCCCTAGTTCGGTAACACAGTTAATAACAACAGAGGTGACCAAGACCACAGTGTCTGTGGTGAAAAGCTCAGTTCCCACCATTGGTTTAGGTAGTGTCTCCATTACTATACCTCCAGAGCCCACACAAATAGGTGAGCAACCCAGGTGTAGAGAGAATGGAAGATTCCATCTGTTTGGTGATATTATTGACCTTCGTACTTTAACTAAAATGGATAAAATGGATATTGAAATGACAGACAGCTGTATGGATCTGTCTGTTTTTCCCATGGATGCGAGAAGACAAACTATGGCAAGTGATATATGTGGGCGGCCAGTAAGTGCAGTCCAACCAGCTATCATAAATCTTAGCACTGTGTCAGCTGCAGAACCCTCTCTAGCACTAGTCTCAGAAACAGTAACAATAATGACCTGCACAGCTACTGTAAGTTACACATCAAGTACAGAGAGCCTTGTAGATCTGGGGCATGCAATGACAACACCACTGCAGCTGACAACGTCAAAACATTTTGAGCCTGCATACAGAGTAACAGGCAGCCAGGCATTCTCTGCAGGTAGAGATGAAGTGCCAATAAACTTATCCCTGGGTACTTCAACACATGCAGTGTCATGGGCTACTGCAATGCCTGTTACTGTACCTCCTGTTGGTATGACAAATGGTTGGACTGATGTCTCCACATCCCAGGAGCTGATAGAGAGTGGAGCAGTTGACCTTAGCACCACAAAATCCCACAGAACAGTGGTGACAGTGGATGAAGTTACTTCAGGAGTTGTCACCAGTGTCATAGAAGAAGATGAAAAGCCTGTTGATCTGACTGCAGGAAGAAGAGCTGTTTGTTGTGATGTGGTTTATAAATTACCATTTGGCAGTAGCTGTACAGCACAGCAGCCTCCCACCACACTGCCTGAAGATCGGTTTGGTTACAGAGATGACCATTATCAGTATGATCGCTCAGGGCCATATGGGTACAGAGGATTTGGAGGTATGAAACCATCCATGTCTGACACTAATTTATCAGAAGCTGGTCTTTTTGTGTACAAAAGCAAGAATAGCTTTGATTATCGAGTTGGGGCAACAGATGCAGCAGTAGATCTAACTTCTGGAAGAGTCACTACAGGTCAGTATGAAACAGCAGCAGATCTTTCTTTGAAATATAATTGTGGTGTTCCTCATCTCATATCAGGATAATTTTTTTTAAATTTTTCCTCCTGTTATTGTGTTTTCTGTTGGACAGTGTGACAAATTATTATGGATTACACATGTATTTTATTTCATCATTTTACATATGTGTTTTGCACAGAGGTCCTGCATGTGCCTGCATGTTCAGCAATGCTTTTTTCTTCACGTCTAAAGTAGATCATTATCCTGAAGATTTGCATGCAGTTCCCCACCCCTGTTTAATTCATCAAGATGGGATGGCTTTCAGAATCCACAAAGCAGCATTCTTTTTGGGGACTGGACTATAACTCTGCCCTATAATTTCAGGTGTGGTAATGGATTACTCAAGCAAGACCACTGGTCCTTATCCAGAGACTCGGCAGGTGATTTCAGGCATCGGGATTAGTGCACCACAGTATTCCCAAGCAAGAATAGTACCGTCTCTGGGATCCCAGTATGGTGTTGGAAGTGTGTTAAGATCCTCTAATGGTGTCGTTTATTCCTCGGTTGCAACTCCGATCCCAGCCACATTTGCCATAACCACGCAGCCTGGTTCTATTTTCAGTACAACTGTCAGAGATTTATCTGCTGTCCAAACAATTGACTCAGTGTCCTCATTGTCAACCTTGCAACAGAATCAGCCACTTCCAAGATCATACAGTTTCTTGACAACAGTGGCAGCTGAAAAAGACAATGCAATTACTGGCATTGATATTGACACGGGGTTGCAACCTGGCACTATAGAAACTATTACCACTGAGCCAGCTAACCTGATGCCTGCTTTAACTATAGCTTCTGAAGCTTTTACAGATGTACTTGAAGATGAAGTTGCACTTCTCATTGCCCCTGAAGAAGACAAACAGCAGCAGCTTGACTTGCAGCGTGAACTGCTTGAGCTTGAGAAACTTAAGCAGCAGCGCTTTGCAGAGGAACTAGAGTGGGAACGTCAGGAAATCCAAAGGTTTAGAGAACAAGAAAAGTTAATGGTCCAAAAAAAACTTGAGGAATTACAATCCATGAAGCACCATCTCTTATTTCAGCAAGAAGAGGAGCGACAAGCTCAGTTCATGATGAGGCAGGAAACCTTAGCCCAGCAGCAATTACAGCTTGAACAATTTCAACAACTTCAACAGCAGCTTCATCAGCAGCTGGAAGAGCAAAAAATTCGCCAGATATATCAGTATAATTATGACCCTTCTGGAACTGTCTCTCCACAAACAAGCACAGACCAAGCCCTTCTGGAAGGGCAGTATGCTGCTACAGAAAATGGCCAGTTTTGGACTAGCAATGACCCAACCACCACAGCTTCCACTGTGCTGGGCATTGAAATTCCACAAAGCCAAACATGGTACACAGTTCAGTCAGATGGCATTACGCAATATATATCTAGGCCTGGTATGCTAAGCTCTGTTTCAGAAATGTCTCTTAAGGACATGGATATGAGAGAGGAGAAACAACTGAAAAAGAGGAGCTCCATGCCAAAATTGCGTGGTCAGTATGACAAGCTTGATGAGACTCTGGAAAAAGAGCCCAGTTGTTTTAAAAAAATAGTGGACAGTGGAGTACAAACTGATGATGAAGATGGTGCAGACAGAAGTTATACAAACAGGAGAAGGAGAACTAAGAAGAGCGTTGACACAAGTGTTCAGACAGATGATGAAGATCAAGATGAATGGGATCTTTCTAACAGATCAAGAAGAAAGTCTCGTGTTGGGAAATATGAGGGTACCACTGAGGTAGACAAGGCTAAGCCATTTTCCAAAGTGTCTAGCATTGCAGTTCAGACAGTGGCAGAGATCTCTGTACAGACAGAACCTGTAGGGACGATAAGAACACCTTCAATAAGGGCCAGGCTGGATGCTAAGGTTGAAATCATTAAACATATTTCAGCTACAGAGAAGACATTCAAAGGAGAAAGTTTGGGATGTCAAACAGAAACAGACTCAGATACACAGAGTCCCCAGTACTTGACAGCCACGTCTCCACAGAAAGATAAAAAGCGTCCAACACCATTAGAAATAGGCTATTCATCCCATCTTCGTGCAGATTCCACACTACAGGTAGTCCCTTCCCCTCCTAAATCTCCCAAAGTTCTATATTCACCCATTTCACCTGTTTCACCAAGCAAAGTTATAGAGTCTGCCTTTGTACCCTATGAAAAATCCATCACTGATGACATCAGCCCTCAGAAGGTGCTACATGCTGATACTGCCAAGGGTCCTCCACCGAGCCCCAAATCTGCAAAGATGATGCAGCGCTCTATGTCGGATCCTAAGCCCTTGAGTCCAACGGCAGAAGACACTTCCAGATCTCAGTTTCAGTACACTGAGGGATTTGTGGTAAGAATTGTTTGCTTTTTCTTTCTTTAACATCAAAACTGTGAGGTTCACTTTTTATGCAACATGGGGGATGTTTTACTCATTAACAGGATCTGTTCACAAAAATTGTTTATACACCATGCTGAAAAAGTACCATGATGTGTCAGAAGCTTGTTGCAGTGATTATTTGTTTTGGAAAATGAAGAGAGAGACACATTATTTTCTCAACGAGGTATTAAAAGACACACTATGCAGATACACTACGGTGCTGAATGCATGTGCCTTTCAAGTTACCAATAACCCCAGACTTACTTCTGGCTGGTTGAACTATCCTTTTTGTCCCCATTGGAAAAGGAGAGGAGAATTTCTCCCTGGAGTTCTCAATTAAGTAAGGATTCTCCTTGATCTCTCAATTTGTACTTGTTTGACCGCTCCCTGTTCCTAGAAGTGTCATATCACAGCTACCATCTTTCTGGATAAGGAGAAGTAGATGGGTGTCACTTATGTGTTCAGTGCTGCTTGTTATTGGCAATGGGGGTCAATTTGAAATAAAAAGAGACATTCCCACCCCAGGAAATCAGTGTATAATTTGTGGAACATTCCCTGGGAAATGAAACATGCCACTGGCTGAGAATCAAGCCTGTATTGTTTTTATTATTTGAGAAGGAGGAGAGATTCATCATTTAGTATATTCCCAGTTGTTCCATTTGTGCGTGTGTGTTCCCTTTGTTCATTTGAATGTGCTGTTGTTTAGTTGTAAAAGGCCAGTGGGAGACCTCACTCTGGTTTCTCTGTTAATATTCTGTGTTTTTCTTCTGTGTTTAGCTGTGTTTGGACGTGTGAGTGGTTCCAGGATATGGCATGGGGTGGAATAATGAGTGTTTCTCTCCTGCCTCTATGTTTGCATGTGTGTCATGTTTTCCAATTTCAGGCTATCTACTCCCACCCTCCAGGGTCCAGATTGTGCGCAACTCCTGCACCAACATACAATTATAGAAATGTAGGACTGGAAGTGACTTTGACCGGGCATTTAGTACAGTCCCCTGCACTGAGGCAGGACTGAGTATAATCTAGATCTTCCCTGACAGGTGTTCGTCTAACCTATTCTTAAAAATCTCCAATGACAGCAAATCCAAACCTCCCTAAGTAATTTGTTCCGTGCATAACTACCCTTACAGTTAGGAAGTTTTGCCTCATGTCTAATCTAACTCTCTGTTGCTGCAATTTAAGACCATTACTTCTTGTCCTGTCCTCAGTGATTAAGAAGGACAATTTATCACCCTTTTACATATTTGAAGACTGTTATCATGTCCCTCCTTCTCCATACTAAACAAATCCATTTGTTTTTCAATCTTTCCTCATAGGTCATATTTTCTAGACCTTTAAACATTTTTATTGCTTTCCTCTGGACTATCTCCAATTTGTCAACTTCTTTCCCGAAGTGTGGCACCCAGAACTGGACAACGTAATCCAGTTGAGGCTTTATCAGTGCTGAGTAGAGTGGAAGAATTACTTTTTGTGAATTGCTTACAACACTTCTGCTAATTCATCCCAGAAAGAAGTTTGCCTTTTTTTGCAACAGTATTACATTGTTGACTCATATTTAGTTTATGATTCATGATAATCCCCAGATTTCTTCTGCAGTACTGCTTCCTAGGCAGTTATTTCCCATTTTGTATTTGTGCAGTTGATTATTCCTTTCTAAGTGTAGTACTTTGCATTTATCCTGGTTGAATTGCATCCTGTTTATTTCAGACCATTTCTCTAGTTTGTCCAGATCATTTTGAATTATAATCCTATCCTCCAAAGCACTTGCAACCCCTCCCAGCTTGGTATCATCCGCAAACTTTATAAGTGTACTCTGTATGCCGTTATCCAAATCATTCATGAAGATATTCAATAGAACCATAGCCAGGATAAATCCCATGGGATCCAGCGCCAATATACCTTTCCGTCTTGACTGTGAATCATTGATAACTGTCTAAGCTCGGTTTTCTAACCAGTTGTGCACCCACCTTATAGTAGGCTCCTCTAGGCTATATTTCTCTGGTTTGTTTATGAGAAGGTCGTGAGACAGTATCAAAAGCCTTACTGAAGTTGAGATATATCACATCTACTTAAACCACATCCACGTTGACTTTTATTTACCACCTTATTTTCTTCTAGATGCTTACAAATTGATTTGTTCTGTTATCTTTCCGGGTGCCAAGGTTAAGCTGACTGGTCTATAATTCCCTGGGTTGTCCTCATTTCCCTTTTTTATGGCTAGGTACTATATTAGCATTTTTCCAGTCCTCTTGGATCTTTCTTGTCCTCCATGAATTCTCAGAGATAATCACTAATGTCTCAGAGAACTCTTCAACCAGTTCTTTAAGTCTTCTAGGATGTATTTCATCACATCCTACCCACTTGAAGAATCTAACTTGTGGAAGTAATTCTTAACTTGTTCTTTTCCTATTTAAGCCTCGGAACCTACCCCATTTACACTGATGTTCACTATGTTAGTAATCCAATCACTGCTAACTTTTTTGGTGAAATCTGAAACAAAGAAGGCATTTAAGACTTCAGCCATTGCTATGTTTTCTGTTATTGTCTTGCCCTCCTCATTGAGTAATGGGCCTACCATGTCCTTGGTCTTCTCTTGCTTCTGTGTTTGTAAAATGTGTTTCGTGTTACCCTTTATGTCCCTAGCCAGTTTAATCTCTTTTTTTTTGCCTTGGCCTTCCTAATTTTGTCCCTATGTGCTTGTGTTGTTGTTGTTGTTTTTATATATTCATCCTTCACAATTTGACATAATTTCCACTTTTGCATGGCTGTTGTTTTTTTTTAATTTCAGGTCATTGAAGGTCTCCTGGTTAAGCCAGGATCGTCACTTACTATGTTTCCATGCAGGTGTAACAATAACACAATAACAAGTGTTCCCTGTGCACTCCTGAAGGATTCTGAAAAGGGGGAAGAAAAGTGGTGTGCTCATGGCACTGCCTCCCCTTTTATCCACCTACACAACCCTCCTTCCCCCACATTATCTCCTGAAGTGGGACCAGCACACTGTGGGGAGCAAAGGAAGAAGCAGATTGCACTTCCCCTATAGGCTTGGAGCAGGTCCTGGAAGGACAGTGCATTTCTGGAGCTCATGGGACAGGACACCCCCAACTCACAGCTGCAGTTTAATTAAGCCATAATCTAGCTCTGAATTGTCAGAGGATTATTCTTTCGTTATTATGGGTGCTGTGCTGCCTGCTGTCCTGTGCTGGGGAGTGTAGCTCTTGTCCTTCCCTTCACATCTGTCCTCAATCTGTCTTGTATCACATTCAAACATCACCTTTAAGCTCCTCCCTCCTCCAACATGATCTTGAATAAGCACTGTTGGCCCCTTATACACGTGCTTTCCATCTCCCCTTTTGTCTTGTTAGATTCCCCTAGTTATATGAGGGTATTTTATTACATTTTGTTTTTATTGCGTGAATGTTGCTGTTGTGCTCCTCTCCAAGCACCTCCACAAACTAGGAAGCTGTAGAAATTGCATTGTATTATTAACAGAGGCTTCACAGCAGAATGTTGCATATTCTAATCACAGCAGGTTTTGGATAGTGTCCTTAATAGGAATGATTAGATTAAGCTCATAGGGAATACAGACAACTATTATTGAGTATGCAGAACTAGGCACACATTTCTATAAATAGATACAATTGGCATTGATTTATCAATTTGTATAAAGAGGAATGTGGATCTTATGCACTTCGTAAAAACTTGTGTGTAACCTGAATAATGAAGTTTGTCTCTAAAAGAGTCTTAAATATTAGAGTTTGAAAATATACAGTGTGAATTAATGGATATGGAGTATGTTATTTTTAATTAATATTTATCATGTCTATTACTTTAGTGCCTAGATGCCAATTGAGAATGGGGCCCCATTGTGCTAGGCAATATATATAAGCAGCCATATGGAAGTAGACAGTCCCTGCCCCAAAGAACTTACAGTCTAAATAGACCCGGCATACACAGGGTGGGACAAGGGTAGAATACACCAGCAGAGTGAACAATGTGATGATGCCAAACATCATGTTAGTTCCATGTTATTTTATTTTATTTTGTTACTTAAATCCCTTTGGTGGGGTTATGTTAGGTGGAGATTAGCAAGATGGAAGGGGTAGCAGAATTGGAGCAGCAGCCAATCAGCACAGGGGAGCGAATGTCCAGTGTGAAAACTACAGAAAGCGACCTGATGACATCATCAGCATCTGAACATCCCTCTTCAGCTACTGCAGCAACTCTTTCAGCTTCAGTCTTTGGCTGGCTCCTGCCTGCAGTTCGTTTCCCCAAGCCCATGTGGCTGGAAGTAGGGGGTTAGATGCTGATACCCCCAGAGAGGGCATCTTCCTTGCACAGTTTTGGATCCAGGGGGTGCCGGGGAGGAGAAGCGGACCTGGCTGTTTGTGATATAAATGATACACTAGGCAGAGTTTGGTTCAAGAAGGCCTAGACAAATAAAAACTCCAGTGGAGCTAAGCTGATTGATACCAGCTGAGGATCTAGCCCCAGGGCTCTAACATCTCAGAAGCACAGGGAGGAACTATTGTTTTCCCAATCCTTCTTTCATTGGTGTAAAAACTGTGGTTATCTTTCATACTCAAAGAGCCCTCCTGCAAGTTAGCATACACACATTGCCACAATTCCTTAGCTGCCAGTTTGTGTTATAAAAGCTTTTACAGATCCAGACTAACACGGTGTGTACGTTAATGCCACCACATTAACTACCCCTCTGATACTTGACACCATGCAAGTTTTTGTTATGTTATGCTAACATATCATGGATCCCACTGCACTTGGATTTAAGTACTGCACCACTTCAAGTTTAACCTAATTTAAACATGCAACCTGACATGCAAGCTGCTTGTACCAGAAGCTTTTTGGGAACCTGGGCAATGTTTTTGTTCTGTGTTTGTACAGCATCTAGCACAGTGGGGTTCTTGTCCATGACTGTGCCCTGGTCTACACTAAGCTCGGGGGTTGAACTAGGGTACGCGAATTCAGCTACGTGAATAACGTAGCTGAATTCGAACTACCCTAGTTCGACTTACTTACCGTCCAGACGCCGCGGAAGCGAACTCCGCGGCTCCAGGGTCGACTCCGGCAACTCCTCCTGCCGCGGTGGAGTACCGGAGTTCGAACTAGCGCTTCCGGGGTTCGAACTATTGCGTCTAGATCAGACGCGATAGTTCGAACACCGAGCAGTCGAACTCGCCGCGTCGACCGTCCCGGTAAGTGTAAACGTACCCTAAGGCTCTTAGGTGCTGCGATAATGCAAAAATAATAACTAATAATAAATACACAAAGCAGTGTTATGGAAGGGGTACTCAGAGAATGGCCATATTTAAAACAGGGTACAGGAGAAGGGAGTCAGAGTTGTCTCTCAAAACACCTTAGTTCAGAGAATTTATATGCACAACAAAACTTGGTCTGAGTCCTGATGTGCAGCAGGGAAAACGGCAGAGCTAAAAGCAAAATCAGGAGATGGTAAATTAGAAGTTACCTTTCATTGCATTCTGCAAGCTTCATGTGTGTATGTCTGTGGGTGTGTCTACACTGCAAAAAAAAACCCCCATGGCAGTGAGTCTCACAGTCTGGGTTGACTGACTCGAGCTTATGTTACATGGCTCAAAACAGCAGTGTAGACATTCCGCTTGGACTGGAGCTCAAGTTCTGAGACCTGGTGAGGGGAATGGGTCTCAGAGCTCCAGCTTCAGCCTGATTGGGAACATTCATACTGCTATTTTTAGCCCCATAGCCTGAGCCCAAGTCAGAGACTCACTGACACAGGGTTTTTTTCTAGCGTAGACATACCCTGTGGCTAGTCATTGAGCAGGTTTATATGGGTGCTCTCTTTAAAGTCTGTTTTGCCAAAGCTGTCTCTCTGTAGGCCACACGATACGTGTTTCAGACTGAGATGTCAGTAGTAGTGGGAACAGACTATACCTATGCAAAAGGCTTTTACACCCAAACTGAAACAGGCAAAAATTAGTTTCTCCATCATTTAGGTTTTGCAGCAGTTTATTTCCTGACATTTAGCTTTAGCAGAACACATGTGTTCTGCTAAAGCTAATAGAACATTATCTCGTTTTTGCAAATATCTTTTTCACCTGCTGGAAAAAAATATGTTAAAGTAACTACATGACTAAGGCAGGGCTGTAATCCAAGAGTCATGTGTGGCCCGTGAGGCTTTAAAATATGGAAACAGGGCTGAATAAGTTAATCTGGATTTCATTATAAATAAAACGTGATTCCTGAGCAACTTTTAAACTGGAGTGTTTGAATCATACAGCATCTCTGACTGCCTCCTAGTTTCCCCAGGAGTCCCAGATGTAAAATGGAGACGTGCTGGGCATCTGTTGTCCTTTCCCTGCTGCATAGGCTCAGCAGCACCCATGCTGACCACCTCCCTGATCACCTGAGAGGGAGGAGAGTAGCTCTGATTGCTCGCTTCACTGCTGGCTGTGAGAGCCTAAATGAGCATTCTGCTAAGAATGGCTCCACTCCTCTGCATAGCCAGCTACAAAGAGAAGAAGTTGAGAACCAGCAACCAGTTACAGCTCTCCCTGAATCTCACCTCAGCCCTATCATCCACCCAGGCCCTGGTCCCAGGACAGGCTAAACCAGCCTCCCCATGGATCACACATCAGTTGGGAATATCTGGAGCACAGTGCAGTCTGCCTACTTCCACTTTCCAACCCTTACATGCTCCCTGTAGGGAGTGAGACACTTCCAGTTCTCATGGATGCATAGACTTTAAGACCAGAAGGGACCATCATGATCATCTAGTCTGACCTTCTCCACAATGTAGGCTACAGAACCTCACCCATCCACTCCTGTAAGAGACCCATAACCTCTGGCTGAGTTACTGAGGTCCTCAAATCATGATTTAAAGACTTAAAGTTACAGAGAATCCACCATTTACAGTCATTTAAACCTGCAAGTGACCTGTGTTGCAGAGAAAGACAAACATGCCCCCCTCACCCTGCCCCCAGGGTCTCTGCCAATCTGAGCTGGGGGCAAGACCCACCAGCCAGACACCCAGGAAAGAATTCTCAGTAATAACTCAGAGACCTCCACATCTAGTGTCCCATCACCAACTGTTAGAGATATTTGCTGCTAGCAGTTGCATCTCTCATCATAACTTGATAAACTTATCAAGCTCAGTCTTGAAACCAGTTAGGTTTATTGACACCAGTGCTCCACTTGGAAGGCTGTTCCAGAACTTCACTCCTCTGCTGGTTAAAAACTTTCATCTAATTTGTTGATGACCAGTTTATATCCATTTGTTCTTATGTCTTGTAACGAGGCCCTTCTCTCGCCCTCACACAAATCAGCCAGAGACTTTCTTTAACTGCAATCACCAGTGCTTTTTTATTAACAAAATCAGCTCCCACCACCTTCTATTTACAGACAGCTAGCTTCTCTACCCAGCAGGGAGGCACAGGCTGTAGCTCCTCCCTTTCCTTGCTCTTCCTTCCTTCCTGCCAGCTTTATATAGCCCCTGGCTAATAAGGCCTGCAGGTGCTTCTGTTCCACCAATTAGGCATGGCATACCCAGCCAGCCCCAATTAATACTTCTTAATTGGAGCTGGGCTAAGAGGGGCCTGCCTCAAGACCTCCTGGCTAGCACCCTGTTACATGTCTACATTGCTTAACTATAGATTTTAAGGTCAGAAGGGACCGTTATTGTCATTAATTTGACCTCTTGCATAACAGAAGCCACAGAAATTAGCAAGTGATTCCTACATCATTTCCATAACTGTTCCCTTTGCAATGCAGAATGGAACAGAGTATCTGCCCCCAAAGAATTGATTGTGGCTCCTTAACTCCTTTGAAATAATAGATTTTGTCCTAAGAAGAAGTGACTATGTTATCTTGAAATGCTGTGATATGAGTTGTAAGTGCGTTTAGTGAAATTGTATGATAGGGTATAATGTTGGCTGAACCCCAAAAGAACACATGCTGCAGGGTGCACAGAGACACAGAGGCTTGGACTGCTGGATGGTATCTCCACCTGGACTACTAATTTGGAAGGTAGGGGGTGTTGAATTTGATGGGTCATCAGCTGGCTCCTGAGGGGAGAGTGAGCAGGGTCAGAGGGAATCAGAGAACTACACTGTGATCAGGAAGGGATGCACTGATGGGCACTTACAAGACTAGGCTTTCCCTAGCAGAGTAAGAAGTAGAAGAGATACTGAAAGCTACTCTTGTGTAGACCCCATGAGGGTCTGTCTGTCAGTCTTGGGCAGGGGTCTCTCTTCCTCTGTGGAGAGCTTTCTCCTGCTTCCTGTTAGAGGCAGGAAGCCTGACAATCTCAGTTACACTCAACCACCCACTCACCCCTGGCATATTCTGCAGCTTCCTGCAGTTGCCAGCTACCTTTCACTCTGGGATCACCTCAGGTGGGACTCATCATGCAATCAGAGTTGGCTTAGTCCCCAGCTGTCCAGCCCACAGGGAAGTCACCGTTTTACATGCTATAACCATTTAAGAACCTGGAATTTAACCCATTATTTCTGGGTCTTCAAAGTCCTTTGTTTTCTAGAAAACAGCTGAGAAACTCACTTGCAAAATTTGTGTCTCCATCCCCCTCATCCACATTCAAGTGGAAGAGCTTGTATGGTGGATGATCCCAATCCTGCTGGTGACCCATGTAGGTGGTCAGTATGGTTCCACCTGTTGAGATGTTTGAGGGTTTGGTTTTTTTTTTTCCAAATGTAAAGGGTTTGTTGTTGTTGTTTGTTTTTAAATAGGAAATTGCACTAAAAATCTCTACCTTAATTCAACACCTTGCACATATGCATTAGGATATAGTGTTAAATGGTCACACACTAGTTTTACATAGGACTTCTGCCTCAGTGCACAGGATGGACTGTGCTCTGGGGATGAATTATGGTTGTGTAGTGAATGAGGCTGGAATCTTCAGGACCCTTGCTTCATTTGTGGCAGAAGTTGGAAGGTATGTGCTGAATGAGGCTGGGCACTACTGGAAGAAACAGGATAGTCTCACACTCGAGGAAGCTGAAGGCTGCCCTGGATAATTGGATTTTATCCCTTCCACTGCCACAAAGTTCCTGTGTGATGCTGGGTAACTCACATAAGTTAAAAATGTCACTGGTGGCCACTAATTGCATGTACCTCTTTTTTCTGGATACCCAACCTGAGACATTAGGGGCTGATTTGCCAATGTGCTGAGCCCTCACAACTACAAATGAGGCCAATGGGAGTTGTGCGTTGAACAAATAAAGTGCTACCAAATGCTAGACTCTCTGGGAAATCAGGGCCTCGGTTTCTCAGATTGGACACCCAAAATTAGTTGACATTTTTTTAACAATTTTGTCTTTAAATGCTGTGCCTGCATTCCCTGTGAGTAAAATGAATAATAATACCATCTCAACTCTCAGGGGTATTATGAAGATAAATACATTCATGTTCATAAAGAATTATGCTAGTTTGAGGTGAGTGCAATAGAAAAGCCCAGGAGGACATTAATAATTCTGTGTGCAGTACAATGATTGGGTGGTGTGGAATAAATAATGCATGGGACCACACACTGAATGATGAGGATAAAAAGAAATATTGAATAGCTGTGACCACCATTCTCTGACCACCATTCATCCTGTGTACTGAACGAAGTAGAGGTGCTATGGAAAATACAGTATGGGATCATGTAATTAAAGACAGTACAAGAATGCATACTGTGATGGGGCAAGGCTAGATGGCTATAGTAAAGTAGTGGGAGACAGATATATTAGCCACAGGCTAAACAAATCCCTGTTACCAGGATAAGCAAATGGCAGCTGCTCCAGGTCAATTAAGACACCTAGGGCCAATTAAGATCTTTCCAGAAGGCTAGGTTGATTGGGACACCTGAAGCCAATCCGGGGCTGGCTGAAACTAGTTAAAAGCCTCCCAGTCACTCAGGTGAGTGTGCATGTCAGGAGCTGTAGGAGGAAGCCATGCTATTGGAGAAACTGAGCAGTATAAACCATAACAGGCACAAGGAAGGAGGCCCTGAGGTAAGGATGAAGTAAATATTGAGGAAGTGGGGACTGCTGTGGGACAATGGCCCACGGAATTGTATGCATCCTGTTTCCAAAAAGTCAGCTACCATAGCTGATACTATTAGGGTCCCTGGGCTGGAGCCCAGAGTAGAGGGTGGGCCTGGGCTCCCCCTCTGCACCCTTCCCCCCATTAATCACTGAGCCTGGGAACAACAGAGACTGTGCAAGGGAGGGTAGCTTCTCCTCACCTCCCTTGCTGGCTTATGATGAAAATGGCTCAGTAGGCTGTGACTCTTGCCTCTAGAGAGAGAGAATGGCTACGTGGAAGGTCACAGTGAGCCTCTGAGGCTAGCAAAATCCGCCAGGAAGCACGGGACCCATGGAGACAAGATCAGAGCTTTGTCACAATATGCACAAGGGGGCAAACTAACGCTGTACAGGCCACCTTACCTTGGGTATTTTCTAACTTCTGACTGCTTGACTTTTCCACCTTAATGTACTTCTAACATAGGTTTTTAGGATTTTTTGTATATGTGTCTAAATAAGGCTCTGAAATCTGAATTGGTTGCAAATGATAAAATTGGAAATATTTTTCTGGAAATCAACTAATTACCAGAAAAAATAAATAGAAGCCAAAGTTTAGATTTAGTGTAACCTTGAGGCAACCATCTTTCCTAAGTAACCCCAAAATATCCATAGGATTTTTATGATTTAAAAATCTGCATTATCAGTATTAAGTGACCACCTATACAACATTACATAGATCTATATATTATTTATATTTCTAATTTGACTATTCAAAACCTGTGCTAAATTACTGGGAAAATGGGGGGCCTTTTTGTGGATTTTTGTAGATACATTTTTACCAGTTTCAACTGCGACCTAAACTTTTGTTATTTCCAGCTATATAAATGTCTATATTCCTAGGGATATATAAAGGCTTAACAGCGGATGCTGAGATGACATTCCCAGAAATATAGCTTTCCTATTGTATTAAACAATAATATCTATATGTGATGACCACTCCCTTTATATGAGCATGGCTTTTGTATGTGCGTGGTTTCTGTAGACAGAATCTGGGCCAAATTTCTGTACACGTAACAGGCACAAATCCATTGAGTTCAGTGGAGTTTCTCCTATTTACATAAACATAATCTGACCTGCTGACTCCAATAGAATTATACCAGGGATAAATTTAGTTCATGGTGTGTTTCCATTTCACCACATATTTATGGTATACAGTACCTCATTTAACATAGATTAAGTATAGTTTTTGTTTATCAATTACACTGCTGAATTCAATCCATTAACAGTTTGCATGACTATCTTTTCTTTGAATATCAAATGTTACTGTCTTCTGTAACTGCCTGACATATTAAATGTCATAATTTACATATTATCCTTGGTATATAACAAATCACTCCAAGTCTGTGTTTTCCGATAAGGAGGTTTCCAATTAATGAAAGGGCAAGAGTACAACGAAGACCGACACATTCTCCTGCAGTGTTGTAAAAGAAACTGCAACACCCAGCTGATTGTGGAGTATTCTCCCAAAGGAAATGGTGGAAGCCTCTTTAGTTGGAACTTGGCTGGACAAAGCAGTAGGGTTAATGAAGACTCCTAAACTAGTAGAGCAAAGGTTAGCTGGTTATACAGGTCTTTTCTGTACTTAATTTTTAATTTGTTTTGATACTCTGCAATCATGATTAAAGCTTAATGGAGACTGGGTAGTATTTCTACTCATAAAAGTGACTTTGTGAAAGTGTATTTGTGGGATTCACTCTTTTATTGCTTCTTTTATGGTTTCTAGGTAAGATAACAGTTTACAAGTAAAAAGTATGTGTGCCCTTACGCCCCCCCTTCCCCCCCAACTACCAGCCCATCAAACTCAACCTCAGATCTGAGAGTCAAGCTTGGTTCTTTATTTTTGATACATCACTATCAATAATAAAAGTACTGTAGGTTAAATTATAATTTCAGTTATACATGTATAAGCACATTGTCTTCACATGTGTAACTGATTGCATTTTAATAAACAATTCTACTGATGCATGCACGAGAAGGAATAGAATCCACATCATTCTCTCTTTGCTATGTTAACTCTGCAGCATGGCCAGGAGTAAAAAATCAGTATAATTTTGTCACTAAAGTAGGCACATATCATTTTTGAGTGTGCACAAAAGGACAGATCTGTTGAGGGAGGAGATGCTGTTTTAATACAGTCACTTATCAAAGTACAACCACATTTTGAGCCTGATTTTGAAACACGTTCACTGCCTCCTAAGAAGTGCTAAGCCCCCTCAATTCCTATATGTAAGCGGGGGAATGGTCCTGCTATTGTGGGGAGCTTTCCTGGCTTCTGCACTACGCTGGTGAAGTGGGCTAGTGAAAGGATCTGAGTCCTCGCTCCCACTTCCTTTACCCAGAGGCCTCCCTGCCCTTGAGGACTCCCCTTTTACTCTCCTGTCTGGCAGAGTCCTCGTAGCCCTGACAAGGCTGGGCCCAGGATTTCTGGGGGGCTTGACCCCCAACCTGTGGTCACCCAGGACAGGGGCTAAGTTGTCCCCACTCTGGGGTACTCTCTCTGCACTGGGTACCTTCCTGACCCACTGATCATTCATACAATTTAAAGCAAATAAAAGTTGTTTAATTAACAATTTTAAAAAAGAATAAGGAAAAATGGGAAAGGTTACAGGAAAACACATCACCCCACTCTGTGGCAGGGAACATCACAAACAGTGTCTCCGTACATCAGGGCACTTCAGACTGTTCCTTGTAGGTCCCAGGCCTTCTTCTCAGGCCCTGGCTGTGCCGCAGAGACGCCGTGAGTTGGACACTTGCTCTGGCAGTGGCCACATGCTCTCATGCTCTAGGTGGTTTGTCCCTTCTCCCCAGCATTGCCCCCACCCTGTCAGGGTTACGATCCCCCTCTAAGTCAGGGCCTCTCGGCTGAGGCGTCTCCCTGTGCTGGGCCCACTGCCCAGGGTCCCTCTCGCTCTCCCCAGCTGCTCTCCACACCCAGCTCCATACTGCTCCAGCCCCAGCTCCACACTGCCTCAGCATGGCGGCGGCTGCTGCTGGTCTGCTTTCAGTGCCCTGGGCTGCTTGTCTGGCCCCTCTGGCTCTGGTTGCTACAGCTCTGCTCCCAGGGCAGGGCTGCTCTCTCTGGGCTGTGCTTTGGCTTTGAGGCTGCAGCTCTGCTCCCAGCAGCTCAGCTTGGGCCCCTGCCCTCTCCTTAGCTCGGCCCCACTCTGTCTGACTCAGGCAATTACAGCTCACACTGCGGACGGATCCCCCCTGGCCTTCTGACTCCCTGATTAGCCTGCCTGTCCTGTCAATAAGGCTAACCTGGAGGATTGGCCTCTCCCCATTGTTCCTGGGGACTGTCAGTCTCAGGGTCCTGATTTCCCATCAACTGTTCCCCTTGGTACTGGGAGCCACCCAACCAAAACACCCCCACTGAATGTTAGTAAGGGGGCAACAGTCCACTTACATATAGAAGACAATGGAAATTTTTGGCACTTATCAAGAGTCATATAGCACTCTGTAAGACTGGGCCCTGCATGCTGAAATCTGAGTATTGGTGAAGTGATGTCCCAGGCAGGGTTAGCACAAAGTGAGCGCTCTCACAGGAAAGTGAGAGCTTTTACAAGAGTTAAGTTTATCTGAGTGCTTTCAAACAGAGATGCCTGACTAGTAAGAATGAGCTGATATTTGGGGGTTGGGGGAAGTATTTCTTTAGATTGGAAAAGAACAGCTAGCACAATTTCTAAAATTTCTGATGAATCAGAGGTTTATGGAAATGCTTGGAAAAATTTTAATTGGACCAAATACTGCAGTTCTTTCTTTGGAACCAGCCCTTCAAAATGTGAGCAGAGGACCCTCAATTCTCAATAAAGTCAATATGGGTTGAGGGCACACAGTAGTTCAGGACTCTAATCCTCCCTTAGGCAAAAAGCCCAGTAAAATCAGTGGGAACTATTGAGACTACAGGGTCTGGCACTTGTATTTTTCAGGAAACCATTCTACTATATCTATATCTATCTATCTATATATAAAATATGTACGAAAACTTGGCCAACTCAAGCGTAGGTCCATCTGCAGCCCCCTAGTTCTGAATCTTTGGTTCAGATTTATCCCAGGTCAGTAGTAATCAAAAGAGTAAGGCTATTTGGTGTCCTTTGTAAATTCAGTTGGGGCTCTCTGTCCAGTTCTAAATGGACTAGTCCAGACAACAGTATGGTACATAGTGTTGTCAGGAGCTACCGGTGTGGTGCTCTGCTCTTGTTCGATGATAAGTCGACTGTGTGCGTGTTCCCTCTGCGTGCTGCCCCGGCTCTGCATAGATAGCTGACACAGCAAACCCCAAGAGAACCCCCAAAGACCACAGACTCTAGTAAGGTACGAAGGAACCCGAGCCAGGTTTATTGTCAAACGAAGCACAGTAATAGTTTCCTATAGACTCTACAAGACATACTTTGAATTTGGCGATGGACTGGCTCAGTCAGTGGCGGGACTTTCCACTGCCCCCTAGGCCAGACAAAGATGCGAACTCCGGGACCTACTTTTATACAGTTACAGGGCAGATTACTCATCCCTACTTACATATTGAAGTACAGCCCCATGGCTCATTAGGGTTCTGTCTCCTCCTTTGATCATGTTGTTCCAGGCAAACAGATCTATCCATCATGCAGTCCTGTCTTTAAGATGCACCTGCCTGTTCCTTGTTATGTCTACGGAGTGTCCTTGTATCGGGCTGTCCAGGTGCCATCTTGGCACAAGTTCCTCTTGTTAGCACTTATATGGGTGAATGCACCTGCTTCTAACAACTCTCTTCTCGCCAACTTCTGTGAGCAGGGCCTGCCTCTGGCTCACAGCCCAGCTTTTGCTTAGCAATGCCTGGAAGTACTTTGGTTCAGGCTTCAGGCCTCAGACTGGGCCTCTGACACAAGAGTTTGTTTCAAGGTCTCAACTTACTACATTCCCCCATTTTTTGTCTTTTTTTTAAGGGAAGGATGTTTACCCATCGTCCCAGAAAAGCATAATTTGTGGACTGAGGACAACCTAGTGGGTTAAACACTGTCATGTGGTTATCCCATTTCACCATCCATACACTCATGCCCCATCTGTCAGTCAGTCTGCACATTCCCTCGTACGACTGATAGACAGATTTTATTATCCAATTAATTTTAGTTCCTTATCGTGGGCCTGGGAGTGTTAGGCCTGGGACCATGACTGAGGAATGTAGTATTATTATTGAGCCTTAGAGGCACTCCCAAATAATTAATATATATGAATAATATGGATATGGCATATATATTTGTAGTGTATACGGGCATATATGCATCATATGTATGTATCAGCACTTTATATGCAAGCATACCAGTTCTTTTCCAATCTAGTGGTGTAATTTGGCCCCTGTGGAACTGCAAATAGCAGCCCACTTTTATTAGGGCAATTACAGTTACCATCTGTATTATTATTAGTAGTAGTAGGCTGAGTGTTTTGAAATACTGGGATAGGGATTGTGATAATGTGCCCCACAGTGCTATATATATGAGAAGTAAAACAGAAATTTGGAGTAGTGACACTACCACTGAGGCCTTTTATATATAAATATATTGTGATTAGTTGCTATACAGTACTGCCCATCCATGTTATAAATTACCCATACTGCTGGTTGTCACTCTTTGGTAAGCTTCACTGGGCAGGAAACAGAAGTGTCTAGCTTCTCTGTTCCATTGGTTCAACTGCTCTGTGATACGCCAGTACTTGATGTAGATCCAGTTAACCTACTGAATGGACAGTAACCACTTTATCAAATATTGCTGTTAGGATTTAATATTGGTACCCAGACACTTTTTGAATAACATGTGCCTCAGTTAAGATGCAGTGTCACTGAATCAAACTATGACTGGTACTAACAGGCAATTTGTTTACCCAATTTGTACTTGCTATGTAACTTTGTTTGTTTACCGCTTTTTTTTTTCTTGCCTTCACATTGTTTGCTGCCATTTGTTTGTTAATTTTTACCTGTGTTGGTTAAACAGTTTAGCAAGGTTATGCACATTGTAAATGTTGTACAGCAATAAAACAACAGTACAATGATCATTGTTTTTACACCGTAACCAAGTTGAAATTAAATGATGGTTTATCCTGGTCCAGCTAGTGGTTTTTAGCTGATTGTTAACTTAATTGTCCATATATGGTAGATAGAGGTGTATTTGACCAGTATCTTATTTATAAAGCACTTCATTTTTCTTTTCGTGATGCTTGGGGGTTTCTTCACTGTATACTGATATCAACTGGTGTCTTCAAAGACACCAGAAAATATCACATGCTGGTCGGTGGGATGCAACTTAAACAACTTTTGTTAGTTAACACAGTAAAGTTTTTGTTTGTTGTTTTCCTTTTTTGTTTTTGTTTTCAATAACCCAAACTTAATACACAGTTTTAACTCAGTTTGTTTACAATGTAATAAGAACAATGTAATAGGGACCGAGTCTTTTATACCACAAACTATAGTTTTGCAATTGTTGTATAGACATTCATTTTCATTTCAGGTGCATTACTAATATTTCATAGTAAATGTAATGCTTAACAGCTAAAATAAATGCTCACAATCTTCCATGAGAAGGTGTATTGCTTTCCCTTGCTGAACACTCTTCTGCAAAAGAGCTAGTAACATAATTTTAACAAGATTTTTAGAGTTAATTTGCTTGTGATATCAACTACACTCTGTTAACTGTTTAGAAGCACAAACTTTAACAACTATTGCTTCCCATTAACATAACAAAAGAAAAGCGTTTAAGATTAAACCAACTATAAAATTAACCCAAAATACATTTTTAAATACAGGTTCATGCAGATACTTTGAGGGTATTAAACTTTGATGCTTTGTTGTGTTTGGGAGACAAAAGTGGAGACCTGTTGACGTTGTTTGGTTAGCTTTATGAATAAATTGTTAGCAAAAAATTCATTCATAAAGCTATCACATTCTTATAGCTATATTTAAAAGTACAAACAAGTTTATAAAAAGCCCAAACAATAAATTGATGTTTTGTTAATATTATCTTTACCTTAATGTTGAGGTTTCCCCTTACCTTTTTTCTTTGAATAACAATAAAAAATACTTAAAACTGTTTTCAAAAAGATTGCATTATTTTTGTTTGTGATTGCATTATTTGTTGAGACATAAATATATGTACATATATTTGTAACTGAAACCTTTTCGAACTTTGCACAAAAAATTGGTGTTAATACTGATTATACCCCAACCATGATCTTAAAATTGTGTGGTACCACATATACATATTTTTTTAAAAGGGTATAAAATTTACTTTTGTTGCAACAAAATAAAAATAGTCACGTGACACACATGACATACAGGATAAACATACAGTTAAAAACAAATGGTGCCAGAATTCTATTCATAACTATACAAAATAAGACACACACACACACACACACACACACACACACACACACACACACACATTTGAATAAACATATTATTACCTTATTTAAAACTTGTAACATAAATTGATAAATATAATATTTGCCAAATGTATTAATTTGGTAACAAGGAATTTTGCATTACTTTATATTTAACATTATTTTTAAACTCTGCTATATGAAATTAGAAAAGTCCATGTTTCAAATATAAGTGCATGGATAGGATTAGAAGCAGAGCCTGCATTTCTGTTGCTTGGCAACCATATCTTCAAGAAAGTTAGGAATAATTCCAGCTGTTGCATTCCTGAAGGGTTAAAATAATTCACTGGATTTATTTAAAGTAAAGTTTTTACCTTGTTTTTCTTTTTGTTTCTTGTTTTGTTCTGTTTTCAGTTGCTTTATCCTTTGGAGATTTCTGTAAAAACTACAACTTTTAACTCTTAAAACCAAGAGAGAGAGCCAAAGTGAGGAGAGGCGGGGGAAGGGGGAAGGTGCAGAGCAACCTAGGAAGGTAGGGAGACCTGAGCCAAGAGAGATTAACTCTATCAATGTATTTGAAAGTACAGGCAGCAGCAGCAAGTTTAGCAAACTGAGAAAGCATATAAAGGACGAAACTTAACTGGTATGTAAAAAATATTTGAGAAAGAAGGTTATATTTTCAGATATGAGTGTGGAGTGTGGTTCCGTGGGTCAAAGCATTTGGGAACCTGCACAGTTGGGAACCATGCCTCTGTTTTTTATCCTGGCTCTGAGAGGAGAGTGGGGGTAGTTACCTGCTCTTGTAAAACCTGAATTTGTTCCCCCAATGTTTGTTGCTTTTGTGTTCATGTCAAATGGATTGCATGGTTGCACTTTTTTGCTGCAGTTAACTATTTTTGGGCAGCTCCATGTGTTAATGTATTAATTATAGGTGTTAACCCGCTTAATTTCGGTTTTTTATTTTGAAATTCTTTTTTATTCACTCCCCTGCGATCAAGTCGCAGCTCCTGTCTCCTAATGTGCTCTGTGAACTGTTCCATATTTTCCTTCATCTGATTTACCAATTCTGTGAAAGTATTGTTTGCTACTCTTTCCTTCTGTGCACTTACTTCTCCCATTCTGACAGGCACTGATCTAGGTCCCAGTTTAGGTTTTACCAGAACCTTGCTTTTATCATAAGGTGGTGGTTGCACTGCAGTGGACCCTGTTTCATCTTTTAATTTTACTAGGGCCACCTTTTTCCATTTCTGTCCCCATTCTTCAGGCACAGGGTAGCTACCTGAAGTCTGCTGTTTACCACCAATATTTATAACAGGGGACGGCACATGTATTTTTTTTGTAGGTTTCCAGTGTTTTATTCTGTTCCTGTGCTGGTTGTCTCTGGGCTGCTCCACACCCCGCAAGGGGGGTGGGGTGGAAGCATTCCAGGGCTGTGTAACTTCTTTTGATTCTTTTAACACTTTCTTTGGGCTAGTCTACACTTACCAGCCAGGTCGACGCGGTGCGTTCGACTTCTCGGAGTTCGAACTATTGCGTCTAATCTGGACGCGATAGTTCGAACTCCGGAAGCACCGCGGTCGACTCCGGTACTCCACCACTGCAAACGGCGGTGGCGGAGTTGACCTTGGAGCCGCGGACTTCGATTCCGCAAGTAGTATCCGAACTAGGGTACTTCGAATTCAGCTACGCTATTCACGTAGCTGAATTTGCGTACCCTAGTTTGACCCCGCTTCTTAGTGTGGACCAGCCCTTTGTTACTGTTACTTGCCCCACCAATTTTGTGGGGTGCTGTTTTAACCATTCAACAGCCATGGTTATAGTTTGCAATATTTTACATTTTAAAGCTACAGTCTCTGCCCTAGCCTTACAAATTACATTACATGTTTCTTTCCCATTTTTTAAACTCTGTGGGGATTTGCAGGGAGGGGTTAAGGGAGTTCCCTAGCTCGTGGTTCTCTGCCATGTTAGATCGCGATTCCTACAGCGGACAGCTCACTTACTCACCTGATCAGCGGTCGGGGTCACCAATGTTGTCAGTATTACCAATGTGGTGCTCTGCTCTTGTTCGATGATAACAGTCAGCTGCGTGCGTGTTCCCTCTGTGTGCTGCCCCGGCTCTACGCAGATAGCTGACCCAGCAAACCCCGAGAGAACCCCCACAGACTCTAATAAGGTACGAAGGAACGTCAGACGAAGCACAGTAATAGTTTCCTAGAGACTCTACAAGACATACTACGAATTTGTGCCCCCTGGCTATGGACACATTGTTCCAGGCAAACAGATCTATCCATCATGCAGTCCTGTCTTTAAGATGCACCTGCCTGTTCCTTGTTATGTCTATGGAGTGTCCTTGTATCGGGCTGTTCAGGTGCCATCTTGGCACAAGTTCCTCTTGTTAGCACTTATATGGGTGAATGCACCTGCTTCTAACAACTCTCTTCTCGCCAACTTCTGTGAGCAGGGCCTGCCTCTGGCTCACAGCCCAGCTTTTGCTTAGCAGTGCCTGGAAGTACTTTGGTCAGGCTTCAGGCCTCAGACTGGGCCTCTGACAAAAGAGTTTGTTTCAGGGTGTCATAACTATAAAGGGAAGAGTAACAACCCTCCTGTATACAATTCTATAAAATCCCTCCTGGCCAGAGGCACCAAAATCCTTTTACCTCTAAAGGGTTAAGAAGCTCAGGAAACCTGGCTGACACCTGACCCAAAGGACCAATAAGGGAACAAGATACTTTCAAATCTTGGGCAGGGGATGGGGAGAAGGTTTTTGTTTGTGCTCTTTGTTTTGGTGGTGGTCACTCTTGGGACTAAGAGGGACCGGACATCAATCCATGTTCCCCAAATCTTTCTGCACAAGTCTCTCATATTTCAAACTTGTAAGTAAGAGCCAGGCAAGGCGTGTTAGGTTTATCTTTGTTTTCTCAACTTGTAAATGTTCCTTTGCTAGAGGGAGGTTTATCCCTGTTTTGCTGTAACTTTGAAACTAAGGCTAGAGGGGGTTCCTCTGGGCTCTTTGAATCTGAGTACCCTGTAAAGTTATTTCCATCCTGATTTTACAGAGATAAACTTTACCTTTTGTTTTAATAAAATCCTTCTTTTAAGAACTTGATTGATTTTTGTTCATTGTTTTAAGATCCAAGGGTTTTGGATCTGTGTTCACCAGGATTAATTGGTGAAGGTATACTCTCAAGCCTACCCAGAAAAAGGGGTGTAAGGAATTGGGGCGGAGGAATTACTCTCAAATCTGCCCAGGAAAGGGGGGGTTAGGGACTTGGGAAATATTTGGGGAAAGGCAGAGTTCCAAGTGACTCTCCCCTAAGATTTGGAACCTGCTTGGTAGTGGCAGCTTACTGTTAACTTAAGCTGGTAAATAAGATTGGGCGTCTTTCATGTGGATCCCCACATCTGTACCCTAAAGTTCAGAGTGGGGAAGGAACCCTGACACAGGGTCTCATCTGACTACATGTAGTTGAAGTGAAGATACTATTCTGTGTAAGTCACCTTTAAGCATAGACAAAAGGGCCTACTTGCTGCAGAGGCAGCTGCCATTTTAAGTTTCACTTTAGATGCAAAATGATTCTAAGTGGGATTCTATATTTGTTCGTTCTTTGTTATTTTCTTTAATCTGAAATAAAAGTAATCTAAATTGAAACAGCAAGTTTTGCTCTTTGCATCTGGGGAATTTTAACGACGACCTCAATTGGATTTTAGACTG
Organism: Mauremys mutica; assembly: GCF_020497125.1. Lineage (NCBI taxonomy): Eukaryota > Metazoa > Chordata > Testudines > Geoemydidae > Mauremys > Mauremys mutica. Next base: position 20,853,590 of record NC_059072.1, read on the forward strand.
TATGCTATAAGCTGTATGCTGTTAAGCCATTTGTTTTACCCAAGGCAGGTGGCTGAGCTTCAGTGGTGAACAAAGTGATACTCCTGTGTACTTCGCAATTAGTAAATTGCTACAGTCAAGTTTTAGGCACAATCCTGATCAGTGGATGGTGTGTAAGCTGCAACAGAAGTAACCCCTGGTGACATACCTTACAATATCCTGCAAAGCACCATTTTCCCCCTCTTCCTCCTTGTTCAAGATGGGAGAGAGATTAGTAATTTGCTGCTAGTCTATACCCCTTGCATTGGCTCACCTGTGTAGGCGAGAGAGTAGGGAGATAGATCAAAGGTTCTGCCTGCACCACGCATCTTCCCTACCTGCTCTAGTTGGATTAAACAGGCATGCAAGTTCCAGCCAAGATTCAAGTAACCCTACAGGGGCATAAGGGGAGTTTTTATTCTCCCTCAATTCTTTGCATGAACATTTAGTCTAAGGGTAAAAATTTCAAAAGTGTATAAATCCCTTAGGAGCCAAGGTACCATTTTCAAATGTGACTTAGTCGCTTAGGAACCTAAGTCTCATTGCCTTTCAATGGGAGTTGAGGTTCTAAGTGCATAAGTCCCTTTTCAAAATGGAACAAAGGGGTTGTCCACACAAACATTTAATGTGTGGCAAGCTGGAGTGTAAATGGACAGTATGATGCACGCTGCCTGTGTGGACCCTACTACCATGCACTGTTTTCCTAGTGCACATTGACCTACTTTTGTTTCAAAGCATAGTAGACGAAGCACTCTAGGGAAATTTTAGTGTGTGATAGTAGGGTGCACATAGTGTACGCACACAAGTGTACTGTAGATTTACACCCCAGTTTGCTGCGCACTGTCTAGACAAGCCCTTGGGTGCCATTTCAGGTGTGGGGGCAACTTTAACCGTGATTCCAGGGGCTACTTAGGACTTGAAAACTAGTTTTTTGACAGATAACTTAGCAATTAGCTGACAGGAGCACTGTATCTATTTTTATATAAAAGAAAGAAAATTAAATAAATTAGACCAACTCAGCTCTAATACTAACATGTTCTGACATCTTGTGGTAGGTCACTTAAGGGCCACTGGTTAGGTTCAAAATGTTAATGTATATTCTTACTTTGTTACTGACTCTGGGGAGAGAGAGACCATCAGGGCTCCTGGGTTCTAGCTCCACTCTGGGAGGGGAATGGGTTCTACTGGGTTACAGTACGGGGAAATACATCTGGGTTCTAGATAAGAACATCAGAATGGCCATCCTGGGTAAGACCAATGGTCCATCTAGCTCAGTATCCTGTCTTCCAACAGTGGCCAATACCAGGTGCTTCAAAGGGAATGAACAGACAGAACAATCATCAAGTGATTCATCCCCCATCACCCACTCCCAGCTTCTGGCCAACAGAGGCTAGGGACACGCAGAACATGGTGTTGGATCTCTACTCACTCTGGCTAATAGCCAGTGATGGACCTAGCCTCCATGAACTTATCTAGTTTTTATTGGAACCCTGTTATAGTTTTGGCCTTCACAACATCCCCTAGCAAAGAGTTCCACAGGTTGACTGACTGACTGAAGAAATACTTCCTTTTGTTTGTTTTTTAAATCTGCTGCCTCTTAATTTAATTTGGGTGACCTGTAGTTCTTGTGTTATGTGAAGGAGTAAATAACATTTCCTTATTCAATTTTTCCACACCATTCATGATTTTATAGACCTCTGTAATATTCCACCTTAGTTATCTCTTTTCCAGGCTGAAAAGTTCCAGTCCTTTTAATCACTTCTCATATGGAACCTGTTCCATACCCCTAATCATTGTGTTGCCTTTTCTGTAGCTTTTTCAATTCCAATATATCTTTTTTTGAGATGGGGTGACCACATCTGTAGACAGTATTCAAGATGTGGGCGTACCATGGATTTATATAAAGGCATTATGATATTTTCTGTCTTATTATCTATCCCTTTCCTAATGATTCCCAATATTCTTTTTTCACTGTCGCTGCACATTGAGTGGATGTTTTCAGAAAACTATCCACAGTGACTCCAAGATCTCATTGTTGAGTGGTAACAGCTAATTTAGACCTCATCATTTTATTTGTATAGTTGGGATTATGTTTTCCAGTGTGCATTACTTTGCATTTATCAGTATTGAATTTCATCTGCCATTTTGGAACTCATCACAGTCAGCTTTAGACTTAAGTATCTTGAGTAATTTTGTAATGTCTGCAAATTTTGCCACCTCACTGTTCACCTCTTTTTTTCCAGATCATTTATGAATATGTTGAACAGTACTGGTCCTAGTACAGATCCCTGGGGGATACCACTATTCATCTTCCATTCTGAAACCAACCATTTATTTCTACCCTTTACTAGTCTTTACTATCAGAGGGGTAGCCATGTTAGTCTTGATCTGTAAAAGCAGCAAAGAGTAATGTGGCACCTTATAGACTAACAGACGTATTGGAGCATGAGCTTTCGTGGGTGAATACCCACTTCGTCAGTCTTTACTAGTTACTGATCCGTGAGAGGACCTTCCCTCTTATCCTTAGAGCAAAGGATCAAGATCCAAAAATTACTGACTTCTTGGGAGACCTTGAGCAAATTCCTTGATCTGTTTTTGTTTCAGTCAAACCCAGCTATAAAACTGGCTTGAAAACCCACTGAAAACTAGAGACCGGCTCTGAGCTGAGCTTTCCTAGGAAAATAAGTTATAAAACCAACACAGAGCCATCTCATATATAAATTATATATATTTTAGAGAGTGTAAAGATTTTTCAAATAAAAGGGAGAAGCTGGTTAACATTTAGTTATTAACATTTAGAACCCTTTCTTCCTCTGATGCATTTGAAACCCTGCATTATCGACCTCCTGGAATAATCTCTTTGTGACTCAAATCAGGCATCCTATTTCCATCTGTCAGATCTTCCAAAGAGAAGGGGGTATCCAACATTTGATAAGCATGTCACATAAATGGGATTTTATAAAGGGGATTTAACTGGGTCAGTGTGCAATGCCTATTACTTCTACATTTCTTTATTTCACACCTACTCCCTGTTCAATGAACAGGCACTTCACCATTAGGGGAAATTAGCCTAATGATGTCTTTTGCTTTTCAAAGTGGGACCTTCACAGTCTTTCAAAAAGCATGGTCATGTGGCATGGGTCTAACAAAAGGCCTTTCCTCCCTCCCTCTTTCCTGTTTCCTTTCCTGCTCACATAATTCTACATCTTCCTCTCTGCAAATGGCCATTTCACATTGAGGCCAAAATTCCACACTCTGTTCTACATGTGGGATACAGACGGAAGAAGGTATAAGGAGTCCCTCCCTACTCAGATCCAACACACGTGTAACAACACACATTTCCGTCCAAGCATTATTTGAGCGCTAACTTGGGGACTGGCTAATCCATGGACTGAGAAACAAAGAAATGCAGTATGCGGGAGCCAGGGAGCATAAGAGGAGTGTTATGGTTGACAGTGTGGATTTAAACTAGGACCTCTAGAAACTTGCGCTAAAGAGCCAGGCTCTAAGCTAAGAGAGACTCACATCCTGTGTAGATCAGGCACAGAAGAGGACACAACACACGTTGACTAGAGGATGACAGCAGCTCACCCCCCACACTCCTTTTTACTGCTAATCCACCTCTGCTCCGCCCCCCCCATATCATTCCATCTCCATCCTACCTGCACTGCAGCACAGCCTGACTCCACTCATTAAAACATTCTTTAGTGGAAGAGCCCCTTCAAGATTCCAAGGTGGCAACTATCACAGTATCTTAAAGTGGCACCTTCAAGCATCAAACTTAGCTTGATGTGTGTGCAGGAAAGGGTGGAAGCAGTGAGTACCCACCAACCTGCAGGTAGTAATATCTGTTACTTCAACACTTGTGTTATGTTTGCTGCTTTACTGGAAGCCTTTAAATCATTCTTGTGTAGGGAAATGGGAGAGGAGGGTCAGAAAAAATGATGATCCTTAAACCATCTTTACGACTGGTACTGTGTGAATCCTCAGCACCCATAGTATCTGGGCCAACTGAAGTCCAGAGCGATTCTTTTGGTTACACTAATAGTGAATTTGGCCCGTTGCACTCTACTGGCTAAGCTCGTTTATGAGTATCTATGGGGAAAAAAATGTAGGAAAACAAAACTGCATTAGCACATTTTTCAGCGGACAATGCAGCAGAAGGCTGTCACTTGCAAAATCCTCTTTACTGTTATCTCTGGGTAAAATCTATTTAGCTGACTTGGGGAAAACACTGATTTGGTAGACTTTGCTATTTTTTCCACTAATAATCAAAGAAAAAGTGACACAATCCTGACATGGCATTGCATAGCTATTGCATTTATATATAAATTAGACACCTATGTATTTTTGTCAGCGCACTTCTGTATATGTTGCATAAACATACATTTGTTTCAGTGACATCTCTTTACGCTTCCCTCCCACACAGTCATTTTGGAACCATTTTGTTCACAAGACCAACATATTCATGTTCCTAGACCCACAATATCTATATGCATTGCATTGTAGATTCATATATTTCCATCAATACATGCGCCTTCAAAAGTATATCAAGACATATTTTATCATATACCAGATATTTGGAGGACACAGCGGGGCATGGATTGCACACTGAGACAGCTGGCCTGAAGGGAGATGAAGCAGCAGTACTGTTGGATTGAGGCAGTGCCCACACCCAATATGGAGAAGTCTAAAAAGGAGAGAGACAAAGGTCAAAAACCATTATAATGTCCCAAATCTTCCTTTTCTGTGACCCAGTTTGCGACTTCACTCACTTTGCTCCATGTTTCATTTGTTTAATTACAGTCCCTGTACACAGGTACCTGTCGCTTAAAATTCTCATTGCAGCTATTAGGAGTACTCTGCATGGAATTTTATCGGTCCAAACCCACAATACAGAATGCAAAATAAAACATTCCAGACTAAGTCCACCAAAACCGCTTATGGCCTTTTTATGCTCCCAGCTCCATTATTCCTTCTCACCTATTCTAGCCAAAAAGGTCATCTCAGGTCTTTCTAAAAAACATGAAAAAATCAAAGACAAATAACATTTGGCACAAGAACCCTTATCAACACACACTAAGCTGCTTTTCAACCAATGATTATGGGTTTGCGTGTGTGTGTGTGTGTCATAGACACACACACGCAAACCCATAATCATTGGTTGAAAAGCAGCTTAGTGTGTGTTGATATAAGGGTTCTTGTCTATATAGACACACACAGAGGGAGAGAGAGGCTATATGTATATATTAAAGCTGGTCAACATTTTTCAGTTGAAACTAGCTTTTGATGGAAAATGGGGTGTACCTTTGCACATACAGTGATTCAATAAGCACTTCCACCATCAATACATTCTTTGACACCCAAGTAGCTATATGAATAAAAGCTTATTCCTTTGGTCAAAACGAGTAACAAGGTGGATTTAGTGAACATATTAACCCTTTTCACCACCATTTGATCAGCTATTGGGCCTCAAACTCTTTATGCAAACTCTATTCTTGACTCGAGATGGCCAGAGAATAAAAATTCTATTTTGCAGAAAGTTTTGAGGTTTCAAAATCTGCAATGGTACAAAACAAATTGTGTTCAAATAGCTGTTTTCCATTCAAAAAGGTCATGTTTTTGATTCAGGTCTCTCTCTGGTCAGAAAGTCCACACTGTACCTCAAAGATTTTCCTATCAAAAACTTTATAGAAAAGAAAGTCTGTGACATGTTTCGACCTTCACAAAATAACATTTTGATGACACATTTTGTCAAAAATGTTCCATCCAGCTGTATTCTTGACTAAGTATTTCTAACACCAGTTCCACACTTCATGTTATAGCAAAGTGTTATCTTTAATCTTAAGTGGTTCCTTTCAGTTGGTTGAAAACTAGGGTGACCATGTTTCCTAAAGGGGAAAAGGGACACTACAAGGGGTTAGCCCCTGTCGTCCCCCACTTCCCACATGGGGCTGGCCTGAGCTGTTTGCCCAACCCCCAATCCCCATGTGGGGCTGGTGTCACTGCTTGCCCGAGCCCCATCCCTGAACGGGACTGGCCCAAGTCCAGACCCCTCCTCCCCGCACAGGGGGCTGGCTTTGCTGCTGCCCGAGCCATGCCTCTCCACCCTCCCTTCCCCTGGTGTGAGGCTACAGCTGGCGTTGCTGCTCGCTCAAGCCCTACCAGCCCCCTCCCCGAGCGCTGCCTCCCCCCATGTGCAGGGTTGGCATCGCTGCTTGCCCCCCTGCACGTTTCCCCACACCCCACTTGTTTGACAAAGGTAAGCATTTGTCCCATTTGCGCTTGCTAACTTGATCAGTTGGCAACAGCAAACAGGACAAACGCCCACTTGCCAAACAAGTTGTGACAGCTGGGACAGGGCTTAAAAAAGGGGCTGTCCCTCCAAAATGGGACCCATGGTCCGTGTATTGAAAACTCAGACATTTATCAGCGTTTCTCATACATTTGCTTGATGATCAAAATGTAATAAACTATTACTTGAAAATAATTAAAGATTGGAAAAAAAATCGGATGCTTTATTATTCCTTTATGGAGGTCACAAGAAAAATCATAGAATATCAGGGTTGGAAGGGACCTCAGGAGATCTAGTCCAACCCCTTGCTCAAAGCAGGGCCAATCCCCAGACAGATTTTTGCCCCAGATCCCTAAATGGCCCCCTCAAAGATTGAACTCACAATCCTGGGTTTAGCAGGCCAATGCTCAAACCACTGAGCTATCCCTCCCCTTAAGTGTCACCATACTTTATATTCCTACATGACTAAAATATGAAAGAAATACAGTGACAAGATCTTCTGTGTAAACCTTCCCTCCCCATAATAAGACTGATAGATTCCCATAGGGTGCCTTTAAAGCAGATCAGTCTTCATCCTTTTTTTAAATTGCTTGGAGTGTGTTATTGATGAGACCTTTATTTTCAGGCCACATTTACCATAAGCCGAAGTGCGTACAACTATATTGAAGTCAACATGTGCACACTTATAACCCAGGTCCATTTGATAATGCGACACATTCCCATCTTCTTGCTTCCTACTGTATTTCTCAGCAGCATTGGCCAGTTGAGTAGAGGCTTCGTGTATGAGAGAGTGGAAATTTTCATCCACTGTAGCTTTTCTAAGGGTATCTGAAAAGCCAGAGAAACCACCACCACCACCCCAAAAAAAGAGAGAATAAGTGAGAAGGGCAATTAATCCCAAATCCTTGGGTTGGGTCTGTGTTGTTAATAACCTTCATTCAGTTATTAGCTTTGTAAATCAACCTCTGAGGCTCTGAAAGTTCTACTTCCTGTCCAAAGGGTGCGCTTTGTGCCAGATTGTCTTTGCACAGCTGTTTCAGTTAATGCTGTAGGGAAGCAGTACCTCATAGTGTCCTCTGAAATAAGAGTTACTTTTTATGAGGCATGGAAATGCCCAATAGCCTACCGCAATCTGGACTCCTACCACATTCCTCCATTTAGTCCTTGGATTCTCTGCCACTTTTTGCTGAACTATATCTTGGCTTTTATGATTTGGTCTGGCGTGTTAAATTGATTTTGTTGAGACAAACACACATTTTCATTTGTGAACCAAGCTGGGATTTGAAGTATACATGTGTATGTTTATACCTTATAATGTGTATCCCAGTATAACTGTTACATAACATTGACAAAAAATTCTGTTATAGTGCAGCTTTTCTCTTTAAAAGTGTTGGATAAGCCTACTGAACATCTTTTTTTGCTAAACCAATATTTTTCTTAGTTATCTTTTTATGTCTTACTTGACATTGATCTTTTTCTTTTTCTTTTTAAAACATCAATAGGACTTCCATCTCCCAATAGGAAAGAGCAAAAGTAAATATGTGTAACTTTTTGCACATGTGTAATAGGTTCTGCTTAGAAAGTCAAAAGTCTACAATTAAGAAACAATATCATGCTTCTAGCTGTGTTTTGCTTGTTTATTTGTTTTTGTTGTTTAAAGCAGAACGATTGCTATTTTGTTCACAAATATTCATAGATTTTCATGCCAGACACTTATGATCATCTAATTTGAACTCACTATTATCATCCCCATTTTACAGATTTGGAACTGAGGCACACCTAAATTTAAGGGTATGTCTACGCGGCAATTGGAGATGTGATTGCAGTATGTGTAGACATACCCGAGCTAGTTTTTTATCCAGATAGGGAGAAGACCAGTAGCAGTAAAGTCATGGCATTATGGGCTTCAATGCACACTGTACAAGCCCACCCATGCCTCTGGGTATTTACGTAGATGGCTGGTATATGCACTTGCTAGATTAAAGCCTCCAGCATATCTCCTATTTCAGTGTAGACATACCCTAACTGACCTGCCCAAGGTCACACAGGAAGTTTGTGATGGAGCAGGAAATTGATGGTCCAGTCACTAATTCCTTAATGAGTGGACAATGATTCTTTTCATCTATTTGATTCTGTATAACAGATTCACTGCAGACACATTTTTATGCTTTAATAAACTTAACACAACAAAAGTGGATGCCAAAAATTAGGTCTTTAAGTTCCAAGTTGGTGCCTAAGCAAATGGCTTGATTTTTCACTAATTTTATTGAAAGGACACAAGAAAAAAATCGTGCAAAAAGCTTAGACATGTGGGACTCCAGTGTCTCCAGGGCCTTTTTTTTTTTTCTAAAGTGAATAGACTACTGGTAGATGGATAGCACGGTGCAGACAAACCTTCTATTTACAGAACATGAAAAGCACAAGTAACACTAATGCAAACTTTTCCAGACTGACCTGTCAATGTAGCCGGACATGGAGAGATCACTATTAAGTCCAAGCCCATTTAATCTTTGTCATCTCTGCCCAAGTTGTCAAAATCATTTCAAATAGTGCCAATTTTGGTGGCACAGGAAGTCACTTGACAACTTGAACAGAATACATATAACATTTTCAAAAATGCTTAAGTGACTTGGAAGCCTAAGTCCCATTTTCAAAAAGGATTTAAGGCACTTAGGAGCTGAAGTGTGAATGAAAGTCACTCTGGTATCTTGACATTTAGGTGGCTGATGTCTTAGAAAAAATTAAGATATGTAGGTAGGTAAAACTTGGCTCACTATCTTCCTTAATCACATTTTCCATCACCGGTTTTATAATTCAGCATTTCTGACGTATTTAAATGAAGTAGTAACAGTGTAAGATGTGGAAATTGTCTTGTAATAGGCAGAGTTAAATTTGAGTCTGAAATGATGAGGGGCACCCTTCATAAGAGAGACTGGTATTTTCTGAGTTTATCAGTTATACCCCTCTGATATTATTGCAAGCAGAGTTAAAACATCATGGATTTCTAGAAAGGGAGATGCATGTGTTTGTTGCTTGTTTCTTGGTATATTTGTGCAAAGAGAAGTTTTTGGATGCGGGAAAGAGTCAGTAATGCCGGAAGATACGTGTTTAGGCAGTGAAAATACTTGATTTGTAAGTGATTGTAGAGGTTGTGCTGTGTCATTGATTCCTTCTGTTCCTGCAGCCTCTTCGAACATAGTTTAGATGAGAGAAATGTAGCCCAGGTGGAAGTCTCCTGTTATTTCCATCTCCCTGCTCTTAGTGCAAAGAAATAGACTGCTACCTTGCCGAAGAAAAAAGTGTTACCAGATCCTCACCCAGTAGCCACAATAGCTCCACCTCTTTTCTATTCTAAACAAAATCCAAATGAATAACCCACGTGTCCTTCAGAGCCATGACCGATGGGATTTCTCCCCACTCTCTGCATAGCACCATCTATAAAACCGTTGCTTCGATGAAATCTATATGATATGAAAATAAACACTGTAATCCCTTCCCACAGTATCGTACATCCCAGTTCCAGCACACCTGCCACTGTGGTGGGGGGAAGGGGAGAAGCTGTGTATGATCTGGTGAATTTTAGCACTTGTGTTGTGTTTTCAAACATTCATTAATTGATCTTCTCAGCCTGCAGTGAGATTGATTAGTAGCAGTATGGCCACTATTACAAATGGGGAAACCCTGACAGAAAGGTTCAGTAACTTGACCAACCCGACAGTGCCAAAACCGGATTAGGACATAGTCTGTTCTTGGTCTCATGCTGTATCCTCTAGACCATGCCACTTTTTATGCTGTAGAACTGCTCCCTGCATTCCGAAGTCTTCACTGGCTGTTGTACAGAGGAGCTGACTCAGCCATCTGGGGGAAACCTTGAAGCAACCGTGACAGCTTCGGTGGCACTGCTTCCTACAGTTCAGGAAATAATCGGGGTTATTCCCAAAATTAAGAGCTCTTTGCATATGGGTGGATGGAGATGACGAGTGAGATGTAGCCAATAAAAATGATAAAACTCTCAGTTCTAGTGAACAGTTTATATTGGTTTAGTTTGGGAAAAGGGGAGCTGCGTGTTTAATGACAACTTCTCCTTCCTATTGTAGATCTCCAAAATAGACAGCCTCTGTTTATACCACTGGAGTGCTGTGAACCCATCTTTCCAACAGGACACAGTGCTTCTTTATAGGCCTGCTTAGAATATGAAATACTGAATCTTAAAATTGTGATGAGAATATGGACAGAAAAGCTATTTTAAATCCATTCTAGAGATTATAACTGATACATGAAAGAATGTCTGTCTTTCCCAGTATGTGGATAGTTATATATGACTTTACTGGCAGAGGGATACAAAAAACAGTTGCAATAACATTTTTTTAAAACTCTCTAGGACATCTCTAAAATAGTTTTCCTTAAAATGTGACATAAATAGCATTGTTATTCCCTTGGACTGATAACAAGTAAAAAAAGTGACTCAGATTCAAAGATGATGGGTGTAAGAATAATATTTTACTGGCATAACCTACATTAATCACTGTCTACCACTTCAGAACTACTGTAACAGTTTCAGGGTAACTGCACTTATATCCTCTTCCCCACGCCCGTCTCCGGAATGTCAGGAATACACAAATGCACATCACCTGTGTTGATACAAAGGGCTATGGATATTCTACATCTGGCCAATCTCAATGTAATGGCTTTTTGAGGTTTTCATGTTTTCAGTGTAAAATACAATATGGTCCCCAACATTACCGCATTTGTTTGCAATATCTGTGACACCTATTATCCCAAACTCATCCCAATTAGGAATGGCCAGAGAAGAAGAATTCTATTTTACAAAATATTTTGCAGTTTTGAAATTTGTTCGCATTCAAATCCCTGCTCTGAATCAGGAAGTACAAGGACTTAGAATCATAGAATATCAGGGTTGGAAGGGACCTCAGGAGGTCATCTAGTCTAGTCCAACCCCCTGCTCAAAGCAGGACCAATTCCCAACTAAATCATCCCAGCCAGGGCTTTGTCAAGCCTGACCTTAAAAACCTCTAAGGAAGGAGATTCCACCACTTCCCTAGATAACCCATTCCAGTGCTTCACCACCCTCTTAGTGAAAAAGTTTTTCCTAATATCCAACCTAAACCTCCCCCACTGTAACTTGACACCATTACTCCTTGTTCTGTCATCTGTTACTACTGAGAACAGTCTAGATCCATCCTCTTTGGAACCCCCTTTCAGGTAGTTGAAAGCAGGTATCAAATCCGCCTTCATTCTTCTCTTCTGCAGACTAAATAATCCCAGTTCCCTCAACCTCTCCTCATAAGTCATGTGCTCCAGCCCCCTAATCATTTTTGTTGCCCTCCGCTGGACTCTTTCCAATTTCTCCACATCCTTCTTGTAGTGTGGGGCCCAAAACTGGACACAGTGCTCCAGATGAGGCCTCACCAATGTCGAATAGAGGGGAATGATCACGTCCCTCGATCTGCTGGCAATGCTCCTACTTATACAGCCCAAAATGCCATTAGCCTTCTTGGCAACAAGGGCACACTGTTGACTCATATCCAGCTTCTCATCCACTGTAACCCTTAGGTCCTTTTCTGCAGAACTGCTGCCTAGCCATTCGGTCCCTGGTCTGTAACAGTGAATGGGATTCTTCCGTCCTAAGTGCAGGACTCTGCACTTGTCCTTGTTGAACCTCATCAGGTTTCTTTTGGCCCAATCCTCTAATTTGTCTAGGTCCCTCTGTATCCTATCCCTACCCTCCAGCATATCTACCACTCCTCCCAGTTTAGTGTTATCTGCAAACTTGCTGAGAGTGCAGTCCACGCCATCCTCCAGATCATTAATGAAGATATTGAACAAAACCAGCCCCAGACGACCCTTGGCACTCCGCTTGAAACCAGCTGCCAACTAGACATGTAGCCATTGATCACTACCCATTGAGCCTGATGATCTAGCCAGCTTTCTATCCACCTTATAGTCCATTCATCCAGCCCATAATTCTTTAACTTGCCAGCAACAATACTGTGGGAGACCGTATCAAAAGCTTTGCTAAAGTCAAGGAATAGCACATCCACTGCTTTCCCCTCATCCACAGACCCAGTTATCTCCTCATAGAAGGCAATTAGGTTAGTCAGGCATGACTTGCCCTTGGTGAATCCATGCTGACTGTTCCTGATCACTTTCCTCTCCTCTAAGTGCTTAAGAATTGATTCCTTGAGGACCTGCTCCATAATTTTTCCAGGGACTGAAGTGAGGCTGACTGGCCTGTAGTTCCCCGGATCCTCATCCTTCCCTTTTTTAAAGAGGGGCACCACATTAGCCTTTTTCCAGTCATCCAGGACCTCCCCCAATCGCCATGAGTTTTCAAAGATAATGGCCAGTGGCTCTGCAATCACATCCGTAAGCTCCTTTAGCACCCTCAGGTGCAGTGCATCCGGCCCCATGGACTTGTGCTCGTCCAGTTTTTCTAAATAGTCCCGAGCCACTTCTTTCTTGGGGTATCCCACATCCCAAGTGAGTACCCTACCCACTGGGCTGTTCTGGGGTGGGTCTCTCTCACTCTCTGGTTCTGACCAGAAATTCCATCCAGTGGAGCGAGCAGCCAACGAGCAGCGAGCAAGTGAGCGGCCGACGAGTGAGTGGGAGAGCAGCCGACAAGCTTATTTAATACCATGTGCAGTGACACAGTATTACAACTTACATCTCCATGGAGAGCAAAGATATAGCTAAGAAGGGATACATAGGTAAAGCATTAAGATCCCAATTCAGCAAAGCACTTAAATGTGCTTACATTCCATTGACTTCAAGCATGTGCTTCAGTCCTGATTAATTTAATCACCTGATTGTACATTCATATCTTTGATTTGAATATTTTCATGTATGGGATTGTGACTTGATTTTTAGAGGTACAGATGCCGCTGTAAATTTTCAGGTGGTTTTCATGATCAGTTATTTAATCCCCCAACTGAGCAAATTAACCCCACACTTAGGTAGATCCATTACTGTGGGTAACCTTGTTTGAGTAATTAATAAGCAGTGCAAAAATTGTCTTCTTCCTCTGACCCTTTGTAAAATAGTGAAATTAAGAGGTTGACACCTCTATTGAAATGGTAGTAGGAAGGTGTCCCATTTGAGAAGTCTTGATGTTGACTTAGAAGCAGATGGTAAGTGATGATGGAGGTGAAAAAGGAGCAAATACAGGAGAACAGATGATAGGTTGCAAGGTAAATAGAAAAGAAGAAAATTAACACTTCTCTTCTGTTTCCATTTCATTACAGCTCTTATTACTTCCACAGTTTTCAGTAGATTCCTATTAGATGTTCTGCCCTTCACGTCCTTTCCCTATTTAACATTCCCCACCAACCTTTGCCTCTTTTCTTTGTGCTCTCTCTCTCTCTTTGTCCCTCTCATGCCATATATTTTCTCATTATCTTTTTCTCTCCCAATTTTCTTTTATCTGTGCTCATCCAGTCTCTCCTCTTCCTCCCTCTTCTCACCTGTCCCTATCGCCTTTAAATATTTTCACTAGTTTTAAATCACTGTTATTTCATTAGCACTCATGCTGGTGTTTTTCAGGACTCTTACACCACCTGTGCCAAGCTGCAGCCTTTCCAGTCGGGGCTAGACAGGAGAGGGGGGCCATGTCAGCAGTTCAGGGGGAGTATTAAATTAACCTCAGCAGCTCCAGAAAGATAATGTTAAACTCCTTGAAAACTTAATATTGAAAGAGATGAGCCTTGAACCTTTTGGCATAACAAGAGCTAGAGAAGCAGCATGCTGCTTGTGGATGGCCTGCATGAGTTAGGATGGTTGCCAGCACTGGCTGCTAAGTATTTTAAAATGTATAGATCTGTGAAACTTCTTATCTAATTTATTCCAAGGAACTGGTGGAATAACCATCAACATGATGCACTTCAAGCTAACTAGCAAATATTCTGTAGGGAATGATGCTTAAAGCCATAACTAACCTCTAGGCACCTCATCCAAAACTCATTGATGTCTTTTCCATTGATTTCAATGGGTTTTGGATTAGGCCCTAACGGAGGAAGTTAGAAAGAAATGTCCCCTCTGAGCTGGTTATTCCACAATTTTCCACCACAGAGGTTTTTTGCCCTTTCTCTGAAGCACTGTGTTCTGACCACTATAAAAGACTATATGGCCCGCCAGTCTGGTCCGGTAGGGAAGTTCTTGTGTAATAAAGTTTATTCTGAGCTCAGCCATAAGAACTGTTTCCATTATTGAATCATTTTTAAAATAAGGGAAATATTTTTGTTGAAAGGGAAAGTGTTCAGAGATCATAATCCCTTGGTAACAATTAGAGCTTTAGTTGCAAATGACTATCTGGTTAACATTCATGATGGAGCTTTTTAATTGTTAACCATTTAACAATAAGTAGAATTGACACACACAAAGTACAATGCATGTGCCAGAATATGATTTGTCTATTTAAAAGGACAATTTTTGCACACAATTTTTTGCACACAGGTAATGTCAGTAAAAGCAGTAACACAAATAATGGATCAACTGACAGTCAGGTGTTGTCGGTGCCATTAACTCCAATGGCATTTAGCCCATTTACCTCAGAAGGGAATTTGGCCCAGTATGTGGAATGCATCTGAATGTTCCATACCAAAGTGTAGCGATGGTAATAGAATAGCTTCAGTTCATAGTGCATGAGGCTCCATCTGCTTTTAGGCGTATCCTCATGCTTCTGTTTCTATTGGTCTCCACGGACTTATTTTGAACAACTATCTTATCCATACTGATGTGTAATGTTACTCAGAGAACAATAAATTATTAGGAACAGAATGGAACAAAAAGGATCTCTTGTTCACAAAGTATAGCATGTTGAAATAAAGCATGCACTGAATTCACTATGCTTGACAACTGGTAATTATTTAATGGGGTGAAAATGTGTTTGGACACTTTAAAATACAAGGGCATGTCTGATTCTCCACCCAAGAGCTTTAGGCACCACTTGGGACGTTTCCACTGAAATGTACAATATCAGGGGTGACAAGCTACTTAAATAATTACTGTTAAATACTACACAGTACTTTGAAGGGAATATAATGGAACTAGTTTTGTATGACATTCAAATGTTCAGGGGTTGAGGTTGCTTTGGAAATCAGGTGGAGAACTGAGCAAGAACTGACTTTCTTGGGAGATTTTCAGTTCTTCCTAGTTACCTTGATTATGAAATACAGCAAGAATAGCCTGAAGATCAATTCATTTTTATTTTCAGACTTGGACAGGAAAGCCCTGAAGTTCAGCTACATGAATATAGGAATTGCCATATTAGAGGTCTATCTAGTCCAGTATTCTATCTCCAACAGTGGCTTCAGAAGAAGGTGTAAGAACCACACTCTAGGCAGATGTGAGATCTTCTTTCACACACACATACACACACATACATACATACATATTAGGTGTCATCCTGTCATTAATAGGCTTAAGACCTGAAGCTTTTGGTGTACTGTTCATTCCACAATTTTTGTTACTAACTGCTCAAACTCTGGATATTTTTGTTATAAATATATATGTCCAATTTCTTTTTGAGACACACGAAAAATGTAAAAGATGTTTGGTTTTTTGTTTGAATCTCAGAAATGATCTGGTTTCGGTTTGCATTTTAGGCAAAGGTTTGGAACAGGTTCTTCTTTTATCTGAACAAGTTCACTCACTCCTAATGGGGAGTCCACTGGAAATTGATTCTTATGCATTAGTTCCAGACCTCTGAACTACAGCTGGTTGAAAAACAGGTTAAAATACCAATATTTCCCACAAAGTTCAAAATCTTGATGAAAAATGTAATCAAAATTTCAAATTCAGCAAATTTTCAACCAGCTCTACTCTAAGTGGTCCCTCATTACATGAGACTTCCTTGTTATATTTGATGATGATTTATTTGTATTATCGCAACACCTCAAATCCCTAGCCAGGGACCAGGACCCCATTATAGTAAGTTCTATATAAACACAGAACAAAAAGAGGCTCCCTTCCCCAGTGGGCTTACAATCTAAGCATAAGAATGGTCATACTCTGTCAGAAACAATGGTCCATCTAGCCCAGTATTCTGTCTTCTTACTGCATTACTTATATCCACTGTTGGCTGTCTTCTCAATTTCATGGCAGGAGCTGTGAAATTGACAAGAAAACTGGGCAGCTAGAGCCGAGAGAGCTGGGCAGCTGGACCCTACTCCCAGCTGGGAGTCATGGTGAGAAGCCCGGGTGGCTTCCTTCCCCCTTGCTCCCAGCTTCTAACATTGGCTCTCTTCTCAATTTCACAGCTTGGGGCAGGGGGGAGTGGGCGTGAGACGCTGGGGAAGCTGGACCCCTCTCCCTGCAGGGAATGGCGAGCAGAGTGGGGGATCCCAGCAGGAAGCTGCCAGCAGAGCTGAGAGACCGTACTCTCAGCTCCCCACACTGCCACTCTTAGGTTGGGATCGCTCCTGGTGACGGCACCGCAGACCACCGACCCAAGAAGGGTAGCATGGACATGCATGCGGTGGCTGTAAGTCAACTTAATATAAGTCGATTTAAGTTTCTAATATAGACATTCCCTTTCTATCATCTGCAGACTTTGCTATTTCACTGTTTACTCCCTTTATCAGATCATTTCTGAATACGTTGAACAGTCCTGGTCCCAACAGATGCCTGGGGGTCAGCCTATTTACCATTTTGAAAACTGACCGTTTATTCCTACCCTTTGTTCCTGTCTTTTAACCAGTTACTGATCCATGAGAGGACCTTCCCTCATGGACCGTTTAGTTTGCTTAAGAGCCTTTTATGAGGGACCTTGTCAAAGGCTTTCTGAAAGTCCAAGTATGTTATATCCACTGGAACACCGTTGCCCACATGTTTGTTGATCCCCTCAAATAATTGTAGTAGATTGGTGAGTCATGATTTCCCTGTACAAAAATAATGTTGACTAGTTCTGCAGTTTCACATTTGAGTTCCTTTCAAACTCTTGGGTGAATACCATCTGGTCCTGGTGACTTATTACTGTTTAATTTATCAATTTGTTCTAAAACCACCTCCACTGACACCTCAGTCTGGGACAATTCTTCAGATCTGTCATGTAGAAAGAAGGTCTTAAGTGTGGGATCCTCCCTCACATCTTGTGCAAGTGAAGACCAATGCAAATAATTCATTTAGCTTCTCCGCAATGGCCTTGTCTTCCTTGAGTGCCCCTTTAGCACCTGAATCGTCCAGTCGCCCTAGTGACCATTTGGCAGGCTTCCTGCTGCTGATGAACTTGTTTTGGTGTTAGTTTTTGTCTTTTGCTATATTGCTCTTCAAATGTTTTTGGCATGCCTAATTATACTGTTACACTTGACTTGCCAGAGTGTATGCTCCTTTCTATTTCCTCAGTAGGATATGATTTTCAATTTTTAAAGGATGCATTTTGCCTCTAACAATCTCTTTTACTGTGCTGGCTAACCATGATGGTATTTATTGGTCCTCTTACTGTTTTGTTTTGTTTTTTTTAAATTTGGAATATTTAACTTGAGTCTCTGTTATAGTGCTTTTTTAAAAGTCCCCATGCAGCTTGCAGGCATTTCACTCTTGTGACTGTTTCTTTAATTTCCATTTACCTAGCTTCCTCATTTTTGTGTAGTTCCCCTTCTTAAAGTTAAGCTACTGTGGTGGTTTCTTTGAAATTCCCCATCCCAAGAATGTTAAATTTAATTACATTAGGGTCATTATTACTGAGCAGTTCTTCTATACTCACCTCTTGGACCAGATTCTGTGTGCCCCACCTCCTTGTGGTTTCCAGGACTAGGTGCTCCAAGAAGCAGTCATTAATGGTGTCTAGAAACTTTATCTCTGCATCCCATCCTGAGATGACATGTACTCAGTCAATATGGGGATAGTTAAAATCCTCCATTATTACTGAGTTTTCTATTTTTATATAGCCTCTCTAATCTCCCTGAGCATTTCAGTCACCATCATCATCCTGCTTAGATGGTCCGTAGTATATGCCTACTGCTATACTCTTTTTATTCAAGCATGGATTTCTGTCTATAGATAGTCAAGACAAGAGACAGATGTAGTCGAGAGAGAAGCAGAGGAGGGAGTACACGTAGACAATGAGACAATATTGTTCAGCATGATGGGCTGTGGTCTCAACACATCAGCAGCCTAACTATTGTCAAGTTTTTTGTGGGTATCAAGGCAAAAGAGCATTTTGAGGAGGTATCTGAAGGTGGATTATAAGGTAGCTTTGCAGATAGCAAATGAAATCCCCATCATTTGAGGTTTTAAAGAACAGGTTGGACAAACCCCTGTCAGAGAGGATCGAGGTTTACTAGGGCCTGCCTCCATGCAGGGGGATGGACTTGATGACTTCTTGACGACCCTTCCAGCCATACATTTTATTATTCTTTTTTTTACGGGGAGCAGCATGAGAGAAAGCACAAAGTTGTTTGTTTGAAAATTGAACAAGTGGGCAGTGGAGGCTGGCAACATAGGCTGACAGGAGGCAAACATCAACAGCTCGATATTGAGTGAGAGATGGTAGGGAGGATGCAGATTGATTGTGAACTTGCCTCTGTCCCAAACAAGCATAAAGTCAAATGTGGCTGAGAAGTGTAATTTAGCATAAAATATGTCCTATTTCATGATTAAAGCCCTGGAAAGTGTTACATGTGTTCAATTGATCAATCGTACATCATTTAAAGGTAACCCTACTATTTTATCTTTTCTCCCTCATTCTGTGTCTGTATCTCATGGTGTGCCCTACATTTTGGTCTTGGCAGAATGACAATGACAGCTAAGCTGTGATCCGTACTATGTACTTTAAATAGCATTCTTCATCTGTAGTTTGAAAATGCACTTTAGTGTGTATAAAGCCATCTCCTTAAAGAAAACCTGAAAGCCAGTGTCATGTCCCATGCCATTTTGTTTGAAAATATAGATAGATAGATGGTTTGAGAAGCCAAATGTCATTATTAATAAATCCTACTGAATTTACTCAAGCAGAATTTTTGCTGCACATTATTAACTTTATTCTTAACTTCCCTATCAACGGCATTTAATTAATTGTTGAACAATTGGTGGTTGAAAGATTAATAGGTTGGCCCAATCACTTAGTGTCCTGTTTTGCATGTATCTGCACTGTAGGGAACATGGTTTTCATACCCTGTGTCTCTTTGCTTAGGCTGATAGCAGCTCCGAATTTGGTGGCTGAGGCATGATGACTTGCAAGAAAGTGTATCTCATGTTGCTTGTCAATGAATGCTCCAGTTCATTAACTTATCAGTAGTAATTATCTTGGAGGTGGGGGAATTAAATTAGAAACATGGCAGGAGTCATCTTAAAAGCACAATCTGGGCTGCATAACCTTCCTGTAACCTGGAAGAACTGTTGCAAAAAGTACTGAAGAAGAAAAAACAGAAGCTACATATTTTGGATTAATCTGCTGAAGGGAAACAAAAAAACCCTAACTCCCGTGTCCCAGTGAGTTAAAGTAAAAATCTTTCTTTTGCCTATCTGTATGCCACGTGTTTAGATTTGAGTGAAAGGCATTACTTGTCTCCCTCTTGAAGCTATATGTGTTACACAGATAATTTTTAATAATAATCTGTAGCCTGGCCTAGTGTCAACAACCAAAATGGTGAACGAGAAAGCTATGAGAACCTTTGAAGAGTTTTGGAGTTTTGTAAATGTCAAGGAAGGAGGACATTTTGTATAGGATAGGACATGAGGGTATAGCTAGGAATTAATAGGAGGAATTTAAATAAAAGGAAAAACACA
Organism: Mauremys mutica; assembly: GCF_020497125.1. Lineage (NCBI taxonomy): Eukaryota > Metazoa > Chordata > Testudines > Geoemydidae > Mauremys > Mauremys mutica. Next base: position 20,873,649 of record NC_059072.1, read on the forward strand.
ATATCAAGGAAACGTCCTCAATCATTGACCTTAGGGTATGGGTACGCAGCAGGTGGGAGGTGTGATTCCCCAGCCAGGTAAACAGACTCTTGCTAACTTAGCTCTAGCTAGCATGTTAAGAATAGCCGTGTGGAGACTGCAGCACAGCACAGACCCAGGGATTCGCGCAGGCTTGGACTCGAGTGGCTTGTTCAAGCTGTCGCCCATGCCGTAATGTCCACATTATTATCTTCAGCACACTAGCTGCAGCAGTGCTAGCTCAAGTCTGACAATGCACACTGGGACTCATACCTCCCAGATGCAGTACAGACATCCCTTTATAGAGGGAAAAGACCTTGTCAACAATTTGATCCCCCTGGTGAAAGCAACATTATTTGTTCTACACTTATTAGTGTTTTGTCTAGTCTAGTTTTAAAAATGCACCTATGGAAGCTATTGTACAGCCTTAGTTGATCTTGCTAACAGGTAATTTTACCAATACTGAGCCTTATTTTTGTTTTTCTTAATTTGTACTATTCTAATTATCCCCCTCCTTTTTCTGAACAGTTCTGCTCTGTTTCCATGGTGTTTTCTCAGGACATAGGCCTAAACCAAAAACCTGAATCCAAACTCCCTCAAATTGAAGGCAAGTTTTGATCCAGGCCCAAACTTGCTGTTTCACTTTGTTGCTTATAGCCATAAATAGTTGTAGGATGTTGTTCTGTCCAGTACTTAGTTGTTGTTAAGTCAAACAATACATTTTGGACTCATAAAATCATGCTCCTAAGTCAATCCTTCCAGTTCTCTGATTTCTTTCTCCCCCATTCCCTTCAGTTTGTCAGCATTTTTTTTGGAATTGAAAGCTGTTAGATTGTGAAACAGTCTTGTCCAATTATTATTATTACATTGACATGGATTAGAGAGAGCCTCATGATTGGGATTAACTGAGTCTTGCTTTTCATTAATTAGTGTTATTATTATCATCCCTGTTATTTGTTATTGCTATAAAGCCCAAAGGCCCCAACCAGGATTGGGCCCTGCTGCGCCAAGTGCTGTATTACAAACACACAATACGGTCTCGGCACTGAGGAATTTATGTGACAGGATGTCATTTTTGCCATATTGGCTGCACATTTTTGTTTGGTTGGTTCATTGGGTCCCCTGTTCGGGTTAGGGCTTGAGGAGCAGACAGGACCTGGCTTGGCCCATTTCTCTCTCCCTCCTGCCATCTCACCATTGCTGTTGCCCTAGCTTTTGCCAGGAAACTCTCTGCTCCCAATTGCTGGCTGAGCCCCAGCTGCTTCAGCTGTTACTTCTCTGAGCCCTTATGGCTTCAGCTGGGGGTAGGGGGTGGAGGAGGAAAGAGGGTGGTTCTCAGGGCCTCGTGCCATAGAAGGTAGCTTGTCTTCAGAGGCCAGCTCTTCAGGTCTAAGAATAGGAAGGCAAGGGGACCCTTGTATGGCCTCATTCCTGCCCCACTGCTGCCTCACCTCCTTCGCTCTGCCACCTGCAAGGTGGTAAAACCCCTTCACCTGAGTAATTTAAAGCTGTACCATCAAAGTAGGGAACAGTTTTTTGCACTGTTCTCTCAGGACACCTACCAGGCATCAATGTGAGGCAGAAGAGCTGTACAAGTTCTAGAGGGAGGAAACAATACAGAGAACAATTTACTGACCCATGAAAATAAATTCTGTCACTAGATCACTTTCCTCACACGAACATATTCTCTTCCAACATACTTTTAAATTTTGTAAAAACTAGGTCCACAAGGTAATGCGGCTCCAGGACAGTTTTAACTTGCATAACCAACAACTGTTTAGCAGAACAGCAAAGGTCCCGCTGACCTTGTCAGCAAATGTAGAAGTCATATTTTCACTTGGATGAACTCTACTTGAACAAATGATTTAATATATTCAGCGCAAGCATGTTTTACCTCTGCATCTCACATGCACGTTTCCCCTTTCTATACATTACTGAATTTATTATGACCTCTACCAAGAAAACCCAATCTGTGTGAAATCTTTTTTATTATTTGTATTACAGTGTAGCACCTAGGAACCCTAGTCAATGATCAAGGCCCCATTGTGCTAGACCCTGCACAGACATGTTACAAAGAAGACAGTCCCTGCCCCAATGTGATCAGACAGGGTGCAACAGGTGCAAGTTGCAGGCAGACTGGGTGGGGATAACGTGGGAGGATATGATACTTGTAAAGCAAAAGCAGTTTAACACACTACTTGCCTAACCCATTCCAGCTAGGAGCCATTTGTAGGTATCATGAGCTAGGTTTTAAGGAGAGATTTAATAGAGGATAAGGCTTCATTAAGTTTGCCAGGGAGATTTTCCCCTGCATGGGGAAAGCAGCATGGGGTACAGTGCAGAAATTATAGAGGGAAGATCTTTGTCAATTCTGTGTCCATATCTCTAAAACCACAGTCATAATTGATAATAGATGCCAATCATTTGGCAGTTTCAGCTGAGTCAAAGTAATGAACAATTATTGAGATTGAACCCCTGGCAGCTTTCTCTCCAGGTTAGGGTCAAACCACTTTGGCAAGGCAATGTTAGAGAATCTTGTACTATGCATGCATGCAAAACTATCATTCTAGAACCTTGCATGAGTACAAAGCACACATGGTTTTTGTTTAAAAACACTTTTACAATAGTTAAAGTAATAATATAGAGATCGTCACTTAGATCTTGCTGATGCTAATTAGCTGCTTTAAAAAGTTGAGTCTGACCCAGTTTTAGTTATGTGCGAGGAAATGTACAATAATGCCATACATTGGGCTACTGTGGGGTACACCCTGTTTAGAAACTATTTAAAGCTCTGTACTGATCTTTTGGATTTGTATGAATGCTTCTGGACATACGCAGTTCTGTCCAGTATGAATGAAAATCACTGCAGTATGTGAAGCCGTAACTCCAATATTTTCATTAGTTCTCTTCAAAATGGAGTTAATTCTGCAGTCTTTACTCTGGCAATATGCTCATTAAGCCAAGCAGCGGGGATTTGTTTAGTATTTTTAACAGTTAATCTGGATTTACTCTGTTGTTTAATTAAAAGAGATTCTGGCCCATTGGCTGCAGAGGAAGTGTTGTCAGGGTAAGGACTGCCCCTTGTCTTTAAGCCATGAAACTTAAGCAGTAATGCCCTCATGAATCGGACCCCCCCAAAGTAATGAGATTAGCCCCAAAATCATAACATTTAAAAAATATATTGTGTTTTTTAGGTCAGTCTCTTGATTTTTGAACTCCCTCTCCAATCCCCAGGATGTGTGCATGTGACAATTAGTGCTGCCCACTCTCCCCTGGATAAGGGGATTTTTTTGGCCCCTTTTGCAGGAGCTCTCACACCCACATCTGTCCATCTCCTGCCCAGCAATTAATCTTGTCCTCTTGTTCAGGTTCAGCCTCCAGGCGCTGAGCCTCAGCGGTCCAGCCCTGAGTGAAACTTTCACCCTTCCCTTCACAAATATTATGGAGCGTACAGCATGCGGCGATAAGCATAGGAATATTGTCACTGGCCAGGTCCAGCCTCCCATATAGGCAGCGCCAGCGGGCCTTTAAATGGCAAAAGCACACTCAAAAGCCATTCTGCACTTGCTCATCCTGTTGTTGAACTGCTCTTTGCTGCTGTCAAGGTGCAAAGGTGTAAGTGGCATTAAGGTGTAAGTGGGGTGTCCCAGGATCACAGTGGGCATTTTGACTTCACCTACGGCGATCTTCTGGTCCGGGAAGAAAGTCCCTGCTTACAGCTTCCTGAACAGGCCAGTGTTCCGAAAGATCCATGCGTCATGCACCTTTCTGGACTAGCCTGAGTTAATGTCCATGAAATGTCCACGGTGATCCACGAGCACCTGGAGAACCATTGAGAAATATCCCTTCCAATTAATGTACTTGGTGGCTAGGTGTCTTGTGCCGGAATTGGAATATACATGCCATCCATCACCCCTCTGCAGTTAAGGAAGCCCCAAAAAAAGCCAGCTGTAAAACTAAATAGCTTCCTGTCTCTCTCCCCCCGCCCCCCGGTTAAAGGAAGTGTAACTTTATGACAGAAGGGACATGCTTTGCTGTTAATTTCATATGGTGATGGAATAAACTCCATTTTGTGCCACATATTTTATGCTGAATGGGGCAATCAACATAGACTTGGCCAATTACACAGATTTCTCACTTAGCTCTCTGTAAATACATAGCGGGCAGTTTACCTGATATTGTCTTCGATTGCCTAACCTAATCTCTCCACAGAGTGACAATGTGCACAAAGTGGAATAATGGCCAGGCTCAGTTTCCAAAGACAGTCTTGTCCAGTCCTCCTTTGAGTGACAGGATGTGGCCATTTGACTGGACCTTGGAGATTGTGGGTGAAGAGAGTGGCTAAAAGGGGGGAGGAAAAGGGCCACAACAGTGAGATGGAAGGTTCCTGTCCTTCTCCCTCACCAATGAAACTGCACCCTGGATGCAAGGTCAGCACTCTCTTGATGCTGCTCTCATATGAGCCACAATTGTTTTTAAGTGCTGGAACTAGTTATCACTGTTGTAAAAGTAGGTATGGAGATTGCAAATGGCACTTCTTCCACATTACTCTCTCTTTTTCCACTGCCTTTTCTATACTTTTCTGTTTCACTGATGTTTACAAATGAGTTTGCTGAACTTCTACCTTCATGTTATGCTTCTTACCGTAAGTAGCAGTAGAAAATCCTGGCTCTAACATAGTATAATTGGTATTAAAATTGGAGATGATCTTGCTGTTAAAAGTTACTGATTTCTCCTTCTCCACCCCTACACAGTTTGACTAAATATTACGTTGATAGGGTATAATCAGCTGGAATATGGGAATAGATTAATTTTGATTTTGTCAGTCATGTAATTCAGGAGCTAATTCAAAAATGGTGAAAATTATCAGGTATAGGCATTTAAGGTAAACTGAAAAATTCCACTCTTCTAGAGAATGAGTGTCCCCTTATATATTGATATAACTTATCCATATAGACAAGCGTAATGGAAAGTATGTACACACTAAATTTTCAGTACACGTCAGTTTGGGCCTGTCTCCATTGACTTCAGATGTGCTGTCAATTTATCAAACTGTTCTTTCTGAGCTAGTTATCATTTATATTCATTTATTTTACTACGTATTAAGAAAGTTAAACTTAGAATCATGGGACCTGCTCCTGTTTTCACTTACACTGAGGTAAAACACAATTAACTTCAATAACTTCACTGGAGTTATTCTGACAAATAAGTGGGGTCAGTGAGAGGCAAATGATGCCCATAATATCATGATAATGAGTTATGCCCTCTTAAGACATCCAGGTCTGATTTCCTGCCACTGTGGCCCTGCCTCAAAGGGCTCTTGGTTTAGATACAGTTGGAGAGCACTATGGGACAGTATAATAGGGTATGGAGCAGGAGGTGATTGTGTTCAGTGGAATGTATTGCACATCAGGCAGATTTTTAAGGTGCTTTTGGAAGGGAAGTGAGGGAACTTTTATGCAGGCTAATTAGGAGGCTGTTCCACATGTTTGGAGTGATGTGGACAAACTTGGGGACAAGTGAAGATAACAATGGGAGCAGTTAGATGTGTCGCTTACATGCATCCCAGGAGTGCAGCCAGGAATTTGCCAGGTGAGATTGTCCAATCTGTGCTCTACTGATCAGCTGGCCACACTCCTCTAGATACAGGGCCGGCTCTAGGCTTTTTACTGCCCCGAGCAAAAGAAATTTTGGCTGCCCCCACCCCAGCCCTGGGCACTTCCCCCACCTGCACCCTCTGCCATCCCAGTTCTGGGCCTCCCCCAACCCGCACCCCGCCCTGCTGCCCCAGCCCTGGGCTCTTCCGCCCTCCACCCCCCCACCTGCACCGCCCCAGCCCTGGGTCACTGGTAACTTGCTCCCAGGGCAGGTCATTCAGCAGGAATTTTGGATGTGCACAGAACACAGACAGGATTGGTTCCCATATGGTTACAGAACTGCAGTAAAGTGGAACAATTTTCAGTGATTGGAGGCTATCTGGATGCATGTTATAAGACTGTCCTCCATAAATGAGGAAAAGTTGAGGTGCCTTTATTATTCTTTTGTTCCACTCTTTGTTTCTATGAGGAATTTGCCGATGCAATATCACTGTCTTCCTTTTAAACAAATCAAACTAAAAAAACAAAAAAAGGCAATGGCTGTTGAAAATAGCAATTCCAGTCCTAAAAACCATTGGGAAGCATTTCTTGCTCAATTTTATCCTACTTTTTCTACAGCAAATTACAGTGGATCAGTATATTTGATTTGGGAGAAATGAAGTAACAGCTGCCCAAATTGAGCTTGAGCACTCCTGAATTTTGAGGTGTTCAAATCTGGAAGGCAGGTGCTAGATTCCCTTTCTGAATATTAGCTAAATCTGGAAAGGAAAAGTCCAATTTCTGCTTCCATGAGTCAGAAGTGGAAATCCTCCTAAGTGCCTGGTACTGTATCTAAAGCTGCCCAGGTCCAGTAGAGCCTCCCCTCCCTTTCTTTTCATTTTAAATTCTAGTGGGATCCACATAGCTCCCGTGCTAGGCTTCAGATAGAGAGGGGCACTGTCCATTTAGTCCACCCAATTCCTTCTTTAGGGGCTGCAAGGTGAGGTCACACCAGTATCCCTAATCCAGTCTGGGGATGTCTTCTGAAGGGGATATCTGGGCCAAAGCCTTCTACGCCTTGGGCACACTTGTTCCCCATTCACAGTGCCACCCTGCTCTAGCAGTGAGCTCTCCATTCACAGCAAGCTGCAGCATGAGGTTTCAGCTACCATACTCCCTCCCCCTCCCTTTCCTGTTTGATTGCGGCCAAGGGAATGCTGGGAAATGTAGTTCTTTCCCTGCTCTCCAGGGCTGGCTCTATAGGCAGGGAGCTAACCAAGGAACTACAGCTCCCAGGGCCCCCCGTCGGTTCTCAGCTCCCAGGCTGGATCCCTGCCGGCTGCTGCCCCTGCAAATGGGCTGCCCCAATTAGCTGCTTGCTTTGCTGGTGCCTAGAGCCGCCTCTGCCTAGATTCCCAGCCCTGATCTAGGGAAAGTATCTACTCTGTGCTCAGCTCACTCTGCCTGCCTGCTTTAATCTTATATAAGGGAGGCAGGCTGCAGATGTTACCTCGCCTGGTCATGACCCAGCAGCCTGAGCTGCCAGGTTGAGCTGACTCCAGAGAAATTCTCTCCTTAGTTGTGGGAAAGAGACAGATGTTCCCTCCCTGTCCCCCTTGCATCCTGGGAATGGAGAGATGGGAGAATTTGTGGCCCTGCATGGAACTGGGGGGGGTGAGGGGGACGACATACTCTGCTGCCATCACCTCAGAAAGGACCCTGGAAGAATTGCTGCATGAGGAGCCAGGAGCAGGAATAGAAATGGCTGCAGTTACTGGCACACAAAGCAAGGCTGTTGTTGGAGCACCACATGACGCCAGGGGAAGAAGTCAGAGCTAGGCAATTTTGTGGCAAGTGGCCAAGGAGAGGGGGGAAGAGAAGCGAAGGCAATAAGGATATTTTTGTACCTGTTTGGTTTTTTTCTTCTGTAAAATAGAGTCAAGAACTTACTTTATCTTCCACACAGGGTTGTTTTGCAATTTAGTTGAAGTCTGCAAAGTGCTTTGATACGCAGTCCTCTTTACTGATGGATAAATTCTGGGTCATTCCGTCTGTAGATAGAGGCTTTTCTGACCTGGCTTCAGTGGTGCTAGTCTGGATTTTGGAAGTTGCTTGCAAAAGAGTGAGCGCTCAGTGTGCTCTCACCTGTTAAAAATGTCTATACATCCAGCAAAATGTACCATTGCTGAGAGCTCGACTGTAATTAATGTTCATTATTCTAATCCAGAGGAATGTCACATGATGAAGTTTGGATTAGCCGATAAAAAGTGCAGTGTAAGTGTTAGTTATTATGACAGCACAAGAATCAATCCTGAAACTCTTGTGTCATTTGCAAAAGGAAGGACTGTTCTCCAGGAATGATGGTGCGGAACAAGGCTGATGTCCTTGTCTAATGTTGCAAGTAGCTACGTGCCCCCCTTAGCCACAGCTTAACAGTTAATTCTTTAAGTGCTACATAATATGTGAGGGAAACTGAGGGAAATGTTAGTGTTTCTGGAATGTCTGCTGTTGAACCTTCCAGTGTCAGCACCACATAGAGTCTGCATCAGCATTACCTAATATAAAATCTGCTACAGAAGTGTGAGTCACAGTCATTGTTAATTAAACAGAAGAGATACTGTCCTGAAGACAAAGATGGCCATAGCTCCCAGGGCACAGACACCCTGACCAGGCACAGACACCAATTGCCCCAGCTGCTTCTCAAAACTTCCTGGCACCACCTCTGAGGTAGACTCTTCCCCACTTACATGCCTCTTTGGCTTTGAATGAATAACAGTAGAAAATGTGAACTATTTAAAGAACACTAATTAAATTAATATATTCTAGTACAAAGTCCATGTAATTTTGGAGTCTGTGTCTCTGCATTGTCAAGTAGCTAAGGCAGCTAGATCTAATTGTGCCGTTAGTCTCTTTCTAGGGGTTGGATTGTCCAGATCATTTCTGGTCTCTGATTCGCTCGTAGATAGTTCAGAGTTCACGCTGCATTCCACCTGCGTTGTCCTCAATGGCCTCTTGTATCTCAATCTGTTGTGCTGCTTGGGTAGAATATTCTTTCTCCACCTTCATGAACAAGGTCGTTAGTGTCACGAATCCATTCATGTGAATCCTCACACTGAACTGTTGTGAGCAATCCATTGGCCAAATGTTATCCACACAAAAATTCAAGTAGTCACAAAGAGCCTTTGTAAATTTCACAACCCATTCATCAATAATTTGCAAGTGGGAAAAGGAGCTAAGTCCTTACACAAACGTATTTATTTAGTGAATTGTTTTCCCACCTTCATGATCTGGAGGGAGTAGTAGTCTTTCTGTGGCCTTACATGAAGGTTTCTCGGTAGTTAATAAATATCTAGCTGTTGATAAATAAAATGCTTCGGGATATTTAACTTCAAAAAAATCACTGAAGAAGGTCAGGAGGCCAGTTCTGTAAGACGTGGAGCACCTTGTGAAAGATGGTCAGCCCCTTCAGCCCTGCTGCTACCTGCAGACCTCTTCTAGGTCTTTATTATGAAGTTTAGGTGTAAGGCTACGATTTAGTCAGGGGTATTTTAAGTACAAGTCATGGACAGGTCACGGGCAATAAACAAAAAATCATGGCCTGTGACCTGTCCATGACTTGTACTAAAAATACTCATGATTAAATCTTAGGTGCTTTGGGGGGCCCGGGGCATTCTGCTGCTACTCTGGGGGGAGCCTTCTGAGCTGCCGCGGGTGCTCTGCAGAGAGCCTTCCAGGGTGCCACGGCTGCTCCGTGGGGCAGCCTGAAGTGCCGCTGTTGCTCTGGAACCACTGCTCTGGAGCTGTGCCCGGGACTGCTGCTACTCCTGCAGCCCCTGGGACCAGCTGCCCAGAGCCGCCTGAGCAGCGGCTCATTCAGCTGGCCCCAGGGCCAACTGAGCAGTGGCTGATGTGGCTGGCCCCAGGCTGGCCCAGCTGTTCAGGCTGCCCTGGGGTCAGTCACACCAGCTGCTGGAGAAGTCCTGGAAGTCCTGGAAAGTCATGTGCCAGACTCGCAGCCTTAGGGCTGGTCTATACTGGGGGGGGCATCGATCTAAGATACTTCGACTTCAGCTACGCTATTCACATAGCTGAAGTTGCCTATCTTAGATCGATTTACCTCTCATCCTCACGGCATGGGATCGACGTCCGCGGCTCCCCCTGTCGACTCCGCTACCGCCGTTCGCGCTGCTGGAGTTCCGGTGTCAGTGGGTTTTTTGCTTGCTTGCTCACATCCTCATGGTATTTCCTGTCTTTCATCAGACAATAATGCCTTCTTCCCAGTAAATTAAAACATAAAATGCATTTGAGTGCATGCTGAACCCCATTGTCCACATCTAATATTCTAACACGGCTACTCCTCTGATATCTAATATTCTGTGTGTGCTTGTGTTTTGTAGGAGCAGTGAAAAGCATTGAGGCTATTTGTATAGAATTTGGGATGTGTCTTTGCCATACCAGGCGTGCCATACAGTATAGCAGAAGTCAAAGCCCTTTTACATCAAGTTTTCAAATCCATCACTCAGCTATTAGGAGCAGAGATTCTGATCATGATTTCCTCTATTCTGAGGACTTGAGATTTTTCCAGCTGGACTATGCTTTTTTGCAATGGTTGAATATAATGAAAAGATTACCTTACTCTTTTGGTACATAGGTTCTGATGCTGACACAGTCCTCACCTCTGACTTTCTTTTGGCTTGGCAGATGTTTATTGTGCTGTCTGAATCAGTCTGCAGGAGGATTCTTTCCCCATTATACAGTAAACGTGGTACATGTACAATACAACATGATGGAATAGAGCATCTCTCATTCAAACTGTATCTCAGATCATGTCAAAGTGCTAAATAATGTAATTGCCAAGTTAAATAATAAATAATAGTAGAGGAAGAGAGAAATGAAGAATAAGGGAGAAAATACATGTTTTCAAATCAGAGCTGGAGAGAGTTGGACAGTGGATGAGAGAAAGAAAGGAAAGCTGCCCACGTAGGAATTGAGACTAAAGCTTCAGATGAGAAAGCTTTCACAAAACAGTGCACAGAGATAGTGGGAATGGATAGAGAGGAGGCTAATGCTGGATGTACAGAGGGAGCAGAGGAAATGAATAAATATAGATATGGATCTCTGGGAAGAAAGAGCTTGATAGCTCTTTGGACTGAGGAATATTTTAGTAAACTTTCCATTGTAAATATTTCCTATACCGATGTCTAACTCCAGTTTAATGTATGTGCATTGGGCTTTTTCCAAGGCAAAATATTAGGGGTCAATGTTTCAGAACATTGGGCCTGATTTTTCTCTCGTCCTGGTTTTACACCAGTGTAACTACTAACTTAAGGGAGAGGAAAATCAAGCCCCTGACTTCTATTTGTGCACATGCACTGCGTTGCAAAGCCCATTTGCAATAGATCCTCAAATGGGTTTGCTTCACATGAAGATCCGCCGGTTTCATGCACAAGGGATAGTGCACAAAAACTACCTGTAAATGATTACACACACCAAGTTGTGCATGCATAAAAGAAAGGCAGGTGGAGGCCTCCATTGAAACACCACATGCACCTCTCCCCTGATATAACGCTGTCCTCGGGAGCCAAAAAATCTTACCGTGTTATAGGTGAAACCGCGTTTTATCGAACTTGCTTTGATCCGCTGGAGTGTGCAGCCCCGCCCCCCAGAGTGCTGCTTTACTGCGTTATATCCAAATTCATGTTATATTGGGTCGTGTTATATGGGGGTAGAGGTGTATGAGGGCCACATACTTCTCTAGATCACATTTTGAATGTCTACAGCATTTGCCTCTCCCCCTTCCCTTCCCCCCCCATCCCCGGCCCCCCGAAAGATCAAAGGAAGTCTGTGGACCTTAAGGTATTTAACTCAGAAGGAAGTCAATGCCTTGTGTCACTTCAACAGTTAGGAAGTGCACTGTACTGTCCCCTTTGCATTTGAAGTGAAACTGGCAATTTTGAGCAATTTCACAGAGGAAATGAAAAGATTAATGGAATGGAAAGTACAGAACTGTTCAATTGAAGTACTAACCATCTGATTGACATGAATGAAAGCAAAAAATAAAATAAAAACAGCCATGGAAAATGCTTATTGTTTTTCAGGTTCTAGGGGACTATTTAATAAAAACAAACAAAAAACTTCACACAGGTTCGAGCACCAAAGAGAAATTAATCTCTGCAGGGCTTCCCGGAGAATGAAGAACTGTGGGAGGAATCAGAGTGACTGGCATTTCAATGCTGCTGTCTAGTGATGTAGAAACTAGTTTTTTGCCTGACTGCTCAGACCCTAGAGCAAACTACTCGCAGAGAAGAAACAGACAAGACATGCATTAAAGAAAAGCTCTGAGATACCACTAGTGAAATAAAAAGAACGAAGAGTACTTGTGGCACCTTAGGGACTAACAAATTTATTTGGGCATAAGCTTTTGTGGGCTAAAACCCACTTCATTGGATGTATGCAGTGGAAAATACGGTAGGAAGGTATATATACACAGAGAACATGAAAAAATGGGTGTTGCCATACTGACTATAACAAGAGTTATCAATTAAGGTGGGCTATTATCAGCGGGAGAAAAAAAACTTGTAGTGATATTCAGGATGGCCCATTTCAAACAGTTGACAAAAAGGTGTGAGTAACAGTAAGGGAAAAATTAGCATGGGGAAATAGAAACACCCATTTTTTTTCATGTTCTCTGTGTATTTTCCACTGCATGCATCCAATGAAGTGGGTTTTAGCCCACGAAAGCTTATGCCCAGATAAATTTGTTAGTCTGTAAGGTGCCACAAGTACTCATCGTTCTTTTTGCTGATACAGACTAACACGGCTACCACTCTGAAACCTGTCACTAGTGAAATAGCGAGTTTCCTTCAACATCAAAGGCGAAATTCAGCTCATCCGACTCGTGTGGGTATTCCCATTGATGCCAGTGGAACATGAGTAAAGGGAGCAGAATTTGGCCCATAGTTAGCATGTGTGTGCAGTGTTTAGTTATTCTGCTCTCAGTACTGACTGCAAGGTTGGCTTTTTTCAAAATCCCAGTTTTAATATCTGTTCCTCCCTGGTACATTTCATCTTCTTCCCCTCCCTCTATTGGCTTCAGAGCAGGAAACCCAAACTTCTGTGGTGGCTGTATTATTATTATTAACCCTGTTTATTACAGTAATGTCCAAGGATCAACCAAGAATGGGGGCCCCATTGTGCAAGGCACTGTATAACACAGAGTGGTTGATGGCCCCTGCCTCAAAGGGTTAACAGTCTAACTAGATTGATAGACAGGATGGGAGAAAGGGGTAGAACACACAAGCAGAGTGACCAATGTGGTGGCAGCAAACGTGATGTTCCACAATTTTTTGAGAGTGGGTTTAGTTAGGAGAGGGTCTGCTAAATGGCAAGACCGGGAAAGTGGGGGGTGAGATGGGACAGGGAAGAAGAGGGTAGGGTAAGAGGGCAGGTGCGAGGTGAAGCTCAGATGAAGAGACTGTGAGGGCGGGGGAAGGAGAGGATTGGAGCAAACAGCCAATCAGCACAGAGCAAAGAAAGTCCAGTCCAACCTGCAGCAAGTTCTCTGAATCTCCCTGCTTTGGCTGCTTCTGCAGCTGCTCCTACTGGCTCGAGTCTCCGGCTGGTTTCTTTCTGCAGTTTTCCCCCAAGGCATGTAGTGGAGGGAAGGTGAGGCACATACATAATTTTCCCAGAGAGCTGGGGTCTCCCCTGCACATTTCTGGGTCCAGGGAGGAACTGCTGAAGGAACAAGTGACCATGGCTGTACCTCATTTTACTCCCTTCCCCCCAGTGTAGCAGTCCCTACTTTGGCTACTCCTACCCACTGCAAGCTCTGGCTGGTATCTCTCTGCAGTTTTTCGCCAAGACCACATGATGGGTGGGTAAGGAGGCACCACCTGGGTCCTGTTGCCCCAGCGTGTGTGGAGGGGAGGGTCTCTCATGCACTGTTTTGGGTCCAGGGAGGAGGGGTGGCCCTGGCTTGGCCCTATTTTACACCCTTCCCCTGCCCATCACCACCTGCATCAGCACCCATTACATAGGAAAAGCTCTACAATTGCACATGCAGTACAACATTTGCATGCACAAATAAGGCAGATGAAACTGCAGTTGTGCTTGATACGCATGCATAGATCCTGGCTTGTACATGCTAATTCCAAGATTTGTCCCTGATTAAAGCAAAGTGTGGGTGGTAGGGAGGATGTTAGTTTTGTCAGCTGTAAAGGAGAAAAGAGGGGGAATTTTGGGTGGAAAGATTGAGCTGGCTTTTGTTGATCTTGAGATAACAGTGAGCTCTCAAAACTGGAAGGTGTCAAAGGCAGTGAGGGACTGGAAATTGAAGTTAAAAGAGAGAAGTCAGAATATGAAATGTACATCTCAGAGTCATAAACATAAAGATGATAGCTGAGCTCTTGTGAACAAATGAGGTCACCCAATGATGGGGAAAAGTACAGAGAGCAGAGGTGGGGACCAAGAGCCACAATCTTAGAGGGGAAGGAAAAGGAGGTAGAGCATCAAGAAGAGATGGTGAAAGAATGGTCTCGAATCCAGCAAAAAACCATAGAGGTTAAATCCCATTAGCAATTACTCTAAACCAGTCAGTCCCGCAAAATAAAGTGTTGCTTTTACACAAATGAGAAGCAATGGAAGTGTGAGCATTTCCTAGTGCATGGCTGGTTCCCGTAATGGGGCAGATTTCTGCTGTCCTGATCAACAATGCTTTCAAATTGGAGAAGACAAAAATCAGTAGAAAATATTCTACTTTTAAAGATTCTCTCTGAGAGAGAGAAGGATGCTAATCTTAAATGAAAAATCCATATACTAAAGCCAGCACAAAATTTAATAGGACTGACAACCTTTACACAGTTGTAAGCAGTGTAGTTGTAGCCTTGTCAGTCACCGGATATTAGAGAGACAAGGTGGGTGAGGTAATATTAGAGAGACAAGGTGGCCCAACTTCTATTGGTGAGAGAGAGAAGCTTTCCAGCCACATAGAGCTCTTCTTCAGGTCTGGGAAAGGTACTCTGAGGCTTTGGCTACACTTACACTTCAAAGCGCTGCCGCGGCAGCGCTTTGAAGCGCTAAGTGTAGTCAAAGCGCCAGCGCTGGGAGAAAGCTCTCCCAGCACTGTCCGTACTCCACCTCCCTGTGGGGAATAACGGACAGCGCTGGGAGCCGCGCTCCCAGCGCTGGGGCTTTGTCTACACTGGCGCTTTGCAGCGCCGCAATTTGCAGCGCTGGAGAGGGTGTGTTTTCACACCCTGCTGCAGCGCTGCAAATTTGTAAGTGTAGCCAAGCCCTGCGCCTGGCAGCTAAATGCAAGGTGGAACAGATTGTTTAGCATTAGTACTTCACACATATTCTAACAGACTATTCCAGGTAGAGTGGCCCATTAACACCTCTGCAATCAGGGGTTAGTGGACTACAGATTGTTCTAATAACCCATTGTTGTCTGTAACCCACTAAAACAAGAAATTTATTTAACAAAGAACAGAGATTGGAGAAGAAGTGAATAGAATGAATGGAAAAATGGTTACATATAAAGTAAAATCATAACACACTTTCTAGAGCCTAAAATAAAAACTATCAAGACATTCCCCTGCCTCACAAAGGTTAGCTCAGCCAATGGTTCTTTCAAACAGCCAGACCGGCTGTAATCCCCCATTCATAAAACAAACCAACTGGCAGCTTGTTCCCTCAGTGAAGGGTGAACTTTTTGTGATGGGGTGGACTAGGCTGAGAGGCCTCCTGCTGGAGGCCTCAGAGTCCTGCCACACTTGTCCCAAGTAAGGAGCAGTGGAGAGGTCTTCCAAGCAGGCTAGAGTGGTTGCAGGAGAAGCAGCTAATCAGGGCCCAGGAGGGCCCTATAAAAGAGCTACAGAGCCAGAGCCAGAGCAGTTCCTTATTAGAGCTGGAGGAGCATGGATGTTGATGCTGGTTGAGGGTATGGCAGAACAATGGGAAGCCCAGTGCTAGTAGGCACCAGGGGAGCAAGGAGCTACTGGCCCTGAGCTTAGAAGAGCCCTGCGCTAAGAGTAAGGCATTGGTGAAGGCTGGGGCCCAAAGTAGTGGGTGGGCCCAGGTCCTCTCCACTCCTCCTAGGCCACAGGGGAAGGGCCTACAATTGGACATCAGTAAACTCCCCAGAAAGGGACTGAACTGTCAGAAGGCTCAGCTGAATACTGGGGCCAAAACAGACTAAGAGGGCAAAAACATTGCCTCCAGGGAGGAAGACCTGGGAGTACAACCCGATGGCAGGCCTGGGACTGGTTTAAAGACCACAGACATACCCAACCAGAGGGGGCGCTCGCGAGAGGTGGGTGCCGACCCGTTACACCTCTGTATCCCACTTAGAATTCCAGTGACCCATTGTCTTCACTTGTAAACAGGGAAACTCCCCCACTGCTTGTTTTTTTTTTTGCTTTTTTTTTTTTTCCGTTCTAGAATCTCCCCTGGAGGCTTTGCAATCACTTGATTAGTATTGTGCTTAGACTGTAAATAGGTGTTCATTGTGAAGTATGCAGTGCTCAATCTACATATAACCAGACAGATGTTGACAAGTGTCTCTTGCCTGGAAGAAACCTGTTTTTCATCTTCAGGTGACCAGCCCCAACTCACAGACCTTAAGAGCATAATTTTCAGTATCTATACATAACTCCTTTCATATTATCTGTACATAACCCCTTACATGTTATCCATCCATACATTTTTCAGTGATTGATGATCAGTGTGACACAAGCTTTCAGTAAAGACTTTGCATGATACCCTTTGGCAAACTAGTATGTAGATACCAGAGCTAAGGGATCCCTTTGTAACCTGTCCACTAGTTTGCACTATGTCCCTGTGTCACACCATAGAATTGTATTCACTGATTCTTGCACCTAGAGTATATCGTTCAGGTAGAGTTCCAGTCTTAAAGTATCCAATCTTATAGTAACTCACAGGGCTGTTATGAGGCATAATTAATATTTATAAATTAGCTGTTTGAGTAAATGTTGTATAGATTCGTAGATTCTAAGGTCAGAAGGGACCACTTGTAAGCATCTCTTCACAGGCCATAGAACTTCCCTGAAACAATTCTTCTTTGAAATAGAGCAGATCTTTCAGAAAAATGTCCAGGCTAAGTTTTAAAAACTGCTAATAAATTGTTCCAATGGTCAAATCATCCTTACTGTCAAAAAGTGTGCCTCATTTCCATTTGGAACTTGTCTAGCTGCAAGTTCCAGCCTGTGGACAATAGATTCCCTACTTGACTGAAGAGCAAATATTTGTTCCCCATATAGATACTTATAGACTGTGATCAAGTCATCCGCTAATCTTCTCTTTGTTAAGATAAATGAATTGAACTCCTTGAGTCTTTCACTATAAGGCATGTTTTCCTATCCTTTAATCATTCTTGTGGCTCTTCTCTGAACCGTCTGCAATTGAGCAACATCCTTCTTAAATTGTGGACACCAGAAATGATCACAGTATTCCAGCAGTGGCTGTACCAGTGCCAAATACAGAGGTAATATGACTTCCCTATTCCTACTCGAGATTCCCCTGTTTATGCATCCAAAGATCACGTTAACCCGTATGACCACAGCATTGCATTGGGAGCTCATGTTCATCCAATTATCCACCATAATCCCCAAGTCTCTTTTCAGAGTCACTGCTTCCTAGGATTGTTTATCATTATTTGTTTGTTTATTATTTGGAAGTTCAAGGAAGTTCAACTTGAAGGTTTGTTTGGGTTTTCAGTTTTTGTGTAATTGCTTGATTAATTTCTCTTACGGTGGACTGAAAAATATGAGCTTTTGGTGGAAACTTGAAAAAGAAGATTGGTGATCTGGCAAATCAAGATGGAGGGAGCTTTCCATGCAAGGAGTTGGGCAGGGGGAGGGGAGTGGAAGAATGAGATGAAGGGAACATCAAGGGTAGAACAGAAGGGACCAATAAAATAAGAAATGAGAGCAAAAATGCAGGGTTGTACATACATTTATTGTCCTCCCTTTTTAGTGTAATGGTGATACAGTGATATAGAGGGAATAAATGGACAATTGTTGTTAATTATGACACTGATAAAAGTAGTAATAAAAATGCTAATGGCAATAATGTATTTGTATGACAGGGTTGGTTGTGATGGCAAGGGGCAGGGCTCAACAGCCATGGGGCTCATTTCTGGTTTATGTCTTATGGTCCTAAAGCTGATGCCTAAGTATTTTAGCTGGCAACATGCAGGGGTCAGAAAGGTATTTTCCCCCAATGTATTCTGCAAGGGTTTTTTCTTTAATCTTCTTCTTCCTCTGAAGCATCAGGGATGGCCACAGCTGGGGATGGGACATCGGGCAGGGTGGGCCAGGGCTCTGAGTCGGTGCTGAACATTCTCTTTTTTGGGTGTTTGGCTGGTTCTTGCTCACATGCTCAGGGTTTAACTGATGGTCATCGGTGGGGTCGGGAAGGAATTTTTTCCTGGATCATATTTGCAATGACCTTGGGGATTTTTTTTTTTTTTGCCTTCCTCTGCAGCATGTGGGTTCAATGACTTGCAAGGATTATCTGCATATATCTCACCTAATCATTTCTCTTCTATTGCAGGGGCCTCAAACAGAGGCACATTGGTCTCTCTTGTTCTGTGCCTACGACACATAATAGTCTAGTCTCCTGTGGGTCTCATTTACTTTGGTCTAAGATTGGTTATTGGGTTTTAGTGTGTGAGTGCTAGGTGATGTTGGTGGCCCATGATGTACAGGAGATCAGACTAGATGATTTGGTGGTCCTACTGGCCTTAAATTCTATTACTCTATTTGCTAACCAATATGATCTATTCTATTCTGTTCTGTTCAGGTTCTTATACTGCTCTCATCACTGTAGTATCTGAGCACTTTCCAGTAGAATATTAAGCAACAACATGACTAACATCTGTCACATTTGTTCTCTCATCCTCTTCCCCAGGGGAAGAATTGTGTGTTCAGTGCAGTGTTTGATTTTGGTAGGTTTGTTTTTGTTTGTTTGTTTTTGGGGGGTTATGTACATATTGCTCTGTATTTATGTTAGAGAAGGGAAATCAAAGAAATGCACTCTGCAGTTAGCAGTGGGGTTAGTTTCTCCCACACAGACAGGCTTTATCCTTATTGTAGAAAGTTCCATTGTGCCACAGTTGTCCATCTTGTTCTTCATCCCCGAGCTTTAGGTTCTTTTAGATATCCTGGGCCCAGGCCAGTGAATTAATCATTATTTTCAAGGCAGACCTTGAACTTGACTCCAATCCACAAGGGCCTATAACAAAAATGTTGAATTCCTCAGGTTATGATGCTGAAACAAGAAACAGCGCAAACTATTACTACTCCTTGAGTCGCAGTCCCTTCCTGGGGTCTTCTGTAGGTCTAAACTATCCTCTACTTGTACCGGTGTTGAAATACTACAGTTTGGATCTTAGGTCAAAAGGCATTATTTAGGGTGGAACAAAGGAGTGAGAGGATGAAATTAAGAACATGGAAAATTAGACGAAATATAAAGAACAACTTTAAGGCCAGAAGAGACCATTATTGATTATCTAGCTTGTCTCCAACATAACCTTTAGCCATAGAAATCCCTGCACCCCAGTGATTCCTGGCTGTGGAACAGACTTCCCAGAGAGGTAGTGAAAGCGCCTTCCCCTGGGACATATTAAAACAAGACTGGACACAGCTCTAGATCAGGTACTATAGGGAACAATACTGCCTTGGCAGTGAGGTGCACTATAGATGCTCTAATAGGTCCTTTCCGTTTCTAATTACTATGGTTCTATGATACCAAGATTGCAGTTTGGTGAGGAACAGCTTCTGGGTTGTGTATATCTGTTTCCTTGGTTGTGCACAAATAAAAAAAAATAGAAAAAAATTATTTGTCACCCTTTTGTGTTATACAACCACTCACTCTGTTTGAATTTCTCTTGACCATAGTTAGAAGCTACCAGTACCATTACCAGAACTCCGTATAATGTTACTAACATCATTGATCATTGATATCCAAAATAAAGAACTAGAAAAATCAGCAGATGTTTTGAATATTGCAGCATTACACTGCAGCAAAACATCTCTCTTCCCCGCCACATCCATCCACCCTGCCCCATCCAAATGTAAACTGAACAGGAAAATAACCAAGCTCACTGTGCCTGCCCTGTACATCTAGGAAATAATATGTAAAGCTAAAAATAAAAAGATTAACTCACACATACTGGGACATGAGACTGAATAGTACTTTGTAGTTGGGGTCCCATCCCATGAGGTGCTGAGAACATCAAATAGAATCATAGAATATCAGGGTTGGAAGGGCCCTCAGGATGTCATCTAGTCCAACCCCCTGCTCAAAGCAGGACCAAACCCCAACTAAATCATCCCAGCCAGGGCTTTGTCAAGCCTGACCTTAAAAACCTCTAAGGAAGGAGATTCCACTACCTCCCTAGGTAACCCATTCCAGTGCTTCACCACCCTCCTAGTGAAAAAGTTTTTCCTAATATGCAACCTAAAGCTCCCCCACTGCAACTTGAGATCATTACTCCTTGTTCTGTCACCTGGTACCAGTCAAGATCCATCCTCTTTGGAACCCCCTTTCAGGTAGTTGAAAGCAGCTATCAAATCCCCACTCATTTTTCTCTTCTGCAGACTAAACAATCCCAGTTCCCTCAGCCTCTCCTCATAAGTCATGTGCTCCAGCCCCCTAATCATTTTTGTTGCCCTCTGCTGGACTCTTTCCAATTTTTCCACATCCTTCTTGTAGTGTGGGGCCCAAAACTGGACACAGTACTCCAGATGAGGCCTCACCAATGCTGAATAGAGGGGAATGATCACATCCCTCGATCTGCTGGCAATGCTCCTACTTATAAGCCCAATATGCTGTTAGCCTTCTTGGCAACAAGCAGGGCTGGCTCCAGGCACCAGCATTCCAAGCTGGTGCTTGGGGCGGCAATCTGCAAGGGGCGGCAGTCCCTGTTATTTTGCCCCCAAGCAGCGTGCCGAATTGCTGCCGCAGGCGGTGGGGGCAGTCCGTGTACCCTTAGGGTGGCACGCACGTTTCCGCTGCGGCGGCAGTTCGGCAGCAGCAGCTTCTATATTTAGCTGTCTGGGGCGGCTTCAACTAAACATAGAAGCTGCTGCTGCCAAATTGCCATTGCTGTGGAAATGTGCGTGCCACCCTAAGGGCACACGGACTACCTGCGGTGGCAATTCGGTGCGCTGCTTGGGGTGGCGAAAACTGTAGAGCCGGTTCTGGCAACAAGGGCACACTGTTGACTCATATCCAGCTTCTCGTCCACTGGAAGCCCTAGGTCCTTTTCTGCAGAACTGCTGCCTAACCACTCGTTCCCTAGTCTGTAGCAGTGCATGGGATTCTTCCATCTTAAGTGCGGGACTCTGCACTTGTCCTTGTTGAACCTCATCAGATTTCTTTTGGCCCAATCCTCTAATTTGTTTAGGTCCCTCTGTATTCTATCCCTACCCTCTAGCATATCTACCACTCCTCCCAGTTTAGTGTTATCTGCAAACTTGCTGAGAGTGCAGTCCATGCCATCCTCCAGATCAATAATGAAGATATTGAACAAAACTGGCCCCAGGACTGATCCTTGGAGCGCTCCGCTTGATACCGGCTGCCAACTAGACATGGAGCCATTGATCACTACCCGTTGAGCCTGACGATCTAGCCAGCTTTCTATCCACCTTATAGTCCATTCATCCAGCCCATACTTCTTTAACTTGCTGGCAAGAATACTGTGGGAGACCATATCAAATGCTTTGCTAAAGTCATGGAATAACACGTCCACTGCTGACTGTTCCTGTCACTTTCCCCTCCTCTAAGTGCTTCAGAATTGATTCCTTGAGGACCTGCTCCATGATTTTTCCAGGGACTGAGGTAAGGCTGACTGGCCTGTAGTTCCCCAGATCCTCCTCCTTCCCCTTTTTAAAGATGGGCACTACATGAGCCTTTTTCCAGTCATCTGGGACCTCCCCCAATCACCATGTGTTTTCAAACATAATGGCCAATGGCTCTGCAGTCACATCCGCCAACTCCTTTAGCACCCTCAGATGCAGTGTATCCAGCCCCATGGACTTGTGCTCATCCAGCTTTTCTAAATAGTCCCGAACCACTTTTTTCTCCACAGAGGGCTGGTTGCCTCCTCCCCATGCTGTGCTACCCAGTGCAGCAGTCTGGGAGCTGACCTTGCTTGTGAAGACAGAGGCAAAAAAAGTATTAAGGACATTAGCTTTTTCCACATCCTCTGTCACTAGGTTGCCTCCTTTATTCAGTAAGGGGCCCACACTTTCCTTGACTACCTTCTTGTTGCTACCATACCTGAAGAAACCCTTCTTGTTACTCTTAACATCTCTTGCTAGCTGCAACTCCAAGTGTGATTTGGCCTTCTTGATTTCACTCCTGCATGCCTGAGCAATATTTTTATATGCCTGTACTACACAAATAGGAATTGAAGGTGCTCAGTTCTTCTAAGCATACATCTTTACTGTACATTAGTGACAGTGGCATGTAGCTACGTGCTGCAGAGAAAAGGAAGCTGTTTTCATACTGCAGCGTGTAGCTACATGTGTCAGTGAAAGGCTCTGGAGGAGGGCAACAGGGAAAGGCATCTCCCAGCTGCTGAAGCCTTTTCCCTCTGCCTCCCCGCACCATAGTCTTTCCCCACTTCCAGAGTCTCTCTCTGTGGCAGCAGAAGCCTCTATAGTGGGGGGCTGACAGAACCTTTCCCTGCTGACTCCCCACAGCCAGTCTTTCCCCACTGTCTCTCCCTGCCAGAGCCTGTCCCCACTGCCCGAGTCTTTTCTTTTTGTGGGGAAAGGGTTCAGCAGTGGGGAGGCAGGAGGATATTACACTGACAGGGAGACACTGCTGGTGCAAGTCGAGAACATTGTGGATACATACGTGGGTTCATGCTATAGTTTCAGGGATGTCTTTACTGGTCTAAGCCATGCCTTACCATCTAGACTCATGGTTTTGGGGCTATACACCTTCATAAGATGTGTGCATTATAGATGTTTCTTTCGAAGTTGTGATGAATAAAGTGGGGGATCGCTCCCTTTGATGGACACCCGGCCAGCCAGCTAGCTGTAAAATCCCTCTTGGTAGATGTTCTTTACTTGCTTTACCTGTAAAGGGTTAAAAAGTCCCCCAGGTCAGTGGTTCTCAAAGCCTGTCTGCCACTTGTTCAGGGAAAGCCCCTGGTGGGCCGGGCCGGTTTGTTTACCTGCTGCGTTCGCAGGTTCAGCCAATCGCAGCTTCCACTGTCCGTGCTTCGCCGCTCCAGGCCAATGGGGCTGCGGGAAGCGGCACGGGCCAAGGGATGTGCTGGCCATCCTTCCCACAGCCCCCGTTGGCCTGGAGCGGCCAACCGCAGCCAGTGGGAGCTGCGATCGGCCGGACCTGCGGACGCGGCAGGTAAACAAACCAGCCCAGCCCACCAGGGGCTTTCCCTATACAAGCGGCGGACCAGCTTTGAGAACCACTGCCCCAGGTAAAGAAAAAAACGTGGGCACCTGACCAAAAGAGCCAATGGGAAGCTAGAACTTCTTAAAATTGGGAAAGAAACTTTCCCTCTGTCTGTTCTCTGGGCTGGAGATAGAGCAGCCATGCTATAAGCATCTTATTCCAGGTACGGTCATAAATCATCAGATCATGCGTAGAACTACTTATCTGACCTCCAAATGTGTAACTAGATCAGAATATTTAGCTAAATGCGATTAGGGTTATTTCTTGTATTTCTTTTTGGCTAGTGGACTCCTCTGTGCTAATCCCTGATGCATTTGTTTGCTTGTAACCTTTAAGCTAACCCCCAAGAAAGCTATTTTGGGTTCTTGATTTTTGGAATTGCTCTTTTAAAAACTAGCAAAAGTCTAAGTTCCAGATGTATTTTCTTCTTTTTGTTTTTAATAAAATTTACCTTTTTTAAGAACAGGATTGAATTTTTGGTGTCCTACGAGGTTTGTGCATGTTGTTTGATTAGCTGGTAGCCCCAGCTAATTTCCTTTGTTTTCATTCTCAGCTCTTCCCTTGGAGGGGGTGGGGGGTGAAAGGGCTTGAGGGTACCCCACAGGGAGGAATTCTCAAGTGCTTCTTCCTGGGTTCAAAGTTTTTTATTTATTTATTTATTTTGCATTTGAGTGGTGGCAGTGTTTACCAAGCCAAGGACAGAGAAAAGCTGTAACCTTGGGAGTTTAATACAAGCCTGGTGTGGCAAATATTATTTTTTAAAATCCTTGTGGGCCCCACTTCTGCACTTGGAGTGACAGAGTTGGGATTCAGCCTTGACAGAAGTACTCTGTACCTCACAGGATCAAGCCCTTAATTTGCTCTTTTTCTTCATGAGCAATCTATCAATTTTGACTTTTTGGTGTTTTAAATGAAAACAAGACACATTTTGTTAATAAAATGTGGTATAAACTGATGTACAGGTTTACCCACTAGCATTGCCATCATCACAGCATAATCATTCTTCAAAGTATTATATACCTTTAATGAGTTTGCAGTTAATGGCTCTTCCCTGATATCAATCACCTTCTGTGATAGCTATTTCAGATTGGGAGGGGGTGGGGGAAGCATCGCTAGAGGCTGAATTTACAATATAAATTAACAGCCAACTAGACCTACTGTAGATGATTAATTTCTCTTTGATTATAACTGCACACTGAGTGAGAAAAAATTAGCTCCTTTGATTTGTTGGCACAATATGGGTTTGGGAAATGGCCACAGGAAGTTGAAACTAAAATGAAATTACATTTATTGAAATGCAAAGCATGCAGAAGTTGATGGAATTTAGATTATGAGGAAGAAAAGAGCTTTAAATGGCCCTTCAGAACGTGGTGAAAGTTTGTTTAAAGACCCATGACAAATGACATTGAGTTGATTATTTTGACTTGATAAGGTTACGGTTAACAGGGGGCTGGCAAAGAAGGTTATTAGTACTTCTCTTTTTTTTCCAATTTTTTTCAACTATTAGTTGACAACACATTGTAGCTTGGAAATAAATATCTCCTATGGTAATTAAAATTAATCTTGTTGACTTCTTATCTGATTGCAGTAACATTTACTTCAGCAAAAAGTACATTTTAAATTGACAATTGTCAGAGTGCTACACTTTTGTTGCACATACAGAGGTAGAAGCAGGTATCTAGCTGGCATATAAAATTCTTCAGTTCTTGTCTTAATCTGCTTTTTAGTGTTTACATAGGCTGTTAAATAGCTTCCATGTTCTAACATCACGGTGACTCCATTTCTATGGGGACTGAAGTAATTGTTCTACATGTATACTTAAGGCCATGAGCTCTGGTCTTTACTGAGGCAAAGCTTACGCAGAGCAGAGGGAGACAGAACAAAATTTCCAGTGCATCTATGTAACTTAGTAGACCTATTTGCAAAACTGTCTGCTTCACTTGAATGTGACTTGGGAGCTTTTGAAAAAATTAACTAGAAGTTCACCACTTGTATTTATATAGGTCCGTCTGTGACCTCGCTTGGTATCACGTCCTGCCACTGCCGCTAATGCCATGAAGAGTTCCCCAGTTTTGGAACTAACCTCCTTCTGCAAGGACAGTCACATTTGAGGGGAGCCAAGCAGGGGTTGCTGACCTCTTGTGCAGAACAGAGCTCTGGCAGTGGGGATAAGGCAGTCAATAGTGATGGGGACAGAGTATCAACCACTCTCCAGAGGGTTAGTCACAGCTTCTCCAGTTCTCCACCTGACAATGGGTTGTGTTGGCACCATAAAGAGCTGCTTCAGCCACTGACTTTCAGTATGAGTTGTGGATGCTTAGCATGTGCTCAGGACCTGGCCCAGAGTTGTCATGAGAATATTGTATGGAGGGAGTGTGTTTATATGTATGTGTGTATACAGGTACTCACCGTGTGTCAGAGTATAAGAATAAAATGGCAAATCAAAAACTCGGTGGGACTGCAGTAGAGCTGATAGAACAATTCTGAACCTTAAACTAATAAAGAATAAGTCCTAGGCCGGTATGCCATGTAAAGCATCAGTGGCAATTCTTTGGTGCCTGCCCTGTTTTGAATTAGATGACTTATCTAAACAGGCTCTGAATACACCCTTGTATGTCTTTTTCTGTTGCCTATTTTCAGATGTCTCAAACTCCTCTACAGCAGGTACAGCATATGTTTAAGATCTGAAGCAATGCTAAAAAGTGTTCTTACCAGCCTGCAGTGTATTAGAATTTAAGTTTCCAGAATAGTGACTCAGTTTTGTTTCTTTTATTATAGGCTAAAGGTTCTTCAGGTATAACTTCGGGCACCCAGAAGAAAGTAAAGAGGACTCTACCCAACCCACCTCCAGAAGATGCTACCACAGGGACCCAGTCAGCATTCACTACTGTGGGGTCAGTTTCACGCAGAAGGATCTGTAGAACCAACACCATGGCCAGAGCTAAAATTCTCCAGGATATAGACAGGGAATTGGATCTGGTAGAACGAGAGTCAGCCAAGCTTAGGAAGAAGCAAGCAGAGCTAGATGAGGAAGAAAAAGAAATAGATGCCAAACTGCGGTACTTGGAAATGGGCATCAATAGGCGGAAAGAAGCCTTGTTAAAGGAAAGAGAAAAGAGAGAGCGTGCCTATCTCCAAGGAGTAGCAGAAGAACGTGATTACATGTCAGACAGTGAAGTTAATAATACCAGGCCTACTAGAATGGAAGCCCAGCATGGCTTGGAAAGACCACGAACTGCGCCACAGACAGAATTTAATCAATTCATGCCACCGCAGACCCAGCCAGAAACTCAGTTTGCTCCCCCTACAAGCCCATATACACAATATCAATATTCTTCTCCTGCTCTCCCTACTCAAGCACCAACTCAGTATACACAACAGTCACATTACCAACCACAGCAGACTTTATATCATCAACAGGTTTCACCCTATCAAACCCAGTCAGCCTTCCAGCCTGTGGCAACCATGTCCTTTACTCCCCAAGCTCAGCCTCCACCAACCCAACAGTCATCATATCAACTCCCGTCACAAATGATGGTGATACAGCAAAAGCCAAGGCAAACTACATTATATTTGGAGCCTAAAATAACATCAAACTATGATGTGATTCGTAATCAGCCTCTCATGATAGCACCTGTTTCCACTGATACTACTTATGCAGTTTCCCATCTTGGCAGCAAATACAATACCTTGGATTTAAGGATAGGGCTGGATGAGAGAAGCAGCATGGCGAGCAGCCCCATATCAAGCATATCTGCAGATTCATTCTATGCAGACATAGACCATCATCACACACCACGAAACTATGTGCTGCTGGATGATATAGGAGAGCTTACAAAGGGAACGGCAACACTGAGCTCTGCTTTTAGCCTCCATGAGAAGGATCTGACAAAAACTGATCGGCTTCTTCGAACCACTGAAGCCCGGAGAGCACAGGAAGTGACGGACTTCCTAGCACCACTGCAAACTTCTTCTAGATTGCATACTTACGTGAAAGCAGATGAAGATCCAATGGAAGATCCTTATGAGCTAAAGCTTCTGAAACATCAGATCAAGCAGGAGTTCCGAAGGGGTGCGGAAAGTCTCGATCACCTTGCTGGCCTTTCTCAGTATTACCATGCAGATACCAGCTACAGGCATTTTCCCAAATCTGAGAAATATAGCATCAGCAGGCTCACACTTGAGAAACAAGCGGCCAAGCAGCTCCCAGCAGCCCTCCTCTACCAAAAGCAGTCAAAGCACAAGAAGGCTTTGATGGACCCCAAACTGTCAAAGTTTTCACCTATCCAGGAAAGTCGAGACCTTGAGCTTGATTATTCAAGCTATATGACTTCTAGTACTTCATCACTTGGGGGCATCACCTCCAGGGCAAGGCTTCTTCAGGATGATATCACTTTTGGCCTCCGAAAAAATATCACGGACCAACAGAAATTTATGGGGCCAACACTGACATCATCCCTTGGAGCCAGCCTTGGGACCACACTAGGTCCAACAATGAGATCCACATTACAAGATGAAGCTGACAAGTCCTATAGTAGTGGCAGTAGATCAAGGCCCTCATCTAGACCCTCTTCAGTCTATGGACTTGATTTATCATTAAAAAGAGATTCCTCTAGCTCTTCTTTAAGACTGAAAGCCCAGGAGTCTGAACCATTAGATATTTCTTTTAGTCATGCAGCTCCCTCTGGAAGAACTAAACCTACAAGTCTACCTATTAGCCAAAGCAGGGGAAGAATCCCAATAGTAGCACAGAACTCGGAGGAAGAGAGCCCTTTAAGTCCTGTTGGTCAGCCAATGGGAATGGCAAGAGCTGCAGCTGGACCCTTGCCACCAATATCTGCAGATACCCGGGAGCAGTTTGGATCAAGCCATTCGTTACCTGAGGTCCAGCAACATATGAGGGAAGAATCACGGACTCGCGGGTATGACCGGGATATAGCCTTCATCATGGATGACTTCCAGCATGCCATGTCAGACAGTGAAGGTAAACTAGGCCTCAGACTGCTATGTTACTCTCACAACACAAATCCTCATTTCTATGCATGCGTCTGATTTTTATCATCCTACAAGGACTTATTCTTTTTTGTTCCTTTGTGCATCTTTTGTGAATTTCTCTTTTCTAATTTTGTTTTTGTTTTACTCTAAAAGCAGATTCTGGATGGTGCTTCAATACAATAGTATGCTCAAGTCATTTGTTGTTGTTTTGGTTTCCTTTTGGTTTGCTTGTGCATTTTTCTTTTTATTTGTCGGTGTCTACTTTTCTAACTGCATTATATAAATAGAATAATATGTATATAAAGTGTGCCCCATTTACTCTTCTCTTCAGTCCTTACATGGGGCTTCATCCTTTGAAATTTGATTGTTGGGTTGTTTTTTTTTACACAGTTTCTCTTGAAAAATTGCTGACCTGGCCCCTAAAGTTTTAAAACCAGTTGCATCTTGTAAGAAAAACTGGATGCATAAAGTTACATTATGGGTCTCAAGAATCAGTAACGCAACTTCCTGAGGCACACAGAATTATAATTACACCCTATGAGCAATAGTATTATGTGCTAAAAGTCAGTACTGTATATTAGAACTGTAGAGAGTTTAATGTGATAGCAAATGAATATTCTGGTCTGTTAAAATATATCTTGTCATGTGGACTTCTGTGCATTCAGAATTGTGATGATGTAAGAAAATTTATTGCTTAGATGGCATAAGGTAACCTCATTCATCAATAAACTTGCTTAAAATATTTCACTTCCATTGATGGATTAACCAGCTTAGCTGGTCTTATGTGGACCTTATACAGTACTTCTGCCAGATAAGCACAAGAGCTTATCTCACTTAGGTTCATGAGAAGGAACCTCTCTGATGTATTATAAATGGTGTAATTAAAAAGTGTTTAATATAAATAAATACAGCAGAATGTTAAGCTGGTGTTAAGTACTAAATAACTGCAAGTTATGCATCCACTTGGTTTGACTCTAGTCAAATTTAATACATTTTAAAACTGTTTAAATATCATAGTCACTCTGAAAGAGAATGAAACACACATGTTTAAGTTATCATCTGCTTTTCATTGTATGTGCTCCATTAACTTTTCTTGTGTGTATTTACTGCACAATAAAAAAAACCCAAAATTTTGCATGCACTATATTGTTTGTAAGTGACAATAATTACCACAAAAGAATAATTTGCATGATTGTGAAGTAGGGGTGGTTGCTTCCTGTACTTATACATAACCCAAATTTATTATTTTGAAAAAGCATTGCTTCCCTTTGTTCATAAGCTATATCATTTTGAATTTAAAGGGGAAATCTTGGTTTAGAAGATGAATAACATTTGCTTTCCCTGTATTTGATCTCACACTATTGTAAACTGAGAAGCCGCAAGTCATTTTTCTGTAAGTTTCTGTGCATTTTGGGGTCTGACCCTGAAGTTTTTATTTCAGGGAAGGTAGGCTTTTCATAATTAAGGGCCCGAGTCTGCACAGTGCTGAGTATCTCTCTACTGTGCTGAGTGCCCTCAATTCCCAGTGAAGGAAGATGGGAACTGAACGCACGCAGCCCATCACAGGATGAGCTCTGCATAATGGAGGATAAGGCTATATAGGACCTCAGCACCTTCCAGTGAAGTTAATTGAAGTTGCTTTGGAGCTAAAGAGAGTGGGATTGGACCCCCAATCCATATTAAAAGTTGGCCTTCTCTCTATTATTATGTAGTACATAAAGAGATCCTGGATAAAACCACAGTTGTTTATAATACTATTCTACAGTTACATTATTTATTTGTGACAAATACCTAGAATGTAAGGGCCGGTTTTGATCTGGTTCTGAATCTGATATACTTTTTAGATCTATTCTAACTCAGTTCACAACTTATTCATTATTAGGCTGACCACATGTCCCTGGGAACAATTGCTGCCTCTTTTTTCTGAGCTTATCCCAATGGCCATTTCATTTTTACAAATAATTTTGCTTTGTCCCATTTCTCATAAAGCCTTGCAGATTGGCCAGCACTAGGAGCTGTCAGTCAATGGAACTGGAGAAATTATTATTAAATAGAAAGCCGGCTGGCTCAAGTGCATGTGCACCAGCAGGACCACCCCTCAACCAGCCTGCCACATGATGACACCCAGCTTCTCCTCTTCTCCTGTTCCTAAAGCTGTCCAGTGAGCCCTGTCACTCAAGTCCTTGACCCAGCCTTCTTGGTCCAGAGAGTCAAAACCATAAGGTGGCTAGGAAGGAACAGGAGCAATGTCCTGGCAGAGGAAAGGAAGTAGTGGGCTTCTATTTAATTCTCATCCTCCCGTGGCTCACCAAACCCATTCCCTGTACAACCATATTCTCCCCCATGACAGGTGCCCTGGCTTTTCACATCCAAGATCTGGTTCCCCCACTCTGGAGGCAATCAAAAAATAAATCTTGTTAAACAGGTGGCTCTCTACCATTCCTTTTATTGAAGACACTTTCTAGCTTACTGGTGCTTGACACTCTTGGATCTGTTGCCCTCTGGAATCATATGTAGCCACAAGACTTCCTGTGCAGCTTATGTATTATTCCTGCACAGTAAGGGAGCACATTCACAGGCAGGAGTATTAATGATGATTTTATTTTTGAGTGCTTGGTGTTGCACCTGGCTTGAAGGAGTTCCAAAGCAGATGGACCAACCCAATCCCACACCCCTCAAAGTCAGTAGCAAAGCTCCTCTCTTTGGTGGTTTGTCATCTCTGTGGAAGAAATGTGTGAAGCTTATGTGTTCTGAGTTGTAAGGGACACGGTTGTAAGATGGGAGTTCTGAGTGTAAGGGACACAGAAGAGAGAATGCATAAAGAAGAGACTGGGAGAAGGACACAGAGGGCATTGAGGAGGGCAGCATGGGTATGGCCTGGGCACCACAAAGAGTAATATGAGGAGGTGAGGACAAAGATGCTGGTAATGACAGAGTTGGTTGAGGGCCACAATGGTGGTGAAGCACAAACTTTATATGGGACTTGAGAGGAAGCTAGTGAAGGAATGGGCAGATGCTTTGATTGGATGCAGAAACTATAGGTGTAAGTCTGGGTGTGATATTAGGTGCAAATATGAATGGGACGTATGGGGTACCAACCAGAACCAAATAACTTGGTGGCCGTGGGGAAATCCATACAACTTGGACATAAAGTAAAGAGGGAAAGGAGACTCTTTCCTTTGAACAGTGATGCAATGTTGTATAGGAATGGCTAAAACCCCATACAAGCACCCTCTATGGTGCAATCAGAAGGGATGTCAGAGAAGAGTTATTGCGTAGCAAGTTCTGCTGTAAATTAACAATGCAACAAGAGTGCCGCACACTAACTGTCCATGTGGACCCTTCTGTCACTCACTAAAAGTTTGCTAGTGTGCTTTGATCTACTCCACTTTGAAATAAAAGCAGGTCACTGTGTAAGTGGGAACTTTTAGTGTGCGGTAGCAGAGTCCACACTGCCAACTAATGTGTAACAAGTTAATCCACTGTAGATTTAAACCCAGGTTGATGCGCACCTAACCCTTGTCTACACCTAAAATAAAAGTCTACCTACCTATTTTGCTCAGGATTGTGTAGTGTGGACATACCAAACTCTTCATCTAAGCAAGCCCAGAGTGTGGTGTTTTGGACAGTTACTTTGGAGTATTACAACATATCTTCTGAAGGAAACCAGTTCCAATATAAAAGAGCTCACTTTGTATTTTTTTTAAATCTGTCTCTTTGCATGGATGTGATTTCAATTAGTCCAGTCAGTCCTAAGCAGAGTTGTAAAAGTGACTTTTTTTTTCTTTTTTTAGCCAAAGACAGCTGCCATTTCTTGTGTTAGAGGCAATTTTTCAGTACAAGTAATATGGAATACTGATTTTAAAATATCTTTGCTCCCTAAAAAGAGAGAGGTCTGTATGCGTTTCTGTTAGTCTTAGGGAATGCCTATGCAATAGCAAGTAGCAGACAGGAGTAGAAATGCAATTTCTGAGCCCAGACCATTTGTATGAGTAATATATGCAAATATATTTTAAAGTCGTGCTTTTTTTACACACTGTAGCAAATCATAAACCACAAAGTCAATATTTTTTTAAAAATTGGGTACATAAAGTGGGACTCCAAACTTCATACTTAGACACCTAAATAAGTATAATTTTCAAAAGTGCTAAGCACCCAACAGTGGGCATTGAAATCAGTGGGTGTTAGCACTTTTAAAAATCAGGTTACTTCTTTAGGTGCCTAGCTATGAATTTAGAAGTCTAATTTTAAACTTATTTTTTTCAAATCTTGGCCCTAAATTAGCTAAAATTATCAAATTATTTCCTTTCATATACACCATAATATTGAAAACTCCCTTCTTTATAACTTTTTTTAATTTTGAATAATTCCTACACTGCTTTGTCGGCCATGAACTATGTTACATCTGTACAGACCATCTATATATACTTGTGTCATGGAGCAATTGTGTTCTTGTTAAAGAGCTCATGGAAGTTTCCTAATTTTAGTACAATTGCAAATGTTTTGATCAGGTAAAGTTAATTTACAATGAGTAGCCAAGAAATGTTATGTCCTGACCTCCATAAAACATAAAATCATTGCCCTTAGATTTTATCTTTTTTGGCCCAAAGCTGCCAGACATTGATTATATCCCATAGATTATTAAATATGTATGAAAATATTAAGGCTCCAATCCTGCAAACATTGTTTAATTTGATTAACATGAGTAGTTCCTATTGGTTACCTCTGAGAATTTAAATCCTAATGGTTCCCTTCTCAGAGGGATTTCGCCCCTTTAAATATGAGGCTATTAGTGTTAATCCTATGGTAAATTTGGAAAACCTACCACTCAGATATGAGGAAATTCCAAAAGTCTGAGATGAACACTGATGTTTACCATGCCTCACTGGTTTAGCGCGTATGATCTTGTCTCCCGCTAATGATTTTTCCCCATTGAGGATAAAGGACTTCTGCTTAGTGGCTGCAAATACAGGAGGCTTGTGGTCCTGAAGGTTCTGGGTTTGCTTAGGTGGACACATGCTGACATGCTTTGTTACACATAGGCCATAAAATGCCTTGACTCTGTGGACACCTCCATGCTGCCATTGCTGTTCTTTATAAGCCCACCATGAATCTCAATTTTATTTTTTCAAGCCACTAACAAAAAATATCCTGGGAGAGGAAGAAACTGGAGAAATTAAAGCAGTTACTAACTGTTGAGTGATCTAATTTTTTTGATGCCATGTTGGTTTTACTGAGGTAACTCTTACATAAGGCCTGATCATGCAATTAACAGTATGAGAGGGGGACTGCTTTACTGGCATAGGACCCCGTTGACTTCAATGGGACTCTGTACAGGTGCAGTAGTCAGTCTGTGTGCTCTCTGATGCAGGATCAGGGCCATAACTTCTTATGCAGCCTAGGGTTTAAAATGGCTGCTCTCAAGATTCTCAGTGAAATTCCCAACTCCACTCAACCCACCCAACCGCATGCAAAATACCCAAATAATCAAACAAAAAGTTCACAATAGTTTCCTTTAAACTTGAAAAAAATCATAGAATTCATGACAGCTTTGACTGAAACACAGCTTGATCCGTAAGCCTTCATATGGAATTCCAGAAGCACGCTGGCTTTCTGAAGGTAGAAGGCCAGCAAAGATTATTTTAACTGTGTGAGAGAGACTCCGTTTCAGGGTTTCTCCTGATTAGATGATGGAACAGATTGTGGTATTAAGAATTAGTATCTTGGATCAGAACAGGACCTTTGGTTTTTAAGCAGAAAATTTGATCAGGAGTTTCATTATGAGCTGAGTTATAGAGCAGGCTGATAAATGCAGTCAATCAGTCATTTGCAGCAAATCTGTGAGCTATGAATATTTACATAATAGATTATAATGGCTCATTAGAAGCAATTAATCACTATCTGGACAAACATCAACATTTGATATCTCATTTTATTGTATCCATGCTGGTCTACTGGATAAATAATGTTGTCAAACAGTTTAACAATAGGGATCTGTGCACATACAGAATAAAAATTGACCTCCTAATATTTGTCCCAAAATACATTTGTCCTAAAGATCTTGATGGCAAAAGTATTTAAACATGTGTTTATATTGTTTTTAACCTCATATATAATGTGCCTTAAAAGCAGGGGCGGCTCCAGGCCCCAGGACGCCAAGCGTGTGCTTGGGGCGGCATGCCGCGGGGGGCGCTCTGCCAGTCGCCGGGAGGGCGTCAGGCGACTCCGGTCGACCTCCCGCAGGCGTGCCTGCAGAGGGTCCGCTGGTCCCGCGGCTTCGGTGGAGCGTCCACAGGCACGCCTGCAGGAGGTCCACCGGAGCCACGGGACCAGCAGACCCTCCGCAGGCACGCCTGCGGGAAGTCCACCGGAGCCGCGGGACCAGCAGACCCTCCGCAGGCACGTCTGCGAGAGGTCCACCGGAGCCGCAGGACCAGCGACCGGCAGAGCGCCCCCCGTGGCGTGCCGCCGTGCTTGGGGCGGCGAAATGGCTAGAGCCGCCCCTGCTTAAAAGATCCATTTATAGCCTTTCCCTTTTGTGTTTGGGAAATAACACACATTTAAAACTTTGTTATACTAAAATGTTGCAATGATTTTTTTTTCAAAATTCTGTAAGCCATTCAAGTCATATTTACTAAAGAATTAGAAATAGAAAAAAATACACTAATGTTTTGCATTTTTAATTTCCTTTTGTGGCATTGAACAACTGCATTTACTCTTGTTACTATAGAAACAGCTGACCTTATTTTAGTTTTGTAATTTCCTGGTGATTTTTTCTAATATAATAATGTATTTTTCCAATGATTATTCTAACATGAAATTCAGATGTTCCATGGGATTCTAATTAGCTACAGTTTATCCTGTTTTATATTGATATGTGTGCATGCAGAAGAAAATCTGCATGTTGTATAATAAAAATAGTATTTAACTTATAGCTTAGGGGGGAGGGATCGCTCAGTGGTTTGAGCACTGGCCTGCTAAACCCAGGGTTGTGAGTTCAATCCTTGAGGGGGCCACTTAGGGATCTGGGGCAAAAATTGGTCCTGCTAGTGAAGGCAGGGGGCTGGACTCAATGACCTTTCAAGGTCCCTTCCAGTTCTAGGAGATTGGTATATCTCCAATTATTACCTTTACTACCTATAGCTCCTGATCTCTCACTGGTGCAAATCGGAAGGAACTGACCAAATTGATCATCATAGTTCATTTGATTTCAGTGAAGCAATGCTCATTTACACTGGCTGAGATTCTTGCCTAATGGGTTTACAGCAGTGTAAAACTGGTTTAAATGGGAGGAGAATCAGGCCCATACGGTTCCATCCTGCTTTCCTTGCACACTATAAAGCCTGATTGGCATTCTGTGTACAAGAAACTTGAACATATCGATGTCCTTTGACGCAGAGTCTTTTAAGGAGTCACTGCTATAACTTTTAATTCATAAAAGTTCAGCTACATCTCAGGCCTGGTATACATTAGAAAATTAGATTGATTTAACTATGTTGGTCAGGGGTGTGAAAAATTTAGTGTGTAGCCAGCACTAAAATAGAACAATTCTTCTTTCGACCTAGCTACTGCAGGGAGGTGGATTATCTATGGGAGAGCCCCTCCCGTTGGCGTAGGTAGTGTCTACACTGAAGCACTACGGTGGAGCAGCTGCAACAGCGCAGTTGTGCCACTGTAGCATTTTAAGTGTTGACAAACCCTCAGAAATATGTGAAATCTGCAGTGTATTTCTAAGCACCCAGACCGAGGAAAGTGGTTATGGCACTCAATACTTGTTTGTTTGTTTTTTCTTGATATTAAATATCCATGGTCAGTTCTAACACTGATAGAATCTCATTCTTATCTCCTCTGCCACTTACTACTTAATTTTACTTGAGTTAGTCTGGTCTGTCTTCAGCTTTGCCTGTAAGTTTGCTTGAGCTGCATGGCCAATTAATCATCACTGTGCATGTTTGCTATGTGCACCAAACTGTTGCCCTTCTCTCCGCTCTGAGTCAGAACATTTGACATGTCCTTGGTTTTCAAAGCCTATCACCTCCGCCGTGAAGAGACAGATTGGTTTGACAAGCCCAGGGAGTCTCGTCTGGAGAATGGACATGGCTTTGACAGAAAACTGCAAGAGAAGTTATCCCACTCCAGACCACCAAGTCAACATCAAGATCAAGTAAGATGTGTCTATAGTTTTGTGGATGTTCTGTAGAAAGCTTGGTAAATCATACTATCCTGTAACATGTGGACCACCAGATTTATCAAAATCCCGCTACATTTTAAGCAGCTTAGGAGACCATCAGTATTATTTATGATCCCTATTCTTTAGGATTAGTTTTATCCTTAAACAGTTTTTGGGTAGAATTAACCTGCTCACATGGAATTACATGGGCAGCGGATACACCCACACAGAATGATTCATTCTAGTCCAATTTTACATTATTGACTTTAACCCAACCAGATTTAAGACTCTGCTTTTTAATGTTCTTAGGAACAGGGCTGGATTTACTTTGAGGTGTTGTTATGAATGGAACTGAATTCTGTTATGTTACATGGGTGTAATCCCTGTAGCTCAATGATGAAACACTGAACACATCAGTGGGTTTGCACCCAGGTAACAGGTAAGAATTTGGGCTGTTCATTAGACTGAGATACAAGAAAAACACATTGATCAAAGTGTTTTAAACTTGCTCACTTTGGGGTCTAGTTCACCATCATATATCCCATTAGCATCACTGAGGTTTTAACGTCATCAGTAGATCCTTATATCTTTCACTTGCTACTTTGACTATCATACACACGTATTCAGATTCTATCCTGGCTCCAGTGGCATGACATGGGTGCAAATGAAGGCAGAATTACAAACAAACTAACTATACTCAAACTAACACATTAGTTAATATGCCACTGTTAATTCCTTAGCTAAAGGGCATGTTCTGCTATCCTCCCACCTACAGAACTCCTGTCTAGGTCAGGGAGAGTTTTAGGTGCAGTTTGATGGCAGAACGGCTCTTCATGAGTAAATTTAGGTATTAATTCAATCACTTCATATAAATAAAGGACACTATATATGTTTTTCTCTTTTGCCTATTCTCCAGCCTAGAGTTTGCCCAGTCCAGACTACATTTTGCTGAAGCATTGAAATTTCACCTGTCCTGCTGGAAGAAAGGGTCTTTTTTATAGGACATCAGTGTTATTCAGTAGAATTCACCCTGCAGGCCAGATCTGCTGCAGGACAATTGGGATTTTAGAGGTTCCAGATCTGTAAATAGTATTGACCAATATATAAATATACCTACCTCCTATAATCCCATTGAGAAACATGGGTTATTTTGGAATATATATGACTGTGTTTGGCCATTGCAACATCCCAGTGTCAACTTAGATTCCCTTTGTCACACACACACATTTGTAGAATTGTTTCTGTCTAGGACAAGGGTCTCTGCCAATCTGACTTGGGTGAAAATTCTGACCCAATCCCAAATATGGTGATCAGTTAGACCCTGAGCAGGTGGGTGAGAACCACCAGCCAGACACCTGGGAAAGAATTATCTGAAATAACTCCAAGTCTTCCCATCTAGTGTCCCACCTCCAGTCGTTGACGATATTAGCTAATAGGAGTTGTGGATAGGCCATATCCCATTGTAAGCAATCTCATCATACCACTCCCTCCATAATCTTATCCTTGGTTTTTCATCTCATATAAGATACAGGATACTAGAGCTGGTCCAAAAATTGTCAAAACTTTGTTTTGGAATTTTTTGGTGGAAAATGCCTTTTTAAAAAAAAGTGAAAAAAAAATTGGCCAAAAATATTTGTGTTCAGTTTTTAATGGAAAATTTAAATTTTCTGCTAAAAATTTAGATGAAAATGAGATTTTGGTTTCTGTCAAAATTTTCTGTAGAGCTATGTACCTCTTCCCCACAAAATTCCAACCAGCTCTACAAGGCACCTCCATCAGAATGCTGTTCCTTAACCAGAGATTAAAGGAAGGATAATTATCAAGTCAGATTCTGCAGTGATCGGTCCTGGATCCAGTTCTGTTCAATATCTTCATCAATGATTTAGATAATGGCATAGAAAGTACACTTTTAAAGTTTGCGAGCGATAGTATTCTGGGAAGGGTTGGAGGATAGGATTAAAATTCAAAATGATCTGGACAACCTGGAGAAATGGTCTGAAGTAAATAGGATGAAATTCAATAAGGACAAATGCAAAGTAGCCCACTTAGAAAGGAACAATCACTTTCATACATACAAAAAAGAAAATGACTGCCTAGGAAGGAGGACTGCAGAAAGGGATCTTAGAGTTATAGTGGATCACAAGCTAAATATGAGTCAACAGTGTGACACTGTTCACACACACACACACACACACACACACACACACACACACACAGAGCTATCATTCTGGGATGTATTAGCAGGAGTGTTGTAGGCAAGACATGAGAAGTAATTCTTCCACTCTACTCTGCGTTGATGAGGCCTCAGCTTGAGTACTGGATCCAGTTCTGGGTGCCACATTTTAGGAAACATGTGGATAAATGTGGAGACAGTCCAGAGAAAAGCCACAGAAATGATTAAAGGTCTAGAACACATGATCTGTGAGGGAAGATTGAAAAAAATGGGTTGGTTTAGTCTGAAGAAGAGAAGACTGAGGGGGGACATAAGTTTTCAAGTCCATAAAAGGTTGTTACAAGGGGAGGGTGAAACCTTTGTCCTCCTTAATCTCTGAGGATAGGACAAGAAGCAATGGTCTTAAATTAGAGCAATGGTCTTAAATAAAGGGTGGTTTAGGTTGGACATTAGGAAACACTTCCTGTCAGGCTAGTAAAGAACATAACAAATTGCCTAGGGAGGTTGTGGAATCTCCATCATTGGAGGTTTTTAAGAACAGATTAGACCAGGGGTGGGCAAACTTTTTGGGGCGAGGGCCACATCTGGGTGAGGAAATTGTATGCAGGGCCGGGGCAGGGGGGGTGGAGTGCGGGATGTGGAGGAAGGGGCTCAGGACAAGGGATTGGGGCAGAGAAGGGGTGCAGAGTGTAAGAGGGGGCTCAGGGAAGGGGGTTGGGGTACAGGAGGGGTACGGAGTGCAGGATGGGGCTCAGGGCAGGGAGTTGGGGTGCAGGGTGCAGCAGGGAGCTCAGGGCAGGTGGTTGGAATGCACAGGAGTGCAGAAAGGGGCTCAGGGCAGGGAGTTGGGTGCAGGAGGGGTGTGAGGTACAGGCAGAGGGCTTAGGGCAGGAAGTTGGGGGGCAGGGGGGCAGGAGGGGTTTGAGCTCCAGCCCGGTTCCGCTTACCTAAAGTGGCTCCGAGGTGGCAGTGGCGCACACCAGGGCCAGGGCAGGCTCCCTGCATGCCTGCCCTGTCCCCACGCCACTCCAGGAAGTGCTGCGGCCCCTGGGGGGGGCAGAGGGCTCTGCGTGCGCACATGGAGCCCTTTGCCTCCCGGCCCGGGGGCTGCTTCTGAGAGCAGCGCCGGGCCCGCAGCACCACCAGGGGTAATCCCGTGGGCCGGATCCAAAGCCCTGAAGGGCCGGATCCGGCCCGCGGGCCATAGTTTGCCCATCCCTGGATTAGACAAACACCTGACATGACTGGTCTAGATCAGGGGTAGGCAACCTATGGCACAGGTGCCAAAGGTGGCACGCAAGCTGATTTTCAGTGGCACTCACACTGCCTGGGTCCTGGCCACTGGTCCTGGGGCTCTGCATTTTAATTTAATTTTAAATGAAGCTGCTTAAACATTTTAAAAACCTTATTTACTTTACATATAACAATAGTTTAGTTATATATTATAGACTTATAGAAAGAGACCTTCTAAAAACGTTAAAATTATTACTGGCACGCGAAACCTTAAATTAGAGTGAATAAATGAAGAGTCGGCACATCACTTCTGAAAGGCTGCCGACCCCTGGTCTAGATATTACATAGTCCTGCCTTAAATGCACAGGACTGGACTAGGTGCCCAATTAAGGTCCCTTCCAGTGCTACACTTCTATGATTCTGTGACACAATAGGGAGCTAAAGCACAAGGAGATTTCCCCCTCCTCTCACTGATTTAGAGGAGGAAAGCTCTCCCACAGCTCTCTACAGAGGGAGTGGAAGCTCCTGCAAATGTGGGGAGTGAGTGAAGGCAGTGAGACTTGGCTGGTGGGGAAGCCGCTCGCTCCAGTCTGGGAAAAACGGGGCCAGGGGTTCCTATTACTCCTCCCCAGTCTATTCCAGCCACTCGGGGTCCTGCTTCCCAGCCACATCCCTCTCTCCACAGTGCACTCCAGC
The DNA here is from genome assembly GCF_020497125.1 of Mauremys mutica. Classification (NCBI taxonomy): domain Eukaryota; kingdom Metazoa; phylum Chordata; order Testudines; family Geoemydidae; genus Mauremys; species Mauremys mutica. The sequence goes on from NC_059072.1 coordinate 20,913,961, forward strand.
TCCTCTGGGTCTCACTCTCACCTCTGCCCACCCCACTGCCCACGCTTGGCATGTGCAAGTTTACGTGGGTGCTCTGCCCCCAAGTAATAGTTGTATTGCATGGACACTCCCTTCTGGGTTCCGTCACCCTTGGATCTCTCTATATCTAGGCTGGTGTGTGGGGAGAGCTCCTCCTTCTGTTTCAAACTCCTTTACCCATTATCCCCTGCTGGGACACTGTTTCAATACTGATGCAGAAGGGGATCGCCTCTACACCAGCATCCTGTAGCACATGAAGTGTTTCTCAGAGGTCTTCCATCCCAGATGCCTTCTGCAAGCATTCACACAAATAAAATCTCATTGGACAAATATTCATGGGAACAGAAAAGGAAGAAAAGTGCAACCACAGCTGAAGAGAATTCAGTTTTAAATCGGTGTGAATGTTTGTGGAACTCTCTTTTTTATAATAAGTGCTTTGCTTTGTTTACATTTGGTTGCAATTTCTTTCTTTTTATCAATTTAAATTCAGGCCAAGATTTTCAAAAAATGGCTAGTGACTTCAGCTTCCTAACTTGTGACATTTTTAAGAGTCTGATTTTCATAAATAGCTGAACAACCACCCTCTGAAAATCAGGCCCTTTAAAGATTTCTCGCTGATCTCAAACTGGCAGTATGGATGTTTGCAGAAGCTGTGGTAGCCTGCTTGTACCCAAGTTGATGAGAGAGAAACGTCTGGCTTCACTCATCCAGTACAAATTCTCACTCTTCTCTCTGTCTTAAAAAAATGCAAATATTTTATGATCCCACCTACCATACTAAAATACTGTAAGTGTCCTGCTTCGTGTCTATGAGTGACCTTTAGCACAGCCCAGATGCTTTTGGAGCAGGAATTTTGTGCAGCCCAGTGTCAACCTAAAAGTCCTCAGTTGCCATGGATTTGTTATGATACGGCACAGTGAATTAATCGGATACTATTCTAGTAATATTACAGTACATCAGTTTCCACAGCAACATTCCTGGTGTTACTTAACATTCTTAAATATAATGAAATCACAGTGAAGCTTAGGATCATAACAGCTAGTGTCTTCCAGTACAGAAATCTGGGCTGCTTACCCGACGATGGCAAACATACTTTTTAAATCCACTGAGTATTTGACCGGCAGCATCACCTTGGTTTCTCTCATTGATCCCACCCACTCCCTAGTCCCACTCTCTGCAGCAGCAGCCTGCTGAGTCTCTACCAGTGGATTAGAAACTTCAGCCATACACCAGGTCCAAGCTCCTATTACTATTGTTTATCATGCATTATTTATATAGCTCTAGAAAGTGTGCTAAGTATAAGAAGACAGAACCCTAGCAGGCAGCTATTCTTTAAGTGATGATAGCAGGTTAATTCCTGATCCAAAGCCTGTTGAAGTCAAAAGAAATCCTCCCCTTGACTTCAATGGGCTTTGGATACATCTTGGACTTTAGTACATAGGTAATTTAGAAAAGCACATAGGCAAGAGAACAGATCATGAAGGCTGAGAAGATAGGAAAAGGAGGGAATAGAAACAATAGGAAAATATGGGAAGGGAATACAGCCACAGCAATTGAAAGAACTGTTGTCCTGGAGAAAGGCCTATTTACTCCTGTATTTGTTGTTAGTTCTCTCTCTGTCTCTGTTTTAAGTATTAGGTTGCCGAAGCTAGCACTGATAGCACCAGTGTTGCTTATGGGGGCATAGCAAGGCAAATGCAATCAGTTTGGAGAAGCAATTTGAAGGGGGAGGTTACTTTGTGCTCTGGAAGAGGGAGGACCAGCTAAGGAGTGTGGGGGCAGGGAGGATAGAGAGGAGAATATAGGAGTAGGCAGCCTGTAAAAAGCCACAGAACAATGACTCGGAGAAGGAGAAAAAGGATGGGTTAAGGCGAGAAAAGTAGGTAAAGGGTGGAGTGTTTGAGAATAGAACTTTCTCGTTCCAGAACTGGCCTTTGTAAACCCAAATGAAGCCCAAAACAACAACGAAAGTTAGTGCCATCCTGGTTTCTGTCAGCAAGTCTTTCCTCAGGTACGAAGGCTAATATAGAAAAAGAATGATGCAGTCAGATTTTCATTTTGGACACACATGCAAACATAAACATGTGCAAACACATTCCCCCCAACCCTTACCCCTAAAATATCAGTGATAGTCTAATGGTAATAAAAAGTTCTAGAGTATCCAAAATTGCAGTGATAATCACTTAGGGATAGGCTTTTCTCCTTATATACTTTCTGATCAGGTCAGAAAGATGAGGATGGTTTTCCTTGCTGCATTTTGGCATTTCACTCATGCTGGAATGAGAACATAAGAATAGCCATACTGTATCAGACCAATGGTCTTTTTAGCCCAGTATCCTGTCTTCCAACAGTGGCCAGTACCAGATGCTTCAGAGGGAAGGAACAGAACAGAGCAAGTATCAAGTGATCCATCCCCTTTCATCCAGTCCCACCTTCTGGCAGTCAGAAGTTTAGTACACACAGAGCATAGGATTGCATCCCTGACTCTCTTGATTAATAGCCATTGTTGGACCTATCTTCCATGAACTTTTTTTTTTTTTTTTTAGCACAGTTATAGTTTGGGCCTTTAGCATCCCCAGCAATAAGTTCCACAGGTGCATTGTGTGAAGAAGTACTTCCTTATGTTTATTTTTAAGCTGCTGTCTCTTAATTTCATTGTGTGAACCCTAATTCTTGTGTTACATAAAGGGTAAATAACATTTCCTTATTCATGTACTCCACATCATTCATGATTTTATAGACCTCCACCATATCTTAGTCATCTCTTCTCTAAAATGACCAGTCCCAGTCTTTTTAATCTCTCCTTATGTGGAAGCTGGTCCATATCCCTAATTATTTTTGTTGCCTTTCTCTGTACCTTTTCCAATTCTAATATAGTTTTTTGAGATGGGGCCACCTGAACTGCATGCAGTATTCAAAGTATGGCATGCCATGGATTTATACAGTGGCATTATGATATTTTTTGTCTATCCCTTTTCCAATGATTCCTAATAGTGGTGCCCATTGAGCAGATGTTTCCAGACAGCCATCCATGATTACTCCAAGATTCTTTGATTGGTAACAGATAATTTAGACCCCATCATTTTGTGTTTAGTTGTATGTAAAATGCAGAACGGCTGAGGTGTTGAAGTTCAGTTAATGGTTAGAGTGATGTTTCAGGTAAATTATTTTGTCTGAGCTGATCCCCCCCCTTTCTGGTACATATATTTACTGAAACCCCTTAAGATGATAAATATGTTAAATGTATCAGAGAAAGTAATGAGAAATCAGTTATCTAAGCACTCAAAGTCACAGAAGAAGAGGGCCAGTGCTCTGTAGTACCAGGCAAGAGACATTTCAAATGTTGACCTCTCACTTCCCATGTGATACCAGCACTTCAAAGGTCATTAGTTCAGCTGCCTGGGGAATATCTGTTGTATGTTGCTCCATGGGCTAATCCAGCTCCCTTAGAAGACAATGAAATACACATATTGATTTAAATGACAGTTGGATCAAATGCTTTTGGAGCAGCATTGCTGGGCTGAAATGTCCAGCCCTCTTCACCTGAAAGAATGGTGGCTCTGACATGGGCCCTCAAGGGTGAAGGGATTATGATATTGGTGATAGCAGGCTCCATGAAACACACAAAATAGTCAATGCTTGTTCCATAGTGATAGAACAAGCTTACTGTTCTACTGCTTAATTTAGACTCAAGACATTTCACTTTTTTTGGTAAATTGCCCTTGAATTTCTTTCTTTTAAAATTCCCTGGAAATCTGATGACAAATTTGCCATGATTCATTTTAAAATCTCATCATCAACCCACCCATAAGATGAATCATCAGCAACCACTGCATTATAGGTCAAGATATTTCCTTTACATTATTTGGCAAACAATTACTGATCTTCTCCATCGCCCAGCTATACTGAACATGCTGAAAGAATACATAATGTGTTGACATTTCCTCTCTGACTACTTAGTGATATTTTTTACCCTTACCTGGCCTGCTCTCATGAACGGGACAGGAGACTTTGTGAGCTTGTATTCTTGGAGTTCTTCACAATTCTGCCTTTGTAAAACTTTCACATCAAGGGGCTCCTCTGAAATTGACAATAGCAGCTTAAGGCCTTTTCCGAGATCTATTGAAGTCAAAGGAGGCACATAGCTGTTTGCATGGAGAACCTATGGCTGGTCTTCTGTAGTCTGTTGATACCGTCACTTCTGCCATATACAGCCTCTGAATCCCCACTCAGAGGTTTCACATCACAGAGGGGAAAAGAGAAACATAATGTAGATAGGGCCAGAGTTAACTTACCTGTTAAAGTCCCAGACAGATGCTTTTTCAGGGTTAGACAAAACCCTAAGGTACAGTAAAACCTCAGGGTTACAACACCAGAATTACAAACAAGCGGTCAACCACACACCTCAGTTGGAACTGGAAGTACGCAATCAGGCAGTAGCAGAGACCAACCGTCCCCTCCCCAAAAAAAATACAGAACTGTGTTAAACATAAACTAAAAAAAATAAGGAGAAAGTTTAAAAAAAAAAAAGATTTGACTAGGTAAGGAAACTCTTTCAGTGCTTGTTTCATTTAAATTAAGATGGTTAAAAGCCTCATTTTTCTTCTGCCTAGAAAAGCTTAAAGGCTATATTAAGTCAATGTTCAAGTGTAAACTTTTGAAAAAACAACCTGAATGTTTTGTTCAGAGATACGAACACTTCAGAGTTACAAACAACCGCTATTCCCGAATGTTCTAGTATTTTACTTAGTAGTAAGAGGTGTTATAGAAATGGCATGCTGCCTGTGCTGCTTCTCCCACATCTGATTGGTGAGATGAACGGGCTGATGTGACCTTTAGTTTGCCAATGGCTTGATTATACATACATGACTCAGACAGAACTTCTGTTGAAGGCAATAGTTCTTAATGGAAGAGGGGGTCGCCAGAGCTAATCACAATTCCAGGCTTACCATTGTTGAGCACAAAGACTATGCAAGCTTAGAGCCACTGGCCTTTCTGAAGTGAATGGTGCAAAATTAGAGGCCATGATCCCGGTCCAATCCTGCATTATCCAGTGGAGATGGCTCTGCACAGAATGGCACATGTGCCCTTTCAAAGAGTGTTGCAATGGCAGCATTCCCACTGTGAGCTCTTACCTCTGCACTGCATCAAAGAAGACCATTGGCGTATGTGTCACAGTCAGGCTTTGGGATTCAGGGCACAGGATCTGGCCCAAACTTTCAAGGTAGGGAAGACGTGTGACATCATTAAAAAGTGAGCTCACCGAAGCTTCACAGGACTGATCCAAAGCCCATTGATTTCAATGGAAAGACTCTCAAAGACTTTAGATGAGGCCTCCAGAGCAGAATTACTGGATATACAGCACCAAGGAGAGAAACTCCTGTTGCCTGTCCTGTCCTCTGCACTATAGAATCTCCTGATTCTTGTGTCTCCCAGTAAACCTAATCTTCATACAGAGAAGTGCCTGGGCATGATATGTCACTGGCAGGGGGAAAAAGAGATGTCATAACTAAAATGATTCCCATGTCACAATTCGAAAGAGCCCCAGCAAATTTACCCACCGTTCCCCGCTGTTTAACAGCATAAAGATGATTCACTCTTCAGAGAGACTTCAGCTGACTAATAACATGAAACGTGTGACCAGTGCTGGAGGAAACACTTCAGTCTCATTTAGTTTTTCATTTAACTCACTGGTTTAGAAACCGCAGGGGCCTGCTGAGTAATGTGCTGAAAAATGTGACCTGAGTCCAATGTCTGCTTAACATCTGAGGGTTGTGCATTGGAGTGCAGACTGTAAGGGTGAAATTAAACTGTGGAGGTCACTGCAGTGTCAGCTGTGAACTGGGAGGATTTTGAGTGGAGTGGGCTACACCTCCTTGAATGCTGTGAAAAGGATCTTTGTAGCTGTTGTGTTGATCCATTGGCCCCAATACCGCATCTGACTGGCACGGTGGGACTGCAGGTTCAGCCCTGCGACCTAGTTCTAGGTTTGGAGGGTGCAGATTTGCTCCACACATGCACTCTGTTCGTATAAACAACCGGCTTTTTCTCTCATGTTGGCCAGATTTACACTGGCATGTGGAGTCACACCTCATTTATGCCAGCGTAACTCAGAGGCAAATCAGATCTGAAGCCCCAACATTCAGGCTTTATGCAGGTGGAATGGAGTTCACCCTAAATGAATTACCAGAACAGAATGTGTGAACAAATGACAGTCTTACCATGCTTGTGTTCTACATTGTTTGTAATAGATCAGGGGTAGGCAACCTATGGCACGCGTGCTGATTTTCAGTGGCACTCACACTGCCCGGGTCCTAGCCACCGGTCCAGGAGGCTCTGCATTTTAATTTAAATTTAAATGAAGCTTCTTAAACATTTTAAAAAAACGTATTTACTTTGCATACAACAATAGTTTAGTTATATATTATAGACTTATAGAAAGAGACCGTCTAAAAATGTTAAAATGTATTTACTGGCATGCAAAACCTTAAATTAGGGTGAATTAATGAAGACTCGGCACACCGCTTCTGAAAGGTTGCCGACCCCTGTAATAGATTAATATACTTTATATAAATGCATCTGAGTGGCTGGTTGATGTAAAAACACCCCTAATGATCAGAGATGACACAACCATTCCCACTAGCATTACCTATTTTCAGCAACATTTTTTGCCATTCATTTTTCTGCCTCTTTCCTCTCAGCTCTGACACATACTGTTCTGCAGCTAACACTCTAATATGATCTTCAGTTTAAGCACTATTCCCCACCAACTGTAAAGGAGAATATGAAGACCTGGATGCCAATAAGCTCTGATACTTTTATTCATGAGCATATTTATTACCAAGATTTACACTGATCATAAAAGTCTGGAAGTGTAAGTCATGAGAGCAACAGACTAAGCGAGTGCTGGTCTATTTTCTCTGATGTGCCTGCCACTGAGACATGCAGTACGGTGGTGTACATTTTGGGGATTATTATATATTCAGAAAATAAAGATAAAATAAAATATATTGGAATTTGCAGTTTATAGGCCAGAACCTCACCTGTGATAAATTGACATAACTCTGTTGATAAAAATGGAGCTATGTTGATTTATCCTAATGATTTATCCCAGAGCTAAAAATCTGCCCCAATGTGCTTATAGCACTTCTTTGACTATTACTTTACCTTATTTTTTTTAATACTCCAGTGGATATATACCTATAAAAATGATTCAGTGTAGCTTTCAGACAATATAATTACAGTTAACCAACTTCTGTAAGATTTCAAATAGATTATTTTAATAATAATTATACTTGCTATATTTTGCTAATAATATTAATTAAAACCAAGATTCTGATCACTTCTGTTCATTAAAATCCCATAGTACTTTGAGCAACAGTAGACATGGTAGATCCTGGTGTCTTGGCAAAATTCCAGTTTCAGTAAGTAGATTCTGCATACAGTACCAGCAGTCAGTTTTGACTTGTTCTGTAGTGCTCATGTGCACTGTTAAACTCATGGGCTACCCCTTAATTAGCTTTTATTTAAAAATCTGATTTCACAGCTCATTTTACGAGGTAAACCAGGATAAAGTAACTTGTACAAGACTGTTCCCGCTGAAATCAAAGGTAATTTGGTTACTAACTTCAATGGGGACAGTAGTTCAATTCTGTAGAGGTAAGACAGTCTAAACTAGGATAGGAGGTAAGGTCTAGTTTTCCTTCTTACCTCTGCTACTGACCTTCTGGGTGAATTTGGGCATGTCACATCACCTCTCTGTTTCGCCTCCCACCTTGTGTGTGGTGTGTATTTAGATTATAAACTCTTTGGGGCAGGAGCTGTGCTGGTAAAGTATCTAGTACAATGGCTGTTGAAGTCTCTACATACATGCTACTTTAATCGAGGACCTTTCTATTACTCAGTTGTCTAGGCTATACCAAACTTTCCCTTTTCGATTTGTACGAACAAGGGTCACATTTAAAATGTCTTCTAGTTCAAATGAGTCTACTAATTTGAGAGAGATTTTTCATACTTAATATGAGGAATACTAGTAGAACTAATAATATCCTCCAAGCAATAGACGCTTCTGAAGGGTGACCACCGTAGATGGATATAATAACTGAGTAAATATGAAACTAGAATAGCAGTTTATCTCAGAAATCTTCAAAAGAAATCAAGATGAAATCTCATTGCACGCCTCACATAATTTGAATATGATCATAATCACTTACTGAAGAAAGACAAAAGAGGGTTGTTGTGACTCAATCATCAAATTAAATCAGAGGCAGTGAGGTCCAAGGGAGAAGGTACCAATAGTTTATTATTATTAAATAAACTACTGAAACTGCATTACTGCTTGTATGCTGACCCACTCTGATATGATCATCTGCTTTTAGAAGTCTTGTCTAACCCAAGAATATGTGAGCCCGACAGGAAATCCATTGCAAACAGATTTGTCATTCTGAGATACAGCTGCAAAACAGTTTCCTAACTCCATCTTTTATACTTCAGCTCACAAGGAAGTGAGCTGAACTCCACATGTGCAATTGGAGACCATAGAAAATAAAAGGCAGGGAGATTGTGCATTCTGCTCTCACATTGAAAGATGAAAGTGGGGGATAAGTTGGGCTGAAAGTGTCATAGACATAGTCGTGCATCAGTCTTTCCACATGGACCCTTTCAGCAGGCACAGACAGAAAGCATCTGTAACCCTCTGGTCAGTGTATGTTTCGTGTCCCTCTCAGTGCCCGGTCCACAGGGGCGATGGATCTGTAACAGCTGGTAGCTTGAGAACATAGCACTGTAGCACAAGCTGTAGAGACTCATGCTTTCAGCTCTGGAGATCCGTGCTGTCAGCCAAAATGGCAATTGTCATACATCTTCATATAAACGATATTCCTAAAAGTTTTAGGCCGGGATTTTCAAAGGAACTTTAAATCTTGACAGTCATTGGAGGTTAGGCATCTTTCTTTGAAAACACCGGCCTTAAAGAATTAACTAATGCGATTAAAGAAGGAGTCTGAGGTTCAGGCAAGAGAGGAAATAAAATACATGCTTATAGATGAGACAGAAAAAGAGTAAGAGCCCCTATCTGACTATATAACTATGGTGAGGGGTATGTTAGCAATGCCTAAGATGGGGAGAGATTCATTCAGAATGTATATTTTTGGTGAGACCAAAGCAATACCTCATGGACCTTTTATAAATCTATCCACACCTTCATCCTAGGCCCCTGTTTGCATTCCAGCCCTCTCCTTATGCATTACACAAATCCCATAGTCAAAGGATCAACAGTCACGCTGCTTTATGGCTCCCGTTAGGGGATGCAATAGAACAAAGCAGACAATTTCAAGTCTCAAGGAAAATAAACGAAAACTAAAGCCAGCCTTAAAATGACTCCAGTAATATGGAAGTAATGCCCAAACACTCACATGCCTGTTAACAAATGTCCCAATTTGTGGGTTAAAACTCTGGGGAATGATTGAACAAGGATGAGATATGATTGTCAAATATCCCAAAACCAGATATGTGATTCATAGGAGCGTTGGTTGTATGACTGGCTTTTTTAAGTTGTTATTAAAATGGATATGCTTTACATTTTTTATGACATGCATGTTTTATGTTCCGCAGATAAATGGGAAGCCTCTTCAGTACATTTTCCCTCATGCAAGACTCAAACTACTGAGAGACCCAAAGGATCACACTGTATCAGGTAAAAATAATAAAATCCAAACAAAATTTACACCTGGTTTTATTAGAATGCTTATTAAGTAGCATGCACATGGTTTGCAGTGCTAACGATGGTTGCTCAGTCCTGTGCGGCAGGAAATGTACTGCTCATCGTACATGTTTTTAGTGATAACAGAAAACAGTGACCTACAAAAAGGGCCATGGGACTTTGTTAAAAATAGATAAATTACTGTAAACAGTTGGATACTGAAAACACATAAGCAACTTGGCTATATTAGTGAGACATATCCAGAGGCTGTATGTCTGTCACTCTCTATATGTCTGTCCTCTTCATATGAGTCCGGTGGCACCTTATATACTAATAGATGTATTCGAGCATAAGCTTTCATGGGTGAATATCCACTTCATCAGACGCATGCTGCAGGACTCTTTGTTGCTTTTTACAGATCCAGACTAACACGGCTACCCCTCTGATACTCTACCCCATATGACAATCTCCTATAGAATTTAATAGGGATGAAGCCATTAAGAATCTAAAGAAATTGAATAGGCTTGTGTAAAAATTCAGAACTTTCAGAATTTTATGAAGTATTCTGGCCTTTCTATAGAGTTTCTGGAACTACCCTAGAGAAGCAGTATAATTATTTTTAAAATTATGTCAGATAGTTTAAAAACCTATAGAAAAGTTATTGCTTTCTGTTATAGTCTATAGAAACTTTTCTCCCTCATCATCCCTTCACGTGTGTGTGTGTGTGTGTGTGTGTGTGTGTGTGTAGTGAGAGTGAAAGAGATCAGCTGAGAGCTGATATGTGTTATTTTGTATCCTATTACATGTTCTACAGCTGGTGAATCAGGACCAGTGCTGCAGTACAATTCTTCTATGTCAGAGTGTAAAACACCGTATATATCAAGATCTAATAGGTGCTAGGTCTGTTTGTTGTTTTTTCAGAATTGCACATTTTTTAATAAGAGAGTGTATTGATTAGGAATTAAGTGTTTTTCCGTGGAGATACACGCGATTTATATTCTGCCAGTGGTGTGTAATTTAGGCTTTTGTGGTTTTGTTGCAGAAAAATCAGACTTTCTTTTAACTACTATTGAAAATTCTAATAGCATATGTCAAAATCCACTTCTGTCTAGAAGTAATTGCTTGTTGCCGACCACTGGTTTCCCTCCAGCATTTAATTGGAAGTAGCATTGCTATATATTGCTTTCCCAGCATTTAATTTCGTTGCATTGCTATATATTGCTTTCCCAGCATTTTTGGCCGAAAATCTCAATTATTTTTTCACATCCTCCTCCTGTCTTTCAGGCATGTAAACAAGTGGGGCACTCCCATGTGCCCCCTTGTGTCTGGGGTGCCTCTGTACTGCTGTGATTTGTAGCTTCCCTCTTCCAGGCCCTTTTAAACAGACTCGACACATTTGCTCATCCAATCACCACCCTTATTGGGCCTGGCTTCATTCAGACAAATGAATTAAAAAAGCAAAACTCGAAGTCCCCAAAGTCCATCCCAGGGCACAACTTTTACCTCAGAGCCTGGTGTTCACAGGGTCCTTTTATCAGTTCTTAGGTAGGGTGACCAGACAGCAAGTGTGAAAAATCGGGACAGGGGGTGGGGGGTAATAGGAGTCTATATAAGAAAAATACCTAAAAATTGGGACTGCCCCTATAAAATCGGGACATCTGGTCAGCCTATTAGGAGGTGCCCCATTCTAGGGTTTGGTTTGCCTCTGCCTTCTCAGAGCTGACTCTCTTACAGACATCCCAGGGTTAGCTCCCGCATCGAGAACTGCCTCAGGCTCCTATAAGGAATCAGCTGCTCGAAGTTCCCTCCCTGGTCCAGGTATTTCTGGTTGGCTCCTTTAGCAAGTCTGCTCCAAGGTTCAAGTCTCCTGCCAGCAGCTCTTTCGCTCCCTTTGCTCTTTCACAAGGCGTTACAGCAGTTTTCTCTCTGTGTACTCCCTTGGCATTAATTCTACAAAATAGATATTGCACCCACTAATTAATTTCAAATATGTAGCTCTCCCGCTATCCCAGACTACAGAGTTTAAAAAGACAGTTCATACCCTTTGTATAGCCCTGGGCTCCTGAAGTCAATTGGAGTTACTTGTAATCCTCCTGGGGATTTCTTGCCCTGCAGGGAAATGAATAATGCTGAGATCCAAGCTGTTCTCTTCCTGCAGACCAGGTGGAATTATAGCTGCATGAAACTAGTTACCTCGTGGTTTTATTTTGCAGTGGGCCTGATTCTCTCACCGCTGTTGTGTGCTGTTATTTACACTTCTGCACACGGAGTGTAAACTGCTGCTGCCTAACCTGAATCCTCCATTGGCTCACACCCACTGTGAGCAGCATTTCACACCCACTGTGCACAAATGTAAATCACCATGCAGGATGAGAAAGGATGGAAAATCATGCCTTGTATATTTAATTCCCCTTCACCTTCTGATACTCTCACTGTAAATGGTTATTTTTCTCAGGCTCCTCTTCAACCACTGTGTGCACTTGTCATTCACAAGAGAAATCACCACTGAGAATGGTACAACTTGCCTATGGGAATCAGTAGCCTCCAATCTAAAAATATTTGTGTGTATTGTACATGGGCTCATGGGCTTCTTATTGGTGTGTTAGCACAAGCAGGTGGAGTTCCTGGAATGGTGGTACAGGTATAAACAACAGAGCAACGTGAATGTATTACTGGAAGAGAATTCAGAGGTATCTCTCCTGGTGCTGCCAGTGCCTTCTGGTACACAATAGCTTCACTTTCTCCCTCGGGCTGGAAGAATACACCCTAAAGTTCCTCCCAGTTACTTCCTGACACTCTGGGAGAAGCTATAGTCTGTACATGTGGCACAGAGACCTAGCCACCATAACTGGGGCTAGATTTTCAGAACAGTTCAGCATGTTAGGTGAACACTTCATGCCTTTTGAAAATCTATTCATCAGTGTCACGCTGGGAGCGGCTGGCTTCTGAGACTCCTTGAGAATGCAGCCTGATGAAGGATTGCTGTCCCTGAGTTACATCTACTGGGAAATGGAGCATAATGTGGTAGAAAGGCTAAGATCCCAAACAGAGAAAAGGGGAGAGCAGTGACTATTGTATATAGTCCCTCCTATCCCCAGAGATGTCTGGGGCACTGCCACTCCACAGGGTTTAGGATAGGATGGCATGGAGCTATGGAGCCTGCAGACTTGTTAAATGTTGGGTTTCAAGTGGAAATTTACTTATTGCTGCTTGGAGCAGAAGATATTCTCTTCTCTCTCCCCTCCTTCCCCCCAGTGATTTCTGTCTCCCTTGCACATCAGGTAGGTTGCAAATGCAGGAGGATGGTAGTTAGCCAAAGGCAGGACAGCTGCTGTCAGGGAGGAGGTAGGCAGGAAAACATTTGAAGGCTTGGGATTTGCATATTTCATTCCTCACATATCTTTGAGGTAAATGGAATTTTGGGCCCCCTTTGCATGCCAGCCTTCCCTCACCCTGCTCTTCTGAAGAGAAAAGCTGGTAGAAATGCTGCAAATGTAAATATGCAGAGTTTTCTGCTGGGTTTTTTTTATCTTGGGTGGTCTCTCCCAGGAGCCACATTCCCCAGCTCCTATTTGCTATTATAAAAATGAGTTGTTTGACCAACCAATACCAATGAACTGCAGGTGACTAGTTCTAGTTATCATCCAAACAGTGAATGAAGCTGTTTATATAAAACCAGAGGCAGAGGAGATCTTAGAAAGATTTATACGGTGCCAGATCATGTAAAATTGTAATAATTAACTAATACATATCTTAGAAATCCCACGAGCCCCACCACAGCAGAGGTGGCACAGCAGCAAGATAATTGGATGATCCCCATATATAATATGGCATCTCCTCATTTAAAAAACAACAAAAACAAAGCAGAGATGTCAGAATATTCAGCCACTCAGATGATGTGATCAGCTAAATTTGTAAGCTATTTGGGGCAGAGATGTTCAGTTATTATATGTTTGTACAGTGCCTAGCACAACGGAGCGGTAACTCAGTTGAAGCTAATAGAGGCTATAAATGTTAAATATTAACAGTATCAGATCTGTTTAAATCCTTTTCAAACAGTCTAGAGTGACTCTGCATACCTAGCACACAGTCTTTTTTTAAAGTGAAAGCAGACAATACAACAGTCACATTACTTCCAGAGTTGAGGGCCTGTCAGGCCTATGCCTTAGGCTGTCTTGGTGCACACCCAAAAGTTTCCCTCAGATTTTGTCAGGAGAGTGAGGTGCTGAAGGCAGGGGCATGCCATCTCTGTCTGCAAGGCATGCACTCCATGGCCTTTCTATGCCTGACTGGTTATATGTTGTCCAACTGGAGGGCTGTGGACTGGATCCAGCTCCCAGAATGGTTCCGTCTGGCCTTCATGAAGGATGCCATTTTGTAGAACAAAATGGCATCTTCCACAGAGCGTGACCTTGTACACACCACATATGCACAGAGAATGCCATTTTGGACTGCCTAAGGCCTACAAGGGAGTTGTTGCATGCCTTACTAAAACTGGCACAGCATGCCGTTGGCTGATGGAATGAAGGACTGGACCCCTAACGATCAATTAGTTTTCAGTCCTGTGAGAGGCTACTAAGATCGGCGTGTGACTGATCTGTGGAAAAACTGAATGGATCTTACCAAACTGCCCCTTTTTTTCTGTATCATGCACCATCCCCTAGAGCTCTCAGCTCTTCTCTGTAGTTCAGGAAGATTTATAATATAAAATGTCCTCAATGCATTTGCCAAAGCCCAGCAAGTGGCCTTTTACTGTTAGGCCTGACTAAATTGCCGAAGGGCTTTGTCTCTAAAGTTTCGTTAATAGTTTTCAATACATTTGGAAGGAATTGGCATCGTTGTGCAGCTCAGATGCCAAAGCAATGATGGCCGTGATCAGGGAATGATAATGTAGCAGCGTTTAATGATCCAGAAACACACTGCTTGTTTTCACTCAAAGTCTACTTGTCTCTTATGGGTCCTTGGCCACAGCCAGCAAGAGAGTTCTTTTTAGCATGCCAGCATCTTCCCCTCTGGTGTTTGAAACGGAGTGGTTACAGCTGGAATAAAAGATGGCAGGGGTGGCTGCCTGAGATCATAAGGGTGCTGACAGTAGCTGCTGCAAATGTTGCAAGAGGGACACACACACCTTGTCTTCCTCCTCCTGATCGTAAGACCCTTTCTCATGCAGGATGAAGGCTCAGCATGGCAGGAAATCTCAATAGCTCTCCATGTCTGGCTGCATCCAAGTATGGTTAGCCCATGGCTGCAGCATATTATCATGTGGGACTGAATTACAGTGCTACAGGCAATGCTCCTTTCCCAAATGTACGGTGTCAAGATGTCATCTTTCCAGTTCTGTCCCTGCTGGGCAAAAAGCACCTGTTAGCTGCAAGGCTGTCTGTGCTGCAGAACACCCTCCCTGCTGCCCCTTCGTGTGCAGGCAGAGCAGCGGTACCGGGAGGAGTCTGCACTGAATATGCTAGTTAGGTTCTGGGCAGAGGCTAGGCCTCTGGACTGTCACTTCTGCTGATCTAGTATTCAAGAAACCATACACAGGAGGGGCTGGGCTGACATGTCTGCAAAGAGGCTTCAGAGGTGCTTCAAACCCTACCCATAGTTTGATGGGTTAATTTCTCTCTCCTCCCCCACCCCCGCCATCAAAATCAGACGTAATACCCAGGCCGAGCAAATTTACTGGGCATTTGTTCAGAGGGATGGGGGTGGATTTAAAACAATTTTCATGTATCAAGCCTACATTGCTAGACTTTCGTCCTAGTGCATATATTTTGAGTTATTTCAGCTTCAAGTCAGTTCTGACAACAAAACCATAGATTAAAGTGCAGACATGCAGTGAACATAAGGAACTATTACCAGTCAGATAACAAGTGCATAGAACACAGGTACAGTCCAGGTTTAGCCTGGGGTGGCGGCCATGAAGATAAGGGAATGGGATATAACTTGTTCCCGATGCTTCACCCAGAGCTGGTGCTAGCCCACTGGGGGCCCTAAGCAGGAATATTTCTCTCCCTCCCCATACTAAAAAAGCAAATAGGGGGCCCCCTTGAGCTGCTCGAAGCTCTAAGCAATTGCTTAGTCTGCTTATGCCTAATGCTGGTTTTGAGTTCACCCTTCACGTAGGGGCAGCTGTCTCAATCCTGGAGTGTATGTGGGGTGCCCCTGCTTCCATGGGCCCAATACCCTGGAGACCGGAGATGATCCTTCCTACAAGAAGTGCCCTGCCCTTCCCCAGAGACCAGCACACAAGCTCTCCCTGATCACGCACACGGACACACCCAAGTGCGGCGAGGGGTTTACCCCTAAACATTGATGATTCCAGCTCATGGACCTCTTCCCCTTCTGAGGGAACTGAAAAGCAAGTAAACCTGAGGGGAACAGAAGGGTATACAGATTATGTGGCCAGGATCATCCTGTGGGATTTGCCATTACAAGCAGTGAGGGAAGGTGGGGCTGGGTCACTTAATGAACGTAGGTAGAGGATGAAGATGTTTGTTATGTTACTTAATGCACTGCTAGAAAGTGCTCAGATACTACAGTGATAGCGCAGCATGAGAACTATATAGAATAGAATAGAAAACAAATCTGGTTTCACATCTGTGCAGCTAAGTCTTCAAATTGTGTTGTCCATCAAGAAGATATGACTATCCTGCATCATAGATTCGAAGCCATAAGGGATGATTGGGACCATTCTGATCACCTTTATAATACAGGCCATTGATCTTTTCTGACCACTGTGGCAGTCAGTCTGAGTTGTGCTCACTGCTCGGCACTTATGAAAATCAGGCCAGTCTGGAATAAGTGGTTGTTGGTTTTTTTGTTTTTTTTTCCCCCAAGATTCCCTAACAGCTAGTGGGGAGAACCCCTAATGTTGCTGTTTCTAACACTGAGTTAGCATGACACTGTATTTTTAGCATGGATGAATAGCAGTTGAGGAATGGCCACTGAGTGAGGTTCTTGTGCAACAGCTCACAGATCAATACTTACTGTGAAATCCTTAGGCAGAATTAAAAGAAAAATAGATTCTCAGTCCTAAATCTAGTCCTGAATTGTTAAGGACACTAGGACAAAGACAGCCCTCATTTATGCCCATGCAGCCTCAGTGAGTTAAATTAAGTTGCACGGGAGTAACTGAGGGCTCAATTGGAGAGGCAGGGGGATAATATATCTATATCTTAATAGTCATTATACAGTGTAAATTAGTTAGATGTCACCTTTCTGGGTAAACAAGCAACATGTTTATGCATGTTTGTGTTTACCTAGAAATATTTTATAGGCTTTTATTCCATGTCTGTGATTACCTCTCTAAATAGCTCTTTATTCTGAATTCCCTAAAAAGTGTTTTAAAAAGTAAGTTCCACTGACATCATTCAGCAGCTTAATAGCCTGTGTACTTTCCTCTTTTAGAACATGATCATCTCTTGAGTGTGTGCCATAGTGTGTGGGGATTTTTTGAGAAGAGAATATACCCTTTACCCTTGAAGGTTCATGCCTGGTATCTTACAAACTGGACTGGAGAAGACATTGGAAAAATAAAGCAGGAGGGTGGAAGGCAGATTCCCACAGAGAAGAAAGTGAAGTTAAAATTTTAGGCACATATGAATGATATGCGTACACAAAGCTTGTCGAGAATATTAGGGAAAATTAGAAACCCAGGACATGCTGAGGTAAGTTTGCACTTCTCAGATAAGCTCTTAAACTATCATAACTACCACAAGAGAAGGCAGCATGCCATCTTCCCTTACTTATACAGAGACTATCAAAAAAGTACAGTGTGCAGCTTTGGTTTAATAATTTGTCTCATCCATTCATGTCTCCAGTTACTAAGTATGATTCATGGAAGTGCTCTAAGAGCATGTTCTGGGGGTATGAAGTTTATATATGCAGGCATACTAGCACAGTCAAATGATATTTAAAGAACTGGCTGTCACATGAGATCACAGAGCTCTTGACTATGAGGTGCTGAAAACCTATTACAACTGGGTGCACCTTCCTGGACTGAGCCCTTTATAATGATCTAAGAACAATTGCCTTCAGTGTTTGTCTGTGGATGGATAAGGTAGTAGTAGTAGCCTGGGTGCCTTATTTGACAAGTACAATGCTAATTCTGCCTTTCCTGAGCTTCTATGGTTTTAAACTCTATTATTCTTGACAAGTAATATGCACTTAACTCACCCATGCACTCTTGCCACCTTAATGCCACTTCAGCTAAGGTTTTTATGTGGAAATTTCCTGAGTCTTCAAAAAATACAGTCGTATGATCTGCTGTAGAAAATTTGTTTTTCTGCAAACTTTAAGAGATCCACAAGAAGGGAGGTCAAGCTGACCTTAGGAAGTTTTTCTTTTTATGTGGCATCTCCATTACTGGAGATTTGCAACCATGGTAGCCCATTCTGTATGATCCTCTGCTAAATTCTTTGTGAAGGAATAGTCCTCTTCATCCACTCAGGATACCACATCCTCCATCCAAGATTTTCTTTTTTTGCCTCATGTTCTTCTACCATCGACTGTCCTTGGAACATGGATCACCCACTGAACTGCTTCAAATGAAGTTCAAGGTGGGGAAAATCAAGCCTGAGGGCTCAAGCTGGACATGCAAAAACTGAGAGGCCCTAAATCAGGGGTAGGCAACCTATGGCACGGGTGCCGAAGGTGGCACGCGAGCTGATTTTCAGTGGCACTCACACTGCCAGGGTCCTGGCCACTGGTCCAGGGGGCTCTGCATTTTAATGTAATTTTTTAAATGAAGCTTCTTAAACATTTTAAAAACCGTATTTACTTTACATACAACAATAGTTTAGTTATATATTATAGACTTACAGAAAGAGACCTTCTAAAAACATTTAAATGTATTACTGGCACGCGAAACCTTAAATAAATGAAGACTCAGCACACCACTCCTGAAAGGTTGCCGGCCCCTGCCCTAAATCAATGGCTGCTTCTGAAAAGAACATTTATTTGTATTGTAGTGGCACCTAGCAGCCCCATTCATGGACCAGGACTCCATTGTGCTAGGGCAGGGATCAGCAACCTTTGGCACAGGTAAACAAATCGGCTGCAGGTAAACAAATCGGCCCATCAGGTAAACAAATCTGCTGGCGGGCTGGGCTGATTTGTTTACCTGCAGCGTCCGCAGGTTTGTCCGATCGCAGCTCCCACTAGCCACGGTTCAGCGTTCCAGGCCAATGGGGGCTGCGGGAAGTGGCGGCCAGCACATCCCTCGGCTCATGCGATCGGCCGAAACTGCAGATGCTGCAGGTAAACAAATCCTCCCGGCCCGCCAGCGGATTTCCCTGACAGGCCGCGTGCCAAAGGTTGCCGATCCCTGTGCTCGTGTGGCTGTACAGGCACAGAACGAAAGGACTGTCCCTGTTCCAAAGAACTTGTCTTGTTCTCCTCTAAAGCTGCATAGGCTAACATGGGGTCTAGTAGATAGAGCCTGGACTGGAACTGGGCTCTGTTCATAGCTCTGCTGATGGCCAGTTGTGTGACCTTTGGCAAATCATTTTAATCCCGCTCTGTGCCTCAGTTTCCCCATCTGTAAAATTGGGATAATGATACTGATTGCCTTTGTAAGGTGCTTTGAAATGTACTGTTGAAAAGCCACATACAATAGCTAGATATTATTATTCAAAGTTTGGAAGATGCATAAATAGGTGGTATGGACTGAGAAGTCTAATGAAAAAGCCAGGAGGTTAAGATAAGCAAAACAGAACAATGACTGGCATGTTGGGCTCTTTTGCTCTTCCTAAAAGTTCTTATTTGGCTACTTACTAGAAGTCCAGCTGGGTGATGGCTGGGGAGGCAATTACAAGTGGGTTTAATATAGGTCATCTTTCCAGAAAGGACTGGCATTTTTGTCAATTTCTTTTTTGCTCTCTGTAGAAAAATAATACTATGACACAGTTATTTGGCTAGCAAAGGGTACAGTGTTTAAATGAACCAAACTGTGTGGGGAAAATAATTGACTTTCTTCCTTGTCAGAAGAAATTGTACATTAGGGGCTCATTTTGCCAAACAGCAAACTGAATAGCAAATTAGCATGCATGTAACTCATTTTATGTTTTTCTTCCGCAGGAGTCAGGTTATTACAATAGCTGTTCATTTTGTGCACGAGAGAAATCAAGTGAATACATTACAAATGAATATCCAGTCCCATGAGATGTTGTTCTGACTCAGTTAAAAAAAAGCCTTTGTCAACACTCTCTTTACAATATGGAAAAATTCTTAATAATCTTAAAACCTTTTCTTTTAGGGCAGACGTAGTGGGTGGAACAGACAACTCAGGAGGAAGGGAACTGGTTACTTACAGTCACCAGTTCAAAACCAGCTTAGGTTAATAATGACTGAAAGGGTTTACCAGCCTCGATCAATAATGGCTGGATGCTGGCATATGTGAAACGAATGGAAGGTCTCAGTCCAGTTCTGTGGACAGATTTCCATTTCACAGAATTGCTGCAACACCACAAACCTAACCAGCATCCCAGAATTGAATATGTATGGGAAACAAACTGTCAAATCACCTCGTCATCCTTCCAGTGGGATGGCCTGAGGGTAGCTTGAAGTAGTGCTGCCCGCTGTTCTGCAAGTGAACAACACACTTCTGTCAGTTCAGCAACTTCCCCAAGCAATTACCAATAAATTATTAAAAGATGAATAACTGGAATTACAGGGTTTCTCCACCCTAGCTCCTGTCTAAAATTCAGGTTCATTTTCTAATGCTTTTCAGAGACCTATGAGTCATAATGTAGTTCCTCAGAATATGAACCACTCCCACTGAACAGCCTATGGGAAGGAAAGGAAGCGCATGGAATTTCCTACAGATTCCTCCATGGAGAGGAATGCTTCTCACTATGGAAGAAGCAGGGGTTTTAACTTCCAAGCCTAATAGAGTCTCAAGATTTTCCTTGGTCTTGAGAAATTCACCCATGGCACAGGGACATCCATGCCAAATCTTTATGCCTCTACACTGCACTGTGTGTAGGGGATCCACAGCAAAGTTAGTACAGCCTCAGGCAGGATCAGCTTTCCTGCACATTCTTCGCAGTGTTAGTTTGGAACGATGCACATCCCCCATGAGTGAATCCCCTGGTCCCATAAAGGTGGCTGGCAGGTGACATACATTCTGCATCATCCAAGGTGGCAGGGTGGTCCATTCACAAAAGCCATCCTCTGCATGCTGATCAGAAGCATGTGCTCTGATTCAGTTTATTAGACAATGTTGATTAGCTGAACAGAAAAAATAGTTATGAATGACCTTCTTCTACAGAACATTAACCACAATTATATAAATTTGTGACACAAGAACATGATATGCTACTAAGCCAAGGTGCACAGTGTCTTAGGCCATATCTACACTAGCAAGCTTACAGTGGCACAGCTGTATTGATCCAGCTGTGCTGCTGTAAGAGCGCTTGTGGAGCTGTGTTATGCCGATGGGAGAGAACTCTCCTGTTGACATAATAAAACCAGCTCAACGAGTGGCAGTAGCTATGTCGGCGGGAGAGAGTCTGTGCACACGAACACTTATGCCAGCAAAACTTACGTTGCTCAGGAGGTGGGATGTTTATACCCCTGAGCGACAAATGATTTGCCAATATAAGTGCTATTGTAGGCATGGCCTTAGTTAAGAGGGCTCTATTGCACTCAGGGGCAAAATTTCGAGTCTATACTCAGTATTTTCTCAGGCAAGACTTCCACTGAGTTCACAGGTCAACGTTCTGCCTGAATAAAAACCAAGGGAAGATCTCAGGATTTGGCCCAATATGCAGCAAGATTTTGTAAATTATATGGTGGTTCTTTCCCATTCAGCAGAGCTTGGAGTAAGATGCACTGTACTGGAGCATCACAAAATATGCCTGATATAAACATGCAGGTATTGACAGAATACACTGGACATGCCTTGATGTACAAAAAGGCTGTGAGTTATAGAAATCTTTCTTGTAATCATGATTTTCATGCATAAGTCACAGAAAACACCAATACAAAAATATTCTACCTTTTCCCCTCTATGGGAAGGACATTTGTAAAAAAGCTTGACTTAAAGTAACTACTGTAACATTCTGCATGATCCAAGGTGGCGGGGTGGTCCATTCACAAAAGCCGCCCTCTGCATGCTGATCAGAAGCATGCATCCGACAAAGTGGGTATTCACCCACGAAAGCTCATGCTCCAATACGTCTGTTAGTCTATAAGGTGCCACAGGACTCTTTGCTGCTTTTACAGATCCAGACTAACACGGCTACCCCTCTGGTACTGTAACATTAAATGTGTAATAAAGAATGATTTTTATAGTGAAGCCATGAATGTTTGGCTAACATGTTCGCTGAGCAGACTAATGTCTGTCTTTAATAGTAGATGTGTCTTACCTAAGAATCCTAAAAGATCTATGGTGCTTGATTACTATTTTGGTCTTGGAGTGAGCTGAGAGGGTCTCTGGTACTTTCCCATATTAGCTTGGAAAGTAGTTTTCCAAAATAGATAGAGGGCGTTGAACAAATGGAGATGTGATTTTATTACCTCATTTGATGGAACCTAAACTCCACTTTGTTGAAAAGTGTAAATCTAAAGCTATGTTTGTGACTTCTGACTAAACTGCTTTAGAAGCTAGAGACAGAGTATATTTTAAATGTGGTTGGATATTGGGCTGTAAGATATTAGGGTTAGATATTCCCCTTAACAAAGAAAGGGAAGGGGAAGAGGAGAGACCAGAACAAGCAAAGAAAAGTGAAAATGAATGGAGAAAGATAAGGATTAGTTGTTGCAGGTTGCACTAATGGCAACACAGCAGACCAAATATTCTTGATTGCTGTTGCTTGGAGCAGGGGCTAAGAGTGCTTTATATAGATATGAATTTAAGAGCCTACCTTTAGGCATCAAGGCCTGATAGTGTTGTCTATAGATATTTATTGAACCTATTAACAATCTCTAGGTGCTAACAAAAGGCTAGTTTGGGTTGCATCATACAGACAATAGTGAGGGGTGGAGCAAAGGTGCACTGCCAAAATGGGAACACAGGAGGCACTGTGTGTCCAGGGCTCCCTGCTTGCACTGAGATAGTAGAGTAATTCATGGCATGTCTTCTTCCAATGCAGCCACACCCTACTCCATACAGCCAGCCAGCACTGGCATGTGGTTGGACTGAGCCATGGATCCATCTACCCTCTATCTCTCCCCATCCATGCTCTGTCCAGTTTCACCAAGGGGGAGGCATCTTCGACACTGCCCTTGCACTCCCCCAAACATCATGGTTGTGACTCAGGATCCTGTATGAAATGAAGAGAGGCATGTTTCTAACTCCCTTCTCCTCAGTATGGCTGTGTTAAACAAAGGAATAATATAACCCCCAATGTGTGGGGGTTTTAAAAGTCGCATGGGCTATTTCAATGTCTTTTAAATAGACAGAATCCAAACCTTTTAGCGATTCACAGGTCAAAAGCAAACCATTACATTTTACTTGATAATTGGTTATCAGTCAATGAAATTCTTTAAGCCAGGTGTAATGTGCTTCCTGAAAGAAACACTGCTTAATAAGCAGGCTGCTGAATTCTGAACTGTGACAGTTTTTTAATAGTTTCTAATGTGTAGCCCCATGTAGAAGTACTCTGTGATCCTTCCAAGTATTTGTCAAATCAGCATGCGCCATAGCCGCAGCTGGTGTAAATCAGTGTTGCTCCACTGAAGTCAATGGACCAGCTGAGGATCTGACCCTATGAATATCATATGGTTTAATGGTCTATGGCCAGAAAAATGGGAGAACTGAACAGATTGAATCTGATTTCGAGGAAACATCTTCATGTAGCTAATTTAGTTTATAAAAAATTTCAAACTAATTCTCCAGAGCACAAGCTTGAAAACATTTGGCAATCCAGCACTGGTTTTAAAAGTCACATTAGCTAGAGTATACCACAGACTGTAAATTAAAAAAAAATACAAATTGCTTGTTTTTATTACACTTGCAGCACCGGAACTGATTTTTTTTCCTTGTGCGATCTGTCTGCACTTTATCCTGACCTGTTATCCAAAGATACTCATCATGTCACTGTTATGTTGTTTTATTGCTGTTTATGATATCAAATGCAGAAAGCTAGAAAGATTCTTTGCAAGGAAAACTAGTCTGAACACTTTGTAGCAGAGAAGTTTTAATGTTTTCTGTGGCTGATCACTTTAATTCACAAATGTGTCCTGTGTCATGATGTAAAATTCCTTCAGCATGTAAAGGGTTACCGGGATCCTGCCTAACCTGCTGAGCAGTGCACCCACCTTATGAAAATCAGGTCCTTTCTCAAGCAGTGTGCCCAAGATCACTAATTGCATTTGAAAATCTTGACCTAAGGATCAAAAATCCTGAAGTGAGGGAAGATTGATCCCATATAGATACTTATCTACTACTGACACAGTGTAGATTACTATTCTCCATATATATATATACCCCTTTCCTACAATATTTTGCCTACACCCACTGTGTGTTCACTGAGAATCTATTGTCCATATTAATTGCTTCTTGCCTGATTTTGCACACCTAATTAGACAAACAAATGATTTTATTTTTGTAAAATTTAGCCCAGAGAAAAGATTTGCTTGGTTTAGCAGTTGACAAATATTTGCACACAGCTTCTGCATCAAGAACCTGCCATTCATGAATTGGTAAACAAGTCTTAGCTAAAATATAGGGCTTTCCTTTTCCCCACCCACTCATCAGATAGTGTTCACACCAGTCACACAAGGATGTCTGCAGCCCTGTAATGTTATTTCTGAGAAAAATCCCTGCAAACTTTATCCTCAGCCGTATCTAGATGTAAGAAAACTCTCTCTCTCTCTCTCTCTCTCACACACACACACACACACACACACACACACACACACACACACACACACACACACACACACACACACACACAGAGAGTATTTCTCTGCTGTAATGCATCCAGCTTTAATTTATGTAATGGGTTATTGATATTTATTTGGAAGAGCAAGTATCATCACCATTTAGTCATTGAAATACTTCCCGTAACTCTGGATTGCTTACTTTCTAATGGATATACTGGAGCTGTGTGTTTTTCTACTAAGTGCTAAAGAGATTTCATGAACCTCCCTACAGAGAGTGCAACGTTGATTGGCAAAGATCTTATTTTTATTTCTGATACGCACAAGGAGACCCATAAAATGATATTATAAGCTTTTTCTGTTCCTTGAAATGAGACTTCTAGAGTCAAACAAAGCTGATGTTAGGTTGCTGAAGAGAGAAAAAACATCTATAAATCTATAAATTGCCCATTGCACAGGATTTTTGTAAAGGAAAAAAGAAAAGTAATCTCTTGGTTGATTTTAGCAGCAGTACAACTGCTTCAGCTTCTGCTGATCAGTACTGGGCCTGGACTGCAAATATCATTGGTACAGAGCAAGAATAAACCATTGCAAGATTCTTCAGTAATTGGTACAAACATTGAACTATTGCTGCACGCCCTGCTGCTTTGGATCCTTACTGTAAAATATAGCAGATTTAATAAAGTGTGTGTACACGGGTTACCAGACATGGCAGACTCCAATTTTTCTTCTAGGTTTGATGTAATCACACACAAGTGATTAAAGCTCTAGAAGTAAATCTCCGCTCTTGGGGTCTGGTTTGATAAAATCACATTAACACAGTCATTATAAGCATGCAGGAAACCGCTTCCACCCAGGCTTGATTCATCCATCTTTTCCAAATTCTATAAAGCAGCTCCTTAGGCCTCCACAGCCTTCTCACTAGGACTGTGGCAAGTTTCTCTCCTTGTATCATCATTCACAAGTCTTTTTCCTAGATTACAGGGGTTCATCTCTTGGTATAGGTATTCCATGAAGTCTTTACCTTTGAGCCCTTGCCTGGAGAGACCTAACATCCTCTACTCTTTCCCCTCAAGTCTCCCAATAGAGACACTCCTTGCTCTCTCACTTCACACTGGGTGACTGGACCTGCCTTTTATATCCTGCTTCTCCTTCCCCAGCTGGCCTTGCTGTAGCCTACAGTCTCATGATGGGCCTGGACCTCTCTTTAAGGTCCAGCCACCTGTGGCAAGGTGTAAAGGTTCTGATCACGCCATGAAGTCAAAGGGAAAGTAAGAGAGAGCTTCAACAACTCAGAGCATATGGCCAACATGAAAACAACTCCTTGAGTTGTATCTTCTCGGTGTGTCTGAATGTGGCAGAATCTGGTCCTTGATGAGGATAAATCCATAAATTTTAAGCCAGAAGGGGCCATTATGACCATCTCATCTGACCTACATAACACACTTTATACAATGTCACCCAATGATCCTACATCTAGCCCAATAATTTGTGGTTGAACTAAAGTGTATGTTTTAGAAAGTAATACAAGACTCCAAGCACTGGAAAATAGGAAAATATCAGCAGCATGAAAATGCCATTGATTTTACCTTTTTGCCGTCTTTTTAGTGTTCTTGTTTTGGGACTGTCAGGGCTGCTGCAGTCTAGTGTGTCAAACCCTGTTTCAAGAGAGAGGTTGTCTCTCTTCTCACTGAAATCAGAGATTCTGTGGAGTCTTCAAAGAAGTGGACAGTCACTTACTACAGCCTTTGAGGCAAAAATGCTTGAAATTTGCTACATATCGCCAACTACAGGCAATCTTCAAAATGGAGAGTGAGCCAAATTCTGGTCTCATTTACACTGTTGTAAATCTATTGACTGAAAATGGAATTACTCCAAGAGTATAATGTAACTGAGAGCAGCATTTGGCAGATAGGCCCAGATCCTCAAAAAAGTATTTAGGCTCCGAACTTCCACTGAAATCTTTGAAATCAGTGGAGGTTAGGATCCTAAATACATTTGAAGATCTGATCTGTAGTCTGTTTCACCAATGGTGTAAATGAGGAAAAAAGAGAGTGGCAATTTATTTTCACAGTGGGGTGCTGGTGCTCATTAGGACACCAGACATGAGTTCATTGGTGTCATACCTAAATTGTGGGCATCTGTTTACTTTACAGAACCAATTATGCAGTTTGACCTAGTTTGGTGCGATTGGGAATATATGTGATCAGGGCTAGTATAATATTTTATGAGTCACAACAGAGTTACAATGGCAGAGCGTATAACGTCCATAACAGTATACTTTAAGCAGTCTATTCTCAACTTCAAACATGCATGTGAAAAAAAAAATCATAGATCCTAACTACCAGTGACTCAATCCAACATTTTTTGTATTTTTTCCATAGCTTTGAATTCATGCTAAAATAAGTCCTTTCATTTATTAGACTTTTGTCATTTTTTCTCAGACTTTTGTGAGTATCTGTTTTCAGAAATAAGTAGCTGCTTATAAGCCAAACCAGTAGCTGTCTGTGTATTGAAAGATACTACAAATTCATTTTCCTGTGATACATTTCTTTAGAGTTGAGCATCAATTTCTGTCCTTCTGTGAATGTTTTGCTGAGGGTGATAAATCTTAAAGCTTGAGTTAAGATTAGCTAGCAAGAGAGTTTCACAGCCTTGAGAGATCAGTGAAAAAACAGTTGCAATTAATTAGCAGTGCTTCCAGCTTTGAAACATCTTAAAAGGATTGTATCTAAATGTATAACATTCCCTTTGAAGAGATGTTTTCTCAAAGACAGTTGAAAATCCATAGCCAAAGGTAAACAAGGTGCCATCTCTTATTCAAAGCACAATGATTCAATTTTTGATGGCTAACTGGACCTCTCTTTTGAAAAAAGAAACTTGGAATTCATAAATCAGAAAACCAGAAATTGAAAGATGAATATCAAAATGGTTTGAAAGATGGAAATTAAGACTTAAAGATTTAAAAGAAGAAATAAAAGATCAAGGGGGAAAAAGAGATCTGAGAAACTACATTATGGATGGTATTTTTTAAGCTACCCACATTCAAAGTGATAACTTGGGCAATGTCATTACAGACAGAAGTAATGAGGGCAGGATTTTTAATAGGCACAGTATACAAAACAGGTTTGAAAGTCTGTTTTCACAAAACCCAAAGAGTGAAAATGTAATTCCTGTTATGATGATTTAAACCCAGCAAATCAGAATTTTCCAAGCTAGTTCAGTTAGTTTAAACCACATGCTGATCTGTTCTCAAATATTTCTTTTAGAAACTTACATGGCCAGCCAAGCATTTTTTAAAAATTTCCTTCCCGCAGAAAATTTCACATTTCCAATTTTTGTTCCAATTCGGAATGAAAATATTTTCAGAATTCCAAAATTTTCCACAGCAAGGGAAATTCCAGTTTCCTCACAGCTCTGGTTAAGTGCTGGTGTCCCACCCCTAGCACCTTACAACAGCGCTTAGGGTTCTTTACTGGCTGCATGTTCTGGGTGAAATGTTAAGTGTTCATTTTGACGCATAAAGCTCTATGGTCCTGATCCAGTGCTGATAGACATCAATGGAATGACCCCTCATTAATTCATTGGGCAATAAATAACATCCTTAAATGGCTTGAGGTCTGTTTATTTGAGATAGTACCTCTCTTCCTGTGCTATGCTGCCACAGCTTTGATTTAAGAGAGGGAGCTGCCGGCATGATGTTCTCTGTAAGGGCTCTCAGCTTTCGAAGTTACTCCCCAACATGGTCTAAAAGAGATCATCTCTGTTGACCCTTCAGGGCACATTGCGAAGCTCATCTGTTTGTTTCTGTGGACTTTAAGGGTGGTGTATTTTCACTTGATTAAGTTACAGATGGTTCCCATAACCTGCATGATGTGAAGTATTCATCTGTTTTAAGGACTGAATCTTTAATTTCTATAAAAATCACAGAAGAGCACAGGATTGATGCATTTTATTTTACTATAATATAAAGAAAGAAAATAATAATATAGTACCCAATCCAGAATGGTGATAAATTCCCCCAACTCCCATTGAAATAACAAATAGAGAAATAATCAAGTTGATTTTTTTTCATTACAATGAATAACGATTTCCCCTGAATGTAGAACCTTAGAATAATCCAAGATTTGATAATAGCACAATCAGAGAGCCACACCCAACCATTGTTTTATGCACAGCATGAGACAACTCACTATATGCCAAATCATCACCTTTAGAGCATTAGCAGTCCTGCAGCTATATGATTATCCATGTGAAGTTTTATACTTAAAGAAATATCCACTCCCATAATTGTTATGCTTTGGTAGGAAGCTGATTACAATCCCCTATGCTTGTAATTATATTGAATGTCTAGGTGACTTCTATGACATTGATTTTCTTGGATCCTTTTTGTACTTATTTTAGAGGGTCCCCTCCAAGTCAGCCTATTTTTCCTCAGTTCTTAAATTAATGTTATTTATACACACAAGAGAAAGATAAAAATTTTGTTTTCTCTCAGTGAGTGTCAGGAAAAATGAAGTGGCTGAACAGAAAAACTGTGTATGTACAGAACATTGTATTCAGTAAAGTTTTAGCTGAGTGTCAAGCCAAATAATAAAGGCAAACAGGATATGGGGTTAAAATGGCCTCAATTTTTATTAAAGATACAAGTATTGGATCCAGCCATACTCCGAGCCCTCTCAACTCCCACTGAAGATATTCAGAAGCGGAAAATGCTCAGCACTTTGCAGGAGTACTCAGCAGCGGGCACAGCTGAGCCACATTTCAACCAAATCAACTTAACTTGGGAGGAGATCCTTTCCAAACCAAACCCAGACCAATGTTCATTTGTAACCCACATCATGCAGGACCTACATGCACTGACCTGCTGTTGGCAACCGCTCTTGAGGGCCCAAGGCTCAGTTGTATGTTTTGAGGATTCATGTAGGGGCATGCTTTCCCCATAACTAGTGTGAATGGAAGGGACTTGTGCTCCTGATGCCAGTGGATCTAATCCCGCTTCACGGACACATACTGCATGTGCACACTGAGTGAGCTGCTTTGCTGAATCATGGTTTATTGGCAAGGACAACGTATCTGGGTACAACCAGCTAAAAACTGAAACACCCAAGATGCCCGACTAATACATGGTTGTACAGTATCTCAGAGGAAGGTATAGACCCAACCAATAGATAGCCAAATTGGGATGGAAAAACCTAGTAGGAATCTCTTTCCTGGCCCTAAGGGCAGTCAGACCAGGAGACCAATCCAGAATAAGCAATGAGATAGCAAGAAGTGGAAAAGTATCTTCATGCCAGGCATGACACAGCCTATACATAAATATACCTTTAAGGTAGTTGGTTATAGGATATACCACATAGGTAGGATTGTGGGGAGGAACCTGGATGCTTCAGGACAGACCCACTGTGAAGAGGGTTGGAGCCAGTAGCTCCAATTGTCTCTCTGGCTACTTAGCAGCCTTTATGACAAAACCTGACTGCTTGGAGCACTAATAGCAGTCTCAGGGAACACATGAATATGAAAGGATATGGCGTGGCAATGATTTTGAGCTATGGGTTTTACATAGCTGATGGCTCTAATCGCCCAGTAGGGGCTGAGTTATTAATTCATAAATTGAAAGCTAATGACTTTAGCAGTTATAACAAGGATGGAAAAATTAGTCTTGATGCTCTTAGATAAAAGTCTGAAACATCTCATTTATGATTTTTTTCTTCAAAGGCAAATTTTATGTTATACTCTAAATATTTTTAAATATAAAGAATGCAGGAAGAGTTAGATATGCATGATTTAATTTTATGGCTTAAATTAAAAAAAAAATTTACAGAGTATTATCAACTTTCTGAAAATGATGATTTGGTGATTTGTTTCTTCTATTCCACTATGTTCAGCTTAATAACTTTTAAGAATTGAGCAAGTATTATTTTAACATCAGATGCAGAGATTCATCAATCTACTTGACAATATCTATTTTTATCTGAATTAATTACCAAGGATTGAAATGCTTGCTTAGTCAGAAAATGTAGATTCATCAAAACTGAAACTGTTTGGGGGAAAAGGTCAGAACATCCTGATTTGGAAAAAAAAGACGAAGAAGAAAAAATAGTCAAAATATCAGGTTTTGATATTTTTGAAACAAAAAGTTTCATGTTCCAGGTTGAAAAGCCTTTTTTTTCAAAATTCAAATGAATTTAATTTTTTTTAAAAAGGTCAAAATTGAAATGAAACATTTTGAAGTAATCAGAATGTTTTGATTGACCCAATCTGATTATTTTTTCTTTCAGGCAATCAGTTATCCAAAAATTTTGAGAATTTGATTTCCATCCTGATTCAGGACTAGAAAAATATTTGAAATCTTAAAAACTATCACTTGACAGGAAAACCACTTCCCACCCAACTCTACTTAACACCACCATCAAAGTCAACACCATATGATTGTAGATTTCTTATATTCTGATAATATCCTTTGATGTAAAAGCAAACATGTAAGAAAAGTAAGAGTACCTTCCAAAGACTGTGTATATTTGCAGTTCCTGGTTCTCCGCTATCATTTGTTCATCTAAATTATATGTATTTTTTAGATATGTAATAAAACTAAGTGCAGCCAGATTATACCTGCATTTGCTGTATCAAATTAAGGATCGTTGTACATATATCTGCTATCCCAATTAGCACTTTTGCAGTACGTTGTGGTTATTAGAAGTACACAGGGTAGATTTTAGGGTATATTTTTAGTGTTATGGGGGAGGTTTGATGGGTGGCTTCAATGATACAGCAATTACATCTGGAGAACTTTTCCATAATACCCTTACATTTTCCATAAGTTACAAGGTGACTGAACCATACTGTTATGGGGCGGGTATTCACCAGTGAGGCAGGAGACATCCATGCAGATAGCTTCCATTTCGGCAGAGCTAGAGTTTCCCTTCTCTGTGTATCTCCAACACCCAGGGAGTTGGGAGGCCTCTCCTTTTCTGAATTCAGCAGGTCCATGTTCCCTTTCCACTAGAGAAATTCTCTATTAGCAAAGGCAGTGTGGTTTTGATAGTAAAATTAATCTCCATGCTCAAGTTCAGAAGCTGCTGTAGGTGTTTGTTTTCCTTTATGTAGCCTGTGATGTGTCTTCTGTCCTCATTTCTCTTCAGACAAATTTCCAATATTTGTGTCTCTGCCCATACCTGTTGTTTCTTTCTTTTGATTGCAGGCAATGGACTGGGAATCCGAGTTGTAGGTGGGAAAGAAATTCCAGGGAACAATGGAGAAATTGGAGCCTACATTGCCAAGATCCTCCCCGGAGGCAGTGCAGAACAGACAGGGAAGCTGATGGAAGGTAAGATAAAGGC
Organism: Mauremys mutica; assembly: GCF_020497125.1. Classification (NCBI taxonomy): domain Eukaryota; kingdom Metazoa; phylum Chordata; order Testudines; family Geoemydidae; genus Mauremys; species Mauremys mutica. The sequence continues at coordinate 20,945,842 of NC_059072.1, forward strand.
ATCATCAAAAACTGGCAACCAAGGAACGTTCTATTGCATGGTTTGTGGGCTACATTCATTCTTTCTCCAGGGCAGCACGCAGTGCAAAGGTGGGGCAGAAGGCATCAGGGAGATAGTTACAGTTCCCCAATTCTAAGCCCAGACCCCTCTCCAATGAGACTTAAAGCAGCATTTGGACTGTTCAAAGATCAGATCCTCGTGAAAGGTCCTTTAATGACTCCTACAACAATGGAGAATGTATATGACAGAATGGAGCTGTGACAAACCCCTGTCAGTCCCAGTACACTCTGTACACAATATATTAGTATAGTTTCAGGAGTTCAAAACAGTACTTGCAAATATTTGTTTTAATTCTATGTTTAGCTTGACAATGTTTTTATATCCTTTATTACGCCCACTGAACATGCCCATAAATGGGCTTTTCTTCTTACAAACAATTGAGGAATGTCTGTTCTTCATATGAGTACCTGAATTCATCTGCAAACAATGTTCATGTGTGGACAAGAGTTCCCTTCTCTTAATTCATCATCATTTGTTGTTCCTCTGTTTAAAATAAAATCAGTCATCCAGAGCAGAAACGGACCAGAAATAAAGAAGATTGAATAGTCAAAGTGAGTCCTTCTCAATACCCTCCTTTCCCAATAGGTTGACATTTGTTCACATAAACTTTTTGATACATGATCAACAAATATATTTGCAGGAATCAGGACTGATTCACAACCATTTCCAAACATGATAAACTGAGCAGAGAACGTCTTTACAAAAAGAATAATCTCAATACACTCTAGGAATAACCAGGAATAGAATTTAACCCAAATTTGTTGTTGTACCTTTTGGTTTTAAAATGCTTGTTATTTTCTTTGTCAATAATATTTTTTAGGCTGTAAATAAGGAAAAAGTTCTATTTTTTAAAGTAAATGTAAAGATTAATGAGGAAATTGCTCAGTGACAAAAATGTTCTCTTTGTTTTTGCTAATGGCCTGATTCTGCCATTGATATATTGAATTAGTGCCTGATTCTGCATTTGGTTCCATTGCATTCAATGGTTTAGTTATGGAATAAGGTGCATGTCTTCAGATCAGACTACTGGTTCAAGAGTCATTAATATGAACTAGGAAACTGTTAGTTCATGTCTGCAGCATCCACACAGGGGAGTTACAGTGCAACATTTTGGTGTGTGCTGCTATTCAGACCCCTGTAGTCTAAACTGTGCAGCTGTGTAGACAAGACCCGAGTCTGAATAAATGTTAAAGTATCTGGCCCTACCTCTGTTCATGTTTCCCCACAAATATTTACACCTTCCACCCATAAAAATTGGTGTTGTTATGACTGGAATGTCCATTTCCTTAACTAAATGGCTTATGTGGAAATCCAGAGGATGATTAGGAAGCAACAGTGTAATATTGCCCACAATATGGAGTGTTTTGGGAATTAGGAGAGGCAGTTAGCGACTGAAAATCCACTGACTGTGCTGAGGAAAAATCTAGCCTTTTGGGCTCTTTTGTTGTGAACACCTTTTGGAATAAAGTTCTAAAATAGCTCCCAATATACCATTAGTGATATCAGCTGTGTTAGGGAGAAGTTTGAATGTTCTAGGTCCAGCAGACAGTGTCAAACCAAGTGACTGGTCATCTGAATTCTCCTGTCATTACCACTGTGTGTCATTGCCATGGTTAGATGAACAGGCTAATGAAATATTTATCTCCTCTTTTCCCTTTCCCTCTGCATCATCTGAACAGCCATATTTTAAATTGACCTTAATAGCTCAGTTCGGGACTCAGTTATATCAGCATAACTCGGAAGTAACTCCCTCAGAATCAATGGAGTTACACTGCAGTTGTGTCCCTCTTACTGAGAACAGAATGCAGCCCTTGGAATAGCACTGAAATATAGTCTCATTGCTGCTGTGTAATCTGTTCCCTATCAGGATCAAAATTAGCATTCTAGTGGGGTATGCCCACCCACTCGATACACTTCCCATTAATCATAACTTGCTGAAAATATATCTTGCTCAATCTTACCATTACTGCCAAGTGACTTTTTATATTGTTTTAAAAGGTTAGTGTTCATCTGCAGAGAATATTTGGCTCTGTTGCGATTGCATTTCTTGATCAGGTGGACATGTGGCTAATGCTGATTTTGTTTTCTGAACTTCTAAATATGCTAAAATGTATTTGATTTGTAATAAGGTCTGGTAGAACAGTGTGGATCTAGCGTTAGTCCAACAAAGTTACTAGTACTGGTGCCTGAGAGTAGAATTTAGCCTTCTATGTTTTTCAGTCTCTCTGTCTCATCTCATATGAGAAGGCAGGTTTATATCTTACACATATGGTTATTTGCAAATGTTAATGCTCTTTGATCAGCAATCTATTTGTATAGCAATCATGATTCACTTTGGTGCTGTAATGATTCGTGGCTGCCTATTATGGTACATACTCTGTAGTTATCAATTAAGCATATACAAATGTCATCAGGAACAGAAATCATGACTCACCAGCCTTTCCACGAACGTGGCCTCCACTCATTACAAAAGAGCAATATTTCCATTAGCTCTTGTGGGGCAGGAAACTGAAAGCACTGGAACAGGTCTGAAATTCCTTCCAGTGGAAAAAAGTGATGAATATATGCACAAGTCAGTATATTACAATGCATCTTGCTTGTATGTTCTTTTTGGATCAGTTAATGTTATTAGGTGTATCAGCAGTAGTGATTAGGAAACACCAGTCTTTCTGGGTTCTCTCATCTTGAATTGCTCTAGGAGTTCAAAAATAGCTCTGATTCATCATTCATTGGTGTCACAGAAACTGGAAGTGGAAAGCTGATTCCACTGAGCCATCAACTGCAGATACTGTCACAGTTTGATAGATGCGTGTCTTTCATATTGATAGAGACAGTTCAGTAATCTTCCACCTGTTATTGTTTTGAGGGGTGCATATAATATTTAATTATAAAAAGAGAGAGAAAAGTGATCAGTCACAAGATTTACAAAAAGAATTATGATTTGTGTGTTGTAAAATTATTTTTTACACAAAATTATTAAATTTGCAAAGTCAAGCATTCAAATATTAGGGAATGCCAGAACAAAGATTGCCTGTGCAGCTTTCATGCATATGTATTTTGATACAGTCTTTAATTAAATGATCCCATACTATTTTTTCCCATACTATAATTTCACTCTGTTCACATAATAGACAGTGCTCAGTTAATGAATTCAATATTTTCTTTTATCCTTATTGTGCAAGGTGTAAAGTTAGGCTTTGTTTACAGTGAACTATTCAAACCCTGCTATGGAGATAAAATTGTTAATGTCTTCCTGGTCTTTTCTGTGGTGCTTATCACTCTAGTGTCTGAGTGCTTCACAAACATTAATTAATTTATATTGAGAACACCCTGTTCGTGGTAGGGTGGTATTGTCCCCATTTTACAGACGGGGAACTGAGGCAAACAGATTTACATCAATAGTGTTTCCTAATTTGGGGTGTCCAATTGAGACACTTAGGAATTTTTCAGAGTCCTTAGCATTTTATATCACTTCATATTTTCAAAGAATAGTTCTCATTGACTTCAATGGCAGCTATGAGTGCTCAGCACTTCTGCAAATCACACCCCATGGTCTCAGGTCAGGCATCCAGAAAACGAGGAACACACAATTAGTTACTACCTCTGAAAAGCCTTATTTAAGTGAATTTCCCAGCATCAACATCATAATCTGAGGAAGAGTCATAGTCCGGGGATAGAATCCCATTCTGCAGGGCAGCATTCAACTGCCTTAACCATGACACCGTCCTTTTTCATCCTGCATCCCCTGTCTCATTCATTGCCCCCCTTCCCACTTCTGCATCAGATGAGGTAGGAGTCCTATGGGCAACAGCCCCCTTCACCTCACAACCTTGATTCATCCCCAGAGCCGGTCCATTCTGTGCACTCAATGAGGCAGGGTACCTACGGAAAACATAATATATGGTCATGTAATTAAGGACTGTAGCATAATGGATCAGCAAAAGGCTGCACAAGTAACTTTAATTCTGGCATTTCCTAACTATTGAGCTCTTAATAATGTTTTTTTAATGCAGTTTTACTGCGGTGTTGAATTTCCTAGGGTTTTGAAAAAGCAAACTAAAAAAACTCCAGAAATTCCATCATATATTATTATATTTACCTCAACTGGGTCATGAGCTAGGTTCCAACCTTTAGATCCACTGCACAGATCTCTACCACTTGAGCTAACTAAGTAACTGATAGCTGTAGCAGGTAGTCATCCTCTATATGGACCAGCACTGGAGGGGGCTGGGACATTTTGCCAGTGGTTTTCACAGATAGTTGCTGAGCACAGAGGAATGGTGAGATTTAGGAATGAAGGGCTCCATTCTTGGCTTTGGAGCGGCCTTTGTACTCTAGTGGGCACGAGCTTGTCCCATTCTGCCCCATCACCTCCAAACTGTCTCAGATTGGTCTCTTCCCAACCATTATCTTCTTCTCCAAGCCCATTATCTCCACTTAGCCAGTCTCAGTTTTCTTCCCCAAGCTTCTCATCACAGACCCAGTATAGGAGAGACAGTGTCTCTGTTTTCTGTTTCAGTGCCCGCTGCAGCCCAGAGCTGGAAATGCAGGGAAACTCCTGCTCAGCCCCTGACTGGAGCATACCCAGTGAAGACTGAATCTTCTGGGAATTTAGCTGCAAAGCTCTAGGAAGTCTTTACTGAGCATGTGCAAACTAATTTTTCAAAGGTTTATAACTTCATCAGATTTGGGTATATTTTCAGAGGGATGGAAAAAGACATATCCGGGGTACAGTGCCCTCATCCCCCCACCTCTTGCCAAATGTCAAGTCCTTCCTTCAAATCATGATTGTGCTAGAGATGCTCAGAGTAAAAGTCCATGGAATTTTTTAACATGGGCAAATCAGCATTTCCCTTGTCTAGTCCTTGGAAATGGCTGAACCATTTTGCATGAAATTTTTCAAAAGAATTCAACACAAAGCGGACGCTCCGCATGGAAATTTTCTGCTGAAATGGTTACAGTGCGGCAAAGTTATAATCAACTGAAAACAAGGTGTCATCATGTAAAATAGTCAGGTAACTTTAGTAATAGGTGGTACCACCAGCCCCACCTAACAGATGTGTAGTCATCTTTGCTCTCGCAACCTCTAAATCCATGCCACACTTTAAACTAAAAAAGGGGAATTAATAAAACCTAAAATAAAAATCAAACATAAAATCACCTACTCCAAGTAGAGTTTTGACCCTGAAAAAAGGACAAGTGCCAGATAATCCATGATGTCTGTTAGGGACTTCTTTATTGCTGCTTATTTTACATGGAAAGTGATCAGATACTGTGGTGATGGGCAGCAGTGTAAAACCCTAAAATAGATTTATATACATATACACACACATAATTCATACATTATATATAAATATATTCTCACACACAAACATAGTAAATATATAGTATACATATATAAGCATGTTTTGGATGTGTGAGCATATAATGTCTGCAGCCTTTCAAGCACCATTTCCTCTAACTGGAAAAATAAGAAAACAAAATGTAATAAGAAAAAAAAACACATTAACAATGTGAGGGAAGAACAAATCCAAACTTCCATTGTACATTGAACATGTAAATATGTCACCCTATTAGTAAGCATAACATGGATGGATGCCAACTACCTTATTAGTAATTAATATTTGCTGTGGCATTTTTAATATATTAACCATATTCTATGAGATAACAAACAGTCATACTGCCCAGTTCAGTTTTGGTGCAACTCCATTGAAATCATGAGTGTTGTACCTTATTATCATGTAATAATAGTGAGTAGGCCAGGAATCATTATCCCCCTTTACACTGGAGTTGAATTTGGCCCAATGACAGTATAGCAAAGAGAATATGAGATGTGTATAAAAAAATAATGCTACTCCGTAAAACATTTCTGGGAAGAAAGATGGCACACTGTCTGCTGTAATAGGAAACAGGCTATTTACAGTACATTCTGTTAGAACAATGGTGAAGTGCAGCTGTATTGCTGACTAAATTCAGGACAATGAAGTAACATGAATTACATCTTTGTACATAGCCTATGGGAGACAGAGTTTTATTGTCCCAGCCAGGGGCGGTTCTAGCTTTTTTGCCGCCCCAAGCATGGTAGGCAGGCTGCCTTCAGCGGCGCGCCTGTGGGAGGTCCCCAGTCCCGCGGACTCAGCGTACCCGCCGCCGAATTGCTGCCAAATCCGCGGGACCAGCAGACCTCCCATAGGCACACCGCCAAGGGCAGTCTGACTGCTGCCCTCGCAGGGACCGGCAGGGCGCCCCCAGCGGCTTGCCGCCCCAGGCACACGCTTGAAGCGCCAGTGCCTGGAGCTGCCGCTGGTCCCAATAAACTAAATAATTTGTACCTTGCCTTGCACATCTCTGCTTAAATGCATTGAAGGTTTATAGCATACCGTTGGTGAGAATCAGTTTTCATCTACTCTTCATTAGCTATGGGTAGGTGTGAAAAATCGGACAGGGGGTGGGGTGGTAATAGGAGCCTATATAAGAAAAAGACCCAAAAATTGGGACAGTCCCTATAAAATCGGGACATCTGGTCACCCTAGCTATGGGCCTCCCATGAGTCTGAGGTGACTTAGGAAGGAGAGCAGGCAATGGTATCAGTGTTAGGAGCTGTTGTGACTCCAGAAGGCAAAACGGACCCAAATCTGTACTGTTCTGTAGCCGCTTTGTGCTCGTTCTACTGGAGTAAAGTAGTGTAAAACCCCACACCCACTTAAAGGGGATTCCCAGCTACTGTACAGCCAGTACTCTGGCTTTCCATCTCACCAATAGCAGCTCTTGTCATAGAGGGACGGTTGGAGGTGTTCCTGGTGAAATGGGGTATAGGTATAGGCAGTCAGGCACCCCAGAACCAGAGCATAAAGCCACTCTTCTTCCCCTCCCCCATCCCTGAATCATGTGATAAGCTCAACTAATTAATCTGGTGCAATGTTTCCTGAGCACTGGTGTGGAACACACTGTAGAGACGATCCTGCAGCATATTTGAAAAGCTGTAGAAAACTGCAGATGAAGGACACAGGTGGCTACATCACAATAAAATGAGAAGAGATTTCCTGGTTCCCATCAAGCCAGAATCCTGAATAAACAGGTCTCTCATGCCACTTTGATTATTACGCTCCTGGCAGAAACCTGGAGGTATAAGTGAGCTCTAAGATGCTCAAAAGAGACGCATGCTTCCTCAGACAAGTTTGAATTCAGGTTCAAGGCAAAAGTTGATCTGAACCAGTTCTCCTGTTTTGTTGTTCGAGTGGTTTAATATATGGCTGCACAAGAGGAAAATAATTAACTTTACCGTGGTCTCTGAGCATTAGTCCTAGTGATTTATAATGCTGTCTGTGCTCATTCTCTGGTTGTGTAAACGGGGGGACTGGCTCTCAAAATGTCCCTGGGCTGCAGGCACAGGTTTATCGGTCCCAGGAGAAACTGATTTTATTAAAGAAAGTTCATACCAACTAGCAGACAGTTCTATGGTCGTTTTGAAAGCTTTGCTGTAAAGCCCTTTGGAAAGAACTTAATCCAAAGGTGCCAAAAGCTGCCTCTACATGTCAGCTGTAAATTGTAACTTAGGGAGTTGTGCTACTGTCTTAGATATTGGAGTCTCCTCTCAAACGATTACTCTCACTTGTTCCTCTTCCAAATGAAGGATGATTATTAGTGGCAAATGTGACATGCGGCTTTTCGTGAGTATGGCTGTTGATACTAGACAAATAAGATAATATTTTTTTAATTAATTGCTTCAGTGAACTTCTGAAAGTGAAGTTGTGCCCTAAAAAGTGACTTGGTAAAAAAGGGCACTCCCTTACTCAGCAAGTCTTTTCTGCATGTGTATGAGTCTTACCTGCTGACTTCAGAAGAGAATCTATTTTTACTGCTTCACACCTGTTACCAGTTCACAGTCAACATAACTAGCTGTGAGTGAGCTGGATTCTGTTCTTTCTTGTGCATGAATTGTTCACACAGTTTCAATCAAACAAACCTGTCCAACCTATCTGAAGGCCTGGGGGGAGTACACCTGTACATAAGGGTCTAATTTGGCCTGCAGAACCTGTTACTCAGGATGGTGCATGAGAAGGAAAGAACTCAGCTTGACTTTCAGATCCCATGCTGAGCTTACAGAGAGAGTAGTTAGAAAAAGAAATCTTTTGATTTACAAACTGCACACCTTTGATGTGGAAATCATTGAGAAGCAATATCTGTCTGAGCACCCACAATCCTTTTTAGAGTCTCTGTTTAGGATAGTTAAAAATTCTTTCCCTGCTTCACAAAATGGCATAGAGTTTATGCAGAGGTAGTTTGAACACATGACAAATTGATCTAGCTGGGCTTTTTAAGGAGCACTTCATTAGAAAACTGTGTTCTTAAAATATATTTATTAGTGATCTGTTTGTCTTGGGCAGCATTAACTCCTAACTGCAGTTCCCCAACACTCCGAAACAGCCATCGCTGTGGGAGAATAATCAGGAGCTAGGAGGCAGTGTGGAATAATATGGATCTGCTGGTTCACGGAGGCAGCAGGAGCTGAACCTTCTTTTACTACTTCTGTGAAGCCTAAAGAATGAATTCAGATGATACTCCTTGAGTAGAGACTTGTGGCATTTCCTGGCCCCCTTGAGGATTTTTCCCACATTTGATCCCAAAGTGTTTTATAGCTGTGAGAATGAGGTCAGGGGAGACAAATGGACTGAGGAGTTCAGTATAATAAAGTTTCATAGATTTTAGGGCAAGAATGGATCATTAAGACCTTGTAATCTGACCTCCTGCATAACACAAGAGAGAATTTCACTCAGCATGTCTTCCTGCATATAACCCAATAATTTGTTATTGGACTGGAGCATATTTTTAAGTCGTCATATAAAAATAATTTAAATCATATCTTCATTGAGATCAGTAATTCTCAAAGAGTCTTGTACAGATATATTCCCTGTTCCCATACAGTTGTCATTGGGAAAGCCGTGTCAGCCAAACTATGAATGTTGTGGAAAAAAAACTAATAAAGAAGTGTCATTTACCCTTTCACACAATACAAAAGCGAGGGATCACCCAATAAAAATAATAGGCAGAGGTGGAAGACAAACACAAGGTATTGTTATTCCAGTGCACAACTAACCTGTGGAACTCATTGTAGTGGCCAAAAGTGTAACTGGGTTCAAAACGGAACTGGATATGTTCATGAAGGGTAGGTCCAAGACAGGAGTGGCTCATCCATAATTGCCCTGTTCTGTACAGTCCTCCTGAAGCGTTGGGACTGGCCACTGTCTGAGACAGGACACTGGGCAAAATGGATCATGATTTGACCCACTATGGCAGGTCTTATGTTCTTATGTACTTGGGGAAATTTGGGCTCTTTTTAGCAAGTGAATAATTTTGGCAAGATTTTTACTTATTTGCCTATTTATATTTACATTTTGTCTACAATCAGTAATGCCCTCTAAAAAAAATCTTATTGGCACAGACCATATTGTTAGCAAGTTTCAGAAAGGGATTAAACACCAGTGCAAATATATGAATAGAATTTGCAGTTATAGTAATGATGGTGAAAATAGCAAAGGCTATTGATTCTCATGATCACCAGATGGATCATATAACACTTTGCGGCGGGGCAGGGGGGAGGGGCAAGGTGTATTGTTGCCAAATTTCATGTTATTGTAAATAGTTTGCAGTAAAACTGTATGAGGCATATACTTCATAATTCTTACCCACTATTATGAAGCACTTTGAGATCCCAGGATAGAAAAGCACTATGCAAGTGGCACAATTACAGGGTCGGCACTCTGGGTGGTTGTTTTTTTTTTTTGCTTCGGCAGTTGCGCTCTCGGAGGGTTTGGTTTTTTTTGCTTGGGGTGGCAAAAATCCTAGAGCCGGCCCTGGCTTTGAGGGCTATGTGGCAGCATGATAAAGGCAAGATACACTCAGGCAAGACCTGGCAAAATTAAGCCTGAAGAACAGGAATTCAGCCACACCGATTTCATTAACTTTAATGGCAATTATTCATTCAAATACCTCCACACAGCAAATTTACCCTACTGTATCTATCTGTTTCATGTTGCTTGATGATAGTAGTTTCCATATTGATATGCACATGTAAGAAAAAGAGAGCAGGATAATTCCAGACACACTGTACAACAAAGATTTTTTTTAAAAGAGGAAAATCTACATTGAAATCACCTTGGTGTATTTTTAATTATAAAATGCAGGGCGAAAAAGCATCTTTTTTTATAACTTTTGGGATACAGGCACAGTCATTTTTTCCAAAAGGTTTTATAGAATGAATTTAACTATGAAACTGAAGTACCATCATTTTGCTTTCTGTAGCACTCCCTGTTATAGAATGTAATACAAACTGCTCATATTAATAGGCTGAGAAGCAGCAAGCCACATATTTGTGTGATTTATAGAACAATTTTGCTGAGATCCATCTTTCCCAAAGACTAATTTGGAGTCCAGGTCAAATATGTTTCCTATGTGTGTCAAGATCAGAGAGATAGGAAATGGAAAAAAACAGAGACATTATAAAATGGCTCAAGTTAAGGCAATCACTAACTGAGAGGATTTAGGAAGAAACTTCTTCCATGAGCTAGTTATTCCATAATTGCCCATTTCAGGGTTTCTTGCACCTTCTTCTGAAACTTCTGCTGCAGGCTCCTCTCCAAGAGAAGATGCTGAAATAGATGAACCAGTGGTCTGATTTGGCGTGACAATTCCTCTTTTTTCTTAAATTTATTGTATAAATTGTAATTATAAAATTACTTTTTCATATTTCCAGTTCCATATCAGTTGTTACAGTATATTATAAAATGAGAAGATTACGTAAATTAATATATAAAATAAATGTTTTAAAAGATTAAAGGGGAAAAGTCATATAAGTACTTTCAGAAAACTGCATTGGGAATTTCCTTTAAATTACTTCAGACATATTCTATGATAAGCCCTACATCTATCACCTTTGCAATTTTGGCTAAGAAGGTTGGTTTTGGCTTGAAAATCATCAGGTTTATTTTAAGGCAAAAGAGAATATTTCTACACAGTTAGATGAAAAAATGTTTTTGAGTTAAGTCACCCCATTACCCTGACTCGTCATTCTGATTAGTGTCTAACTTTAAGGCCTGTTATCTCAAAAATGGATAGATACTGCCACTTCAAACTTTCTGCATAGTTAGTTCATTTTGACTATTGGTGTAGTGTATTGGCTATACTTAAGGAAGAAATGTTGTCAATTAGTAATGTGTTAGAGATGGTTGCATCTCACTTATAATTGATCATTATTAGGGCTGGCCAGAAAACAAGAATTCCATTTCATGAACAAAATTCAAGGTTTTTATTATTGTTTTCGTTCTGCATCAAGACGAAAATGAAACCTTTAGAATTTTTCACAAAAAATTCTAGAGTGAGAGAGACCACGGAGTACCCAATAGTCTGATGGGGAGGACACTCACCTGTCCTGGGGGAGAGACAGGTTCAAGTCCCTGCTATAGAGTCAGCAATAGCCACCAGGCTATAGAATCAGTCTGAGCTGTTCCACTTTGAGAAATAATACATAATTTAATATTCATCAGGTCAGAGAGAGACCGATTTTATAGCTTGGTGGTTAGGGCACTCAGCTAGGATATGGAACACTCAGATTCAAATCCCTGCTCTTCCTGATTCTGAGCAGGGAGTTGAACCCATCCCAGTTCAGTGCCTTCCCTACTTGGCTATTCTGGGGTCTCTATCTCTCTCTGGCTTTCAATAAAAATTCCTTTGACGCTGATACATCGCCTCAAAACATTTTGATTTTGATGAACCAGCATTTTTTTATGAAAAAAGTTGTCAAAAAACTTCCCAACCAGCAAAAGTCATTATCATGTGTGTGACCATTTTGTCCTCAACAGGCTGATTACAGCCTCAGTCCAGATTAACACCTTGCAACCTGCCCTGAATTAGGGGCAGCACATAGCTTCTCTGCCCTAGATGCAGAGCAGAGCCCAAACTGTGATTCTTTGAGTCCCATTTCACACCCTGCCTCCCCTTCCCACAGGGGGACATATAATCGGTGTCAGCCTTTCCACATCTGCTCTGGATCAGCTGCCGTTCTTTAATAGCAAAATATTTTGTTGCAAAATGGTGCCCAAATGTGTTTGCTTGAAAACTAGGAAGAATATTGGTCATACTGGTTTTGAGATACACGTCATAAAAGGTTTGGGCAAAAACCTGTTGCAATCTATGAGAGTTTTTCCACTGATTTCCATGGGCTATTGGATAAGGTCCTAAATGATTATAGCACTGTCTGGCAGCTCTGACACTATAGTTGTGATCAGAATTCCATTAGGAGTCCCATTTTTCATGACTCGGCTATAATCAAATTAGATTACTTTCAGGATATGTGAAAACTTTGTAGGTAACTTGTCAAACTGCTTCAACTTATCAATGCTTATAACTGATACTTTTTTGAAATTATGCTCATTGCCTGGTTTTCGATGGGAGGCTAAAAACGGTGTGATTGTAAAATCTAATTCTTTACTGACAGATAAATAAAGAATAGAGTATAAGATACATTAACAAACTCATTTGAAAGAATTCGCCTTATCAATTGGTATTGGGGTGCACAATTTATAATGGATACATGATGTTATGCATGCTTTAAGTCTGCCTGTGATATATCCTTTATAACGTCTACATGGGGTGTGGTTGGAGGGGAAGAGACAGGAACTCTATAGACCACTGGTATAGGTTACTTTAATTGTATTTAAATTAAAAGAAGAGAATACATAGTGTAAAAAAGTCTAAGGGCTAAATCCTGGTAGGTGCTGAGAACTTCCATTTCCCTTTGAGCCCAGTTCTTATTTTCATTGCATTTCAGAGACTTATTAAACTATAGTTTGCAATAATCACTAGGCATATCTTACTTTATCTTACTGCAATTAACTCCATGTGTATATCCCTACAGAGGCCCATTCACTTGTATGTACATAGGTGACTTTAATATGAATCTGGACGGATGGTGCAACCATCCATGCATAGTTGGTTGCAGGCCTTCCGGGCAAGAGCTCCATCTTTTGTTTATGAAGCACCATCCATAGTGAATGTTAAATAAAGTAGGGAGAAAATAAAGGTCTCAAAAAATTGTATAAATTGATGTATTAAGACATCAAGCTGTGTTAGCGCTTATCTACATAGAGAGCTAGTGTGCAGCAAGGTGGGATGTAAACCTATGGTGCTAACCTGCCTCGCACTAACTGACTGCTGCTCACTAAAAGTTTCAAAGTGTGCTTTGATCTACTGCCGCTTGAAACAGCTTGTAGAAACAGCAGTAGATCAAAGCGCACTACATAACTTTTAGTGAGCGGTCGCAGGGTCCACAAATCAGCTGGTGCGTAGCAGGCAAGAGCGCTGTAGATTTTACAACCCAACCTGCCAAGCACCAACTCTACAGACAGAGAAGCCTTTAGACTGATTTTCTTCATGAACACTTTATAATAATATGAAAAAGAGAACTCTAGTACTCAGTCTGATCTGATTAACACAAAAGTAATGTATGGTGAACTTTTACTATCTGAGCTGTTATCGTGCAATCAGACAATATATTCCAGTTTTAGTAAAAATCTCTGTTATACTAGATTGAATGATATATGGATATGATGCCAAATTCTGATCCCATAGGCTCTTGGGTAGATCCCATCATAGTCCATGGGAGCCACATGTATGTATGCAAGAGCAGAATTTAGCATCCAACTATATTAAATCCTGATACAATATTAGCTTCAACATTTCCTAACACCCAAACACTTTTTTAAATAATTTCTAGCCTATTGGGGCAGCCAGGATAATTTGAAATGTTAGAAGCATTTTTACTGCTTCAAAATTTATTAAAAAGTTGATCATCCCAGGAAATGATTGAGATAAAAAACTAGTAATCTTGTTCATACACAAACTCTTGCCCAGAAAGTTTATATGAACATATGTACAGCTACAACAATGAAGTACATTCCTTTCAATTATCATGACACATAACAAGGGAAGATAGAAAACAACTGAAGTGCTCAACTAGGGGTTAAAGACCAGAGCAGCAATGTGTGTGCCAAGGAATGCCCACATCATCTTTACCTTTACTAAACAAACAACTGCTTTGGATTAAAAAAAATGCCAGGATAAGTATGCCAAATGCCACCTCATAGCTGGATTATTATATTATATTTTATCTCAAACTAATTGTAATATGTATGAAACCCCAGGCAGTTTCTGGGTGAGATTAATAATTGATCTGAGATAGCATATCATACATGGTAAAAGATGTTTAAACTTTAAAAATGGCAGTGGCGGGGGGGAGGGGAATAGTCCATTAAAGTGCTGATTGAAAGGGTGGCCTAGAGTGAATAGTTGTTCGTTTCATTTTAGTTATTATTCTAGACTTCTTAGAGGCACAGTATCCCTCAGATTTATATCTGTAGAAAATTTTACGGTTTTCTGCCCAACAAACAGCATGTAGCCATTTTATTCAATAGCTCTTGAAAGATCCACGGAGAAGTCTGGAGTTATGGTGCTCCAGTGTAAAATATCACCTCTGTTTCCTATGGAGATATTTATTATTTCGTCATTCCTATAGTTTTCTTTTTTGCCAACTTGTTCCACACTGCCAGTTACTAGGATGTAGGTTTCTTTTGCTTACTCCTCCTATGAGAGTTATCGATGCAGCACATTGCTGCAAGACATGTACTCCACCTACTATAACAGGGATCGGCAACCTTTGGCTCATGGCCTGTCAGGGAAATCCGCTGGGGGACCGGGATGGTTTGTTTACCTGCAGTGTCTGCAGGTTTGGCCAATCGCAGCTCCCAGGGGCTGTGGTTTGCTGTTCCAGGTCAATGGGGTCTGTGGGAAGTGGCGGCCAGCACATCCCTCGGCCTGTGCCACTTCTGCAGCCCCCATTGGCCTAGAACCGTGGCCAGTGGGAGCTGCAATTGGCCGAACCTGTGGACACTGCAGGTAAACAAACCATCCTGGCCCGCCAGCAGATTTCCCCGATGGGCCGTGTGCCAAAGGTTGCCGATCCCTGGACTATAAAAACTCCATAGTTTGTATAATGACCAGTTTTTAATGTCAATTATATGAGCTTAAATCCAGAGTAACTCCACGAAAGTAAATGGAGTCACCCTGGATTTACAGCAGTCTAACTGAGATCAGAATCTTGCCCATGATGGGCAAAGGCAACTTGCTACCCGCATTTATTTATCTGGAGAAACAATTTGCCAAATGCATAACATGGTGTGAAATTTAAAAATTTCTATTCCTAAAGCGCAATACAGAGGACATTAGATCTGGAGTATTTAATTTGCTCAAGGTAAATAAAGAACTTGGCTCATATGTACTCTGACAATTTGTTTTATTAACCTAATTTTGTTCTTAATAATAATTTTGTCATTGACTAATAAAAATATAGCTAAGCCCCCCACGCCCAGTGTTTGTATAATAGAAGACCTATTTCCATGGTTGATACCATCTTTTTTATTAAACCAATTTTCAAAAAAAATTGGTTATGAAAAAGAAGCCCTAGCAGTTGAAATATACCGGTATTTGGTTTTTCTTTTACAGGTTTAACAAAAATCTAAGGAGGCAAAAATCATAGAATCATAGACTATCAGGGTTGGAAGGGACCTCAGGAGGTCATCTAGTCCAACCCCCTGCTCAAAGCAGGACCAATTCCCAACTAAATCATCCTAGCCAGAGCTTTGTCAAGCCTGACCTTAAAAACCTCTAAGGAAGGAGATTCCACCACCTTCCTAGGTAACCCATTCCAGTGCTTCACCACTCTCTGAGTGAAAAAGTTTTTCCTAATATCCAACCTAAAACTCCCCCTCTGCAACTTGAGACCATTACTCCTTGTTCTGTCATCAGGTACCACTGAGAACAGTCTAGATCCATCCTCTTTGGAACTCCCTTTCAGGTAGTTGAAAGCAGCTAGCAAATCCCCCCTCATTCTTCTCTTCTGCGGACTAAACAATCCCAGTTCCCTCAGCCTCTCCTCATAAGTCATGTGCTCCAGCCCCCTAATCATTTTTGTTGCCCTCCGCTGGACTCAAAGACTGGGATGGTTCAGCTTAGAAAACGGATGAGTAAGGGGGTCAGATAGATGTCTATACAATCATGACTGGTTTGGATCTCATTACCAGGGAATGCTGTGAAGGCCAAAAGTATAACAGGATTAAAAAAAGAATTAGATAAGTTCATAAAGGATAGGTCCATCAAGGGCTATTAGTCAAGATGGTCAGGGATGCAACACCATGCTCTGAGTACCAGAAGCTGGGACTGGGTGAGAAGGGATGGATCGCTTGATAATTGCCCTCTTCTGTTCATTCCCTCTGAAACATGTGGCACTGGCCACTGTCGGCAAACAGGAGACAGTAGAACCTCAGAGTTATGAACACCTCAGGAATGGAGTTTGTTCATAACTCTGAAATGTTCGTAATTCTGAACAAAACATCATGGTGGTTCTTGCAAAAGTTTACAACTCAACATTGACTTAATACAGCTTTGAAATTTTACTATGCAGAAGAAAAATGCTGCTTTTAACCATCTTAATGTAACAAGCACAGAAACAATTTTTTTACCTTGTCAATTTAAAAAAAAAACCTTGTTTTTTCAGTAGTTTACATTTAACACAGTACTGTACTGTATTTGCTTTGTGTGTGTGTGTTTGTGTCTGCTGCTGCCTGATTGGATACTTCCAGTTCCAAATGAGATGTGTAGCCATTCTTATGTTCTTATTTTCAATATGTTAATAACAATAAAGGCAAGGGGGAAATTCTGGTGTCATTTATGCTTCACTGTAAAGTTGCGTGGGTGTAATTGATAGCAGAACTTGTCCCAGTAAATATAAAAGAGAAGTGTGAAAAGTATTTCTTGGGTTCTAAAAGTACCATTGCTTACGAGCAGATATTTTATTTTTTTACCAGTACCTAAATTGCCCCTCCCCTTTTAATGTAATGATTATGATTATGAATTTTGAAACATAACATTTCCTGACTAGGTCAGAGCAGAGGTCCATCTAGTATCGTATCCTGTCTCTGGCAGTGATAGGTAAGGTGACCAGATGTCCTGATTTTATGGGGACAGATCCAATATTCAGGGCTTTGTTATATAGGCACCTATTACCCTCCACCCCATCCCAATTTTTCATTCTTGCTATCTGGTCACCCTAGTTATAGGTACCAGTGGCTTCAAAGCAGCTGCAAGAAACCATCCAATGGGCACAGTTCCCTGCCAACAGGAATTGCGGGAGTGGCGCTTGGAGCAGGGGCAGCATGCAGCGCCCCCTGGCTGCTCCTAAACATAGGAACTAGCCGGGGGACATTCTGCTGCTTCTGGGAGCTCTGGCACGTGT
Organism: Mauremys mutica; assembly: GCF_020497125.1. Taxonomy (NCBI): domain Eukaryota; kingdom Metazoa; phylum Chordata; order Testudines; family Geoemydidae; genus Mauremys; species Mauremys mutica. The sequence continues at coordinate 20,963,246 of NC_059072.1, forward strand.
GTGCGGAGTGCACCCCGACCCTGCTCCCCGGCTGGAGCGGGGCACGTCCCAGCCCCTACTCCCCAGCAGAAGCTCGAGGGCCAGATTAAATCGGCTGGAGGGCTGGATGTGGCCCGCGGGCCGTAGTTTGACCACTCCTCATTTAGGGGTTGGCCTAACCCCCAAAGCTTGCGGGTTTGTATCCCTTCCAAAATTCTTGTTTTCCCTGCCTAATCCCTTTTTGATTCCTGCTACATTCTTGGTCTCCATGACTTCTTGTGGGAGTATGTTCCATAGGCTAATTGGTCATTGTGTTGAAAAAATATTTTATGTTATTAAATTTCCAAATCATTTGGTAATCCTGGTCTGTTGGTCTGGCAGATACAGTGAGAATAGTTTGGGACAAGGCATCCAACTGCCAAGACAAGCGATGGCCAAAATCCCTAACTGTGAGGTCACATGGAAGTGTTGGGAAAGCAAATTCCTGTTGACCAGACAACAAGATCTGCTCGAGGTTTACAAGAGCCAAGAGTGCTGGGCAAAAGGGAGTTGGCATTTGGAGGACAATGTGTAGATGATCCTGTTTGTTAGCTCAGAGAAACATTCCTTGCTTTTCATGATATATTATTTCCCTAGAAAGCACTGGGGCCTGAATAGCATTGCCCTGATTACCAATTGCCCAGACAAAAGCAAGACTGAGGGCTGTCATTTCAAGATCTTTATCCTTGGCTGAGCTGTCATACCTGAACGATAGCAGTACAAGCATGAAACTAAAATAATGCTGCTTCTGCAGTACAAGGACAGTCTCTGTAGGCCTGTTTGTTAGCAACATGTTGAAGAAATGCACAACTACAACTGAAAAAAATAGAGCATTTTACTACAAAGATAACTCCACGATCCATTGCTCGGTATAGAGATAGGCTTTGTAACAGTGCATCCTGCTGGCTGTCCTGGGGATTAGCTCCGCAGGTCGGTACGCCCACTCCCGATGGTGTCTCACCTCTGCTGTCACTTCTGCTCCTGGAGCCACATCACTCCAAAGACCATGGCATCCTTTTCAGGACACAACCCTCTGGCCATGTCATGCTCTGTCCTCCCCCCTTCTGGGGGCAATAGCTGCAGTCCAGCTGTCCCACCAGTGACAACTGCAGCCAATGGTCCAGACACTTATCCAGCACCATCTTCGCCCTTGCTTCAGGGCCTCAGCCTGCAAATCCCAGCAGCTGGCTGGATACTCTCTCTAGCTCCCTCTGCTAGCATCACTGCTCTGTCCAGTGTGCTAGGTTTGTTCTTCCTGCCAGGCACCCAGTCCTCTCTCCTTCAGCTCCAGGGAGTAACTGACCCTGCTCTGCCCTGCAGCTCTTCTTATATGGGCCTGCCGGGTCCTGATTGGCTCTTCCTCACAGCCCCTCTCCTATTGGCTGCCTCTTGCACAGCCTTCCTAGGGCTCTATTAACCCCTTAGAGGTCAGTGAGTGGCCAACGTCCCATCACAGCTTGAACTAGGAACCATACATCTGAACTTTACAGAAATTCTGAGCCATATTGGAATTTGGCCCCTGGTCCTTATCTCTGTAACAAGCCAAACCAACATTAAAGAGAACTTTGAGAAAGGCCAGAGATAATCATTATACCTTAGTTCCATCTCTGTTTTGGTATTAGATCCTGCCACAGGGTTACAGAATCTAGATCATCTATGCAGTCTTCCATCCACCTTTTCTCTGCATCCCTTTATGTTTTTGCACAGTGTCCCTCTTGCTGTGCAGTACCTGAAGCCCAGACTGTTCTTAAAACACAGTTGTCCCAACAAGCACTTCACTCTTAGGGGTTGATCCTGCAATATGCTGCATAACACCTGAAGGTGCTGAGTGTGATGGGTTCTGTCCCTACTTCCCTGCCCAAAATAAGCAAACAGAAAATAACAAACTAGTAACCACTTTGACTGTTCTCTAGCCAACACATTTAAAACCCACTTAAAATCACCACCAGTGTCTCAGCGCAACAAGCTGTGCACACAACCCTGCTCGCTGCACCATTGTGATGGATTTCTCCCCTTCTTCGGGGTGCCACCTGGGACTGGGGGTACCACTCGGACAGCCTAACCCACCAGCCTGGGCTCCCTTTACATGGTATTGCAGTGGCAAGCCAGCCAAGCCCTCCTTCAGACTGCACTTCACCAGAACACATACAGGGACACACCCAGCTGCAACTTTCTGCAGTTTGTTTTCTTGAAATAAAAGTTGTGTGACAAATATAGCACTGGATAAATTACAATGTGGCCATTCAAATGCTACTGAAGATGTAATGTGAACAAAGCTCCTGTAATCTGTGAGGCTGCACTAAAGATTGAGCAATTTTAGAATCTGGAAAAAATCATCCAGCGTAGTCAGTTGTTGTGCTAGGTGAGGTGCAAGAGTTTGTAGATGTGCATTTTGGCCAAAATATATGGCTATTTATTTAAGTGTCTAAATATGGAATTAGGTGGCTAACTTTAGGAACCCAATTTTGAACATTTGTCCTTAGATCTTTTCAATTTGGACCACCTAACTTCAATTGTGCATTTTCTATGTTGATTAATACAGCATATTAATCTATATTGACCATTTTCTGTATTTTATGCTAGCGTCAATTCTTAAATTGCTGCTGTATGGCAGATATTTGAAATGTAAGGAGTCTGACTATTCACATTTGATTATGATATATTTTAGTCAGTGGGGATCAGCTATGGATGGGGGTGATATCAGCATAGATCCAAGAACGCAAAATGAGTGTAACATTTGATTTCTGATTATTCTAGTTTAAATAACAGTAAGATAAGAGATGAGTGGGTGTGGAGAAAAAACAAGTTTCTAACCTTACACACCAAAAATAATAATAATTTAAAAAAATCCTGCTTTTTGTTGGTAACATAGTGTGTGCTAATCAAACACACATATTATTGTGCTGTGAATCTGCAATTCGGTAATCTAATATATAGTTTGTATCTAATACCAAGAAAACTCCTATTGAAATACATATTATTAATTATTATTAATAATTTATCTCATTCCAGATACAAATCTTATCTATCTATCTATCTATTTTCAGTCCCTGGTGGACTGGTATCCATCTCACAGAAACCACCCTGGTGGACATGCATCCATCTTACGGAAACCACCCTTGCAGTTTGCAACAGAGAGCATTCTTGTTTGCAATACGAATGGAGATACCAATATCTGACTAAGTATGGAGTCTTAAAATAGCACATATTTACTGCCTCTGTGTCCCTAACCTCTGTTTTCCAGAAGCTGGGAATGGGCAACAGAGGATGGATCATTTGATGATTGCCTGTTCTGTTCATTCCCTCTGGGGCACCTGGCATTGGCCACTGATGAAAGACAGGATACTGGGCTAGATGGATCTTTGGTCTGACCCAATATGGCTGTTCTTATGCAGTCTTCAAGGTGATTCTGCTAGAGCTGGATGACCAATAGAGGGGAGAGTTGGGTGATCTTCCAGAACTACTACTCTCTAGTGTGTGAATACACAAAGGACATTCCTCTCCAGGGGAGTCAATCTGGGAGCTTTCATGAGCATTATATTTATTGTTGTTTGCAGTGTTGTAGCTGTGTTGATCCCAGGACATCAGAAAAACGAGGTAGGTGAGGTAATATCTTTTATTGAACCAGCTTCCGTTGGTGGAAGGTACAAACTTTAAAACTACTCAGAGTTCTTCTTCGGGTCTAGGGACCAATAAGTTGGTCCAATAAAAGATATTACTGTATGTACCTTGTCTCTCTCATTATATTTTTGTTATTTTTATTTTCAAAGGAGTGTGAGGGGACATGAAAAAGGCATGTTCAGCAAGAAATAAAGTAGTGAGTGTTCTAGGAGGCATAGAAAACAATAGTCCCTTTGTACATGGATAGCTCGAGGGTTGTAATCTCTTGAATCTCTTCCAAATTCCTGTAACATCATGATATAAAATGGCAGTAAGTATGAATGTATCACCATTGCTTGGGAAACATTCTGAGAATCCTCCTCATTAAAAGGACACAAGAGTACTGAAAGCGGCTGTAGATTCACCAAAGGCCGGCCATGTCTAACAATGCTTTATTGAAGAAATGATATAAAGATTGGATGGAAGAATCCTGTATATATAATTTACCAAAACTTAAAGCAGCTTTTCCTACATTTCCCTAATAAAAAAAGTCTTATCTAACTTCAAAAGGTCAGCAAGAGTAGTGTGTGGGGTGAGATACCTGCATAATAAAGACTGGCTTGATGATAAAAACCAAAGGGTGAGCTCCTTGACCTCGCTGCTTTGTGTGCCAGATTTATCTTACTTGCTCTGTTCTTGCTCTCCCTGGTATTCCTAGGGCATATCCAGGGCAGGAAGGAGTGTGACTGGAACTCGCTCCACTCTCCTGAACTTGGGCTGGTATTGTCCACAGCAGGCAAAAATTGGAACAGCTGGGACACTGATGAGAGACTAGTGGTGTGAACAAATTGGCCCCAGAAAGGTAGTGGAAAGCAATAATATCCACATATAGAGAGTGTCTCTGCTGCTTGTTGGAATCTACTTGCACTGGAGAATTAGATTTGTAGTATTTATCATCCCAAGTGCAGTGACAGTTATATTTAGCAACATTGACCAATCATCTAAGTGTGTAGCAAGTTTGTTTATTTCTTCATTACTACATAATATGCTGAACAGAACGGCATGAAATTAACCTTTAAAATGATACAGTAAAAGGAAATGAGTCATTGAAGGTGATATTAATCAGTACATCAGCATCTAGCTTGCTAAATTAGTCATGTCATAGAGTGAGTGAAATGAGTCAGTCCAATGGCTTCATATCCTTTATATATTTGCTGATCGTATTGTTAAGTGGAAATAAGGATTGTTTGGGGTCTAACTATAGGAAAAGTCCATGTCATGCTTACTGGTGATATTGCCTGAATCTGGGGCTGTAGGGACTGATTGGGACTAGGAGCTAGACTGGGATGGCTGTGAAAAGACAGATTGCAAGAATGAAAAGGCTCTATGGACTCAGAAAACCTCTCAGGGAGGCACTTTAATGATTGATGCTAATAGGACAGTTGTTCAGGTGGATCTGTTTTGTTCTCAGACAATATAAAAGGAAGAAAAGAGGATTTTTCTCCCATTTCATTTAATCTCTGATTCTTGCAAGCAGCCTGCTAGCTCTATTGAAGTGGTGGCTCTAGCTTTGATATTGTAGAGGCTGTGTGATCAGTTACAAAGCAGGGGACCCTCTAATTATAATAGAAATAGCTGCAAAGACTTAGCTTCATTGGGACTGCCAAATCCCACCCCAATGAGCTATCCAGGGAGGTAAATTGCTTCTCTAATCCTGAGTGCTTATAACCTGCCTTAGAGCTGAACACCAAGTGATGTGAAGAACTCTCATCCTACTTCACCGAAAAGATCATGCTCGTTCGGGAAACCTTCTCAAACAGCATGGGTCAACTCTGCTCCACCTGCACCCAGCAACCGACCAATCAATAGCCCACCTGCATTCTCAGAAGTCAATACTTAGTAAGAAGTTCTGGACACTTTGACTCAAGACTTGTGAATTGACACGTGCCTTTCCTGGCTTGTGAAAGAGAATCATGAACTGGTGCCACTCCTGACCAAAGTAACCAACATCTCATTCAGAGAGACTCTTCCTTTCTTCCTTCAAACATGCAATAGTCTGATCTACACTGAAGAAAACCCCCTGGATACTTCAGCCTTAGTCAACTTCACCAGGTGTCAAACCTGTCATTCCTAAGCAAGCTCATAGAGAAGCTAGCCAAAGGCCAACCACAAGCTCATCTAACTGAAGCCAACATTCTAGAACCAGCACAATCTGGATTTAGAATAGGTCATGGAATGGAAACAGCTTTGGTGGCACTGATGGATGATCTCCACCTGTCAGTGGGTAGAGGACAGACATTCATTCTCATCTTCCTGGACCTCTCCTTAGCATTTGACACTGTTGACCATGAGATATGGCTCTCTCACCTAAGAGAAGTAGCAGGAGTCCAGGGTAATGCACTAAAATGGTTTGAGCCTTTCTGAAGGGACACACCAAAAGCGTAGTGATGAGAAACTGCATCTCTTTTGTAATATTACAAATATTAAAATCACACCTAAGGTTACTCCTCCACCATTAGACCCCTTGCATGTGAGGATCCCCAAGGCTCAATTGTCTCTCGGATCCTTTTCCACATCTACCCGCAACCACTAGGTGAACTGATCAGATGACATGAACTCAAGTGCCAATGATGTGCAGATGAGACCCAGCTCTAGCTGTCCTTCACCACATTCAACCACAGCAGTACCACCAAGATGGCCCTCAGCTTGGGTGAGATTACCTCATGGATGAAGAACAGCTGTCTGAAGCTACATCACAGCAACACAGAGGTGATGCTGGTGGGCAGAGGGAAGAATGTTGAGAAGTTTGTAGCCACAATGCTGTCTCCTTTAACTGAAGACACAATTGGTCAATTCTGTCTGTAGTCTTGGCGTGTTCTTGAATTCCTCACTGATGCTGAGTTCTCCTGTCAGTGGCCGTACATAATGCTTTCTGCCATCTCCAGCTGGCTAGGAGACTCCATCCCATCCTGGTGGACAAAGACCTAGCCTCAGTTATTCATGCCTTCTTCACCTCTTGGCTGGTCTACCGCAATGAGCTATACCTGGGGATGAAACCTTCAGCACCTAGGAAACTCCAACTAGTACAAAACAGGGCACCGTGTCTCCTCAGCAATACAGACTACCATGAGCACTGCACAGGTGTACTCTGCTCTCTATACTGGCTTCCCCTGAATTTCTAATCAAGTTTATGATTTTGGTCCTTATCTTCAAAGCACTCCATGGCCTGGGCCCAGGATACCTAAAACACCATTTAAAGCTCCAGAATGAAGACTGTGGTCAACAACGTTGGTCCTTTAGCACAATTGAACTCTGAACAGTAAGAGTAAAAGCTCGGGAGACAGAACTTTCTCTGGGGTGGTCAAGGACTATAACAAACCTCACTACTTTCTGCTCCATGTGCAAGGCACATTTCTTTGACCTTAAGAACATAAGAAAGGCCGTACCGGGTCAGACCAAAGGTCCATCTAGCCCAGTATCTGTCTACCGACAGTGGCCAATGCCAGGTGCCCCAGAGGGAGTGAACCTAACAGGCAATGATCAAGTGATCTCTCTCCTGCCATCCATCTCCATCCTCTGACGAACAGAGGCTAGGGACACCATTCTTTACCCATCCTGGCTAATAGCCATTTATGGACTTAGCCACCATGAATTTATCCAGTCCCCTTTTAAACATTGTTATAGTCCTAGCCTTCACAACCTCCTCAGGTAAGGAGTTCCACAAGTTGACTGTGCACTGCGTGAAGAAGAACTTCCTTTTATTTGTTTTAAACCTGCTGCCTATTAATTTCATTTGGTGATCCCTAGTTCTTGTATTATGGGAATAAGTAAATAACTTTTCCTTATCCACTTTCTCAACATCACTCATGATTTTATATACCTCTATCATGTCCCCCCTTTGTCTTCTCTTTTCCAAGCTGAAGAGTCCTAGCCTCTTTAATCTTTCCTCATATGGGACCCTCTCTAAACCCCTAATCATTTTAGTTGCCCTTTTCTGAACCTTTTCTAGTGCTAGAATATCTTTTTTGAGGTGAGGAGACCACATCTGTACACAGTATTCGAGATGTGGGCGTACCATGGATTTATATAAGGGCAATAATATATTCTCAGTCTTATTTTCTATCCCCTTTTTAATGATTCCTAACATCCTGCTTGCTTTTTTGACCGCCTCTGCACACTGCGTGGACATCTTTAGAGAACTATCCACGATGACGCCAAGATCTTTTTCCTGACTCGTTGTAGCTAAATTAGCCCCCATCATGTTGTATGTATAGTTGGGGTTATTTTTTCCAATGTGCATTACTTTACATTTATCCACATTAAATTTCATTTGCCATTTTGTTGCCCAATCACTTAGTTTTGTGAGATCTTTTTGAAGTTCTTCACAATCTGCTTTGGTCTTAACTATCTTGAGTAGTTTAGTATCATCTGCAAACTTTGCCACCTCACTGTTTACCCCTTTCTCCAGATCATTTATGAATAAATTGAATAGGATTGGTCCGAGGACTGACCCTTGGGGAACACCACTAGTTACCCCTTTCCATTCTGAGAATTTACCATTAATTCCTACCCTTTGTTCCCTGTCCTTTAACCAGTTCTGAATCCATGAAAGGACCTTCCCTTTTATCCCATGTCAGCTTAATTTACGTAAGAGCCTTTGGCGAGGGACCTTGTCAAAGGCTTTCTGGAAATCTAAGTACACTATGTCCACCGGATCCCCCTTGTCCACATGTTTGTTGACCCCTTCAAAGAACTCTAATAGATTAGTAAGACACGATTTCCCTTTACAGAAACCATGTTGACTATTGCTCAACAGTTTATGTTTTTCTATGTGTCTGACAATTTTATTCTTTACTATTGTTTCAACTAATTTGCCCGGTACAGACGTTAGACTTACCGGTCTGTAATTGCTGGGATCACCCCTAGAGCCCTTTTTAAATATTGGCGTTACATTAGCTAACTTCCAGTCATTGGGTACCAAAGCCGATTTAAAGGACAGGTTACAAACCTTAGTTAATAGTTCCGCAACTTCACATTCATCTAATATAAACATGCAGCAACAGGTATATTTAACAACAAGAAACAAAACCAAAAATAACCCAACACCACCCTACTAAAACAAAACCCTCCACTCCACGTACTTTTCTCTCTGGGAAGAGGATGAGAGAACAAATAACACATTACGGATGTGTAATTATGTTCCTTAATGCACTGTTAGAAGGTGCTCAGATACTATGATGATGAATGTTGTATAAATGCCTATATAGAATAGAATAGGAAATCAAAGAAAATACTTCACAGTAATCTTAGGGGGAGACAAGGCTCTACAGGAAGAACCATGCAAACACTCAGATACCACATCAATGGGTGCTGTGTAAAAATGCAGACAAATGAACAGATACAATAGATGGACAGATATGATGAAAAGAGGCAATGGATACAACAAACAGATGTTCAGGCACTGAAATATAGCTACCCATATGAATGCATGGCAATGATGTCTCTTGATCTGGTGCCATTCACTACCATTTCTAGAAGTGCTGTCTCTGAATGGAGATAATTTTAGAAAACCTTACAGCACTAGCAGATCACGATATACAATTCCCTCAGCTGTTTGTATTTTAGCATATGTAGAAAAATTTGGTGCCACCTAGTGGAGTAAAATAATAGACAAAGCGCATATTAAATTCAATATGTATATACAGCAGAATCCCGTTTATCTGATCTAATTGGACTGGGGCCAGATCGGATAATTGAAAATTCGGATAATCTGAATAATGGGAAAGTGCGGGGCTGCAGCACCATCTAGTGGCCACAGAAGAGATTGCCTGCTTCTTAATCTGTGTGCGCTGGTTACTCGGTTAATATGGAGATCTGGATAATGGAGGATCGGATAAACAGGGTTTTACTGTACTTGTTTAAAAAAGCTAAAGGGCATGTTGTCCATGTTTGTTTCAAGTAATGTAATTAAGCATTTCTAAATGGTTATGCTTAAGGTTAAGGATAATAATTATTAGTTATATTTCAGGAATATTTACTACTGACTAAAGTAGTCCCCTCCACCATTAAGAAAGAATGGAGGTCATATGTTAGCAAAACTAGGAGAGGATAGAATCGTCTCTGAACATGCTGGTTTAAATTTAACTGTTCCAATCATATGTAACTGACAGAATAATTGGGCCTCACTACTCTGAAGTGTTTGTAAATTATGCTTAACCAGACACTGTTTCAAGTGAGACAGATCCAGTCTACTCAAGAAAGGGCTTAGTGTTGAAGCGATCCTGGTATAACTGTATCGATTCCTACTGGAGACACAGCTTTTATGAGCGAAAGAGTTCTTTTGCCAGCTAAAATAGAGTAAGCACATACTCCCTATTTGTAAAACTGGGGCTGAATTCAATGTGAGCTTGATGATGACTGTTAGTCTGTAAAGAAACGTGCAAACTACTGGCTTTTGTGAAATAGTATGTGTGTAAATGAAGACAGAATCCATTACAACCGGAGTTTATAATTTTTCAGGATGCACTGTAGACCCAGCTTTCTTCCTTTGCCCATGAGGAGATGAGTTTTGGGTAGAACTCCAGAGACTGTGTGGCAGGGTTGGTTAATTTCTGTTCTTTTTATGTTGTCACTGAGTTATTTGAATTAACAGGGAGAATTGACTGGTCCGTTCAATTAGTGTGTTTTTTAAAATATTGTCAAGGGCACCCAGTGCATCTATTATTATAGTTAGTAAAAATCCAAATAAATCTGGCTCTTTATTTTTAGAGATAATTATTTGGGTGATAGATGATAGATAATTTAGCAATTTCTAGGAATTACCAAAACTCATTTTCTCTTTAGAGAGTGTAATGTCATTTACAATATTATTCTTTTATTATCTTCAGTATATTTTTGGAAGTTTATAGTCTCTGCTGTTCTATATCCTGCACACCACTGTTGCCATGTACATCTTCTGTCACTATTTTATTAATGATTCACAGCACTGCTGAAATTCTGTTCAATCCTGTGTTATTAATGTTTTTGTTGCTTAAAATTTCTCTAGAGGATAGAAAATGTAACATTTTCATTTTAGTTAAATACAATTTGATACCTCAGCTGCTTTTGAATGAAAAAGGATTAGGTTAGTGGTTTTATGTAAGGAGCGATTTAGGCCTGATTATTTCACTTTCTTACAGACCCTGCCTTTCATCTCTCCTGAGTAGAGACTCTGAACTGTGCTAAATCATGCAGTAACTGAGAGATGTGGTCAAATGCCCCTGGTGATTCGTTTTAGAGAGAATCAGTCTGGTTTCCCCTTGTGACCTAAAAGTCACGTTTGAGCTTGAATCTACAAAGCTGAAATATTGGTCCAATGCTTTCAAATTTGGGAGCTTAAACGTTAACCACCAAAATCCATAATGAGGCACATAAGCAAATGGACTGATTTTCAGAGGTGCTAAGTATGTGTAACACCCAGTGAAAGCAATGGGAGCGGCAGATCCTCTGAAACTCAGGCCACAGTTTAGGTGACTATCTGTGGATTTAGTGTCTAATGATAAGCACCCACGTGTGAAAATGTAGGAGTTGTCTTTGGACCTGATCTGTTGTCCATTACGTCAAGGGCAAGGCTTCAGTTGAATTCAGCAGGCACTGGCGCAGGCCATTAAATCAGGCTTGTTCCTCCTTTTCCAGGGCTGCATTTACAAAAGAACTGGGGCACTCTTGTAGGGTCTTCTCGTTCTCAGTGTAACTGCAGGCTTTTGCTCTAGAGCTTAGGATGCTATGAATTATACTTCCCGAGCTACAAGTATCAGACAGACAGTGTGCCGATGCCACTAGACACTTGTTTTATGTCTGCCTCCTTCCTGGTGTACATACAGTCAATACAATATGTTGTTGTAAGGCATCATATAGAAACACGGGGACTTGCTGATAAGAGATAATTTGTTTTGGTGAAGATAAGAAGAAATAGAAGTTGCTGGTAATTAATATGCATGCCAACGCTAACATGAATTCACCCTTATCTTTATGCATTAAGAAAAATAAAATAACATGGCTTGCCAAAGACAGTAAGTAAACAGAATAAATTAAGTGTGATTGATCATTCTGGCATGTTTATCCGCAGTTCCAATGTACTGTCTAATGTTTCTTATTCTATTTTAAAAAAAGCAAAATAACATTACATTTATCTTGTATATCCCCTGAGTACCAGCAGCTTCAAGTGATTTACTGTTAAAATGATTATTACAGTGCCCTGAGGACATTCATGCTTATGCCAAAAAGGTGACTCTCTGGTATCTTGGGAATACTGGGACGCAAACATTTAAATTGAAATTTGACACAAAGAGATAAAAAAGGGTGACCAGCGTAGGATAGTCAGAGGTGAAAACACTGAAGTTACCATTTTGATAGTTGAACCTTTCACCTATCCCCACCCATTTGTCTGTTTTGTCCACCTGTCACATTGTGTCTGACATGAAGATCATAAACCCTCTGAGGCAAGGCTAGTCTTCTTGGTTAGTTGTCTGTACAGTGCCTAGCACAATGGGGCCCTGAATCCTAGGTGCTATCATAATATAAATAAAAATAGAGCATGATTTTTAAATTGCAGTTATTGAGAGTACACATCCAAATCAGGTAGGTGCACACACCCTGGATAGTTACAGTCACTTATATATGCCTGATTTGTAGGTACAGATGCAGTAATTGCACATCCAAATTAGGATAGGGAGGGATAGCTCAGTGGTTTGAGCCTTAGCCTCCTAAACCTAGGGTTGTGAGTTCAATCCTTGAGTGGGCCATTTAGGAGTCTGGGGATCTAATGTCTTTGAGCAGGGGGTTGGACTAGATGACCTCCTGAGGTCCCTTCCAATCCTGATATTCTATGATTTTGGCAGAGAATGAACAAACCATGGACCTAATCCTGCAGTATTTACTCATGTGATTATTTCTTACCCATGCAGATAGCTACATAATGTTAAACTGAATTGTTTGCAAGAAAATGTACTCCTTGCTTGAGCAAGGATTGCAGCATCAGATTCATATAAATCTTGCTTGATAAAATTTTGACTAAAGTAGCATGTGATGTGTACAAAAGTATATATGAGAAGGGTAAATATTAGAGCAGAGGGTTACATTTTTAAGGTGGTACATACAAGCAGAACACCAAGTAAAGGAATGCAATTTTGAAAAAGAAAACTTAGGCTGAATATCACAAAAAAATCCATATGGTAAAATCTGTTAGATGGTTAGATCAATTAGCCATACGCATTACAGACTATCACTCAGACCAGATACCCTCTTTTTTTTGTTTTTACTCATGTTGAAATATACTCTGCAATATGTATGACAACTAATGATCCCAAGCACCTGTTAGCCCTCAAATTAAACTCAACATATCGTTAGTAGAAAGCTACCAGATTCACGTGGGCATTAGTTCATGAAGTACAATTACTATGGAGGTACTTCCTGTGCCCCACACAAGGGTTTGGTTCTGGAATGGGGCATTCCTAACAGTTTTGTTCACTGATCCTGCTCAATTCCACACTAGGCTCCTAGAAACTTAGACCCACACATCCCTCCAGAAGACATTTAACCAGCACCAGGCACCTCTGCAGGTTTAGCGCTTGTCTACGTTACAAAATTAAGTCATCTTAAGTTAAGTTAATATACGGCCACCACAATACTTAAAATGGTGGTTCACGTCCACACTTGCTGCTGCTATTGCGGTGCACGTCCTCATCAGGAGCATTTCCACCCATTGAAGTGGGGCATTGTGGGACACCGACGGCTGAAGCCCAGGAGCCCTGGGGCTGCTAGCCTGAGCTGTCAACCCCACATGGGGCTCACAGCTTGCCCATCCCTCCTCTCCGCTGACAGCCACCCTGGCACTAACAGCCCAATCAGTCAGCTGGGCTTGGGCTCAGAGCTGGGTGCCCTTCCCATCCCGGTGCTGACAGCCTGAGCTGTCAGTGCAGTGGTGGAGGGGGACCCCCAACTGTGAGCCCGCACCCAGCTGACCACTTGGGCTGTCAATACTGGGATGTGGGGGAGAGCTCCAGTTGACAGCCCTGCACGAGGCTGACAGCCAACAGATGATGTAGGTAATGCAGGTCTACATGGACACTGTGTCGTCCCAACTACATCGACATAAGCACTATGCCTCTCATGGAGGTGGAGTTATTATGTCGGTGTAGTGGGGGAGTTATATTGGCAGAAGCAACATTTTAGTGTAGACAGTGACATAATTAGGTCGATGTAAGCCGCCTTGCAGTGACCTAACTCTGTAGTGTAGGCCGGGCCTTAGTGACCCGAGCCTCTCTCACTTACAGCCTTTAGTGATGGAGTGCCTCTCTCTCCAACTCACAGAGGGCCATGGGGCTAAAATGCTAACACTCAGCTGCCACGTGAGATACTTTACGACCCTGACCAATGCACCTCTCCTCACTGAAGTTAGGGAAGTGTTCTTAGTCCCCTATCTCTATTGTAGACAAGGCACTGTTGTTAGTGCATTACCAGTTACAGGAAATTTCTGCTTTCCCATTCATAGACACTAAAATGGGGGTAAAAATCTCATGGGATTCACTCTCTTTTAACTTGAGCCATTACAGCTGGTTGAAAAATGGGAGCAATTTTTTCACATAAGTTCCCCCCTCCCCGCATACACCCCTCTCTTTTTTCTGGGATCAAAATTTCAAATTGCGGTGAGAAAAATCTTCAAAATGTCAACAAACCTGGGATGTAGGTTAATATTTTTTATCAGGGGGACTAGACTGTTAACCAAATTGATCTGCCCTGGCCACCCCACACTCCTCCAGACTAATCCAGGGCATTTTGTGCATCAGCACGGAGTAAACTCAGCAGGTTCAACCTCTACAGCCAAACCCATTAGAGCTATGTGAGAAAATGTTCGTTGAAATCGAATAACTCTAAGATGCTGCTCTTACTAACATCTCTTGGGTTCTCAAATATTGGAAATCCATGGGAACGTGTGCATCTCTCCACAAGTAACATTATTCCCAAACGTTAAGGTTAGATATTTTGTCATGGTTATTTTTAGTAAAAGTTATGGACAGGTTGCAGGCAATAAACAAAAATTCATGGAAGTCCGTGACCTATCTGTGACTTTTACTAAAAATAACTGGGGGGGAGGAAGTTCAGAGGAGGGAGGAATGCCAGCTGGAGCCCCATGCGGGGGACTGACAGCCTGAGCCCTACCGCCACGAGGTGGGGAACCACCATGGGAGCGGGGAGAAGGCTCAGCCCAAACTCCAGCCTTGGCTGCAGCCCTGGGTGGGAGCACAGCCACAGGGCAGGGTTGCACAGCCCCAGCTCCAGCCCTGGCTGCAGCCACTGACTGCTGAAGCCAAAGAAGTCACGGAGGTCCAGTAAAGTCATGGTAAACAGTATAGTGACCTCTGTGACTAAATTGTTACCAGTTGTTAGTCATTGCACGTTTGTTAGAAGCAATACTAGAAAACCCAGTTGTCTCTGAGTTTGCTGAGTAAAAGGCTGATAATCTCCCAGGGCGACGCTGTGGACAGAAGGACACTGTGGATGCAATCCTTGGATGCATTAACCGGGGAATCTCGAGTAGGAACAGATTATTTTCCCTCTGTATTTGGCATTGGTGTGACTGCTGCTGTGTCCAGTTCTGGTGCCCACAATTCAAGAAGGAGGTTGATAAATTGGAAGGGATTCAGAGAAGAATCAGGAGTAGAAAACAAGCTCACCGTTTAGTTTTATAAAGAGAAGGGTAAGCGGTGACTTGGTTACAGTCTACAAGTACCTACATTGGGAACAAATATTTGATGTTGGGCTTTTCGATCAAGCACCGAAAAGCAGAACATGATCCAATGGCTAGAAGCTGAAGCTAGACAAATTCAGACAGGAGAGGGTCTATATTTGTAGTTGTGAGGGTAATTAAGGGAACCATTTACCAAGACCGTGGTAGTTTCTTTCTCTCCGGCAATTTTTAAATCAAGCTTAGATGTTTTTCTAAAAGATATGCTCAAAGAGTTATTTTAGGGAAATGCTATGGCTTGTATTATACACAAGGTCAGACTCAATGATCACAACAGTCGCTTCTGGCCTTGGCATCTATGAGACACAGTATATACACATTTTCAGTTGGCATGTGGGCTGTTAGGGGCCTTAACCAGGGAGCAGAGCTGCTGTGGCTTGAGAATCAGGGAGCTTTGTGTTGGAGCTCTCTGTCTCCTGCGGTGAGTGAATCTTGGCACAAGAGAGAATGAGGCCTTCAGTGTCTCAACCACCAGACTAGTCAAGTATGACTAGTAGGCCTCTGTGCCTGTCTGCAAATGATCTGTATGTAATTCTAATGGTTTTTGTATAGAAGTGTATAGCAGACTAGTAAATCTGTGATTTGTAGGTATAGCATAACAGAGACATTTTGTTCATAGCTTTCTCTTTAAGCCAGTTCATTTTAGTTTGAATGCAGAGAGATCTGCTTATTGTCCTATTTATATTAACAGTAACATGATGTTTTACACAGGCCTTGTATTGCATATTTTATTTAATAATTTATATTCTCAGGTAGGATACCAGCTAAATAGCTTAGTGCCAGATCCTTCTATAAGCAACATACATAAACTTTCTCAAAAGCTGTATGCCTCTGTTAGCGTGTCCCCTCTGGTGCTTAAAACACCTTTTACAGATGTCATGGGAGCAAATTCTGCTCTCAGTTGCAATTAATAGAAGTTGAAATCAATGAGAATTGCATCTATGTAAATGAAACCAGATTTTGGCCTTAAGAATGGAAATGGAAAACAAAATTAAAACTTGAACTCTGAAAGCATTGATATTGATAGCCGCAGAGTGTAAAAATTGATATAACCAACTCAGATTCATCTTTTCAGTACCATCTGCCCCTGAAGCCAATGGGTCTATGCCAGAGATAAGTTGAGTATTATGTGTCTGTATCTATTATGGGGACACAGTATAAAGGAGGCAAATTGCCACTCTTTTGATTTTTTTTTTGCACATCTCTGGAGATGGTGACCTTGAGCTCAGAAAATTCTGATAGTCCACCACGCACATACTAGTAAATGAGAAATCTTCTACTGCTGCCACAAAGATGATGTACTAGTGTCCAATGCGGATTTTGTCTATGAGCACATTCTAATTTTATAATGTTTGGATTTTAAATTAAATTAGAGTACTCAACAGGGAGCTTATTCCTCCAGAGGTTTGTGAAACGTATATCCGATTTTTCAAATGGCATTCCAAGAAACCGAGCAAATACTCTCCAAACTACTCTTTGTGTGAACAGTATGCTATTTTTTTTTGTTTTTTAACGCACCAAAATGGGAGCACCGAGATACTGAATGGCGTTAATTACAGTGTGTCACAGCCATTTGGTCAACATGGCATAAATGATCATTCTTTGTGCAGTATTTTCTTATCCAATATATTATTTGTTGAGGAGGGGTGGTGAGGAAAGAAATACAAACTACTTATCTTGATATGATCATTTTCACAAGAAGAAATTTTAATCGTCATCCAGATAACTAAGATGACCCCAAAATTTAAGATCAGCTTCTATTACACTGCAGAATAGTCAGAAAGAAGCATAGGCCCAGCCTACCCTCAGCTGTGGCCAGTCAACCCCATGAGGGAGGGTGTACGGTTGGCCTTTACAATCCACCAATCCTGGGCCAGCTTTATACCACACCGCACCTAATTTAGAAAAGCCTAATGGTCTTAAGTTTGGTCCGAGTCACAACAGCTGCCCAAAGCCCCAAGTGACCAGAGCTTAAGGAAGACCCAGACATACCCCCTTTCTTCAGCTGTGCTCACTATGCTGGTAACTATCAGTGCTGCAGGAGCTGCTACAATTCTGAACCATCAGAGGATTCCCCTTACATTAGGTTGACCCTCCCTTGACTAACTTATGCCTCTCTAGGGCTGCTTCACATTGGTGAAGCAGTGCAAAGTGGTCATTTTGCAGGGTTGGATCCAGTGCAGTCATTCTACCATGTAGAACAGATTGTTCATTTTTACCAACCGTGAGCGCTGTCGTTATATTAATTATGATAATAATGGAAAATGTTCAACCTAGGCACGAGTGATGAATGGGTGCGGAAGTGAAGGTGTCTACTGCAAATAATGAGTTTTTGTGTGATTCATGCCCAGTAGTAGAGGGAAGCGCATTAACACATTGACTTTTGTCAGCCTATTTTTAACCATGGAACTTTTCCACCAGGAACTTTTAGAATTAAAGAAAAATAACTAGAAAAAATAGACCATAAAATAATCTAGTGGTGAATGTCAAACTCCGGCAGCTAGTGCTATTTTTCATCATTCAGAGTGCATGCCATGATATAAGATTACCTTTAACTTATAGAGCACTTTCTGAACATCTCAAAGTACCTTTTACAAAGGTTAATCCTTATTGCATCCCCATGAGGTAGGTAAATATTACTGTCCCCATTTTATTGATCAGCAACCTCTGTCAGAGAGAGTCTGATTATCCACTGGCTTAATACACATGCACGTGTCAAAGATGGCACAAGATAAATAAAGTCCAGAAGGTTGATGGAGCTTGGGTCAGGGGCCAGTAGCAGCCTATAGCAGGACCAAGACTAGAAGTTCCAATCTTGTCTCTCAAGTGCCAGCCCATCTTTTCTCTTCTTTCCTTATAAAAGCAATTAATCAAAACAGTGACAGCTCATTCTTTTTAAAGGAAATTCATAACTCTGTATATTCTGATTTTAAAAAATATTTCTAATGCTCAATGACACGACAGACACCAAAATCTTAACATTTTCCTACTTGGACACATATGATAATTCTAGCACTTTGAATAGGAGAGTCCACTGTATTGTAATGGGTGAAGAGTGGCAGTGGTTGACTTAATAATAGTGCCCACTGTGTTGTATATAGGTGTTAAATCCAAGGGGCGATCAGCCACCATCAAACTTGTCTTTTCAGCTTGTTTTTTCTGTTGTTAATGCAATTTTGTTTATGACTGATACTCAGGAAAATAAAATCCTTTCATGACACACAAATTATAGCTCCTGATCGATTTTCACATCTAATGAGGCAGCAAGCTCATGTCTTAAAAAGCAATATAAAGGGGGCACAGAATGAGAAAAATAACTAAAGATGGAGGGATATTATGATACACGTATCTTCCAATTGCTGGCCAGAGACTCAAACTAGGGTCCTGTTGTCTTTGAACCCAAATGGAACTTCTGTATGAGCAGAGCCGGCATTAAGGGCTAGCAAGCAGGGCAATTGTCCAGGACCTCATGCCACAGGGGACCCTGTGAAGCTAAGTTAAAGATGGTGGGGCTCGGTCTTCAGCTGCAGCCCCAGGTAGTGGGGACTCAGGCTTCAGCCCTGGGCAGCAGGGCTTGGGCTTGGACTTCAGCCCCAGGCAGTTTGGGCTTCAGCGGGGTTGGGCCCATTCCTTAGTTTTTGCCCTGGGCCCGAGCGAATCTAATGTCAGGCCAGCATCTGAACAAGACAGTAAGAGCTGTTCTAATGCACTCTGGATTAGAAGGTGTTCTTTCATATCTTATCAAACCTGACCTGCCTGTTTATGAATAGGCAATACCTATGCAGATGTAGTATCTGAGTGCCTCACAAACATGAATGGATTTATCTTTGTGAGGCAGGGAACCCTTATTCCCCATCTGCAGATAAGAAAACAGAACTACAAAGAGAGATCCCACAGAAATTACTGTGGTAGAGCCAGGTAGGGAACGTAGAATCCCAGCCTAGTGTCTGACCAACAAGGCCAGCCTTCTTCCTGATGACTGTCTGGTATTGCTCCAAGGTGTTTTTTTCCCCTGTCTCTATTGAGCCTCACCAACATTGTGGTTTGTTGTTTTGCTCCTTCTCTTCCTTTCACTCACTCTTTCACTCCTTACTGTTGTATCCTTGGGGCAGCTGGTGTAGGAAGCAATCACTTGAGGCCAGAGAGCAGGCAGCTAACCAAAACCTCCATTTTATTTACATATATACAGAGAGCACCTCAGCCGGTTGAAACCGGTTGAGCTAACCCATAATAAGCTAACTCAGTTGCCATAGCAACAAAACCATGACAACCAAATACACAACATATTCCTCCCCCCCTAATAAGAACATCCCCTAAATAAAACACACACTAGACTAGAGAAGGAGGGTAGACTGCCTCCATTCCCGGCTAAACCCTGGGGATTATTTTGCCCCATAACCGTGGGTTCGCCCTAGCTAAAGATCCAGCCGATGAGGAGGCCTTCTGTCTCTAGGTGGATTACGGCGAACTACTGGTGTTATTGCACCCGAAAGCACTAGGGGCTCAGGGTCCGCAGCACGAACAGGTGAGGAGGTGGTATCAGCTCGTGCTGGGCAAAGGGGTATCTCAGCCGCCGGAAGTAATGGAGGAGAACAGTCAGAAACAGGTGACTCGTGATTCGATCCCTCACCAGAAGAGGTGAAGTCAGACCCCTCAACTGCAGATGGGTCCTGAGGACTGGCATGACCTGGCAACAGCTGATCTACATGTCGCTGCCAGGTAAGATTCTCTGCAGTCTGGACTGTGTAGGAAACAGGTCCTGTTTGAGTGATGACTGTGGCCGGAACCCATTTAGCTCTGGAAGTATAATTCCGAGCCAAAACTGGCTGTCCCGGGCTAAAGGTTCGGTCTTTTGCTCTGGGTGCCCGTCTGATGACTTGATATTGCTGCTGATGTTTGCACAATTTGTCGGGGTTCAGAAGGTTTCAGCAGATCAAAGCAAGTGCGCAGCTGTCGTCCCATCATTAGAAAGGCCGGGAGATGGGCGTGGGTCGTAGCATGAGGTGTGTTTCTGTAGGAAAGTAAAAAGGTATCCAGACGCTTTTGATGGAGTGTTGTCCCCTTGCTGATTTCAAAGCATTTTTCATTGTCTGCACAAATCTTTCAGCTAATCCGTTGGTGTGAACGGATGATATGGTGCTGACGTGATGTGGTGTATCCATTTGCTTTCATAAAGTTTTGAAACTCCTGAGAAACGAACTGCGGTCCGTTGTCGCTCACAAGTTGTTCTGGCAGACCAAAAACGACTAAAGAGTCCTCGTAGTTTTTGGATAGTACTCTCTGCAGAAGTGGACTGCATTATAGAGACTTCTGGCCATTTAGAATGGGCATCTATTGCCACCAAGAACATGCTTCCTTCAAGGGGGCCAGCAAAGTCAACGTGAATACGTTGCCACGGGTTTTCAGGCCAGTCCCATGGGTGTAGGGGGTGCCCACTGGGGTGCATTCCTCACACCCTGACATGACATACAAGCTTTTGCCTTCTCTTCAATAGCGCTGTCCAGTCCAGGCCACCAAAAATAGCTTCGTGCAATTTCCTTCATGCGCACTATTCCACAGTGACCAGAATGTAGCTGTTCTAACATCTGTGATCTCAGTGGTGGTGGAATAATGACACATCTCCCCCACAACAAACAACCAGATTGGACCGATAACTCCGTCCGCTTGGACATGTAGGGAACAAGGTCGGATGAGACTGGAGAGGTTTGTCGAGATGTTCCATGCATCACCAGGTCCATAACGTGGGACAATACTGGGTCAACGCGAGTTGCCTTCTTTATCTGAGTAGCAGTGATGGGTGTATTCTCTACCTGTTCAAAGTAGAAGATTTCCCTTGTGGGCACTATCTTGGTGTTTGACCGGCAAAGGCAACCTTGAGAGGCCATCTGCATTGCCGTTTGTAGAGTGGATTTCCGATATATGATTTCATATGTGTGTGCTGAAAGTAACAATGCCCAACGTTTGCATACGACTAGCAGCTAATGGGGGAATGCCTGTGTAAGGTCCAAAAATTGATGTCAGAGGTCGATGGTCTGTGAGAAGAGTAAATTTTCGCCCCAAACAGGTACTGATGAAACTTCCGAATTCCAAAAACAATTCCCTAATGCCTCACGTTCGATTTGGGCGTAGTTTAGTTTCTGCTTTGCTTAGAGTGCGTGAAGCAAAAGCAATAGGTCTCTCTCTTCTCCTGAAGGCATAATATGTGACACGACTGCTCCCACTCCATAAGGGGAGGCATCGCAGGCCAATTGCAGTGGTAAGGATGGATCAAAGTGCGTTAGAACTTCAGAATTTAGCAATGCATCCTTAGCTTTGTTAAACGCAACATCACAGGCTTCAGTCCACTTCCAGGCCTTGTTCTGCCCAAGGAGCTCATGAAGTGGTTTTAGCAGTGTGGCTAACTGTGAGATGAACTTTCCATAATAGTTCAGGAGTCCTAGAAACGAGCGCAGCTGGCTTACATTTCGAGGTGGGGGAGCTTTAACTTTTGCAGGGGCCTTATGAAGACCTGCAGAATCAATGATATGTCCCAAATATTCAACAGAGGGCTTGAAGAATTCACACTTGTCTTTGCGAACTCGTAGGCCATACTCTTCCAGTCTTTGTAGGGTAGCCTCTAAATTCTTTAAGTGATCCTCTTCATTTCTTCCAGTGACCAGGATATCATCCAGATAGCACTGAACTCCTGACAAGCCACACAAGATCTGGTCCATAGCCCTCTGGAACAGGGCGGGAGCAGATGTTATTCCGAAGGGTAGACGACAGTATCGATAAAGCCCCTTATGAGTCACAATAGTCAACAGCTCTTGGGACTTTTCATCGACGTGCATCTGTAAATATGCTTGACTCAGATCAATCTTACTGAACTTTGTCCCCCAGCCAGGCTCTGCGAAGAGGACAACGATGCGGGGAAGCGGGTATTGCTCTGCACACAACACTGGGTTGACAGTGACTTTAAAATCACCGCAAATCCGGAGAGAGCCATCTTTCTTCACGATTGGAACGATAGGAGTGGCCCATGAGCTATGGGTAACTGGTATTAGGACTCCATTGGTGACCAGGCGCTCCAGGTCTGCTTCAAACTTTTGGCCTGATGGCATATGGCACAGTTCGGGCTTTCAGATATTTTGGTGGACTGCCAGGTTTAATGTTCAATGTCACAGTGATTCCCTTCATACTTCCCAAATCATCTCCAAAAACAGCAGCATGTTTCCTTAGTATAGGGGTTAGACTGGTTTCTTCTTTAGTCATCATCCGGTGCACTTTCTGCCCAGTTCAGTTGAATCTTCCCAAGCCAAGACCTACCCATTAAGGCTGGGGTAGTTACCTCTCACCACAAACAGTGGCAATTTAGCCACCTGTCCATTGAGCTCCACCTTAACATCATATAGTGCCCCAGCATAGGCACAGCTTCTCCCGTATACGTCTTCAGAACAGTTTTTGTTGCCTTAAGCGGAAGATGCTGTAGCTTTTCTTTATACACAGTCTCGGAGATCAGTGAGACGGCTGCACCGGTGTCCAGTTCCATGCGTATACGTTTGCCATCCAATAACGGGGTTACCCAGTATTCAAGTGAGCACATTGCCAAAGACAAAACATGCAGTGGCACTTCCTCTTGCGATGATTGGTGTCACCTTGATCATTCTGGGTCTGCTCTTAGGGTATGCAGGGTTCCTCTTTTTGTCGGCCAGACCACAGGCCTCTTTTTCTTTTGTTTACAGGCACACTCAATGTGTCCCTTTTTGCCACAGTGTCGACACACCAGGTCCTTACACCAGCATTCTGATGCCTGGTGACCCGGCTTACCACTGCTGTAACATTCTTGACTCTGCACAGTTTTGTGGGTCGGTTCTTGTGACACTTTTTGCACCCTAGGGGGTGCACCGATGTATTGTGCCTCCCTTGTAGCCAGTTCCATGGAGACAGCAATATCAACAGCCTTCTGTAAGGTAAGCTGAGCCTCTGTCAGTAGGCGCTTCCGTATAGCTTCACTGTACAGGCCACACACTAACCTGTCACGCAGGGCATCATGTAACATTTCTTTAAATTCACAGTGTTCTGCTAGCTTTTTTTAAAATGGCTACAAATTGTACAACTGTTTCATCTTCCTTTTGGTCTCTTTTGTGGAACCTATATCTTTCAGCAATTACCAGTGGTTTTGGGGAGAAATGAGACCCCAGGATTTCCACAATGGTCACTGTTAAGATTTAGTCTCAGGCTTAACAGGGTGTAGTAAGCTGCGTAGCAGAGAGTAGGTTTTAGCCCCTACAACAGTTAAGAATATTGGCACCTTCTTCGCTTCTGTAATGTCATTTGCAATACCAAAAAGCTCAAAACGCTCAGTATACACATGCCACTGCTCTGTATTCTCATCAAAAGGCTCCAGGGGCCTGGTCAGAGTAGCCATGATTTTTAGTTTCACTTTCACAGTCAGTGCAACAAGCAGCTTTTTTGTTTGTTTGTTCTTTACCTTAACTTCTACTTCCTTCTGTTACTGGAGCAGCACCGGAGTCTCACCCTCGTCGCCAGTGTTGTATCCTTGGGGCAGCCGGTGTAGGAAGCAATCACTTGAGGCCAGAGAGCAGGCAGCTAACCAAAACCTCCATTTTATTTACATATATACAGAGAGCACCTCAGCCGGTTGAAACCGGTTGAGCTAACCCATAATAAGCTAACTCAGTTGCCATAGCAACAAAACCATGACAACCAAATACACAACACTTACCTTCCATAGTCAGTCATCTATAAGAAGCTTCTTGGGGGAAATAGCAAACGTAGCCCTCTTCTAAGTGCTTCTGTGTGAAGCAAAGGGATCGAAATAACTGATATCCACATCTGTGGGTGGGGAACAGAATAACCATGTTCTACCAGCATTTACTGTCTCAGCACAGGACTGGCCGAGAACTGACTAGTCATGGAGATCAAATTGCACAGGTGCTGGGATTAGGGGTGCTGGGGAGTGCTGCTGCACCTCCTGGCTTGAAGTGGTTACCAGCATATACAGGGTTTACAGTTTGGTTCAATGGCTCTCAGCAACCCCACAATACAAATTGTTCCAGAGCCCCTGTGAAACTGTGTTAGCCCTAGAAGAGGAGGCTCTTGTATGTCTAGGGTGTGGCATACTAAAGGGTCAATGCAAGGATGTATGTGCTAGTGAAGATTTTGCTGTAACGGTTCTGTAGATAAACAGACTACATCAGTTTTCAGGAGCTGAAGTCCAGCAGTCTCACTGGCACTAAGTTCACTTCAAAGAAAAAAAGTGGTCATGTGTTTGATGATCCGTCGCAGGGTGTCTTCCCTGAAAAGTTTCTGAGAATGATAGCAAAGAACATGCCCCCCTAAGTAAATAGAACTACATATGTAGGCAGGAAAATACCCACATAATCAGGCTAAGAGTAGCAAACCTTGTGGGAGATCTTTACATCTAGAAACTGATCTTACTTACTAATTAAATCAGATCTAAAACTCTTTGCTTCTAATCTTATTCGTGAGCTCTTTTAAAAAGTGACAGATTTTAGTTAAAGCCTCACTCCCGAAAGAAATTAACTACAATTCTACCATAAATATTAAGGGTGGGGTTTTTTAATAAAAAATATTTCAGGCAATTCCAGGAAGAATAAGGCTAATGACTATGTTTCTCAAAGCCCATTTCCTCCAACAGGCCCTAGAGCCATTATACAGTCATCAAATAAATAAGTTTTAACAACATTGTGGGCCACATTCTGTTCTCTTGATGCTGGGATAAATCGAGAGTAACTTCACTGAAGTCCATGGAGTGTAAAACTTGGGTTAGTGAAAAGAGCACCAGGATCGATGGGGTGGTTTGTAGCATTTACCCACTGGCCCATGTTGGGGGTAGTGCATAGCTGCACTGCCTCCTGAGGAACGTTCCCTCCCTACCACTAATGGAATGGTGCGGTCAGTTGCTGTAATCCTTTTAGCCAACTGTCCTGACCAGTGTGAAGGAGGTGTGATACCTCTCAGATATCCTTCCTTTTGAGGGACATCACTCATTTTAGCTCGAAAGGCATCTACAAATGTGACATCCCCTAACTTTCATTATTGACCACCTGTATCAGGGTGGCTTTCCCCTGTAAGTGTCATGGTGTCCGGGGCCAACCAGCCCATTTCACAGTCAGCTGGAAAGGGAAAAAGTGATTATAAAAGCCGACAAGTGGCTAGGTTGAGACGGAGCTGCAGGATGAAAATAGACTCCTGCAGTAGGCCCTGAAGCAGGGGGACTGAAGAAAGGGAAGGGTCTGTCCTCGTTTCAGCACTGAGAGAGGCAAGGGGGAAAAGCCTGGAAATGTAGCTGATGGTGGGAAGAGGAACTACTTTGTTTTGATTTGAAGAATAAAAGTGGCCTGAAAGAGACTTGAGCGTGGCAGTGAGTCCTTCCTGGGCCAGGCAAACAGGACAGCAGCTCACAGTTGATGGTGAATGTGGGCAGGCAATTGACCGAGAAACTGAGGCAGCCCAAAGCCAGACTGGGTAGGTGGTCCAGTTATACCCCACAGCTCAGTAATTCTTTCATTGTGCAAGTTGTCAAGCACTCTGACGCCACCCAGCAAAACATTTAAGCATGTGTTTAAGTGCTTTGCTGTATCAAGGCCAAAATGTTCAGCATTCTGCAGGATCAAGCCCTAAAATCACTGTTTAAAAATGGGCTATGGGGCTTTAAGTGCAATCATTCTTTCCCGTAACTCCAGTCTGCCTATGGTACTGCCGCTCATTATGTAGTATTTCATAATGGCATTCAGACCAGTGTTGCAATTTTATGTTACGCATTTTGTTAGTTGTTGACATGCTAAGGGTTATCCATTGGGATGTCTACTCACAGTTAGCTATAGCCACAGTTACAGATGATTCCTTTATCGAAGAGTATGAGTCTAAAGTTATAGTTAGCCATCTTAAGCCTGTTGGGCTGAGTAGAAATTTTCTGTTAAATTTTAGTCCATTGTGTGTGTCCTGATTCAGGACACAACAAATGTTCGGTTAACCCTATGTTTTTAAGGTGGGTGGAAGATAAAAAGCTAGACAGAAATTTTCAAAGCTGGCTAAGGGATTTAGACACTCAAGTTCCATTAAAAACAGTATTGGCTAACTTTAGATAGCTTTGGAAAACGCAACCCCTAGAAGATTAAAAAAAATTTTATCAGTATTTTTCCTCTTACTTCTAGAAACACAAAAACAAGTTGAGGTCATACACGCACATGAGCTCAAATGAATCAGTCACTAGTACATATTCATGTCAAAATAGACCAATTTAAATGATTCATTGAGTTGCACCTCCAAGCTCTTCAAGAATATTGCAATACTATTCAGACACTTTTACGATAGCCTTGCTCCAGGCTCTTTGAGAACTAGAGCTACAGTGGAGCTATAAAATATCAACCCAGAATAGGAAATTTCATATGTTACAGTACACACAGTTTTACAGCATTTTTGTGGATTAATTCAAAAGAAACATATAACAAATGTAACCATTTCCGATTAGTGTCTGTCCATGTATACACGTTGAACATCGGTGGTGAGTCACAGTTTGACCTTTTTGGCAGTATTGAAGCAGAGAAAATATTGGCTTGTAGGAGATGGCACATGACTGAACAGGCTGGCAGTGCCAGTGTACTCCATGCTGTTACAACGTGGGTCCTTTCACCTGATGTCTGGTCTGCATAGAAGGCTTCTGAGTTTTCAATAGGTAATGGTTCTTGGGCTTAGTCCTTTTGCTCGGGAAGTAGCAGATCATGTTCTTAGTGTTGAAGATGCCAGGTTCCAAGCAGGATTGGTTACACCATCACCCCATATTTGAACTATGATTCAGTCTAGTGTCTGCACAGGCACTGTAGTGGAGCCTTTGCCTGATGGGGAAGTTGTGGTGATGGAAAAGAAAGTGTAACCTCCTCAGCGGTGGAGGATCCACCAACACCAACCAAAAAGTGAGTGATGCTAGCAGGGAAGGAGGTATGGCCTGGATGACCAGGGTATTTGCCAGTTCAACCTCCATCAGTAGAGCTACCCTTAAACCCTGGCCATAACTTAAAGCTGCTCACTCTTTGTAGTAAATCTCAAGGGGGGATGCAGAGGTATCACCTCCTGCCTTCTATCAAATTAGATTTCACCTGGGGTGCAGCAGTCCAGGAAGACATACAGAGGTATAATTTGCCCCTCTGAATAACTGGCTTCCTCATGGTGATGAACATAAGGGCAAATCTTTTTCTAAACTCTACTGGTCTGGAGGGAACCCCAGCATTGGAATCATTGTATTTCCAGGATACCAGGCTGGAGACAAGATCTGGGAAGCCATGTAGGGGACATGCACCCCAGTGTGATGTGGAGTGTAGTCCCATAGGGGTTCCTTATGCATCAGCATACCAGAGGTGCATGGTGGCAGGGGTGAGTCAGGCCAATGCACTGGCCAGCACAGCTGAGTCAGCATGCCAGGGGTATCTTCACTAGATATCGGGCTGGCACAGATTACCTCCCCTGAAAGGATGAGGAAATCAGGACACACATGACACTGAGTACCACAATCTGGTTCCTTGTCTACTCCTTGGGCAGCACCACTACACATTGCCCCTTGCTTAGGGTTTGTGGCAAAGTCACAATTTAGTGATGGAGGGAAGGTATATGGAGGTAGCGCAGCCTAATGGATAGACCCACTGGGACCAATGTACTTAGACTTTTGTAAGGTACTTGACTTAGTACTGCACAAAATTTTGAAGCTGGACAAATTCAGACCGGAAAAAAGATGTAAATTTTTAACAGTGAGCGCAATTAACCATTGGAACAAATTACCAAGGGTTGTGGTGGATTCTCCATCATTGACAATTTTTAAATCAAGATTGGATGTTTTTCTAAAATATCTGCTCTAGAAATTATTTTGGGGATGCTGTATGGCCTGTGTTGAACAGGAGGTCAGATTAGATGATCATAATGGTCCCTTCTGATCTGGGAATCTAGGAATCTGCTTTTTCCCAGTTGTAAATCTAGGATCATTGATTAAGGAATTTATGAATCTATGAAATCTCTATTGCTGGATTGCTGGGTGAACTTGGGCACGTCACGTCACCTTGCTGTGCCTCGGTTTTCCCATCTATGTAATGGGGATGGTAGTGCTGACCTCCTTTGAAAAGTGCTTTGAGATCTATGGATGAAATGTGGTACATAAGAGCTAGGTATATATATCCCAGTGCCCATCTGAGGCACACTGTGGAGTGGGTTGGCTTCATAATGTTCACCCTGGGGCCCAAAGATTTTAACTCTTCTGTTGTCCTTTGAATGGAAGAAAAGGATGCACTTTGTTCTCACATAATAGTACTGAAAATATGAACTTCTGAGAGGAAAGTCCTTCCTGAGCTTGCTTCTGAGGGTTTGAAATGCACAGAATTAAATGATATTTTCACATGTAATATCTGTGCATTTTAAAATATAATTAAGTTTGTTGCATAATGATTGTACCTGAAGCATATTAGAGATTTGATATCAAAACCTCATTTAAATAAAAAAAAGAGATATCTGGCAGCAGTTAATGTTTCAAACACCTTTGTAGATAAAAGGAGAAGTAGTTGTTTAGCTTCGCTCTAGATCAAAGCTGTTTGAGGTGGTCTGCTGAGGTTTGATATTTTAAAAAAATAAGTGGTCAAAGCCAGGTCTTTGTTGGCGTGAATTTAGTATTGGAGTCATAGCCCTGAAGAGAGAAACCTGTGGTTGTTAAGAAAATAGATATATGTCTTGATCTGACAGATTTCAGCAGGCTTTGGATCGAGGCTATAGTGTGGGAGACACTGGCAGTGCAAGCTACCACATGATGTATTTTCTTGTATCCGGAGCCTGTGAACCGTGTTTGATGTTCACACTTTTTAAGGGTTTTGGGAAACAAAGTTGACATGGGCAGAAATTGCTGCTGGATACTGACTATGGCTGACGAGTCATTTAATCCTCATCAATCTCATTATTATTATTATTATTATTTGCATTTAGGAAGCTACATTAGCTCAAAGGATATTCGATAGTACCAGTTTCTTAAGGGAAAGGGGTAATAGTTCGAAAATAATTAAGAGCGTAGAAACCAGTCAGATAAACATTTTCCTAGCCAAAAACATTCTTCTAAGTCACTGTGCCATATCTTGGTCTCCTTAAAATCAATGGCAGAATTCTCATTGACTAAAATTAGACCGGCTTTGCCACACCTAAAGGCAGAAGGTGGCCCAGTTGGGATACTGATATGCTGACAGACACGTGCCAAGCACAAGATACATCTGCCATAATAAGGTAGAATTGATCATGGTGGGCTGCAGGGCTCCTCTTGCCAACCCTCTAAGCTGGAACAACTTGCTGTCTCATTTTCTGGTGAGTAGCACTTGGTGCCGAATCACATACATGGTGTTTTCTCCAGGATGCTAGGCGGACGTCGTTTGTTAGTAAATGTTGTGTATCATAACAGGATGCCACCCATCTTCCAAAACATCCAAAACCTTCCTTTTCCCTTTTCTCTCTTTGCTGCTATATGAAAGTGCTGGTTTTAGCTCTTTGCACTGTATTTAATTAATCAATGTACTATCACAGCAAGGCACCCAATTTTCCTCTGTGTTCTTCCTTTCAAAAATATCGTATAGCCAGAGGTTGGCTTGTAAATAGAAATAACTCTAGCCCTCTCCCCTCCAGAAACCCCAATACACCAGTGTGTATGCTACTGTCCACTTACACTGCAGTAAATCAGGAGTTGCTACAATCACTCCAATCAGAATTACTCCTGATATACTTCAGGGTAAGTGAGATTAGAATTAGACTCCATAAATCTTACATCCTAAATAGCAAAACAATTATTTGTGATTCTTCAAAAGCCAGATCGTCCTCTTGAACAATGATCTGTAAATGAAAAGGGGTTTAATTTTAAAGAAAGGTGAATCTATTTTGGTAAGTCTATTAAAAATGTGCTTCACTGCCTTCTGAGCATCACTTCATATTCATTCCTCACATTGTTTGTATTTTCATTGCGATGACACTAAATGACACTAAAATTTCTTGCTGACAAATGCATGAGGAAATATGGTATTTCATATTCTAGTGGTATCCTGGGGAAATGTGGCACAATGGAGTATGATAGCCTATATCTTTTCTCACTCTTTCAGCACTGTATAAATGCATTCCATCTCCTTCAAAAGCAATTAACATTATATTTTACTTCATCTTTTCCTTTGGTTATGAGTTTGTCACTATGTTTTACTTTATTATTTTTCCCCATTTGTTGTATACAACAGCACAGGATTCTCAAAATAGCCATGAGACCCATGTGATGACACAATTTTATCTGTGTAAGTGGCAACAAGCCAAATGATTGTGGTTTTCTTGCTGTGAAAATGATGTGGTTTTAAGATTTTTACCCATTGATTTTAGTGTGCCATTAAGTATTCTGGAACTTGATCTGTTAAGAACCTTTTCCTTCCATAGTTCAAGGGCTGGATTTTGAAACCCATACACTGGTGAGAAGTTGACCTAATTGGGGTTACTCATGTGAGTGACTACTCACCAGTGTAAATGCGGAGTTCACAATCTGGCCCTAATTGGAGAGCTGGCTACTGCTCTATGCTCTGAGCTCCCCTGTTTAACTCAATGGTATGTTCAGTGTAAACATTCTGACCTAAAAAGCTCATTGTAACCAAATAAGATTTCTCATTTGATTAGGTTATGGGCTTGATCCTGCATAGTGCTTACTACTGTAAATTGAATGGCCCAGCTCATCCTGCAAAGACTCCATAGTAAGTCTTGGCAGGATCAGGCCTTAGGACAATTAGAGCAGACACATATAATAATGCATACATTTAGGACAGAATATTGTTCACCACAGACTCAGATTTCCTCCATCCCAGATAGTGAGTTACTTATCTTCCCCCCCCATGCACATGCATCATCCCCCTCCTTCTGCTGAAAGGTGAGTAAGCAGAATTCATGCCTGAACTTGTAAATTTCCAAGGCAATTTATCAAGGCTGGTTTCAGACATTTTGAGTTAGACCTTCACTTGGTGTAAATCGGCCTAACTTCATTGATATGGTCCTCTCTTATTTTATATTTTTAATGACAGAATACAAACAGTGGCCCAGCATTTACACATCTCGCCCACAAAGTTAGGCCATTTCTTACTATATTTCTTACCACAGACACTCAGTAGCTGTTTGCCAGCAAGCTGGGAATGTCATCTTAGCCTAATTCACAGATGTTAGTTAACCAGGAAATGTCTGATGCATAGAATGGTGATTTCTTTAATACATTGGCCAGTGTGCATGTATTTTGGTGTTCTAAAAATCTTTCACTATCATGCAACCCAAACAAAGCATTTTATGCAGTGTGCATGAGCAGCCAGAAGGGCATTCAGCTGCCAACTTAGTCATATAGGTAAGCTGATGGCATCCCAACATTTATTAATCTTATCAGTGTGCAGTGAAAGATGTTTGGTAATGTAATGTACCAAAGACCATGTAAAACAGATTTTCTGAATGTCACATCAAATCATGCACTTTAAAGGCTGGGTCACATAGCAACAGTATTTCACCCTATGCTGTTTTGCTATCCTAGGAATGCAGGTGTTGGAATGGAATGGCATCCCCTTGACTGCAAGAACTTATGAAGAAGTCCAGAGTATCATTTGTCAACAGAGTGGGGAAGCAGAAATATGTGTAAGACTGTGAGTTTTTCCCCATCTTTCTGTTTCCATTTTTTTTGGCTTTTCATGGCTTTTTTTGATTTACAATTGTTAAGGTGGAACCTTTGCTAGCCTTGAGGATTTGTACCTGTATAAACTAGAAAAAGGGTTCAGTGTTACTTTTGGAGGTTTATTTGTTCCATAATAAATCATTAAAAATAAAACAAAGGGATCAGTTAAAAGAGATTTTAGCTAATTATGTTTTTATCCATAATGATGTCTCCCTTTCTAGGACAAATTCTCCTCTCATTACACAGGTACAATCCCATTGAATTCAATGGGGTTGGCCAGTGTAAGGAGATAGGAATTTAGTCTTCTCATGACTTCTGTTGAAACGTGTTATACTAGGATGGACGCTGTAACTCATCTAAACACCATGAGAAATGTATGTATTTTAATATAATCTTACATTCAATTCATTAAAGATTTCACCTTAAAAGAATCATTTTTCTCAACACATTTGACTTTAACAGCATTGCAAAGTTGTATCAGCTAAGAAGGGGCCATGCTTGGGAGCTGCTTTCTGTCATTAATCACGTCTCATTTATTGACTTAATAAAATAACGAGGGTATAAGGAAAGAGTTTCTTTTGTCTCAGGCTTCTCATTGCTTTCTTTAGGGACCTCAACATGCTGTCAGATTCTGAGAATCCCCAGCATTTGGAACTGCATGACCCAGTAAAGGCTGGTAGGTGAAAGCAGATTGCTTTCAAATGTATGGACTGGATGGCCATAAGCACCACAGCTGAAAATTATGAATGATATAGGCAAAGCTTTGTTTGCATTTTAAGCACATAGCAGAAACTCATGAAATGTCTGGTATGTGACTTTATTTTCTAAATTGCTTAAAAAGAAAAGTTCTCTGCTCTGATTAGCTCATGAAGTCTTCCATTCCAGACTTTGGAGTCTCTTTCGTGCTCACATCCTTTCTTAGTCCTTTTTCTTTTTGCATGAATTTGCTCAGCAGTGACTTGAATTTATTACTCAGTCGTTGAAACAAAAGATTTTGGATGAACTCTCATCATACAGGTTCTTAACAAAACTAGAAGAGTTCTAGAAGCTATAGACATGGGGCCAGGACATCAGCTGGTGATTTACACCAGCTGAGGACCTGGCTAATTATCAGCCAAGGATCTGGCCAATCATCTCTAATCTTACTATAATA
This sequence comes from Mauremys mutica, assembly GCF_020497125.1. Classification (NCBI taxonomy): domain Eukaryota; kingdom Metazoa; phylum Chordata; order Testudines; family Geoemydidae; genus Mauremys; species Mauremys mutica. Next base: position 20,996,516 of record NC_059072.1, read on the forward strand.
AAAGCGAACTTCCCTTGCTGGCTAAAGAAGATTCATCCTAAAGGGTTATGCGGTAGCTGGGGTTTGATGACTTGGTGTTGAGTGGGTGGAGAAGGGGACCTGTTGTTTTCAAGGTTTTTTTGCACTGAAATTTGGAGTCAGATCTTCAATTAGTGGAAATAAAAGCAGGCAATCTGACAACTTTGTTTATTTATTTAGTATGTCGACTCACTGCTGGAATAGCCAGAGGACTGAATGGTTTAGCAATTATCAATGTAAAGCTCTTTTACCTTAATCCAGTAGACAAGGCGAAGTCCCCAGGGGTCGATCCTAAGCAGCTGGCTGCGGAGCTCCAAAAGGTTTCCCTACAGCAGTCCCCTTTGGTTGCTTCCTCAGCGGTGGAGAAGGGATCTCATGTCCATTCTGGCACTCCCTCTGCCAGCTCCAGTGCTGTTCCCAGTCCCGGCCAGCCTGGTTCACCCTCAGTGAGCAAAAAACGACACAGCAGCAAGGTAAGATGCTTCCACTTGTGATACACTTCTCAGTGTCCAGTGAGTAAAATGTGGACACAAGAAGTGAGTAATTATCTACCTACATGACCTCTCTACTGTAGCAACAGAGGGACTCACACGTGTAAATAAATTTACCCTCACCACACCCTCATGACAGAGAAGAATGTTATTGTTCCTATTTTATAGGTTTGGAACTGAGGTACAAAGATGATGAGACTTACCCAAGATCACAAAGGAAGTCTATGGCAAAGCCAGGAATTGAACCAAGATATCTTTAGTCCAATTTGAGTGCTTTAGCCAAAAGATTGTCCTGGTCATCCTTCCTCTGGTCTTTCATGTGCATCCTGTCTACTCTGTGGTGAAATACCAGCTTTAGTGAAGCCAGAACTCCCATTGACTCATTTGGTATGTCTACAATGTAATCAATAACCCGTGGTTGGCCCACGCAAGCTGACTTGGGCTCACAGGGCTTGGGCTAAAGGCTGTTTAACTTCAGTGTAGATGTTCAGGCTTGGGCTGGGACCTGGGCTCGAAGATCCTGAAAGATGGGTGAGGTGCAGCCTGAGTCTGAATGTCTACACTGCAGTTGAACTGCCCCATGGCCTGAGCCCTGCAAGCCTGAGTCATCTTGCAGGGGCCAACTACTGGTATCTAACTACAGTGTAGACGTACCCATTGGAGCCAGGACTTCACCCAGAAAAACACAGAGGGAGACTATCTATGCCATGCACAGTGCTGAGGCAAATACTGATATTATAAAGAATAAATAATCATAGTGGCAGCACTGATAAGAATTGCTTTGAGTGCCAGGAAGAGAGTAAACGACTACCTTAACATCAAGCTCTGCCTTTCTCACTAAACAACAGTATGAGTTAGTTATTAACTGTACCCTCTGATCTTCTTTGTCAAATATTGTCCATTTCTCAGCTGAACTGCTTTATGCCTGTGGTATCAGACACATATTCAAAAGGCATTAGCAATATTTTTCATATGGGAAGTTGGGGGGAAAAGGGCTATAAAGTTATGCATCACTTCTCTACATTTTCATCAAAAGATTTGTTGCCTGCAATAGAAATCAATGTTGCAAAGATCACACTCCTTGTGCAATTTGTAAGGAAGAGCGCTCAAATCTTTTCTAAAGGAAGCTAATAGGATAGTGAAAAGCTGAACATTAAGGAGAGTTGGAAATGTGAAAGTAATGCACTGCCTATCTACTTAATTATCTATATTTAGAGCCCTGTATAGGATTTTATAAGGTCTCCCATTATTTTTATCATTATTAATTTATTTACTTGTACCGTGGTAGCACCTAGGAACACCAGGCATGAGGCAGGACCCCATTGTGCTAGGTGCTGTACAAACATAGAAAAAGATGGTTCCTTCCCCAAAGAGCTTACAATCTAAGTAAATCATTGTGGATCTAAGTACCTTCCGTGAGAGGTAAACACACGAATCCCAGACTTACAATCAGGATTTTTTTAGAGAGTTGCTGTGGGAAAGCTGCATCAGTGAAATAGGTTATGCTTTTAATGACGCCCCTTTATGTTTTATGTGAGATCCACAGTCGTGGTCCAGATCCTGAGAAAAGTGTGCGTCTTTTAGTTAAGCGCTTTCCTCTATTTGTTAGCCACTTTAGTTCGGGTGTAAATTATTGTCCTTAAGGGAAAAGGAATAAATATAGTAGGAGGTCAAATTTTTACTGAGGGGGCCTGGCCAGAAATCCCATAGATGGGTTAAACATAAGCTAGTTCATGCCAATAAGGTACATATTAAACACACAAAGTTTCACAGAGGAAAAGCAATCCAATATGCATTATTGCTTTATAAATGTACTTAAAAATTAAGTAAAATGGATCTTGGCATTCAAATTAAGAAGATTAAGTAATTAAAAACCTCTTTTTTTCTGTAAATCATATCAGAAGTATATATTCCCTATATAATAATCATTCCTATCACTGGCATATCATGGCTTCTGTTTCTTGATATACAGAACATGTTCATAACTGTACTGAGATGTTAAATCACAGTATTATAACTTAGTCAATTTGGAGCTCCCTTCTGCTTTTGATTTACAACATTGGCAGTCAGACTACAATCTTGATCCATCACATTTGCAAAAGTTTCATGATGGCCTAAATGTTTCAAAGTGCCTAGGTCTTCCTTTTGGTGGTAGATAAAATCTTCTGCTTAAAGGTTTTTGTATAGCACATTTGATGTACTTCAAAAATGATGTAGGAGTCTCTTTGATATCCTGTAATGCAGATTCCCTCACATTTAATACTTTGTCCCATTACCATAGAGAGTGATAGAGCATAACATCAGAGCCTGGCATTACAAGAGCTCCCCATCACAATAATGACAATCTTCCCTAGGAAGTGTGACAGCATTACAAAGCACCAGTTCTTCTATGGAAAAAGAATCTGAATGATGATGCAGAGAAGGGAGTTAGCATTTTGAGCCATGAATGTGTTATGTCCTGTACAAGTCTATTTTTTTCAAAACGGATGCATGATCATGTTGCAGTTCAGATTACATGCTGGATACTAGGCATCTGGCTATGAAATGTCCTTCAGGAACAATTTTCTTTGCCTCTTAAAGAAGAATAGGCTGCCTTTCTAAGTCCTTAGGGTTCCTAACTCCCTCTGAAGTAGCAGTGAGTTGCTTTTCCTTCTGCCAAATTAATCTTTAATAATGCCCTGATTCAGCAAGATACTTAATCATGTGCCTCACTTTAAGCATGCGGTCAGTCCCACAGAGTGACATTTCAATCAACCGACTTAAAAAAACTCTACTTGAATATTTAAATTGAAGTGTGTGCTTAAGTGTTTTGCTGAATTGGAACATAAAGAATGAATAAGGATCATTTTAAAAGGCTCTAAAATTGTTAAAGCTTAACAGAGGAATTTACAATTTTCCATTCAGTGTATGTGTATTTTTGCAGATACAGATTATGGAGCCCCAGTGACTTCTTAGTTAAAAGGTGTAAATAGCTTTGCATTATAAGTTCAGTTTAGAAAACCGCACAGCCCCTGCTTTCAGCCTAAAGTTTATCTGATGGTGTTTCCTGACAGAAGATACATTTTCTTTTTACCCAATATTTGTGATAAATCAGCTGTGGCATTTTTGAGTTTCTAAGTTTTGAAAAAAATAAGTCTGCATCCACCCTAGAATCTTGTATCTTGTATCTGTTATCCAGCAGCAGTATAGTCCAGTTAACCAATTATACCAGTCTTGTCAGCTTTAGTGTAGACAGACTTCAGCCTTTTTAATCACCATCTCATGAAAACCTGCCCTGCGCTATCAACAAGTAACATTCATCCCTTTACTAAGGGCCAGGAAAAGCCTGTGAACTGACAGAAGCTGGGATTGAATGACAGGGGATGCATCTCTCAATAATTGCCTCTTTCTGCTCATTCCCTCTGAAACATCTAGCACTGGACACTGTTGAAGACAGGATACTGGGCTAGATGGACCATTGGTCTGCCCAGTATAGCTGTTCTTATGTTCTTACGAACCATTTAAACCCTGTTGTGAGGGCTTAAATGGGATTTAAATGATGCATAGGCCATGAATTAAGAAGTGATTTTTAGTCAATAGAGTCTTTGAGTATTTTTTTCAGAGGTTGACTGGCTAATTTTAGGAGTTGTTTGCTCTCAATATTTGCAACTTGGACAATTCAGTTTGGACTTGAAACAGTTTACAAACTCACATGTCTAGTATAGTTTAGCAGCTGTCAGCTGAATCGCTCAGATTAAAGGAGTTTGTAAGGTCTTGATAGCAATGGTCAGAAATTTTTTACTGAAATGATTTTTTGTCAGAAAGTGCAATTTTGAAGAAAATCAAAGTTTTTCTATGGAATTTTTTTCCTGGATTTTTTTCTTTATTTTCCATTGGGAAAAATCTAAATTAAATATTTCAGGTAAGTTTGACCTGAATCAAAATACTTCAGTTTGTTGAGCTGACCTGAAACATTTTGTTTTCAGTCAGTTCAACATTAAACTGCATCTGCCAATGCTGCCGTGGTGCCTCCTGGGAATTGTAGTGCAGGTGCTTCATGTCCTGTTCTCTCCTGTGGGCTAAGCTCCTTGGCTGGACTACATTTCCCTTGATGCACTCCTCCCTCCCTCTGACTGAGCTGTGTGGGGCATTGTGGGAGTTCTGTCACTGCAGTGCATCATGGGAGCTGTAGTGGCCACAGGGGGGATGTTAGGAGGAGTCTGGTAAGAAAAGCAGATTTTTGACAGTTGGGCCAGGACTCTGGTAAGGACAGCCTGTACATATCTCTGTTGAGGAGTACAGATAGGTAGGAGAATGGTAACTTACAAATTCTCCTGGTTGGGGAGGAGGGATTTGTGGCCTTGTGGAGGGGACAGAGCACATTATCATAGATGTGACATGGTCCATTTAAAAATAGATTCATCCCTATGTATCTTGGGTGTATCCACACAGCGAGCTAGTCCTCCAAGTCTGCTTAGTAGGTCAATCTCTATCAGGTATTAATCTTACTCAGAAGCAATGATGCCTTTAGCTCTTCCATTGCCCTTTAATCACTTCTCTGAGAGAAGGAAGTTAGTGCAACAAGGAGCATCAGTAACTCCCATGCACATTTCTGCTAGGAATCTACTGGGTTTTTTTGTGGGGATCATGCCTCAAAGAGCATAAGCTCCCCATTCTCTGCCATCCATATGGATTTTGACACATGTGCATTACTCTCCCACTTCTTCATGTCATGTCTACTTCCTACCCGTCTTCCAGCCCCTTTGTTCCCATCTTCACCGTGCAGCACAGGGAAGCAGAGTTCTGCATAATGAGGCACTATGACCGTGGATTAAGCAAATTCAAGGCCGATGCATATTGCAAGGAAAACTTCATAATAGTTTGTACTCACTCATGGATTCTGAAACAGCTGCAACATTTAAAGATAAAGACCTAGGAGTCAAGATAGACAGTGTATGCACTGGCAGTCCAAAGATCAAGTAAGAGATTAGGCTGCATTAAGAACTCAGAAAACAATATCGAAAATATGATTATGTCTTTATATAAATTGATGGTTTGTCCTTAGCCTGAATATTTAATTGACTTTTGGTAACCTCATTTCAAAAAGAGCACTGCAGAAATAACTAAGGCCAAACAGGGCACTGAAAGCAACTAGAGACAAGGAGATTCTTTGAAAAAGATCAGGATTCATTTCACTGTTAGTGTAAGCATGTGTAACCCTACAGAAGTCTGTGGAGTTAGACCCACTTATGGCATCCGCAAATTTGGCCTCAGGCTGTTTAGCGTGTAAAGAAGACGAGTAAGAGGAGACATATTAGGAGACAGCATAGGAGTATAACATTAAAAAATGTTGAGAAGCCTATTTATTATCATAAAAAATACCTAGCCAGGTCTCAGAACCCTTTACAAAGGAGGCATCATTACCCACATTTTACATATGGGGAAACTGAGTCACAGGCCTGTGTAACCAGTTGCCCGTGGTCATCCAGTAATCCAGTGAGCGAGCTGAGGCTAGAACTCAGGTCTCTAGAGTCATATTTAACAGTCTTATTTAACCAGTCTCCTAATAAAATAACAAGGAGAAACTGGATGAAATGTGTAGACAATAAACTTACAAATTCCTGTTAAAGAATGTTTTATGTAACGTAGAATTAATTTTATAATTGTCCCCCAGAGCAATGAGTCCAATCGCTTTGTAAGATTCTAAAAAGGATTAGACACAGACCAGATGCGTGACAGTAGTCTCTGCTGATGCACTAGCCATAGGAGAAAAATTACCAGGGTCACCAATTCTCAATACTCTCCTAACGCACAACCATTTGGGGGCCGGAAGATGTGTTTCCCCATGGCACTTATTCATGTGACATTAATGTGGCAGGAGAGGGTGGGGTATTCCTCCAAACACTGGGTACAAGCCAGCGTCAAAAAAGAATTCCTATGTTCATATTAGAGATTGCCCTGAAGTACAACATTTGGATATAGGGGTTAGGTTCATCTCCAGCTTCTGCAGAATTTTATGATATTTATTGGTAGAATACATTGGGCCAGTTTGTGCCTATCCTTTGTGCAGAGGTGGGGGAAGAGCACAAAGAGTTTTTTCCTTCACCTCCTCCCTATGTGAGTCACCCTGAGCGAGGTCCAGCAGCAATTGCAGTCCTTACTAGAGCTGGGTGGGGAAATGTAGTTCTAGTTTTTTTGGAGGATTTTGATATTTCAAAATTTGGTTTCATTCCGATTCAAGATTTTCTGCAAAAGGGAGCAAAGCCCTGGCTCCAGGGCAGTCTGCCTGGTGCGCTGACTGGGTACCAGGGATCTTAGGAGCTCAGGCTACCAAGGAGCCATGAGCTTGGGAGCTGGGGCTTCCAGGATCTTGGCTCCCTGCTGGATGTGCTGCTGAGGATCTGGGTGTGACTCATGAGAGCTGGCAGGAAACAAGGCAGTGTTTAATCCTGTCTGGTTTCCAGTGGAGTTTCCACTGAAATTGAACTGATTCTGCAGAACCTTTTGATTTCAACAAATTGCAAATTCCAGCAAAATAGTATTGCATCTGAATTTTTCCAGCCAGCGCTAATTCCTACACACAAGGAGACTAGGGAACTTCTCCCATTTAGTGCACCCAAGGAGGAAAGGACACTGGATTACCCTTAGGCATGGTTCAACATATGCACAACCCAGAGCTCCAACCCCTGCTCTTGGTCTCATCTTGAACTGTTGCTTTTAAATGCATTGACAAATTCTCTTTGATCCTTTGAGGACTGCAGTAGCCATGAAACATATTTTACAGCATGACCTTAGCACAGCAAGAGGTGTTGTATTGACCTAGAATCCTGGCAGGTTGAAATTCACATCTACAAGTTAGAAGGAGGTCAATCTTCTGAGCATTTGGTTACTGGCTGTAAGAATAGTGAGTTTGTCTTTGTTTGGAACTTTCATTGTAAGCTGCATCAACCAAAGAATCAGGTATGGAGAGAATATAAAAGTATTGAAAACTTTGCTGTAGAACCTGATAGACCCTTGTTGCAGGACCAGCCATTGGAAGAATGGACGCAGCTCCAGGCTGGCTCAAGGACACCATCATATAATGAAACAGGATATCAAACAAATGGTGAAATTGTTCTTAAACTGAAGAAACATAATTATCTAAGGACACTTTTGTCCTTGTCAGCAATTCATGGACCTCAAAAAAGGAGAATAAATAGGAAGAGGCAGGGATATACGGAGATTTGAAGAAAGGGACCAGAAGCTTAAATTTGATGTGATAATAGATGGGGAGCCAGTGGAAGGATTCAAAGAGGGGAGTGACATGAACAAGTTGATGGGCAAGGATGATGATACTTAAGAATCAATGAATGAACTATCAACAGAAACTGATTTGGAATTGTAACATCCACTTGAAAATTCACTCACTTTCATCCTCTCCTCTGTGATCATCCATGAAATTATAAGAAAATAATTGACCTTGACCTAAAGTAGTTTAATCCATGCATTTCTACAGAAATACAGCTGTCTCATCTCTGCAAAGTCAATTAGGCATGGTCTACACCTAAAAATTAAATTGACACAGCTACCTCACTCAGAGCTGTGAAAAATTTCACACCCTGTGTGACGTAGTTAGGTCAACCTATCCCCTACTGTAGACACATCTAGGTCGATGGAAGAATTTTTCCATAGACCTAGCTTCCACCTTTTGGAGAGGCGGATTAACTACCTCTGCCTCTTCTTTTGATGTCATCTACAGTCCAGAGGCACCGCTGCAGCTCCATAGCATTGTTGCTGTAGTGTAGATTTACCCTTAATCTCTGTGCTCCAGTTCCCTCTCTATAAAATGAGAATGATACTACATTCTTTCCCTTCTGAATGTTGTCTGTCTTATCTGTTTAGACTGTAAACAGTTTGGGGCTGAGACTGTTTCTTGCTCAGTGTTTGTACGATACCTAGCATAAAGATCTCAGGTGAGGTCACTAGGTGCCAATAATAATAAGTAATAATAAATAATAAATTAATAGCTGGAGTCAGAAGAAAAGTGGCTTTCTACGGTAAATGGTAGGTAGAGCAGTGTGAACAGAGATTTGTAAAAATGTTACTAGTGAAAGACTATTATGTTTAATCTATGTGTCTCTCTATATTTTTTCATATGGCAGCCCACTGAAGCCACAAAGTCCACATCCCATCCAATCACTGGAGAAATTCAGGTAAATACATACAGAATTTATTGCAGCTGAACGTGTTTAGGTTTAGAATAAATTTTCAGAAGGGAACCTGTGCTGTGTGATTTGGGCTGATTCTGAGGTAATTTGGACCCCTTGAAATGTCACTAAAGGCAATGGGATGACATGGGGTTTAATCAGTGCCAGATTTGGACCTCTGACGTTATTATCAGTCTGTGCAATACAAGATCAATTCAACAGTAGCATGGGAATTCCTACTGATCTCAAAAGGGCTACAAAATAAATTGAATGTAATTCCAATCTGTAATCCTTAGACACTCACTGTGATTCACTTCAGAAGATCTGACACTGAATATATATGCAAGCAAAGTTGTGGATTTTCCAAGATGCAGTTCAATTTTTTCCATAGAGTGCTGAGTAGCTGAATATATCTGATATGAACTGACCTCAGTGATGGTTTAAAAATAAAAAAGTTCACTAAACTCTGGAAATGAAAGTTTGGGGGGCATAGAAAATGCTGCTCTTGGGATTGCCTCCCAGTTCCATGTGAGCTCTTATTTCAGGGTCACCTTACTCAAATGCGAGTCCCACTGACTTCAAAGTGCAGGCAGGCCCCCACGGAGTGGGTAAGCTCCCAACCTCATGGCTGGAAGCCCTTTCTGCTGCTGCTAGGGAGCTGGGGAAAGCAGGTGGTAGCACCTTTCCTTCTCTGTCTACATCTGTCCCCTTAGTCCACTTCCTACAGTGGCTCGGAGAGACAAGTGTCTGTGGTTTAAAGCAAGACAGCCTAGAGGAATAGCTGGCTCTGGCAGACTCTTTTGTTAACTCTTAGCAGATAGGTATAAGGAGCAGAGACACTGATAGTTTGTGGATACGGGCCAGCTCTACCATAGGCGCAGAGTGAAGAAAATGACAGCACCACCAGAGACATGGGGGAATGAAGAATGGAGCCAAGAGAGTCTTGTAGAGTCAAGAGAAGATGACACAAGTTAGGATGAACATTTAGAGTGTGTGGGGGGAAAAGCCCATTTCAAATTATGGGGAGGGTCCACTTTGAACCTGTGTGAGTGAATATTGGCTACTCCCCTGACTGATTGGGAACAATCCTGTACTGTCAACGGGATAGACTGAGATGGCTTCTGGTTGTGAGTGCATAAGACTGACTGATGGAGCCCACACCACCATGCTGGTTTTAGACTCTGTAACAGAGGTCTCTAGTGTAAGAGCTAAGGCTGTTGGCCAGGTCATTCTCTTTTTTTGTGGAGGCGCAAACAATCATTTTAGCAGGAAGCGGAATCTGTTTCTGTGCTCCCAGGTCACTGGAAGGTTAAATCATCTGCTGAAATGAGCCACTTGTCAGGTAGATGTGAATAGGTGTTGTTGCATTAAATAGCAGCAAAGAATCCTGTGGCACCTTATAGACTAACAGACGTTTTGCAGCATGAGCTTTCGTGGGTGAATACCCACTTCTTCAGATGCAAGTCTTGCATCTGAAGAAGTGGGTATTCACCCACGAAAGCTCATGCTGCAAAATGTCTGTTAGTCTATAAGGGGTGCCACAGGATTCTTTGCTGCTTTTACAGATCCAGACTAACACGGCTACCCCTCTGATACTTGCATTAAATAGACATTTATGCAAAGGAGTTCAGGGGAAAATTGAATTCTTTAGTAAGCAAAGGAAAAAAATAATCCTCAAGTATTTTAATGCCCTCTCTAGCTTCAAATCAATTATGACAAGCACCTTGGCAATCTTATCATCCACATTCTTCAAGCAAGAAACCTTGCTCCACGAGACAACAATGGCTATTCTGACCCTTTCGTTAAAGTCTATCTACTTCCAGGGAGAGGGTAAGTGGAGGGGAAATTTCAGCTTGAACTCTGTTGCTTTTCATTTGTCTTTGATGCCAGTCCTGAATAACAGAACTTAGATTAAAGCTTCAGAAAATCTGTTTAGTATCAAGCAGCACTGAACATCTCTTTATTTTTTTAACAAGACACTGCAACTAAAGCGCCCAATCCTATTTCATGTGAAATCCATGTGAGTTTTGTCATTGATTTCAGTGGGATCCGAAGCAGGCCTGTAGATTTAATCTTTGTTTTGAATTTTTACAGAATAAAAGTCACACACATGCACAAATTATGTTAAAATAACATTGTGGTCTGGTGAAACCTGCCAGATCCATGGAGTTCAGAGTTCTCCTTAGGAATCTGTCTTTAACTCAGTAGCTCTGCCTGTTTTTTCTGGTTTTTATGTGTTTGGGAGACTGTAATGAAGGACACTGCAAGGTGAGACTAGGGTGAAATTTCATCTATAACTCACATTTTTTTTCTAGTTTTTGTGAATTTAAACCAAGATTTGCCATGTTAATTCCATATACAATAATCCACATACAATACTATATATATATCCACATACAATACTATATATATATATATAATGTGATCATGGAACGAGATCTTTATGGTCAAGTTTTCAAATTGCCTCTCTAATTGCAACCATATAATTTATGGACACACATGCACTAAACTCCATAATGGCATTATGTGAGCAAACTATGTAAATACGTGCAGATATATTTGTGTGCACAATTCAGCATTTGTTTTGCACCTACAAATGGATTTGCCTGCAATTTTGGTAAGTGTAGCTGATGAGGCTGTTTTTTAAATTTTACACTTATTACCCAAATGTTCAGTTTAGGATGGAATTTCTGAACTATGGTTCCAATTCAGCAAAGTACTTAACCACATGTATAGTAAACGCACATGAATTGTTCCATTGAAATCATGGCTGATTCAGGCTATAAAGGGCTCAATCCAGGGCCGGCTCCAGGCACCAGTGGAGGAAGCACGTGCCTGGGGCGGCACATGCTAAGGGGCAGCATTCCGTCCATGCTTGGGGCGGCACAGTCCAGGTGGATTTTTTTTTTTGTTGCTTTGGGCGGCAAAAATGGCTCAGTCTTGCTCCCAGAGAAATTGGTCATGAAACTCTCATTGAAATCAGAAGGTTCAAAATGGCTAGAAAAGACAATTTATGATGGCTACATAGTAAATCCTTACATATTGCGACATCTGCAGTTCCATTTTATGTAAAAACTGAGTTTTAATTACTTGTGCCTATTATCATATGGGAAGGGGTGTGTGTGTGTGTGTGTGTGTGTGTGTGTGTGTGTGTGTGTGTGTGTGTGTGTGGAGGGGGGGAATGGCTCTGATTTTGTAGAAATAAGACTTTAAATTAGACATAGGTCCAAGCTACAAAGTTCTGACCTGAATTCAAATCCAGATCCAAATGGTGACAAAGTTCTGGGGCATTTACATTTCTCTTGTGGTTTGGGCCCATTTCTAGTTCAAACTATGATTAATGTTATCATTCACAGTGGGACATATTGCTTTGGGGATTCTTTGTACATACCGCTGACAATTAAAGTGGAGAGATGCTCAGCAAATTTATTACTTTTATGTAAATACAAATGCATTCACTGATTGCGGATCCGTGTCTTTCCTTTGATCTAGTTCAATCCACATCAAAATTTGTATTGTTAATGTCTGTTTCCTGCGATTCTGAAACTAGGAACTGCTCATTTATTATTCACATGTTCTCTCTTTCGTTTCTGTCTATTCTCATTTTCTCTCATGCTGCTTCCTCTACTTTCCCATCTCTTTTGATTACACTGTCTCCTCACTGGGTCCATGCAGACAAGTCATGGTTGTCCAGAATGCAAGGTAGAGTGACTTATCTTTCAATTTTATTCTTTGAAGCATGCGTGCATCAATTATCTTATGCATGTACCTGTAGATTTTCCTTGAGTTCTGATGACCTATCAATCCCGGCACCAAGACTGGTGTTGCTGTTCACTATCTAATGAATCTGATTTCCAGGAGAGAAAGAAATTTAGGGAAAAAATTGTTGTGGTTCCTGATGCAGTAACGTTTTAGGATCAAACTCTGTAGTCCTTAATTATTTAAAACTTCCAGTGAAGTGAATGGGAATTTTGTTCAATCAAGTACTGTGTAAATTGGTCCTTACTCTTTGATGCTTGTGATTAACTGTGAACTTGTCACGTAACATTCAGCAGAGGTTCCTGCTGAGAAACAATCAGAGATGCTGACGTTATTTGGGAGTGACCTGTCAATTCAAAGGAAAATGGCATATTTGTCAAAAAAAAAACCCAAAAAAACTTGTTTTGACTAAAATTTTCTGACCAGCTCCAACCCATAGTAACGCCAGATACAATTCAATCCTCTAGCCTCACATTTACTTAAAGAGGAAAATTTAAGCAGGCCAATAGATGGCTTTTTAATGAACAAATTCTGCTCTGCCTAAGATCACTGTTATTTCATAATTAATATAATTATATAATTCACATATTCAAATGTTAATTTTTACATGTAAGAGTTGTATAATACTTCCTTTATTCTATAAGTAATGTATTGTTTTACTGCATATAGCAGCAGAGTATAAAAGGGGAAATCCAGAGACATGATAAAGAAAAGGAAGAGCCTGAGTTTGTGTTCTTTCCACATATGGCATGTCCTATGAGTTTGAAGTATGAATTCCGTTGGGAGTAGACTAGTTTTAATGAAGGTGTTATATCAAAGCATCACCATCTGTTAATCACAGGCAAAGGGAAAAGTGGTAATCTAGTGGGACAGATCCAATGTATTTGCCAGGTCTTTCTTTTTAAAATTGTACAGTCCTTCAAGTGGCATTTTGCTTTGTGTGGGCTTTTCTAGATATAGTCAATTTTAAAAAAAAAATTTATTTCTGTGCAACAGACTCAGTCCCTTTTTGCAATAGCACTTCAGGCCAAATTCTGCTCTCACGGATATAAAATTGGAGTAACTCAGGGTCAGCCTTAGGGAAAATGATGCCCTGGATTAATTTATATTTTGGCGCCCCTGAAACAGGCAGCTGACCAGGCCCCCTGGCCCCCACCGGCTCCCCCATAATATCTCTGTGCCACCATGGGGTCTCCAGGCTCCCCACTTTCATTCCGCCCAGGCCCCACTGCCTCCCGCCAGTGCTTAATTTATAATGAGCGAGGTACCGGGGCTCACCCCAGTAAGCCTTGACACAAATTAAGCACTGGTTGGGCAGCTCAGAAATTCCCTCTCTGTGCAGCCTGGCCTGGATGGCCGGAGAGCAGCAGCTGGTGGCCAGGTGCCCAGCTCTGAGGGCAGAGCAGCTGCCATGGGTGCCTGGCCAACAGCCGCCGCACTCTAGCCGTCCAGGCCGGGCTGCACAGAGAGGGAATTTCTGAGTCTGGAGCCTTCCCCGGCCATATATGTCCTGACCACTGAGCCCGCGGGAAGGGGAGAGCAGGGGCTGGCCCACTGGCTCTGCAGGGGAAAGCCCTGTTGCCTGTGCCTCCCCGCCAGGCTGGCAGCTCCAGGTGGCATCACCTGCCCCCCTGCCTGGCTCGCCAGTGGCTCCAGCCCCAGGCTTGCCCACCCTCCCCACCCCGCTCCGCAGTCCAGGCCCACCAGATTGCAGCACCAGATGGTGCCCCCCCCACCCCGCTCACTGACCACGGCGCCCTGGGCAGTCACCCACGTTGCCCACCCCTAAGACTGACACTGGAGTAACTTCACAGGAATTACTCCTGATTTACAGTGGTATCAAGGAGACAAGCAAGGGGCAGGGAGTCTAATCCCCTACCCACTTTCAAAAACCAAGAAATCCTTCCCCTGAAACCAGTAGATCCCCTGAGTACTAGAGTCATCCAGACCAAGTTCCAGTGCCTCTGAACTGTCTTCAGGCTCCTATGTTCCCCCTTCACCCTCCCCCGCCCGCCAGATAGGAGGGAAATGGATTCCATAAGAATGGCCCTACTGGGTCAGACCAAAGGTCCAACTAGTGCAGTATCCTGTCTTCCGACAGTGGGCAGTACCAGGTGCCCCAGAGGTAATGAACAGAACAGGTGATCATCAAGTGATCCATCCCCTGTCGCTCATTCCCAGCTTCTGGCAAACAGAGGCTAGTGAAAGGGGAGTCTGGGCAAATTAATTTTTACAAGTCGGCGTTAGCTGATCAGCAAAAGATACTCAACTGAGGAGTAGTGGGAGGACAGAGAGACGCTTGCCCCAGTCCTTCCCCTTCTCAACTTACCCCATCTCCAGATGTGCAGAGACAGCTTCAGAAAGGGCAAGGGAGGGGCTTGCGAGCAAGGGAACGGGGGGAACATGCCACTGAGTTTGTCTGGTTTTCTTAACAGGCATAAATATTTAAGTGGACCATGAAATAGGATTAGTCATCATAGCCCTTCTGCTTCCCGGAGAGGCTTACGGTTTGGTGGTGGTAGTGGAGGTGGTTGTTTTTGCCTTCTTTGTAAGGAATGCAGAGTAATAAGACTGTAGGGTTAATATCTTTTTAATGTACACTCATTCCCCCTGAAATCCCATCCATATCTTTCTTACTGATACATGAAAAAAATAAAAAGAGAAAGAGCTCCTTTTTTAACAGATATCATTACACTCTGAGGTTGTCAGGCCCAATCGCATTATGGACACATTCTGCTTTCCTCTTAAGTGGAAGTGGGAAGATACTCTGCTTTACAAACCACAATGCCCTACACGTTTTGTAGGAAATTGGAGGACAGCAGTACATCATGTTTTGAAAGAAAATGAATGGGGCTGTGTGGAATGGGCTAGGTGTGGGATGCAGAATCACTGCAAGTCACTGACTTTATAAAGTGTCGCTCAGAACTGAGTGTATGAGGAAAAGAGGCAGGAGAGGGATTTCATATCCCTGTCACTGTGATCACAAATGCCTCGTTATTATGGAGCAGACCTCAGATATGCTGTATGTTCCCCAGTGACTGTGATATAATACAGTGTCTGAGAGAGGAGAATGTGGGCCTTTGGGCCTTTCTGAAAAATATGTCTGTAGAAAAACAGATATGAGAAAATAGAGTAGAGCCTGTCAGACAATGGTAAGTATTTTCTGTGGAAATTTTTAGAAAGAACTTTTTGCACAATTGATTTCAGTGGGGCCACTTGTATAGTATAATGCATCGTTTGATATGAGTAAGAGTATCAGACTATGACCGCTGTGTCCAAAGCTGTAATAATGCAAGTACTCAAAATGAGGCAATCTGTACTGGTTTTTTCTCCATTAGGCAGAGGTGGGAAATTGTATTTGCCAAAAGCACAGGGACAAATCAAGCTGGGAAATATTACTTTTGCACTTTCAGAGTGGTCTTACAAACAAAGAAGAATAATCAAAATAAACCAATCTTCAAGTCTTTGATTGTTCCTTTACATTAGGGCCATGTTTAAATGTAGATAAAAGAGCAGTTACCTTTCATTTTAGCAAAAAGTTTCTGCACTTTAAATCTATTTGGGTTCTCAGAATCTTAGAAGTTCTTGGTATTCTCTTAGGTAACCTATGACATCTTTTCCATTAACATTTTATATTAAATTAAAATCGGTATGCAAGTGGATCTAGCACCAGGGCTTGTAGTGCCCAAGGAATCCATAATGTATGAAAGGTGAGTGCATTACTTGCTCTGCATCCAGGAAATGCAGAGTATAATTGAGTATATTTCAGCTCCTTTTTAATGCAGGTAATTCAGCCAAACCTCTTATACTTGCCTATTGATAAAAACAAGGTTGATGCACTTCTATGCTTGGCCTCACTACAGTTAGAGGCGAAGCCAGAGAACAGAATCAATATGAAATTAGTGTTTCTATCATTAGCAGTATATCAGTGTACCATGGCTTTCATTTAATGTTCCTATAAGATGAGATTCCTATGATTAAAGAATACAAAATAAAAATAAAATGGATTAAGCCTACCTAAATGCGAACAGAAAGATGTTCTTTGGGAAAGAAACACATTATCATTTACAGTTGTAATTAAAGCCCTGCTCTAAAGAGGCAGGAGGTATTTATAACTACAGTTTAAAAAAAAAAAAGCTTGTGTTTCCTGATGCTGGAGGTTGAACAGTTTTCTTGTAGGCAGGCTGAGCTTTCAGAAGGCTCAGAAGGTCAGGTTTTTAAAGACAGCATCATGAAAGCATGGTACAGCAACTTGGGCAATGCAGTTAAAGAAGGTAGGCTCTCATTGTATTCTTATAGCCCTGAGTTGTTTTAGTTTTTTCTATTTCCATGAACTATATTCTGCACAAGAATGGAAGGAAACAAAAGAGGACTAATGTAATGTTCCCTTCCTTTGTTCAAATTCAGTGCTGAGTACAAGCGGAGGACTAAATACGTGCAGAAAAGCTTGAATCCCGAATGGAATCAGACGGTCATTTATAAAAATATCTCCATGGAGCAGGTGCGTGACTATTAGCACTATCCACTGTGATTTTCTGTTCTGTCTGTTATTTGTATGGCCAATGACTGTCATTGTGGAATCAGGGGTGATGTTGGAGGGAGTTCATCCCCCTGAGAAATCCTGCTACCAAATTGAAGGGAAGCTTAAATGATTTCCTTGCCTCTGATAGAGTTCAGACCTTCTACAGATACAGTTTGAACATCCCTGACAGAGATTTAGTTGTCCCTTCAACACATAAAAATACTTCCCAGTAGTATTTTTTTTAAACTTTGGAATTCACCAGATTGCACCTACTACCAGCTATTTAAAAAGGGGTTTGGAGGCAAATACCCTTGATCCCTCTATTAGTTCTATACGCACATACACATCATTTAAAATCACACTAGGTCAACACTACTATGCTGCAGAATCAATATACTTAGTGTATTTTCCAGGGATAAAGTATAAGTAAGTTCAGCAAGCACATTTAAGTAATAGTAGGAGATATACCTATCTCCTAGAACTGGAAGGGACCTTGAAGGACCAAGTACTGATTTTTTCCCCAGATCCCTATGTGGCCCCCTCAAACCCAGGGTTGTGAGTTCAATCCTTAACAGGCTAATGCTCAAACCACTGAGCTATCCCTCCTCCCCCTTAACATAAGCTTGTTTACCAAGTGGTGTCTTTGTCTCACTGTCTGGAGCGGCTCACTACCTTGAGTGCCAACTTCAGGGCAGACTGTCAAGAAGCAGGGGAAAATCTCCAGCCTGGTTGTATGTTCTATAATTAGATTTCACCAATCTACTAACAAGTGTGATCTCCTAAACCACTATACCAGTCTTACCCTGGAGTCACAGAGAGTCCAATTGCCACCCGGGAAAGCTGGACTTTATAATACGTGGTTGCTTTACACCAAAAATCACAACAATATTCAGGTTAGTCCCCGTCCCAAAGGTCCAGTCACTTACCTCCGGCCAGTTGTACTCAGACCTCAACCCAAAGACAGTGCTTGTAGCCAATCCTGTAACAAACCAGCCAAAGGTTTAGGAACTAGGAAAAAGAAATGAGAGTTCTTTACAAAAGTAAAGCAGGCAAGCATACACCCACAAATGAGTTACAGTCAGCTTTCAAAATGTAATAGAAACGTCTGTAGTAGGCAGACTCTGTATATCCCTTAGGGCTAACCCAGGCAAAACATGCTTAGAAAGCCTCACCCCTCAGAGTTCAAGCAGCAGAAGAATAATAAGTTCTCCTCAACAGGCATTTTTATTCCCTTCCCCCAGCATCCCAGTCAGGGCCGGCTCCAGGCACCAGCAAGCAGCTGCTTGCGGTGGCCAAGGGTGAGGAACGGCACGTCCGGGTCTTCGGTGGCAATTCGGCGGCGGGTCCCTCACTCCCTCCCGGAGCGAAAGACCAGCCGCCGAAGACTGAAGCGGCGGCGGTAGAGCTGCAGATCGCGATCGCGGCTTTTATTTATTTATTGCTGCTTGGGGTGGCAAAAACCCTGGAACTGGTCCTGATCCCAGTGATAAAATGAGGAGTTGGGCACGTAATCTCTTCAGGGCTGTGGGAGAAGCAATCAACAAAGTCCTTGTTCCACAATGGCCCATTTGGATTCAATAGTCTTTCCTTATGGGCAGAAGATAACGCCTTCTGTAGGAATCCAGCATTTTGCATTAGGTGAAGTCTTTTTTTATCGTTTAGTGAGCTACATAGTTTCAAAACAAACATTTTACTGTTATAGAACAAACACTTCAGTACTAGCTTATAGCATGGTTTTAAGTGAGATGATGCATGCAGCAATTTACAGGCATTTCATAAAGTCTAGACACATAGGTATAAATCCAGTACCTATCTTAACAATACTACACAGGTCAGACTGACTGGTTTACTGTTATGCATTTGTCAGTGTTCAGTGAGGCTTAAGGGCTTGGCATTAGTTGGCACCTGGTCTGGTGGCATCACAGTCTTCTTTTGAGACAGCCTCGTTAGTTGACGACCATCAACGTATCTTCCTTCCTGACTGCCTGGCGTTTGGTAGGTCTAAGATGCACTTGCTCAGTCTCGGGATTGTAACTTGAGACTCAGGCTTTAGGCGTGTTTCCAGGCCTGTGAGGCTGCATCCAAGATCCCAGCACTTTCAGCAATGCTACAGCTGCAGGCGTGGCAACTCTGAAAGTGATGTTGAATTGACTAGAGGGGGTGAGTCAAGACATAGGGCATGTCTAAGATGTAGAAGCGAGAAGTCTTGCTCCCTACAGTCGTCCAGATTCACTTGTACTAGGGGTTCTATCGTTTTCCATATTCAAGTAAAATACATATGGAATGCTGCTGTTTTCAAACATAATAGTGAGGGGCTTAAGGATGGGCTTAGTCAGCTGAGAGGAACATTTTAGGGTTTTTATTTTCCAAGGTGCCACAAGTACTCCTGTTCTTTTTGCGGATACAGACTAACACGGCTGCTACTCTGAAACCTATTTTCCAAGGGTAGACAGGCTTCAGTCACAGCTGTGGGAGGGGACTTACTATTTTTCTTCTGCTTACTGTTGTTAGTTTTCTAAATTTAATCTTGAGTTCCGAAATCAGTTGTAGCAGCCTTTAGCATGGCAGTGCTCTGAGTGTGAGAAAGAAATGTTTTGTCCTTTGTAAAAAATTCTGACAAAACGAGGATCTCCCTCCTGATTTAAATCCAAGAATTGTGGAGTAATGGACCTAGACAGATTATTTGTTTCCAGCACCTGGATCCATTTTCCCTAATGTTCCTATATTTCTTAGCATTTAGTTCTTGACACTTTCAGATTTAATTTTTCACAGCCATCCAATCTTTCAGTATTTTATAAATGCCTTCAGCATGCCAAGCTTGCTACATCAGAATGTCCAGATTTTTTCAGCTGCCTTGATGTGGTCCTTCATTCTGACACACAGCCCTTAAAATTAGCCTCCCAATTTCAAATTTGATTATTCATACTTCTCTTTCAGTGATGATAGTGTGGATTAGTTTTTGAATGAAGCAAAACTGAGACGGCTGGAGAAGGGACTAACATGGCTCACCGGATTAAAAATGGGTAGGGCTCCATGTCTGTCACGGAGGTCACAGAAGTCACAGATTCCGTGTCTTTCCGCAACCTCCGTGACTTCTGCAGGTGCCAGTGTGGCTGCCCAAGCAGCTGGCTCCAGGAACAGCTGCTCAGGTGGCCCTGGGGACAGCCACACCAGCCACTGCTCAGGCAGACCCGGCAGCAGTCCCAGGGCGGCTGGAACAGCCCCGGTCTGCGGCCCCCTGCAGCAGGTGTTGCTGGCCCCGGGTGACTCCGCCCGCAGGCGCCACTCCCCTCCCCAGCAGCGCCTCCCCCAAAATCCCTCCCCACACTCCCCCACAAGTTTTAGTCTCAGATATTTTTAGTATAAGTCAGGGATAGACAACCTTTGGCACATAGCCCATCAGGGAAATCCCTGGCAGGCCGAGACAGTTTGTTTACCTGAAGCATCCGCAGATTCGGCTGATTGCAGCTCCAGTTGACCACGGTTCACCGGTCCAGGCCAATGGGGGCTGCGGGAAGCAGTGGCCAGCACATCCCTCGGCCCACGCCACTTCCCGCAGCCCCCATTGGCCTGGAACGGCAAACCGCAGCCAGTGGGAGCTGTGATCGGCACAACCTGCAGACGCTGCAGGTAAACAAACCGGCCCAGCCCACCAGTGGATTTCCCTGATGGGCCGCATGCCAAAAGTTGCCGATCCCTGGTACAAGTCATGGACAGATCAAGGCCGTGATTTTTGGGACCTGCCTATGACTTTTACTAAAAATACCCATGACCAAATGGTAGTATTAATAATGGGATATGGAGTCTTTTACTGCTAAAGTCATGGGCTCAAATCCAGCTCAGCTATGGCTTCCAGGGTCTGTGTAAATGCTGTGTTTTGGTGTCATATCTTGAGGGTTTGCACACATAGCATTTCAAACTAATCCAAAAGTTCAAAGTGAAATTCAGCCAAATCCAGTGCCTGTTTTCACAGTGAAGGTATGGGAAATGAAAAGGTGAGCTTGGTATGGCTGCAACACAGCCCCTAAACCTCCCAGGTTCACTAAAGAGGTTTGTAAATCTTAGCAAACTTTCCAAATAATGCAGGGTGATTTTCAAGTTTAAAATTGTTTGGTTTCAGGTTCTGCTGTGAACATATCACAGGTCTAGTTAGCAGTGACTGAACATCAAAAATGTATTTGGTGATCTTAAATGAGCTGATGATCTCAGCCAGAGCCTAGCAGGCAGTTGCCTGTATCTCGGACACTCTTACCACAATCCCTAATTGGCAATGTAATAGTCAAACGTTTGCCATTCAGGATGTTAGCTAGGGCCTGTGCTAAGAGTGGCTGAAATACAGACACCTGCCCACTGGGCTAAGATCAAAGAATTTAAAATGTGACAAAAAAGGATTTTAAATGTTTTGACCCTTTGCTTCTACTGTAACTACTAATCCTATTCTGTTCTGTTCCATGGAGGTTCTGGGCAAAATTTTCAGGCTGAATAGTTTATTCAAGGAAAAATGCAGTTTAATTCAAACTTTTAGCAAATTTGACAAATAGTTTTGGCCATTCATAAAATGGTTGGAGGAAGAAATGGTGTTGGTGCTGCTATCCTTCCCATTTACAACCGTTAGCCCAGTGATTCGGGCACTCACCTGGAATACAAGTGACCCAGGTTTAAATCCCCAGTCTAGAACAGACCTGAAATGGACTTTTTTCATTCAACAAAAATACCAAAAAAATCAGATTCTGTTTGATCCAAAATGCTTTTTATTTTTTTATTTTTCAGAAATACCACCCAACCAAAAAATCAGTTATTCACCCAGCTCTATTTTAATACAACACTCATCACCTTGGTATCTGAGTGCCTTCCAGTAATACATTAAGAGAAGTACATTATGTGACTAACATCTGTCACATGTTGTTTGTTCTTTCATCATCTCTGCCAGGGGAGAAATGTGTGCCACAGAGTGCCTTTTTTTGGTATGGACTTTTCTTTTCATACCTCTCCTGGCATATATCTGTTGGCTAGAGAGAATGAGATGGTTGTGTAGGTGGATGATTCTTCTCTTAGGAAAATCCGGTGCCATTCAATGAATTAGCAAGAGTTCCACAGAGCAGCAAGGTTAAATAGCTTGCCAAGATAGCAAATAGCACCATACTCTCTCCCAGCATTGGATCTTTCCTGATTTTTGTGATTCCAGTTGTTCCTAGAATATATAATGGCTGCAAATGCACATATAAATAAACATATACTATAGCTTGGGGAATTGTCCCCATGCCACACTGTTCATAGTGTCTGGACGCATAGACAGCATGGATTGATATTTCACAACAGTTTGATAATGACTATAAATAGGAGTTTAAGAGAATAACTATGCTGGTTGCAGAACAGATGTTCTGATCAGCAGACTACTCAAGCTACATCAGACTCTGAATAAGCCATATACTGTCAGCAATCATTTCCTTGCTAGTGTTGGTTCAGAAGCTTGGTAAGGATTATTCTTTCAGAGAAGCATTTTCCTCTCCTCCATCAGTTTGGAGAGTTGGTCTGAAATCCATAAGATGAAATTAATTAAAGATGAGATCAAAGTACTGCACTTAGGAAGGAAAAATCAAATGCACAACTTACAAAATGGGGAATAATTGGCAAGGTTACTGCTGAAAAGTTTCAGAGGGTCATACTGGATCACAGATTGAATTGAGTCAATAATGTGATGCAATTGCAAACAAGTCTAATATCATTCTGGGGTGTATTAACAGGAGGTAATTGTCCTGATCTACCCGGCACTGATGGGGCCTCAGCTGGAGTAATGTGTCCAGTTCTGGGCACCACACATTAGGAAAGATAAATTGGAGAGAGTCCAGAGGAGAGCAACAAAAATGATAAAAATTTAGAAACCTGAACTCTGATGCAAGATTAACAAAAAACTGGGCAGGTTTAGTCTTGAGAAAAAAAGACTGAGGGGGAGCTGATAACAGTCTTCAAATATTTTGAGGGCTGTTATAAAAAGGACAGTAATCAATTGTTCTCCATATCCACTGAAGGTAGGACGAAAAGTCATGGGCTTAATCTGTGGCAAGGGAGACTTAGATATTAGGAAAAGTTTTCTAACTATAAGGGTAGTTAGATTCTGCAATAGGCGTCACTGGAGGGTTTTAAGAACAAGTTGTACAAACACCTGTGATGGATGGTCTAGTTTACTTGGTCCTTCCTCAGCACAGGGCATTGGACTTTATGACCTTTCAAGGCCGTTTGATTCTACGATCAAAAGCATGCTCGCCTGTTGACAGCAAATAAGTATTATTAAATATTTGCTAATACAGTCCTTTTAACGTCACTGTCTAGACATTGGCTGGTTATACAATTTTTCATTTTCTTTCATAACATAGCAGAAATTAAACTGAAAATAATTATGAGAAAGACTTTTGAATGAAACAGACTTTTTCAAGACTGTGATGATTAATTTTGGAATGTAGCAAGTTCCAATTAGACAGTTAAATGCAAAAAAATAAGTAAAGCTGAGTATTTATTTCATAATTTAAGTTTTTTGAAGGGGAGAATGGTGGAGATATTTTCAGTTTAGGGAGGGGTTCTAAACATATATTACAAACACTGCTATGTATTTTCAGTGCAAGCCACCTTTCTTTGGATAGGTGGAAGATGGAGTGATGAAAGCAGAGGATTTGGCATGAAAAGTTCTGAGTTTTATTCCTGCCTTTGCCACTGACACATTACACGGCATTGGACAAATCAAAAAAACAATGGCTGCCACAGTTTTCTGATTAGTATGAAGTGGGTAGCAATATTTTCTTACATTGTGGGAGTATTGTGAGGCTCGGTGTTACGCTAATAAATAAAACCAACAGGATCTTATAAGAGGGACAAGGCAAAACACCACATTTATTGCAAATACAACAAAATAGTTTTGACAGCTGTTATAATCATTCACTCAGACAAACATTCACACAGGTTCTGCAATGGTTGTTATAGTTACCAGCCTGAGAGTTGCTCGTGCCAAGTCACTAGCCAGGTGGCTTGGACACGAGAGTGGAGTTGAGTCGTGTCAGATGCGCATCCGATGCTCCTGGAGGGTGGTCGCAGAACCAGACTCAAAGAGCTCAGTCCCCTGGTCCTGTTCTTATAGGTCTTTGCCTCAATGTATGTCTATGGAAATTGCTTCATCATGCTGAATTCATGATTGGGATAACCATTAATCAGCTTGATCAGCCGATGGTACATCCATGACGGGTATACATTATCTTCGAGTCTTCTATCTTTCCTTGATGCGCTTGGGTGGGTTCCGGCATGCCCTCCAAGGATCATCCAGTTGCCTCCGCCCTGCCTTATCTTCAGCCCATTGATGGTTGTGAGTCTTAGGTTTCGGCTGGTACTAGTTTCTGATCAATTATCTACCTGTCACAAACACTCGCTCCCATGCACTCAGCATTCTTACATCCAGATTTAACAGGTTTGATTTAATTCTTCTCTCCCTCTTTTTATTGCTAAAAGATTTACATAGGCCTAATCAAGTTTCTCAAGGGATGAGAGGATCAGTGGGTATGGCTTAAGAAAACATCATTGTTTTTCCCAAAGTTCTTATCATCCCTTGGTACAGACTTTCTGTCCCGTAACAGCATTCTTATCGGTTACTTGCATATTCAGGCCTTAGATAATTGGTATTTTGGCCTTGGGCTTGTTACAAAGATTCATTCAACAAATTTCAGCAGAGAACAGAGAGAAATTCACTTAACACGGATCAAGTATCTAAAACAGAGATTTCTTTTAACAACTATGTTCTACTCTTATTCTTTTATATTACTATACTTTAACTAGATCCAGCATCGGTTCTTTAATGTTTGTAAAGCACTTATGCTTCCTTGAATGAAATTAATATATAATAGATTTATTTAGAAAGGATATAGATTTCAAAGACATGTAAGTGACTTAGGAGCCTAAGATAATTTTCAAAAGTGACTTAGGCACCTTTGAGCTTCAGTCTCATTGAAAGCCACTTAGGTTCCTGAATGCCTTAGTCACTTTTGAAAATGCAATTTAAGTGCCTAATCATTTAGGCTCTTTTGAAAATTGTATCCACATTCCCTTCCTACCCCTGTGTACCGAGTCCTTTATAACAATGTAAAAGGCAATGCATTAAAAAACCTCTTAAAATATTAATATAAAACTAAATAACTACAAATAATTATAAAATTATTTAGTATTAATTATTCTGCACCAGGCCTCCTGGCATAAATTAGTACTATGCTCTTCCAAAACTGCTTTGAAGAAATGTAATAAGAGAAGGCTCTACATCTGGGGTAGGACTCAGGGACTGCATAAAAATGTTCTGCTTGCTCTATGGAATATTAGGATTGGAAGGGACCTAAGGAGGTCATCTAGTCCAACCCCCTGCTCAAAGCAGGACAAATCCCCAGACAGATTTTTACCCCACTTCCTTAAATGGCCCCCTCAAGGATTGAATTTACAACCCTGGGTTTAGCAGGCCAATGCTCAAACCACTGAGCTATCCCTCCACCCTACTGAGCTATCCCTCCCCCATTCAGTGAGTTGTGTGAATTTTCCCAGGGGAGAATATAGAAAATATTCCCAGTGGTATGATCCATAGCTACACATACACAAATACCACAGTCATCAGCAATATCACACAGGCAGTGATCTCCGGACCTTCAGATGGAGATCTCTGCCATGTGAATTATTAATATAGTAGTTAGCTGTTAGTTGTGTCTGAGCCAGTTACTAGAGGAGACATTAGTCACATGCGCAGGGGGGAGGGTCTGACATTCTAGGCAGTATATGGGGAAATGGCAGACATTAGCTGTTTATGCAGAGACTGTTGTTTCTAAGGACAGTAAGGATGAAATCCTGTTCAAACTGAAGTCAATGGTAAAACTGCCATTAGTAGCTTGAGTGGGCCCAGGATTTCATCCAAATTGTCACATGATCTGTCACAATGCTCACTTCTATCTAGTAACTTCCCACACAAGAAACACCCACTAATTGATTCAGGCTCAGCAATGCCTTTGTCTCACCATGACTGGCACCTAGCCAAAGTTGCTTCCTGATCAAAGGCCTGGTCTACACTGGGGGAGGGGGGGGTTCGAACTAAGGTACTCAAGTTCAGCTACGCGAATAGCGTAGCTGAACTCGAAGTACCTTAGTTCGAACTACTCACCCATCCAGACGCTGCGGGATCAAAGTCCGCGGCTCCCCCGTCGACTCCGCCACCGCCGTTCGCGGTGGTGGAGTTCCGGAGTCGACGGGAGTGCGTTCGGAGTTCAATATATCGCGTCTAGATGAGACGCGATATATCGAACTCCGAGAAGTCGATCGCTACCCACCAACCCGGGCGGCTAGTATGGACGTACCCAAACTGTATTCATGGCCATCTAGCTGTCTCTTCGCCTGGGAACACTTGTTCTTTTCCTGAGGAGTGCACTCCCCACCTACACAAACACACCAACTCAGGTTTAGAAAAATTACTTGCAATCACTTCATCCGTTAACTTCCTGAGGGGACCTTGAATCACTGGCTTCAGCTGCTCAAATTGCTTCACTTTGCTCAGATAGTGAGGTACACACAAGCGCTACTTGTATAATCTCTAACCACAAAATGCTCTTGGCTCTTTAATTGTGGTACATATGTCTTCAGACAAATACTTCCCCTCAACTCATATTTGAAACTTATCTCATGCACCCTGCTTAGCAGAGTTCCTCCGATGTTTTTCCATTATCCTGGTATTTTATAAAAGCTTTATTAAGTTAAGAGGATTAAAATAGACACTACAAAGAAATGTGGAGTACTATACATTTCTAGCTCTGTTTTATTATCTTGCTAATAGAAAAATGCGGTTCCAGCATAGGACCAGTGGCTTGAAATCCTGGTCTGCGCTGGATAAGATAGCTCCATCTGAAGCGGGGGTGGGGGGGAGGGTGATTCTTGTTCAGTGGCACAAACATAAATTATGCAGGTTAAATACACAATGAAACCTTTTTTTTTCAAATTTAGACTTAAGAGAAATGATAAGAGAGTAAGGAAGAGAAAGACTAATGTGCTGCCAACATTTTAATAAAGGCTCCCTCAAAAACATTCTGCCTCACTCAGCAGTGCTCTCCATGTCAAATACTCTTCCCACACAATAAAATATGTATCAGTTCCACACAAAAATTCAATCAGATCCATACTTTCTCCCCTCCTAGATCCATCTAGCCTTCCTTGTGTCCTAGTAAAGCACATTCATAACCTGTAATGAAGAGGCACTCTTTAGAACATATCTCTAAATGATTAAATATCTTTGCCTGTATTTTGTAAAGGGCATTCACAAATGATGTGCTAAGCTTTCCGTGCTATCTTGCCACTTTATACAGTTTCTTTTTCGAACTTCTGTTTAATTTTTCACAGGATATTTCCAATAAAAATGTGTTCTATATTGCCCGAGTGGATAGGATATAAAAAAAGAGAGAGAATTCACAGAATTTCACTTAGTTAAGAACACTTTTTAAATCTTTGCTTTCAAATCATATTTTTATTGTTGCCCTATTTAATAAGTGTATTATGTATTCCCCCCAAAAATATTTTAATCTCCTTTTCCGGGTGGGGAGGTGGATATAAACTGATTTTAACATAATTTTCAAAGAAACTGGCACTGCATAATTGTTCAATTTACTAAGACTAAGTGAGACCAGAAGATATTTTGTAGCAACAATAATAATAAATCCACTGTTTAATGTGAAGGTCTTCTACATCAGTAAGAATATCTGCATCAAACTGAGCAGCACTGGGAAATTTTGATGAGGTAGATGCTGCCTCATTTGAGAGGATACTGTTTAACATATACATGAAGTGGTGTGGCTTGTGCTGCTGATAAAGACTTCCATTCCATTATTAGTCCTTTGGCCCAAGGAATGTTATCCAGTATTTAAGACCTTGCTGGGTTGCTTCTGTTAAGAGGAGAAATTGATAATATGTGTCAGGTATTTCTTTGGTGCAATCCTGTTTGCTGACAAAGTATGTTCACAAAGTCCTGTTTCCTTGAACATAGTAGAAACAAACAGGAGTCTGTTCCTTGCTCCCAATTTTCATGCTTGACTTTCCTGTGTGTCCTGTGCTCCAAGGAGCCCTGTCCCCGTCAAGGCCACCCTCAGGACTGTTTCTCTCACTGTCTGCAGCTTCCGCCCTCTAACACACACAGCGGCTGCAATCCGCCAATCAACCCCCGTGCCTGTGTATTTCCAACCAGTCCTGGGAAACTTCTCAGACCATGCAGATTAAACAGGCCATGCGGCCTATTGCCTTGGGAAGTAGTTTCTATTATCTCCAGCTATCTCACTTCGTGAATAAGGCTTATTTGCTCTAGCCATTTAGCCTGAAAGGAGGGTGGTTAGCACAACCATTAGCTTTAAAGTGGCCTGTGACAGTCTGTTTGCTAGCAGCCATTTACATCTTCTTACACAGTAACAGTAGAATTGGTTCTGCATGGGTGGACCCTACCCAATTGACTTCACTGAGGCCAGGTTTACACTACCACTTCCTTTGGTATAACTTATGTCGTTCAGGGATCTGAATAAACCACCCACCTGAGCGACATAAGGTACACCGACCTAAGTGCTGATGTGAACAGCACTATGTCAGCATTGGAGCTTCTCATGCCGACGTGGCTGCCGCCCCTTGCGGACATAGATTTATTATGGCAACAAGAGAGCTCTTTCCCATCAGCATAGAGCATCTTCACCAGACGTAGCGCTTCTAGCGTAGACTAGCCCTGAGGTCCTGGCTTCACAGATCAGATTGTAGGAGTGAGACATTGTAAAGTAATATTTAAAATCCACATTCCAACTCACCTCAGCTGCAGGCAAGTCAATTCTCCCAACCTGAGTAACAGAAGAGCGAGAGGAGTAGAGATCTGTAGTCACTATCAACATTTAAAAAGTCGCAGTAGGGGCCTCGTGGTGGACACACTGTCAGGCTTTCAAAAGCAACTTTTGAGAGTCCCAGCAGCACTTTTTACAAGCCCATCCGTCTTGACAGCAAACTCCAGCTTTGCCCAGAATTAATTTTCTGAGATCAAGGTTGATGTGAGGATAAAAAATTGCCTGGCTGTCACATTGAAAAAGAATGCCAGCAAGTAATAACAAATAGAAGCTATTGTATGAATGCGACATGAGGTTTATGATGGCAATTGGGATTAATCATCTTTTGATTTAAACTGTAGCTGAAGAAGAAAACACTGGAAGTGACTGTCTGGGATTATGATAGATTCTCCTCCAATGACTTTCTGGGTGAAGTGAGTATCTAATTTCCTCTCTTCCAGCAACCTCCCTCCCCACCTCTTGGGAGACACCTGATTAAATGCACATTGATAATCAGAGATTGTTTGTTTAGTGGGTGTGGGACTCGCGGAAACATTTTTCTTTAGGCTTAGCTTCTGGGCCATAACTATACTACTGTCCAACTTCATAATAAATGTGTGAGATTTCCTTCTTTCACCCAAAAAGGACACTGAACTTTTCTGTCTCTTGGTATATCATAGTAGGGCTAATTTTGTGCACTTAGGTTTAAGTGATTGTGGTGAATAGTTCCACTAATTTAGCTCAATGATTCAAAAGTAACTTGATGAGAGATCTCAACTCTGACAAATAGAGTCTGTCCTTATCTCAGCATGGGAGGCGAGGACTGAGGAGTTTTCTATAGTGTGGGGAGAAGAGTGGCAGTGCCAATGAATCAAGGACCAATTTCTGCCTGCAGGCCATGATTTCGCAAGGCACTTAAGCACCTTGAATTGCAACGAAGTCAGTAGCGTTGCACAGGTGTAACTGAAAGCACAGTCTTGTATAGTTTATTCATAATGTCTCAATTACTAATACTGCACCAGGTCAGCCATGATGAAAAGCTTGGAGACAGCCTGCTTTCCCTTTTTGTTTTAAAGCATATGTAATATGGAATTACCAGCAATAACCATGTCAAATCAGTAATTAAAATTGTTATTACCATAGAGGATAACAATTAGAAACAATTACCCAGAAAAATCAATTACTAAAATTACCATTCGGATCAAGTGATACGAATGTAAAAAAAATTGCTTACCCTGCATTTAAGGTATATTATACAGCATATGCAATGAAATGTTATTCAGTTTAGCACCAGATATGCTTTATTGTGACTGTAGTACCAGGCAAGCTATGTCACCACTTAAAAAATCTCTAGAACAAATGTATGGATGAGTTTAAAAAATGATTACATCCTACCTACCACATCACATTGTTGCTGTCTTCAGCATATTTATCATACCCCAAAATGCATGACTTTAGAGAGTATCTACATCATTAGTATTTATGACCTTAAGATTAAATTGGTGTTCTAATGACTGCTTCTCTGGCATGATTAACACTTTTGACTTGAAATATGAGCACCATCTACAAGTATTTAATTTAATTTATAACTTAATTTCTATTTAAATTTGAATGCAGTTTCTAGTGGGGAAAGTGAGAGAGTGCAAACAACTATATTTCAGGCCCACTAGTTGGGGGCTGTCAAGGGTTAAATCAGAAGGAAGCCTAACCAGTGACAGTGGATGTGGGGTGCATCCAAAAAATAAAACTTGTCAATGATTGATGGCCCTAAGAGCACCACTGATGAAGCAACTAAAAGGCCCCCAAAGAGAACAAGCCAGAGCCTGGGTCATGCCCTGGCATATGAGAGCTAAGGACAGATGTTTGTTCTGCCCTGCTAGTGAGAGACAGACTTGAGGAGACTTCCCAGGTAGAGCTGAGGAGGCTTTCACCAATTCATTGGACTGCTGAATCAGTCTGTATTTTTTTCTCTAATCAGATGACAAAGGCTTAGCTCCTAAAGTATTTGCACCCTTTTCTTCTGCCAGCACTAGAGAAGATTCCCTTACTGTTAAATGTATGAGTTTATTGGGAGCCTGCAACGGTTACAACCTGCAGGGGCTTCAGTTTTAGTTACCTATAGCTTCTGGCTGTTGTCCAACTGGCTTGCTGCTAAGTATCCAAATGTTTGGTCTACAGGACAGTCACACAGTGACCTCATCCTGGGGTCAGATACCAGGAGCTGTTCCACACAGAATATTTGTCTGTACGTAGATCAGTCTAATTCTAACAATTTTGTGCTTTGGTGTTCCCACCACTTCCAAAGGAGAACTAGCCAAGAACTTACCATCAGAACTATTTCCTACCATTATTCAGCCTAATTTCCATGGCACTACTCTTTGCTAAATTCCTTTTTAACCACCCTAAACTATTCATCTCTACTTACTGCTCCATCTGTGAGTGGTCTCTTTGGGTTTGTCTCAGGCTGACCAACCTCTTTGCTGAGTCTGTGGTACCCTGCTAAGGGGACAGCGATCAATGACAGCTCCACAAGCTGTGTTCTACATGCACCACATTCAGTGTCCCTTGGATAGAGTTCCTCCAGTCCTTACTTAATCTTTAGTAGCTTCAGGCAGTGGGCCTAGGGTGACCAGACAGCAAGTGTGAAAAATCGGGACAGGGGGTGGGGGGTAATAGGAGCCTACATAAGACAAAGCCCCAAATATCAGGACTGTCCCTATAAAATCGGGTCATCTGGTCACCCTAAGTGGGCCTGATGTATACTTGTTTGCTGTCTAGGCTGGGAACTGTTCTCCTTTAATCTCTGCAATAATTAGAGACCTTCTCTGGAGTACCGGGGAAGTTCTAGAAAACTGGAAGAAAGCTAATGTGCCAATTTTTAAAAAGGGTAAACAGGATGACCGCAGGTCATTATAGTCCTGTCAGCCTGACACTGATCCTGGGAAAGATAGTGAAGCAGCATATAAGACTAAATTAATAGAGAATTAAAAGAGGGTAGTGTGATTAATGCCAATCAGCATGGGTTTTATGGAAACTAGATCTGTCAAACTAACTTGGTAATATTTTTTTTGTTTGGTGACATTACTAGTTTGGTTGATAAAGGTAATAGCGTTCAGGTAATATACTTAGACTTCTATAAGGCCTTTGACTTGATACCACACAACATTTTGATTAAAAAACTGGAATGATATAAAATTAACATGGCACACATTAAATACATTTAAAACTGGCTAACTGATACGTCTCCAAATGTAACTGTAAATGGGGTATCATCATTGAGCAGGTGTGTTTCCAGTGGGATCCTGCATTCTATCTATTTAGTATTTTTATCAGTGACATGAAAGAAAACATACAATTCTGTAAGTACCTACATGGGAAACAAATATTCTCCATCACTGACAATTTTAAAGTTGAAAGGTTTTCCAATGTAATGCTCTAGGAATTATTCTGGGGGAGTTCTATGGCCTGTGCTACACAGAAAGTCAGACTTGATGATCACAGTGGTCCTGTCTGGCCTTGGAATCTCTGAATCCTTAAGTAGCTGCTCCTTTAAGATGTCTGACTACAATATGGCCCAAAGTTTTACCCTCACAGCCTCTTTTCTGTTTCCAAATATTTAAGGTGAGTGGGGTTTTTGTTTTGTTTTGTTTTTATGGTGGAGCATTCAGCAGTTCTTTGATGCGTTAAAGAGAGGGTCTAGAGGATTGTTCATCCCCCTGGGCAACTCTTGCTTTGCAGCTCGTAGGTCGCTGGAAGTTGTCTCCAACTTATTCTGTGCTCCCTGCTCCCCTTCATGAACTCGATCTCTCCCCAAAAAGCTCTGCTTCCTAAGGACAGAAGATGTTTGTAATCAGCTGCCTATTCTACCTCCTTTGCACTGGCTGAATCCTGAAGAGAACGTCCCCTTTCTGGGCAGATCTTTCTAAAGGCTTCCAAGACTCCTGCCTGCAGTGCTAGTTGCCAAGAGTAGTGGATCCCAGCAGAGTAAATTCAGAGGAGCACAGGCTACATCATTTAAAGGTCTGCACAGTTGTTCCCCTCATGGCAATGCGCTCAGGGCATCTTCTTCCCCTCCCCGATGCAGCTCTGATTCCTAAAAGGCATTATTGAGTACTGGTTTTTTAAGCAATGGAAAATAATTGTTCCCTCAATACTTAAAGTTATAGCTATCTCTTTCCTTTGTGGGGTAAAAAATAATAGATATTAACATTTGAATATAATCATCAAGCACATATAAATACTTAAAGAACCTTTCAGAATCATTCTTACATCATACAAGATCTCTTTAGTAATAAATATCCATTAACATCTCATCTTCTCCTTATAGGATTTATATTGGTATGATTCTATTAATTTTTGTGTGTGATACGATTGACTTACACCAGCATCAGTGAGATCAGATTCAGTCCTCTTTGTGTCTCATGTTATATCTTAATCAGATATATCATATGTCATTGTGCAGATATTGATTGAGCTATCCAGCACCTCTCAGCTTGACAACACCCCAAGGTGGTATCCTCTGAAGGAGCAGACTGAAAGTATTGACCATGGGAAATCTCATTCTGGGCAGAGCAACCAGCAATCACCAAAGCCATCTGTCATCAAGAGCAGAAGTCACGGAATCTTCCCTGACCCATCCAAGGGTAAGAGCTATGGAAAATTTCCCTAACGAGTCCTCAGAAATCTGTGATGTAACAGAACCTTTTGTGATTTTCAGGGTCCCATGGAAAAACAGTGTGACTTGCATATATTTTTTACATATTTACTTTTATTAAAGGCTAAATTCAGCCTCAGAGTGATTTCAGTGGAGTTACGACTGCTTACACCAAAGCTGAATTTGGCCTTTTCAGTACCATGAAGTTTACTAAGTAATTGTATCTTTCAAACAGTATATTATAACATGAGATCCTGTGTGTTCTGCACAGGTATTAGAGATCTCATGGTACTTTTCATTTGCCTTTGGATTAGGCTTTTCATTTGCCTTTGGATTAGGCTTTCTTTTTTATTTCATTTTATTTTATGGCGCTGTGTTTTGAGCATGTATGCTAATATTTACACTGTTGTCCTCTGACATTGTCAAACTGACATTTTTTTAAAGAATCATAATGAGTGTAAGTTCATTTCACCTTCATGATGGGCCTGCGCAGAATGTGGGTTACACTGTTGTAAATCAGGAGTAACTCCATTGAAATCAGTGGCAGTAGTGGAGTTACACTACTGTGAGTGAGTGAAGAATCAGGCTCAGTGTCTCCAAAACCAACAGTCAATGTGTATCATTCTTCAGAATATTTTTTTTCAGACTAAATATAGCAGTTTCCCCAATATCTCAGCTGGCAAACATTGTATATATGCAGCACATGTAGTACCAGAGCAATGTCCATGTGATAAAGCGGTACAAATGGAGGTCAGATGACAGCAGCAAACTAACAGGATAGTGTTCTGGTAATAACACACAGTCTGTCCTATTTCTTTTTGGTGTAATGTTGTTTTGATGATGATTCTGTAAAGCACTGTGTACTTGCAAGGACAATAAATCTTGTCTAAATCAGAGATGGCTGTGGATATATTGTGACTTGAACTACACACCACGACAGGGGGATCCTAAACTTGCTCGGCCTAGCTTGGACTTGAGTCTGGACACTCAGGGGTAAATGGTGCTGCTTGCCTGCTTCCTTCGTGCAGCACAGGTGGGTAAGGAGGAACAGGAAATGTGCTAAGCCTTGGCTCCACCCACCAGTTCACCAGCGAGCAAAGCTGGGTCAGCATGGGAGGTGTCAGAATTTGCTGCTGGTATAGGCCAGCAGCAAACTATACCTTGGACCACAGAACAACAGGAAAGCAGGGAGGGAATTGTGATTCATTGTGCCAGACACAGTGCCTGCTGGGGCTACTGCTGGAGTGAGGCATTTCAGGACTGTGCCTGGAAACACAATTTTGTGAGAGAGATTATTTATTTAATAGAAATAACACTCATGTTTATCCTTTTCCCCATCAGACATGCAGATGCCCACCATTGAGAAATCTCACAGCAGTCCAGGGAGCTCTAAATCTTCTTCTGAAGGACATCTGCGCTCTCATGGACCATCCCGCAGCCAAAGCAAAACCAGCGTCACTCAAACCCACCTTGAAGACGCTGGGGCAGCCATCGCTGCTGCTGAAGCAGCTGTCCAACAGCTTCGCCTTCAACCAAGTAAAAGACGCAAATAAATTCCTCAGCATGGCAGCTTAATGTTCATCTGTTGCCTTTTTCCCCTGCTGTCCTTCCCAGTTTGCTTTTTGTTTGTTTCCGTTCTTGGCACATTGTGCTCACTCTGTTCAATGTCTTTCTTTGTGTGTGTGTGTGTGTGAACACATATAAGTACAATATACTCCTCCTATTTATAAGTCTTTTGTTTTTTAATTTATATAGACTACAGTAAAACTGGCTGTTTCTCCATCACTCCCACCATTTGTGGCCCATGACGTTCCAGAACTGTGCATGGCTCATGGAATCTTCCACTGTGTGTTGTTGTTTTGGTGTTGCTAAATTTCTCAACCACAAAAATAATCAAACTGTCAGATAGGTGGCTGCCAGCTTTCAAAGAATCACATCCAACATGCATTGAGAGCACATTAACAGCATGATATTAACATCAGAAAACAAGCAGGACATCTACACTGGAGGACAATGGTGGAGAGGACTTCAGGTTGAAAAAACAGTTGTTACTTAACAGCATGACTCAATTTCCTATATTTGAAGCATGGTTGCTTATAAGTCTCTAACATTCCACTCTTTTGAAAGATTTATTAAAGGCAACCTACTCTGTACAACGTTTCAGATAAATGCGTATTAGTGAACAGTAGGCTGACAATAAATACACCAGACTATTAACAAGGAACTTAGGTACTGAATAGTATTAATAATCTTATCATTCCACTCTCCTTGGGCTTTTCTAAGCCAATTGCTGTAGTAGTGGATTCAATTTCATTAGCTGCTTTATGCCACAGATTTATTTAGGGCTAGAATAGGATTTGTCTGGCAGCTGGAAATAGATTCACAAATGACAAACTTTCCATTCAGAATTCTAGCACTACAGAATACAATTCAGACCTGCATCTTATTACTGGTTGAGGATTTAGTTTCTGCAAATTAAAACTGTCCAACTGTGGACTCACTGTGTTTGTCTTCAGGGTTTGTTGGTGTGCCATAAACTCATCGTGGTATAAAACACAAAGGGGGGGAAAACTATTTTCCTTGTCCCACCGTCATTAATAAAGAAACAGCCAGTT
Organism: Mauremys mutica; assembly: GCF_020497125.1. NCBI lineage: Eukaryota > Metazoa > Chordata > Testudines > Geoemydidae > Mauremys > Mauremys mutica. The sequence continues at coordinate 21,032,589 of NC_059072.1, forward strand.
TTAACACCCTTTAATGCTGTGCATGTGGTGTCTCTTTGGTGTTTGAAAACCCTACTTATTTAAGTGCAGAACAAAACACTTCTGTTTGCATGAATAACATTTAAGCTGGTTCCATCTGAGGATACATACTCTGGGTTTCCATTTCACCCACACTGCCACAGCAGCACATAAAAGCGGTCAGTCTAATCATGCCAGGAAGCAGCACAGACACAGCATAGCAGGAGTCCTCCCAATTCAAAGAACTCAGTCTGACAATCTGCCTCCACCAGCCAATGACAACAAAGACCAAAGCCAACTAGCCCTCAGAAAAGTGATGTCTGATGGACCGGTCAAGCCCGAAGGAGGTGAGCAGAAAGACATGGCCAAGAAACTAACCAAAGCCAAAATCCTTCTTGCCATGTCTACTGATTCATTGCAGAGTTTAATTATTTATTTACCCTCTGTAAAGTGCTGTAAATGTCAGTGCGAATCAAGACCTTTACTTGATCTTACCATAATTGTATAAGTCCCTAACAAAACAATGTGCTAAATAACATGATAGAACAGTGATTTGTGCACTTCCATTCTGCTGGGGGACCTGCTCTTCTGTTGAAAAATGGATCAACTGTGTTCACATTGCCTAATAAAATGCATGCCTTTAATCAGGTCTGCTTAAGCATGCTTTAACTGTTCTTGTGTTATGAGAAAATACTAACTGCACACTTCTGCTGCTGGAATTCCAGCTAGGACATAGAGCCATTCTCTTCCCTCTGCCCCATGTTGTTGTAACTGCCAATGTATTACTTTCAGTGCAGATTTCAGAGTGGTAGCCCTGTTAGTCTGCATCAGCAAAAACAACAAGGAGTCCTTGTGGCACCTTAGAGACTAAAAAATGTATTTGGGCATAAGCTTTCGTGGGCTAGAACCCACTTCATCAGATGCATGGAGTGAAAAATACAGGAGCAGGTATAAATATGTCAAAGGATGGGGGTTGCTTTACCAAGTGTAAGGTCAGTCTGATGAGATAAATCAATTAACAGCAGGATCCCAAGGGAGGAAAAATAACTTTTGAAGTGGTAAGAGAGTGGCCCATTACAGACAGTTGACAAGAAGGTATGAATAACAGTAGGGAGAAATTAATATTGGGGAAATTAAGTTTAGGTTTTGTAATGACCCAAAGAGTGACCAGAGAGATTGAAGTGTTCTCAAAACACCAACTCAGGAACCAAACCCTGCTACAAACCCCGGTGCCAACTCTGTCCACATATCTAGTCTACACCATCCAGGGCTCATTCACCTGCACATCTACCAATGTGATATATGCCATCATGTGCCAGCAATGCCCCTCTGCCATGTACATTGGCCAAACCGAACAGTCTCTACGCAAAAGAATAAATGGACACAAATCTGACATCAGGAATCATAACATTCAAAAATCAGTAGGAGAACATTTCAATCTCTCTGGTCACTCAATAACAGACCTAAAAATGACAATTATTCAATAAAAAAACTTCAAAAACAGACTCCAACGTGAAGCTGCAGAACTGGAATTAATTTGCAAACTGGATACCATCAGATTATGCATGAATAAAGACTGGAAGTGGTTGGGTAATTACAAAACCCGAACTTAATTTCCTCAATACTAATTTCTCCCTACTGTTACTCACACCTTCTTGTCAACTGTCTGTAATGGGCCACTCTCTTTCCACTTCAAAAGTTATTTTCCCTCCCTTGGTATCCTGCTGTTAATTGATTTATCTCGTTAGACTGACCTCAGACTTGGTAAAGCAACCCTCATCCTTTCATGTATTTATATCTGCTCCCGTATTTTTCACTTCATGCATCTGATGAAGTGGGTTCTAGCCCACGAAAGCTTATGCCCAAATAAATATGTTAGTCTTTAAGGTGCCACAAGGATTCTTCATTGTTTTTTCAATGCAGAGTTTTGCAAATACCAGTGAAAAGGAAAGGAATAAATCAATGGTATCCTAGCAGTATCTAAAGTAGAAATATGTTCCTCTCTGTTGTGGCCAATTGTGCTATCAAACCTAAATGTTGGATGTGCCATCATCCACCTACCTATCATTGCCTCCTAACCAGAACGTCATCTGATGTAAATCAGTTAGGTTCGTTGTCTTTTGGAGCACTTCACCGATTTACATCTGCTGTGGAATTGGCCCAGATTATTCTGCTTGAGTCCTAAACCACGTGGTGTCTGAACTAAAGTAGATACGTAGGACAGCTTTATTATTTTACTCCCATTGCAGAAGATAAAAAGAAAACCTCTTATTTTGTTTCTAGTCCCCCATTTATTACCCTTCTGTTTTTATCTTAAACTTTCCATGTCTCCCTAGAATGGAAGGAGATTATTGAACAATCATTGTTATTAATACTAATAGCGAGGAAAACCCAAAACATATGAAGGTTCTTCCAACCAACAGAATGTTTATACAGGACATAAGAACATATTTAGTAGCACTGTGCAGAGAATGGAGATTCCATTTTGTGGAGGCTTTTGGGATTTAGAAATTTGTTTTCATTCCAATTTGGAATAAAACCTGAAAATTTCAAAATTCTCTGCAAAGGAAAAGTCCCAAAAACATTTTGTTTCAGGTTGTTTGGACTTTTTAAATTTTTATATTATATTATATAGTCTACTGAAAAAAATTGAAATGAAAAGTCATTTTGATATGAAAAATCAAAACCTTTTGTTCCAAAAATGTTGAAACAGGACAGTACAGCATTGTCTTAACTTTTCCCCCTTTTTTCCCTCTAAAACACAATTTTGGCAAAATCAACTTAATTTTATTAAGTCTTTTGGTTTTTGATGGAACTACAATTTCTGATGGAAAATGGCCCCATTGAAGATTTTCTGAACAGCTCCATTATTTAGCCAACCTTTTTTGATCTGGAAATCTCATCAGAATATATTCTCTCTTGATAGGTCTAGCACTTTCTAAGAGATGTGTGAACTGAGAATTGAGCTAGGATGCAGGAACTCATGAGTTCTAACTGTTTTTTATTCAGAATTAGCATTAACTGTATACTTTATTCAACACATTTTGCATCATTTTCCTGTTCTGCAGATCATTCCCCATCCTCAAATTTGTTTGATCAAAATTATTTGCCAATAACTGTTCTGTAACTCATTCATGGCAAATCATTTTGAATATTTGATTTTCAAGCTGTTTTGACTGATCTTTCACCAGGCTCTGGAATGTGAATGATTTATATAACAAAACCAAAATTAAGTACAGAGATATGCACAAAATAAATTACTTTTTTGACTTTATATAAATACCTTTTCAAAGTACAGAATATGCTTTTCTTGGTCCAAAGAGCAACCCATGCACTTTCAGTCTCAATGACTTTTACTTTCGATTAACAGAAACAACAAAGTAAGGAAGAACAATAGCAAAGTCTGCATGACAAGACAGAAGAACACAGTATGAGCTCTGCCACACAAAAATGGCAGCAGCTCATACAGACAGCAAACTCTTAAGAAGTTAGAAGTACAGAACCCAGAAAATAAACTCACAGTGGTTACCTGACTTCATACAAGATAGTTGGTCACTTCTCAGTGCACATGCTGTTGTACAGGGAACTCAAGCAGAACAAAGTGCTGTGCAGTGCCCTGCAATGGCCTCTCTGTAGCTCACTTCTTTACACAACAGTTCTGCTGCCAGTGGTCTTGCGCAACTACAAAGAAGGTGATTGGCTTTGCCCTGAAATGCAACAGGCTTCACCTTGATTCTGTCATTGCATAAAATTGTTGTACAGTTAGTTGACTGATCGGTGTTAAAGAAGCAGAGGAGGAAGTTTTGTAGACTCGGGAAGACTGTTTTATATTTTTCAAAGGTGCCTGCATTGCATGAAAGTAAAATTTGCAGAAGCTGAGTAGAGGATTCGAACCATAAACTTTATAATAGCCAGCTGTGTATTGTCTATGTGCTTCCAAGCAGACACTACTGTATATCCCATGGGAGAATGGTACATTAGTGTACTTGTTTTTATGAGAGAATGGCATGCTAGTGGCGTTTAATCTCAAAAGTGCGATATGGACCTGAAGTGAGATAAGAACTGGTTTTAATTGAGTTTGCCTTCTTATGCTCAATTTCTTTTACTTGACACAAATAAGAAATGGCTGCAAAAAAAACATAAGTAGTTTAGGGATATAAAATGGGGTAGAAGTGTTGTGTACTAAGCAGATATATATGCTACTGCATTGTAAACGTGGTTAGATATAAGTTAGTGAGCACCATGTAATTGTGAGCCATTTACCAGAAGAAATGCAATATTCTGCAGTTCCTCTCGGTAGCTTTTATTTTACTGGCTTTGGCCAATTTGGAATGGAAAATGCAACTGATTTCCTGGGTACTTCATATTGCTTGGACTGGATAGGATCATGTAGAGATTTAAATACCAGCGTAAGCTCCCTTCATGTACAGAAGCACTGAATGCTTCTAACAGGCAATACGAGGTTTTCATTTCTTGCCATAGTTTGGGATGACTCCTTCATACTGTAAATAATTTACTGCCCAATAAAGCTGCTTTATGCCAAGCTTCTCTGGGCTCCTAATTTTGGGGTAAATTAAACAAGCTTTCTTATTCTGACAAACAACTAATTTTCCAGAATCCTTCTGTCATTATCAAAACAAGAACAGTTTATCCCCGTTTTGTGCAGACAGTAATAATCTTATGCTATCTTTGGTTCCGGCCTGAGTACTGGCACCTTTTGCTAGTCTTACTATTTTTTCTTCCACCATTTTAAAATGACATGTAATTTCAGGAAATTGTTCAGAGTCTCTGTCCGATAACTCCTATTTCAAAAGTCTGTTAGCCAGTGGCCTGAGCCCCAGGGAGCATATGTGCTAGAACTAGATTGTTAAGATTGCTTTGCTGAGTAACGAAACAACATTGCAGCACTTTTAGTAGGACATTATCCTGCCACCATTACTCACATTGTGTGGTATTGCACGTTGTGAGAAGTCCCACTGAAATTTCACAAAATTATAGATATAAAACATATGGTCAAATCAACACATAATGTAAAAATCAATATAAAATGTCAGATATGTGGGTGTATTCATGGAGTAAAGTGCTATCCAGAGTGAGGAAGGATGGCAGAATGGGACTCTTAGGGATAAATTGTGGTATTTCCCACTGATCTGTGTTTGTTGCGTGCCCCCACCCCCCATACTCAGTTCACGAAGAATGTGAGTGTTACAGATACAGAGCTGGTAGTAATTCATGTTTTAGCTCTGGCAGGCCCTGATTCTGTCTTTGGTGTTGGCCAAGATGATGTCATTTTGCCACAGCTCTGGGTTGAGGCAGGGGCGGCACTATGTATTTTGCCGCCCCAAGCACCGCAGTCAGGCCTGCCAGAGTGCTTACCTGGTGAGCTGCGTGCCAGAGGTTGCCGACCCCTGGTTTAGAGAGTTGTCAGGGTTCCCTCCCCACTCTGAACTCTGGGATACAGGTGTGGGGACCTGCATGAGGGACATCGTCAAAGGCTTTCTGAAAGTCCAAGTACACTATATCCACTGGATCTCCCTTGTCCACATGTTTGTTGATCCCCCTCAAAGAATTCTAGCAGATTGGTGAGGCATAATTTCCCATTACAAATGCCATGTTGATTCTTCTCCAACAAATCATGTTAATCTCTCCATAGGAACTCTTGGGTGAATACCATCTCGTCCTGGAGACTTATTACTGTTTAATTTATCAATTTGTTCAAAAACCTCCTCTAACTGACATCTCAATCTGGGACAGTTCCTCAGATTGATCACCTAAAAAGAATGGCTTAGGTGTGGGAACTTCCCTCAGATCCTCTAAAATGAAGAGCAATGCAAAGAATTCATGTAGCTTCTCCACAATGAACTCATCTTTCTTGAGTGCTCCTTTAGCACCTCGATCGTCCAGTGGCCCCACCGGTTGTTTAGCAGGCTTCCTGCTTCTGATGTACTTAAAAAAAGTTGTTAGTTTTTGAGGTTTTGGCTAGTTACTCTTCCAATTCTTTTTTGGCCTGCCTAATTATACTTTTATACTTGATATGCCAGAGTTTATGCGTCTTTCTATTTTCCTCAGTAGGATTTAGCTTCCAATTTTTAAAGGATCCCTTTTTGCCTCTAATTACTTCTTTTAGTTTCTTGTTTAGCCATGGTGGCACTTTTTTGGTCCTCTTACTTTTTTTTTTTAATTTGGGGTATACATTTAATTGGTGTTGTGATGTTTTTAAAATGTTTCCATGCAGCTTGCAGGCATTTCACTTTTTGACTATATCTTTTAATTTCTGTTTAACTAGCTTCCTCATTTTTGTGTAGTTCCCATCTCTGAAGTTAAATGCTACTGTGGTGGCTTCTTTGGTGTCCCGTCTCCCCATGCACACACCCCCTGAAAAGCCTAAATTATACAAGCTGCCCATACTTCTGTCTTTATTCTGCCAAACTGGGCAGAAAATCTAGCAAGAACGGGTTCTCTTATGAGATTTCTGGTGCTTACTGCTTGGGTTGCAACTAGTACAGGCTTTCTGGTGGCATTTTGACACTTCAGCTTCTGGTCCTGGCCAGTCATGTGAAAAGGAATAACAGTTGGGATGGAGGAAAAGATATTCCCTGCAATTTAGAACTCAGAAGAAGGTTCTCTTTGATATAGTTATTATTTTATCCGAATCAGTTGGCCCCACATTTAATCTCAAGTTCCCCTCTTTAAACAAACTGCTCATTCAGTCTAGATGAATGGCTGGGAAGTCTGGCAGTGCTTAGTAGTTTCCATTTCACTATTGATTGATTTGACAGCACATGGCTGTAGGTCCTGTGTGAATTATCTCCCTTATGCTTAGCTTTAAAAAAAAAACAAGACATGCACATTTCTTTTCTGTAGTCTCAAGCCCCCTTCACTGGGAGATTTAGTAGTAGAATTTGGCTTCTTTTTTCCCCTTCCCATTGATTTTAAAATGACATTATCCTTTAGTATGTTTGAGACCTGGAACTCATGTTTCTCCAGTTATGGACTCTGGGGGGAGGGATAGCTCAGTGATTTGAGCACTTGGCCTGCTAAACCCAGGGTTGTGAGCTCAATCCTTAAGAGGGCCATTTGGGGATTGGTCCTGCTTTGAGCAGGGGGTTGGACTAGATGATCTCCTGAGATTTCTTCCAACCGTAATAATCTATGATTCTCTAACTGGCTCCATAAATACAAGTTTAACCCCCACCCCCCAAAGTCCTACCTATGTGGAGACAACTAGTATTGTGTTAAAAAAAATGTTTTTTTTAATTTGGAGAAATGAGGAATCTTCAATTTTCTTTATCCTGCAGTTGTTTTCTAAGGTAGGTATATATAGATAGCTGCATGAATAGCTTGCTGTTGGCGGCAAAGTCTTCACTGGGATCCATTAATGGCACTGAATGCAGAAGACCTATTGGTGGCACCTGTATATGTCTAACTAATCCTTTTTCATGGAGGAATAGGAAGAGTATTTAGGCATTTGAACCTTCACCTCCCTCACGGGCTTCTTTTTTAATCTATTATTTTCCACTTTCTTAATCTTAGGTTTTTTTGGGTACAGCATGGACATCAGCAGATTCAGAGGAAAGAAAAACATTTCAGCCTAGAAGGCAATTAATAGCTCTTCCAATCCCAAAATAAACAAACTCAACTTTATACTACAAACTTTATACAAACTCAAATGAAAAAGAGCAAAGTGATAGCCCTTCTGGTGCCATTAATCTCATGACCAATATCAGTCACGGGTGCCATTAGACCCATGATGCTAGTGTTAACAAATCATCTTATTGCTGGCAATTAAATATATACTGAGACACCATTATCAACCACTGCAGCTGAAAATTAGATAGAGAACAAGATGATAAGTTAACAGTAGGAGTTTGTTGTCAACCACCTGATCGGAATGGACACCAAAACGAATGTCCAATAGCAGAAATCCAAACCACTGCCAAGGAGGAGCCTAATATTACATCCTTTAACCCTCAGCTCCTACTTTGATCACTCCATGCAGTCAGATGATTTTTCCAGTGTCCCTTAAGGCTGTTGGCAGTGTCTTGGTTGCACTTCTTAGACTACTGTTTCCACCCAGCACTCCAGCCTAAGTACCATTTTCTCACCCATTGCCTTACAGGAGTTTAGAATGTCCTAGGACACAGAACTGGAAGGGATCTTTTGGGTCATGCAGTCCACTATCCTGCTATTGCTGGAAACCCTATCATATAATCATGACATTGTTATCACCAGGAGTCGAACCCAAGATCTCTAGAACTAACACATGAGCATAGCCAGTAGAGCAGGTTGAAAGTTTTCCATCAAAACTGTTTTTTAATGGACAATTGGGTTTTTGATCAAAGGAAAATGTTCACAAAAAGTGTCTGCTTTCTGTGGAAAGATTCAACGTTTTGTTGAATTACTAAATGTTTTCGGCCAAAAACTGAAAACATTATGGCTGAAAACGTTGTGGGTTTTGGTTTTTCAATTAAATGTCAACACTTTTTGTGGGGGAAAAAGAAGTCCAAACAGATCTACTCTACAGGAATAGGTCACCATGCTGGCAGCAGTGGCAGACTCATTCCCTTTGTGGCTCAGACACAAATGAGTAACACACATTGAACTTTGGGGTCTTCAAAATCCAGATATAAACCTAAACTTGGGCTCACCATGTCTAATATTCAGTTCCAGTAACAGAGTTGATGGGAAAGGAAATCAGTGTGGAAAAATGTAAAGTAGGGTAGAGTAAAGAATACGAAAAATACTGAATGCAAAGTAGTCTTATGACAGCATTTAAGTACTTCATAAAGGAAAAATCAAAGCACAACTCCAAAACGGGGAATAACTGGCTAGGTGATAATACTGTTGAAAAGGTTCTGGAGAGTTATAATGGATTATAAATTGAATGTGAGCCAACCAGGTGATGCAGTTGCAAAAAAGTCTAATATCATTCTGGGATGTATTAACAGGAATGTTGTATATAAGACAGAGGAGTTAATTGGCCCACTCTACTTGGCATTAGCAAGGCCTCAGCTGGAGTATTATGTCCTGTTTTGGGTGCCAGCCTTTAGGAAAGATGTGAACAAGTTGGAGAGAGATTAGAAGAGCACTACAAAAATTACAAAAGAAAATCTGATCTATGAAGAAAGGTTAAAAAAACAGGGCATATTCAGACTTGAGAAAAGAAGATTGAGGAGGGAGGGAACTGATAGTATTCATGTACATTAAGACTGTTTTAAAGAGGATGGTGAGCAATTGTTCTTCATGTCCACTGAAGGTAGGATGAAAAGTAATGGGTATAATCTGCAGCAAGGGAGATTTAGGCTAGACATAAGGAAAAACTTTCTAACTATAAGGATAGTTAAGCACTGGAATAGGCTTCCAAGGGAGGTTGTGAAATCTCCGTCACTGGAAGAAGAACAGATTGGAAAACACCTATCAGAATGGTCTATGTGTTATTGGTCCTGCCTCAGCACAAGGGGGTAGACTAGATGATGTCCTAAGGTCTCTTCCAGCCCTACATTTCTATGATTCTAAGGTTAGGTGGGGTCTTGTTTGGAATGCTGTGCTGAATTCGGTATTCCCACTACTACCCATAGGATATAGAGGAAGAGGAGGTTCACTGGAGGACAAATTTAGTGACTTGGGGACTCCAGGAACTAGTCTTTATAGAATAAACAAGGAAACTGGGAGACATAGCATTCCCCTCTGTTTTAACCATGGACAAGCTGAGATGTGCACTAATGACCCTAACTGGCAGGTAACTCCATAATGAAGGAGCAGCAACACCATCCTTCTGCACAGTCACCACTTTGGGCTTTTATGGGTTTTGTGGGGGCATGGCTGCTCAGATGTGATGGCGTGAGGAGGGAGGCAGTCTGGGAAACAAGCAGGAAGAATTGGAAGTCCTGGCACAATCAAGGAACTATGATGTGATTGGAATAACAGAAACTTGGTGGGGCAGTTCACATGACTGGAGCATTGTCATGGATGGATATAAACTGTTCAGAAAGGACAAGTATGGGAGGAAAGATGGAGGAGTTGCATTGTATGTAAGACAGCGGTATGATTGCTCAGAAACTGCAAAAAAGCCTGTTGAGAGTCTTTGTGTTAAATTTAGAGGCGAGAGCAACAAGGGAGATGTCGTGGTGGGCATGTGCTATACATCACCGGATCAGAATGATGAGGTAGACGAGGCTTTCTTTGGACAACTAACTGAAGTTTCCAGATCACAGGCCCTGGTTCTAATGAGGGACTTCAATCACCCTGACATCTACTGGGAGAGCAATACAGCAATGCACAGATAATCCAGGAAGTTTTTGGAGAGCGTTGGGAACAACTTCCTGGTACACGTGCTGGAGGAACTGACTAGGGGCCATGCTCCTCTTGACCTGCTGCTTACAAACAGGGAAGAATTGGTAGGGGAAGTAGAAGTCGGTGGCAACCTAGGCGGCAGTGACCATGAGATGGTTGAGTTCAGGATCCTCACAAAAGGAAGAAAGGAGAATAGCAAAATACAGAAGTTTTGCAGCATGAGCTTTCGTGGGTGAATACCCACTTCTTCGGATGCAAGCAGTGGAAATTTCCAGGGACAGGTGTGTATATATAAGCAAGCAAGAAGCAAGCTAGAGATAACGAGGTTAGATCAATCAGGGAGGATGGGGCCCTGTTCCAGCAGCTGAGGTGTGAAAACCAAGGGAGGAGAAACTGGTTCTGTAATTGGCAAGCCATTCACAGTCTTTGTTTAGTCCTAAACTGATGGTGTTAAATTTGCAGATGAACTGGAGCTCAGCAGTTTCTCTTTGAAGTCTGGTCCTAAAGTTTTTTTGTAGGATGGCCACCTTAAAATCTGCTATTGTGTGGCCAGGGAGGTTGAAGTGTTCTCCTACAGGTTTTTGTATATTGCCATTCCTAATGTCTGATTTGTGTCCATTTATCCTTTTCCTTAGAGACTGTCCAGTTTGGCCGATGTACATAGCAGAGGGGCATTGCTGGCATATGATGGCATATATTACATTGGTGGACGTGCAGGTGAATGAACCGGTGATGGTGTGGCTGATCTGGTTAGGTCCTGTGATGGTGTTGCTGGTGTAGATATGTGGGCAGAGTTGGCATCGAGGTTTGTTGCATGGGTTGGTTCCTGAACTAGAGTTACTATGGTGCGGTGTGCAGTTGTTGGTGAGAATATGCTTCAGGTTGGCAGGTTGTCTGTGGGCGAGGACTGGCCTGCCACCCAAGGCCTGTGAAAGTGTGGGATCATTGTCCAGGATGGGTTGTAGATCCCTGATGATGCGTTGGAGGGGTTTGAGCTGGGGACTGTATGTGATGGCCAGTGGAGTCCTGTTGGTTTCTTTCTTGGGTTTGTCTTGCAGAAGGAGGTTTCTGGGTACACATCTGGCTCTGTTGATCTGTTTCCTTATTTCCTCGTGTGGGTACTGTAGTCTTGAGAATGCTTGGTGGAGATTTTCTAGGTGTTGGTCTCTGTCTGCGGGGTTAGAGCAGATACGGTTGTACCTCAGTGCTTGGCTGTAGACAATGGATCTTGTGGTGTGCCGGGATGGAAGCTGGAGGCATGAAGGTAGGCATAGCGGTCGGTAGGTTTTCGGTATAGGGTGGTGTTAATGTGACCACCACTTATTTGCACCGTGGTGTCTAGGAAGTGGACCTCCCGTGTAGATAGGTCCAGGCTGAGGTTGATGGAGGGGTGGAAGCTGTTGAAATCATGGTGGAATTTTTCCAGAGTCTCCTTCCCATGGGTCCAGATGATGAAGATGTCATCAATGTAGCGTAGGTAGAGAAGGGGCGTGAGTGGACAGGAGCTGAGGAAGCGTTGTTCCAGGTCGGCCATAAAAATATTGGCATATTGTGGGGCCATGCGGGTGCCCATAGCGGTGCCACTGATCTGGAGATATATATTGTCATTAAATTTGAAATAGTTGTGTGTGAGGATAAAGGCACAGAGCTCAGCAACCAGTTGTGCTGTGGCATCATCAGGGATACTGTTCCTGATAGCTTGTATTCCATCATTGTGTGGGATGTTTGTGTAGAGAGCCTCTACATCCATGGTGGCTAGGATGGTGTTTTCTGGAAGGTCACCAATGCATTGTAGTTTCCTTAGGAAATCAGTGGTGTCACGGAGATAGCTGGGAGTGCTGGTAACATAGGGTCTGAGTAGAGAGTCCACATATCCAGACAGTCCTTCAGTGAGAGTTCCAATGCCAGAGATGATGGGGCGTCCAGGATTTCCGGGTTTGTGGATCTTGGGTAGTAGATAGAATAACCCTGGTCGGGGTTCTAAGGGTACGTTGATTTGTTCGGTGCTAGTGTAGGGAGTGTCCTGAGTAGATGGTGCAGTTTCTTAGTGTATTCCTCAGTGGGATCTGAGGGGAGTAGCCTGTAAAATTTGGTATTGGAGAGTTGTCTGGCGGCCTCCTTTTGGTAGTCAGACCTGTTCATGATGACAACAGCACCTCCTTTATCAGCCTCTTTGATTATAATGTCAGGATGGTTTCTGAGGCTGTGGATGGCATTGCGTTCTGCACGACTTAGGTTGTGAGGCAAGCGATGTTGTTTTTCCACAATTTCTGCCTGTGCACGTCGGCGGAAGCATTCAATGTATAGGTCCAGACTGTCATTTCGACCCTCAGGAGGAGTCCATGTGGAGTTCTTCTTCCTGTGCTGTTGGTGGGAGGGTAACTGTGTATCAGTGCGCTGTTCAGTGTTGTCCTGGAAGTATTCTTTGAGTCGGAGACGGCGAAAGTAGGCTTCCAGATCGCCGCAGAACTGTATCATGTTGGTGGGGGTGGCAGGGCAGAAAGAGAGTCCCCGAGATAGGACAGACTGTTCTTCTGGGCTGAGTGTGTGGCTGGATAGATTGACGATATTGCTGGGTGGGTTAGGGGTATCACGGTTGTGGCCCCATGTGGCAGGTAGGAGTTTAGACAGCTTACAGTCCTTTTTCCTTTTTAGAGAGGTGAAGTGGGTAATGTAGATCTCCTGTCTTATTTTAGTGAAGTCCGTTTGTATGGAAGTTTGGTTATTGATGAGAGTCTCTAGGTTGGAGAGCTCTTTTTTGATGTTTTCCTGTTTGCTGTATAGGATGCTGATCAGGTGGTTCCTCAGTTTCTTAGATAGAGTACGGCATAAACTCTCACTGTGGTCTGTGTAGTATGTAGATAGCAGTGGGTTTTTTACCTTTAGTCCATTAGGTATGATGTCCATCCGTTTACATTTGGAAAGGAAGATGATATCCGTCTGTATTTGTGCAAGTTTCTTCATGAGATTGATGGATTTCCACTCCATACGGCTAAATGCAGTGCCTTGCATGGTGTCAAGTATCAGAGGGGTAGCCGTGTTAGTCTGGTTCTGTAGAAGCAGCAAAGAATCCTGTGGCACCTTATAGACTAACAGAAGTTTTGCAGCATGAGCTTTCGTGGGTGAATACCCACTTCTTCGGATGCAAGCAGTGGAAATTTCCAGGGACAGGTGTGTATATATAAGCAAGCAAGAAGCAAGCTAGAGATAACGAGGTTAGATCAATCAGGGAGGATGGGCCCTGTTCCAGCAGCTGAGGTGTGAAAACCAAGGGAGGAGAAACTGGTTCTGTAATTGGCAAGCCATTCACAGTCTTTGTTTAGTCCTAAACTGATGGTGTTAAATTTGCAGATGAACTGGAGCTCAGCAGTTTCTCTTTGAAGTCTGGTCCTAAAGTTTTTTTGTTGTAGGATGGCCACCTTAAAATCTGCTATTGTGTGGCCAGGGAGGTTGAAGTGTTCTCCTACAGGTTTTTGTATATTGCCATTCCTAATGTCTGATTTGTGTCCATTTATCCTTTTCCTTAGAGACTGTCCAGTTTGGCCGATGTACATAGCAGAGGGGCATTGCTGGCATATGATGGCATATATTACATTGGTGGACGTGCAGGTGAATGAACCGGTGATGGTGTGGCTGATCTGGTTAGGTCCTGTGATGGTGTTGCTGGTGTAGATATGTGGGCAGAGTTGGCATCGAGGTTTGTTGCATGGGTTGGTTCCTGAACTAGAGTTACTATGGTGCGGTGTGCAGTTGTTGGTGAGAATATGCTTCAGGTTGGCAGGTTGTCTGTGGGCGAGGACTGGCCTGCCACCCAAGGCCTGTGAAAGTGTGGGATCATTGTCCAGGATGGGTTGTAGATCCCTGATGATGCGTTGGAGGGGTTTGAGCTGGGGACTGTATGTGATGGCCAGTGGAGTCCTGTTGGTTTCTTTCTTGGGTTTGTCTTGCAGAAGGAGGTTTCTGGGTACACATCTGGCTCTGTTGATCTGTTTCCTTATTTCCTCGTGTGGGTACTGTAGTCTTGAGAATGCTTGGTGGAGATTTTCTAGGTGTTGGTCTCTGTCTGCGGGGTTAGAGCAGATACGGTTGTACCTCAGTGCTTGGCTGTAGACAATGGATCTTGTGGTGTGCCCGGGATGGAAGCTGGAGGCATGAAGGTAGGCATAGCGGTCGGTAGGTTTTCGGTATAGGGTGGTGTTAATGTGACCACCACTTATTTGCACCGTGGTGTCTAGGAAGTGGACCTCCCGTGTAGATAGGTCCAGGCTGAGGTTGATGGAGGGGTGGAAGCTGTTGAAATCATGGTGGAATTTTTCCAGAGTCTCCTTCCCATGGGTCCAGATGATGAAGATGTCATCAATGTAGCGTAGGTAGAGAAGGGGCGTGAGTGGACAGGAGCTGAGGAAGCGTTGTTCCAGGTCGGCCATAAAAATATTGGCATATTGTGGGGCCATGCGGGTGCCCATAGCGGTGCCACTGATCTGGAGATATATATTGTCATTAAATTTGAAATAGTTGTGTGTGAGGATAAAGGCACAGAGCTCAGCAACCAGTTGTGCTGTGGCATCATCAGGGATACTGTTCCTGATAGCTTGTATTCCATCATTGTGTGGGATGTTTGTGTAGAGAGCCTCTACATCCATGGTGGCTAGGATGGTGTTTTCTGGAAGGTCACCAATGCATTGTAGTTTCCTTAGGAAATCAGTGGTGTCACGGAGATAGCTGGGAGTGCTGGTAACATAGGGTCTGAGTAGAGAGTCCACATATCCAGACAGTCCTTCAGTGAGAGTTCCAATGCCAGAGATGATGGGGCGTCCAGGATTTCCGGGTTTGTGGATCTTGGGTAGTAGATAGAATAACCCTGGTCGGGGTTCTAAGGGTACGTTGATTTGTTCCGGTGCTAGTGTAGGGAGTGTCCTGAGTAGATGGTGCAGTTTCTTAGTGTATTCCTCAGTGGGATCTGAGGGAAGTAGCCTGTAAAATTTGGTATTGGAGAGTTGTCTGGCGGCCTCCTTTTGGTAGTCAGACCTGTTCATGATGACAACAGCACCTCCTTTATCAGCCTCTTTGATTATAATGTCAGGATGGTTTCTGAGGCTGTGGATGGCATTGCGTTCTGCACGACTTAGGTTGTGAGGCAAGCGATGTTGTTTTTCCACAATTTCTGCCTGTGCACGTCGGCGGAAGCATTCAATGTATAGGTCCAGACTGTCATTTCGACCCTCAGGAGGAGTCCATGTGGAGTTCTTCTTCCTGTGCTGTTGGTGGGAGGGTAACTGTGTATCAGTGCGCTGTTCAGTGTTGTCCTGGAAGTATTCTTTGAGTCGGAGACGGCGAAAGTAGGCTTCCAGATCGCCGCAGAACTGTATCATGTTGGTGGGGGTGGCAGGGCAGAAAGAGAGTCCCCGAGATAGGACAGACTGTTCTTCTGGGCTGAGTGTGTGGCTGGATAGATTGACGATATTGCTGGGTGGGTTAGGGGTATCACGGTTGTGGCCCCATGTGGCAGGTAGGAGTTTAGACAGCTTACAGTCCTTTTTCCTTTTTAGAGAGGTGAAGTGGGTAATGTAGATCTCCTGTCTTATTTTAGTGAAGTCCGTTTGTATGGACAAATGTATCCTGGACAATGATCCCACACTTTCACAGGCCTTGGGTGGCAGGCCAGTCCTCGCCCACAGACAACCTGCCAACCTGAAGCATATTCTCACCAACAACTGCACACCGCACCATAGTAACTCTAGTTCAGGAACCAACCCATGCAACAAACCTCGATGCCAACTCTGCCCACATATCTACACCAGCAACACCATCACAGGACCTAACCAGATCAGCCACACCATCACCGGTTCATTCACCTGCACGTCCACCAATGTAATATATGCCATCATATGCCAGCAATGCCCCTCTGCTATGTACATCGGCCAAACTGGACAGTCTCTAAGGAAAAGGATAAATGGACACAAATCAGACATTAGGAATGGCAATATACAAAAACCTGTAGGAGAACACTTCAACCTCCCTGGCCACACAATAGCAGATTTTAAGGTGGCCATCCTACAACAAAAAAACTTTAGGACCAGACTTCAAAGAGAAACTGCTGAGCTCCAGTTCATCTGCAAATTTAACACCATCAGTTTAGGACTAAACAAAGACTGTGAATGGCTTGCCAATTACAGAACCAGTTTCTCCTCCCTTGGTTTTCACACCTCAGCTGCTGGAACAGGGCCCCATCCTCCCTGATTGATCTAACCTCGTTATCTCTAGCTTGCTTCTTGCTTGCTTATATATACACACCTGTCCCTGGAAATTTCCACTGCTTGCATCCGAAGAAGTGGGTATTCACCCACGAAAGCTCATGCTGCAAAACTTCTGTTAGTCTATAAGGTGCCACAGGATTCTTTGCTGCTTCTACAGAACCAGACTAACACGGCTACCCCTCTGATACTTGACACCATGCAAGGCACTGCATTTAGCCGTATGGAGTGGAAATCCATCAATCTCATGAAGAAACTTGCACAAATACAGACGGATATCATCTTCCTTTCCAAATGTAAACGGATGGACATCATACCTAATGGACTAAAGGTAAAAAACCCACTGCTATCTACATACTACACAGACCACAGTGAGAGTTTATGCCGTACTCTATCTAAGAAACTGAGGAACCACCTGATCAGCATCCTATACAGCAAACAGGAAAACATCAAAAAAGAGCTCTCCAACCTAGAGACTCTCATCAATAACCAAACTTCCATACAAACGGACTTCACTAAAATAAGACAGGAGATCTACATTACCCACTTCACCTCTCTAAAAAGGAAAAAGGACTGTAAGCTGTCTAAACTCCTACCTGCCACATGGGGCCACAACCGTGATACCCCTAACCCACCCAGCAATATCGTCAATCTATCCAGCCACACACTCAGCCCAGAAGAACAGTCTGTCCTATCTCGGGGACTCTCTTTCTGCCCTGCCACCCCCACCAACATGATACAGTTCTGCGGCGATCTGGAAGCCTACTTTCGCCGTCTCCGACTCAAAGAATACTTCCAGGACAACACTGAACAGCGCACTGATACACAGTTACCCTCCCACCAACAGCACAGGAAGAAGAACTCCACATGGACTCCTCCTGAGGGTCGAAATGACAGTCTGGACCTATACATTGAATGCTTCCGCCGACGTGCACAGGCAGAAATTGTGGAAAAACAACATCGCTTGCCTCACAACCTAAGTCGTGCAGAACGCAATGCCATCCACAGCCTCAGAAACCATCCTGACATTATAATCAAAGAGGCTGATAAAGGAGGTGCTGTTGTCATCATGAACAGGTCTGACTACCAAAAGGAGGCCGCCAGACAACTCTCCAATACCAAATTTTACAGGCTACTTCCCTCAGATCCCACTGAGGAATACACTAAGAAACTGCACCATCTACTCAGGACACTCCCTACACTAGCACCGGAACAAATCAACGTACCCTTAGAACCCCGACCAGGGTTATTCTATCTACTACCCAAGATCCACAAACCCGGAAATCCTGGACGCCCCATCATCTCTGGCATTGGAACTCTCACTGAAGGACTGTCTGGATATGTGGACTCTCTACTCAGACCCTATGTTACCAGCACTCCCAGCTATCTCCGTGACACCACTGATTTCCTAAGGAAACTACAATGCATTGGTGACCTTCCAGAAAACACCATCCTAGCCACCATGGATGTAGAGGCTCTCTACACAAACATCCCACACAATGATGGAATACAAGCTATCAGAACAGTATCCCTGATGATGCCACAGCACAACTGGTTGCTGAGCTCTGTGCCTTTATCCTCACACACAACTATTTCAAATTTAATGACAATATATATCTCCAGATCAGTGGCACCGCTATGGGCACCCGCATGGCCCCACAATATGCCAATATTTTTATGGCCGACCTGGAACAACGCTTCCTCAGCTCCTGTCCACTCACGCCCCTTCTCTACCTACGCTACATTGATGACATCTTCATCATCTGGACCCATGGGAAGGAGACTCTGGAAAAATTCCACCATGATTTCAACAGCTTCCACCCCTCCATCAACCTCAGCCTGGACCTATCTACACGGGAGGTCCACTTCCTAGACACCACGGTGCAAATAAGTGGTGGTCACATTAACACCACCCTATACCGAAAACCTACCGACCGCTATGCCTACCTTCATGCCTCCAGCTTCCATCCCGGGCACACCACAAGATCCATTGTCTACAGCCAAGCACTGAGGTACAACCGTATCTGCTCTAACCCCGCAGACAGAGACCAACACCTAGAAAATCTCCACCAAGCATTCTCAAGACTACAGTACCCACACGAGGAAATAAGGAAACAGATCAACAGAGCCAGATGTGTACCCAGAAACCTCCTTCTGCAAGACAAACCCAAGAAAGAAACCAACAGGACTCCACTGGCCATCACATACAGTCCCCAGCTCAAACCCCTCCAACGCATCATCAGGGATCTACAACCCATCCTGGACAATGATCCCACACTTTCACAGGCCTTGGGTGGCAGGCCAGTCCTCGCCCACAGACAACCTGCCAACCTGAAGCATATTCTCACCAACAACTGCACACCGCACCATAGTAACTCTAGTTCAGGAACCAACCCATGCAACAAACCTCGATGCCAACTCTGCCCACATATCTACACCAGCAACACCATCACAGGACCTAACCAGATCAGCCACACCATCACCGGTTCATTCACCTGCACGTCCACCAATGTAATATATGCCATCATATGCCAGCAATGCCCCTCTGCTATGTACATCGGCCAAACTGGACAGTCTCTAAGGAAAAGGATAAATGGACACAAATCAGACATTAGGAATGGCAATATACAAAAACCTGTAGGAGAACACTTCAACCTCCCTGGCCACACAATAGCAGATTTTAAGGTGGCCATCCTACAACAAAAAACTTTAGGACCAGACTTCAAAGAGAAACTGCTGAGCTCCAGTTCATCTGCAAATTTAACACCATCAGTTTAGGACTAAACAAAGACTGTGAATGGCTTGCCAATTACAGAACCAGTTTCTCCTCCCTTGGTTTTCACACCTCAGCTGCTGGAACAGGGCCCCATCCTCCCTGATTGATCTAACCTCGTTATCTCTAGCTTGCTTCTTGCTTGCTTATATATACACACCTGTCCCTGGAAATTTCCACTGCTTGCATCCGAAGAAGTGGGTATTCACCCACGAAAGCTCATGCTGCAAAACTTCTGTTAGTCTATAAGGTGCCACAGGATTCTTTGCTGCTTCTACAGAACCAGACTAACACGGCTACCCCTCTGATACTTAGCAAAATACAGACTCTGGACTTCAGAAAAGCAGACTTTGACTCCCTTAGGGAACTGATAGGCAGGATCCCCTCGGAGGCTAATAAGAGGGGGAAAGGAGTCCAGGAGAGCTGGCTGTATTTTAAAGAAGCCTTATTGAGGGCGCAGGAAAAAACACCCCGATGTGCAGAAAGAATAGCAAATATGGCAGACGACCAGCTTGGCTTAATAGTGATATCTTTGGTGAGCTTAAACTCAAAAAGGAAGCTTACAAGAAGTGGAAATTTGGACAGATGACTAGGGAGGAGTATAAAAATATTGCTCGAGCATGCAGGAGTGTAATCAGGAAGGCCAAGGCACAATTGGAGTTGCAGCTAGCAAGGGATGTGAAGGGTAAGAAAAAGGGTTTTTTACAGGTATGTTAGCAACAAGAAGAAGGTTAGGGAAAGTGTGGGACCCTTACTGAATGGAGAAGGCAACCTAGTGGCACATGATGTGGAAAAAGCTGAAGTACTCAATCCTTTTTTTGCCTCGATCTTCACAGACAAGGTCAGTTCCCAGACTGCTGCACTGTATGAGGAGGAGGTGAGCAGCCCTCAGTGGTGAAAGAACAGATTAAGAACTATTTGGAAAAGTTGGACATGCACAAGTCCTTGGGTCCAGATCTAATGCATCCAAGGGTGCTGAGGAAGTTGGCTGATGTGATAGCAGAGCCACTGGCCATTATCTTTGAAAATTCGGGGTGATCGGGGGAGGTCCCAGACAATTGGAAAAAGGCAAATATAGTGCCCATATTTAAAAAAGGGAAGAAAGAGAACCCGGGAACTACAGACCTGTCAGCCTCACTTCAGTCCCCAGCTAAATCATGGAGCAGGTCCTCAAGGAATCCATTTTGAAGCACTTGGAGCAGAGGATGGTGATCAGAAACAGTTGCAGTGCGGGAGGTCTAGGTTGGATATTAGGAAACACTATTTCACTAGGAGGGTGGTGAAGCATCCTGAGAGGTTTTTAAGGCCAGTTTTGACAAAGCCCTGGCTGGGATGATTTAATTGGGGTTGGTCCTGCTTTGAGCAGGGGATTGGACTAGATGACCTCCTGAGGTCTCTTCCAACCCTAATATTCTATGATTTTATGAGACATCATCCTATGACACACTTATGTGGAAACAACCACTGGGACTAGTGCTGATCCAGCAAACAGTCTCAAAGATTAGATTAAGGGTGGCTCTGGTTCACGCGTGAGCAAGGAGGAATCCAGATTGCCAGAAATAGGAGGCCATGGTGCACAGTGGGAGGCTTGGCCTGAGATTTCTTCAATTGCCCCATGGATCTCTGGACATATATGCTTTTGGCAGGCCTTCTACTCCCTACACGATCCAGCTCCCTGCTCACATGAATTGTCAGGAGTACCACAAGTGGCAGAGTTCCTAGTGTAATTTCGCCTATCGGATGGGCTCTTCTTTGGCAGAGTATGTTATAGTGCTGTGTCTGTCTTCTCTGGAAAAACAGAGGCTTTGGTGGGTATCTCACTGAGGCAGGCATGATTTGGAAGATTACCTGCTAATTGTCTCTTAAGAGTGACTATAATTTAAGTGCAAAGTGTCATGAAATACATCTCAAAACCAAGGGGGTCTTAAAGGAACCTAGGTAGTATTCAAATAGATGTACTGAGTGACTGAAAGCAGCCAATGGTAATAGAGGTTAAAGAGTTACTTGGTGGCTGAATTTACAAAGGAAGAATCATTGTGGGAATATGAGCTCATGGTTAGGACAGAAATGATTAATGGTGCACTGTTTCCTTTTATCCCTATTTTCCAGTGTCAATTATTAATCCATTTTCAAAGTAAATTTAGGGTGTCTTTTTTAACTTTGAGTCACATTGCAAGGCAGTTTGCAGAAGCCTGCACCAGAAATAACACAAACCAAGTCAAACATAAATATCATTAACTTGGATGGGATATTATCTGGGTTCTGGGCTGTATTTGAAATTATTTGCTTTTAGATTTTTGGCACATTTCATGTATAAATGCAATCCCTTTGTATTCTTTGTCTTCAAGCTTTAAGGCTGACCAAGATGACAGCAAAACTTTACTAAGTGAGAGCTTTTAGCACAAACGTTTCTATCCTCAGCACTATATCCATTCTACTAAAATAAATGAAAAGTGCCATCCATAGCAATCTTTTCAAGAAAAAAAACCCTATATTTATTTTTCCTGGGAAATTGTGTTATTCAACGTGTGAACAGATATTGTTAATTGTTCTTTATTAAGTGTAATGTCACAGTGTGTTATCTGTGTATATTTCTCAACTTGCCGAGGGCCAAATGCAGGAGAATTAATTAATTTGGAATATCAAAAACAGTAAACCAAAAGAAACCATCTAAAGCAAAAATAATTTCTTTAGAGTTGACATACAGTCACCACATGAAATTAGCCTAAAAAATAGAGGTTTAGCACCAGTTTACTAAATTGTTAAGGGCTGGGCTTAAAAACTCAAGGCATACTGTAAGGTTACCAGAGATATTAATGAGCAGTTGAGAAATGTAATGGTATGATGTCCAAAGAGGAGGATGTTTCCATACACAATTTGTGTGGGACTAGATGGTGTGTCGATGATACTTCCTTTGGATTCCCTGTACTGTATCAAAAGTCATCAAAAGCAATGAAAGAATGTTTCATAAAGAATAACAGGAAGGTCCATTGGGATTCTCATTGTAGGACTGTCCTACTCACTTTGTCAAATGAATATGAAGTAAAGTAGAGCATAAAGGTGTTTGCAGCATGTAATTGTGATGAATAGCACATTCTTAACATTGATTACATTTATATCTTACAAGCTTTTCTGTAACCCATTTTTCCTGCTCTGTACAGCAAGGCCTACCAACCACCGACCTACAGAAAGTTCTGTCTCCACTGGCTCGTCAGCCAGTAGTTTTGGCAGCGGATATAGCATAGATAGTGAAGGAAGCAGCAGCACCACAGGGGAGAACAATCTGTTTCCTATTCCAAGAATGTAAGGCTTTTTTTTAATACACTGTATTGTCCTGACAGTACTATGTACAGCACTTTGAGGCCTCAGGCTTCCTCATATGTCATTTCTTCCCAAGACTTGTGTTACACAATATAACAGCTAATAGCATTTAACCAGATAAGACTCTTGTCAGAGTCCGTAACTGCATTTCCCACTGTTGCACAATTATAAATGTTCAAGCCCGCTGTACCCATGATTCTACAGAACAAACTAATTGCTGCAATCCAGGAGCAACCTCATCCTCGTCCCTTTTTGTGCACATTTGTAGAGATGGGCTTGAGATACAAAGTGCTGATGGAGAGCTGAACTCCTGTCAAATTTGGGGATGTTCAATTTGGGTTTTTAGTTTGGCCCCATTCTTGACACAGCAAAATTCAGATCCAGATTTGGGTCCAAACCTCCCCAAAATTTAGAAATTTGAATTTGGATTTTTGGTCTGCATTATCATAGCAGTTTGAGGAAGACTTCTTCATCAAACCCCTTCTCTTGCCAATATAGGGGTATTCGCCACAGTCTGACAAGTTTCACCGTCAGGAAGTTTATCCTTATTTTACAAGACTAAGTTTTATTATTGTTAACCTTATCCATTACTTCTAGTTATACCCCTTGTATCATGCGAGATAATTTCTCTCCCATTCTGATCTTAACATTTTTCAGGCGGAAATAGGTCAATAGTTTTCAAACTCTCTCTGGTCCATGAAACATTTGCTGATGGTCTTTGAAGAGCAAGCTGGTCACACCAGGCTGGCGATGCATGTTGGCCCTGTTCCCTGCAGCATCCAATCCCACCACTGTGGGGTACTAAGAGTCAGTTAATGCTGGTAGGAAGAGTATTGGCTGTAGCTTGGCACCGTTTGGCCCTCCTCAAAGGGGAGTACAAAACATGTGGCTGTCTGAGACCTAACAGCAACGTGACTACCATTGCCAAAGAGGTGTGTGATGCTGAGCACCTCACTTCAGTAGAGAAATTCTGATTTCCTCAAGCTGTGACTCTGACCCCATGTTTCTAAATTAGACCCAC
This sequence comes from Mauremys mutica, assembly GCF_020497125.1. Taxonomy (NCBI): domain Eukaryota; kingdom Metazoa; phylum Chordata; order Testudines; family Geoemydidae; genus Mauremys; species Mauremys mutica. Next base: position 21,056,248 of record NC_059072.1, read on the forward strand.
ACTTTGGCCAGTGCCAGCGCTATCAGCCCAACACCAGGCTGGAACCACACTAATGTGTAAGGAACCTTTATCAGGGAAATCTTCCTTTCCTTTGCCTTTTCCCAGCACACTGTGGTCAGTTCTTGCTACGCAATCCTGAAAGCTGATGCACAAGAGATGAAAGCAACTTTTTTAAAGGTTCTTGACTTTATAAACGAAACAAAAGCAATTTGTTCTTTAGAATTTGTGACATTCCAAAGTGCTTATCCCTTGTTGAAATGTAGTGGAATGGCAAATGACTGTAACTTATTAGATGCTAAAAAGGAAAAGAGCTCTCAATCTTACTTTTAAGTTTCCCCTTCAGCAGTTTAGGGGAGAGGGGAAATGAGCCCGGGCTGTAAAGTTCCAGATGATTAATTTTTTATTGAATCTTTCACTCACCCTTGCTGTAGATTAAAACAAATTGTACTTAAGGGGAACAAAAATTATTTTTAATTGTATTTTACAACCCAGATGCATAATTAGTTTATAATGATTCCTAAAGATAAAATACAAGTTAGGGAAGCCTGAGTTTTAAACCACTCTGATTTTGGGCCTAGTGCTGCTGGCCATTTGAATATCTAGCTAAGAAAAAAAAATTAAACAGTGATACTATGGGGATTATTTGATGAGGTAGCTAATTAGAAGCATGTCATTGCAGAAGTTAGATATTGTTACAAATATCAAGGGAAATTAATAATGATATAACAATAGAATAAAGCATTTTATAAAATCAGCGCATGTGGTGGGTCATTTTTTTGCATCTCTCATTATCAAAATGCCAGAGCTTGTATGAAACTTCTGAAAATTACCAATGTCACTCAGACCAAACCCTGCTGGAGAATAGGAGCCAGATTCTTCATTGCCCAGACCATTGTGTAGACTTTTACACCAGTGCAAAGAGGCGGGTGTGAAATGCTACTAAATTAGAATGGTAAATGACTACACAATTTGCAGGGAATCTGACCCTGGGTACTAATAATTCTCTACAGCATATTTGCCATACTTTGTAATAAAGTTCATCCCCAAAAGAGAAATACTTGTCTAGACAATTAAACTGAATTCAAAATTCTGTTTAGTATTTACTTTTTTCCATCAGATTTTTTTTATTTTATCACAGAGAAGGACAACTTCCTACTGCAATGTGAAACTTAAGAGCCTGATCCTCGGCTGGTGTAGCTCAACACTGCTCCATTTGACTACAATGGAACAATTCCGATTTACACCAGTTGAGGATCTGGCACTACATCTCGATCACAGTATATTGTAAGGTCATCCATTGTAAATGGGAAGAGTCAATTCAAAATTGCAAAGTTTATTTTCTGGAGGATTGTAATCATGCCTCAAAGCATGTTGCGACATGCTGGAATAGTTAAGGAGTAAGTTGAAATAAACAACACAGGACCAGATATTGATTTCTGTTACACCTATGTAAAACCTGCCCATATTAACCAAGTGAATAGAAGAAATAACTCTTCTTCTAAATCAAAGGAATTTTATCACACTGGGTAGCTGTCAAGATCAGACATAATAGATGAGATCAGTGTTGCAGTGTCTCAGTGATGAGTTGTTTATCATGCTCAGTGAGTATGAAAGAGCCTTCCCATCCCAACCTGAACTGTAGTGTCACAACAATTATTAAAGAAATACTGTGATTGAGCAAAAACTTGTCTTACTGTACAAATCCTAGTAATCTAATTCAAATATCTTGCTGAGGATACCTCTTATGGTATAAGAGCACTGACTCATGAATGATGTAATAAAGGTAAGGTAATAATTGAAGATATATTAATCTCCTAGAACTGGAAGGGACCTTGAAAGGTCATCAAGTCCAGCCCCCTGCCTTCACTAGCAAGACCAATTTTTGCCCCAGATCCCTAAGTGGCTGCCTCAAGGATTGAACTCACAACCCTGGGTTTAAGCAGGCCAATGCTCAAACCACTGAGCTATCCCTCCCCCAAATGTGACCAAAACCATTAAGAGACAAGGTGGATGAGGTAATATTTTTTACTGGACCCACTTCTGTTAGTGAGACAAGGTTTTGAGCTTACATAGAGCTCTTCTGCAGGTCTGGGAAATATAGCTAAATACCAAACAAACTAGATTGTTCAGCATAAGTAGTTAATACATATCTTAAAGGCCTATGCAAGGTGAAGAGGCCAGTTAACACCTCACCAGTCATAGTGGGGGAAAGAGGGGCAGGGGGAAGCTGGGGAAGAGGGGGGTTGTGTGTTATAGATTATTGTAATAGACCATAAATCCAGTGTTTTTATTAAGTCCATGATTTTTTGTGTCTAACAACATTATGAATTTAAGCTCCCAGGCTCATCTTTTGAAGGTGTTGTGCAGGTTTCCTTTCAGGATGAGGACTGAGAGGTCGATATGAAGTGATCATTTTGTGAAAAGTGTGCACTCCTGGGTGATATTTCTCTGTGTGAGTTCATTGGAGAACGTAGTGATAGTCTGGTTTCACCTACATAGTTGTTATTGGGCATTTTTCCCCTCCTTTCTTCCCTATGACTGGAGAGCTGTTAATGGGCTACTTCACCTTGAATGGTCCCTTGAAATATGTGTGAACTACTTATGCTAAACAATCTGTTCCACCCTGTATTTAGCTGTGACACGCAGTACATTTCCCGGACCCGAAGATGAGCTCTGTGTAAACTTGAAAGCTTCTTTCGCTCTCCAACAAAAGTTGGTCCAATAAAAGATATTACCTCACCCACCTTGTCTCCCTAACATCCTGCCCTGCTAGTAACGTGGCTGCAACAACACTGCATCCGGCCAAGAGCTGTGCTATATTAGAATATTACATGGGATAATGCTTGTGTAACTAAGATCAGTTTCTGGATCTGTATTATTTATTTCACCTTTCCCCTTAACCATAACAGAACAATAGGGAGAGTAGAATTTGACCAAGTAAAAAGCTTTCCAGAGATGTGATTACAAGCTTCTGCAAAAAGAATTTAGCATCACTGAAGTCTCTTCCAGTTGACAATGGGAGACTTGCTGTTTACAGAAACAAGAAATTCTGCATGTCCAATCACATTCTCTGCAAAGTTATTGCTGTTCCTGTTGTTTATGAAAAATATTTGGCACCCTTGAGGGATGTCAGGAAGTGATTGTTTCTTCTCTTTTTGGACTGTACCAATGCCCTTTCTGTTTGAGGATTTCTTTTGTCTTTGGTATCTTCTGTTCAAGGCTTCATTGACAGTTACAAAACTGCTTTTTTCAACAGAGGGAAGATGAGCCAGAACGGACAAGAATCAGTAAAGCAGTCAGGAGTGGGATTAACCGATGCAGAAGGTAAAATGAAATACAAACAACATTACAAAGAGGTGCCTGATAGTTTATACAGAAGAATAATTATTCTTTCAACTTTTCACGTTATGAAGTATTAGCTGAATCTGTGTTTGTAATACAGTCTTAAGGCCTGACTCTGAGGGCTTGGCTACACTGGAGAGTTGCAGCGCTGGTGGAGGCTTTACAGCGCTGCAACTTAGTAACTGTCCACACCTGCAAGGCACATCCAGCGCTGCAACTCCCTGGCTGCAGCGCTGGCTGTACACCTGGTCTGCTTGGGGTATAACGAATGCAGCGCTGGTGATGCAGCGCTGCTCATCAAGTGTGGCCACACACCAGCGCTGTTATTGGCCTCCAGGGTATTAAGAGATATCCCAGAATGCTTTTAACTAAATTACTCTCTTTGTTTTGTTATGATGCCTCTCTTTGTTTTGTTGTGAACTCGGGGCTCTGGGAGCTGCTTATCTAAAAAACAAACACAGCTCTTGTTTGCTGTGAATGTGGCAGGCAGGGGGATGAATGTCTACAGCTAGTATTTGCTTGAGGAGAGAAACAGCAGGGCGGGGCAGGGGAGAAAGGGAGTCCGTCGGAGCAGCTGCTTATCTGGTCTGCAGGCTATTTGCAGTTAAGAGTGAATGAGGGGTCGAGGAAATGGTCAGATTTTGCAAGGCAGGGAGCTGACACAGAATTTGCAAGGCAGGCTTTGCAAGGCAGGGAGCTGACACACAGTGTCGGCTCCAAAAATCCACTCTCTCTCTCTCCCCCGCTCCCTGTCACACTCCACCCCAACCCCTCTTTTGAAAAGCACGTTGCTGCCACTTGAACGCTGGGATAGCTGCCCATAATGCACCACTCCCAACAGCACTGCAAATGCTGCAAATGTGGCCACACTGTAGCGCTGGTAGCTGTGAGTGTGGCCACACACCTGCACTTTCCCTACACAGCTGTACGAACACAGCTGTAAATCCCAGCGCTGCACATCTGCAAGTGTAGCCATGGCCTGAGGGTCCTTGCTACACCCTAGCAATCTCAAAGGGCTTTAGTGTAAATGAGAATCAGATCTTAGCTGTTTATTTAAGGTCATTAAATAGCCACATTGCAATGAATACGAATTCTCACGCAGCAGTTCTCATAGCATTTCATGCTCCTGGAGTAAAAACAAATGCTTAATGTAATCTATGGAACTGATTCCATTCCACCACTGAATTCAATAGAAAGACTTCACTGGACACTGGACCAGGCTCTTCTTAGTACATTTCTGGCTACCCACTTAATATGGGAAACATATTATGAGGTGGCTCCATCCAACATTAAGTTAAATATTGGTTGGATGGGGAAGATCGTGTATCTTTTTATTTAAATCTATGAGGAAAGTTAGTGTCCATGACAGTGAGGACAATATGCCTATTAGTGGCCTGTGAGGTTCCCCACACAGCTGTCCCAAAGTTGCTCAGGCCACAAATATAACACCCCCGCTATTCCTGCATGGGCATCTCTTCCCCAAATACTGACAGTAATCTCTAAAATGGGTCATGCTTTTGTGATGTACACCAATAGAATGAACTATCAAAGAACAGTGTTGGTGGGAATTACATGATATGGACAATGTCCTTAAAATGGGGCAGGGGGAAATTAGAATTAGAGCTGGTTGGAAAATGAGGTGTTTTTCTGTAGAGAAATCATATTTTTGGTGAAAAATCAAAATCCCAAATATGTCATCCAAAAACATCTATTGCAGTTTTGAAATGCCGCTGCAGTGCTTTATAGGAATTGTAGTTTGGATGTATCATGTTCCCATTCTCCTCTCTAGGCCAGGCTCCTTGGTCAGACTACATGATACATCAACATCTCCCTTCTGGGTGAGAAGAGAAGTTGCAACCATCATGGCAGTCAGAGTGCATCATGGGACATGACAGCTAGCTGGGGAGCTTGTCCTGTGTAGGAGAATGGGAGCAGAAAGTTTTTGTGGACCAAAATTTAAGTCAAAGCCCAATTTTTCATTGTTAGGCAGTTTCAATGGAAAATTTTTGACCAGCCCTAGCTAGAGTGAGTCCATGAAACTCATTTTCACTTGTGAGTATTAAGTCCCTACTTCAATCTGGGCCTGAAAGATTAGTACCCTGATCCCAGGTGCCATCTCTAGGATAAACACCAAAATCTCGAATGTTCATGGAAACAGCTTGTGTTTCAGTGTGTTATGCATATTTTTTTATTCTCTAAACAATATTTTTAGAAGTGATTATATTAATATGATTGTAACTGGTGCTGCACAGCCTGCTAGGCTATTCTGTCAAGAGATTCCCACGCAAAAGATGTTTGCCCTTAAGACATTGACGCTTTCCATTTTTTAATTCCTGCATTGTTGGTTTTTAGTCATCCTGTGCACTGTTTCCACTCTATGTGGTGACTAAAACTCAGAATCTGACTCTCCTCTCACTTACACTAAACTAAGGCTGTGTCAGCTGCACCGTCATAAGGTTTCCTATGTAGCCCTTCTATCCTTGGAAGAGAGCTCTCCCGCCGGCATCATTAAACTACCCCCAATGAGTGGCAATAGCTCTTGATGGGAGAGCATCTCCAGCCAACAAAGCACTGTCTACACCGGCGCTTTTGTTTGTGAAACTTATGTCTTCCTTGGCCAACAAAAGTTTTGCTGACAAAAGTGCTAGTGTAGATAAAGCCTCAGTATAGCCAATAGAGTTACACTAAGTGTGAGAGAAGAATCAGGTCCTTAGATGGCGCTGGAACCAATCTGGTGAGTTCCTTACTCTTCTCGTTGGAGTACAGGGGTCGAACCTAGAGGGTGGGGAGGTGGGAAGAGGGTCGACTGGAGAGCGATCTGCAGTTAGGTTCAAGTCACCGGTGGGATGCAGAGTATTAAAAAAAATACAGAGATGGGAGGAATAGGGTTTGCAAGGCTCCTCTCCAATTTTGCACAATCTTTGTAGGTCATTAAGATGTGCAAGTAAGTGATTATTTACAAATCGGTACTTAGATGTCTAAATGACCAAAATGAAAGGTGTGTATGTCACTTTACAAGAAAATTTGGGCAGTTATCCACACCTCTAATTTAGCAGACAAAAAGAAAAAGAAGAGAAGAAACATTAAGATTAAAATGTAATCCTTAACATCCATTGCAGTAGTAGAGTTGTAAATATAATTCTAATAAATATGATTCCCTGAATTATACTTAAGGTGAGTTTGATTTATTTTACCTTCATGGAATTAATGATGCCTTTGAGTGAGCTCAGTGAGCCAAAGTACAATATAGGACAGGAATCAGATAAATAGTAAAGCTATGTACATTTGGGCTCACCTGAGATATTCCCTCCTTCATATTGAATTCACATTCTATGTTTATATTCAGTAACAGATGCCTTGAAACAAACCCCCGGGTCTTTACATCCTTTACCTTTAGAATGTTTGAAATCTAGATCCAGATTTTGATCCAGATTTTGTGACTTAGATCTGTTTCTAATATCCAATAATACCAATGCTCTGAAGCAGTGCGTAATTAGTGCCAGGGTTTGCCTGGGCTGAGCCACACTACCTCTAGGCTTGGCTGTTCATAGCCCCAGCAGTTTGGGGCTTCCCATGACATTTATGAAAGTAAAAATAACTGCTTGAGCCCTGGCACCTCTTTCATTACAAATTAAACATGGCTCAGAAGGAAACAACCATTTAAAATAGACTAAGTTGTCATTCATAAATGTCTATGTTCATCTTGCTCTCTCTCTATTTAAATTTCATCCAATAAAAATATTAGGAAGGAAACAACAGGACTTTAATAGAAAATTATCTATAGATGTCTTACATAACCGGTGATGTGTATTTTAATACATGTGCATATAAACAGTACTAGATGATAGTACACTTGCTTAAATTTTTACTAGTGTCTGCATAGAATACAGTTTGATATTTGAAACAGGAGATCTAGACTTTAAAGAGGAACAACTGTAGCTTAGGGATCAGGATATAAAAAAGCTGGTGGAGCAACACATTGAATAGTTTTTTTTTCTCTGACACATTTGTGAATTCCCCTATAGTAAACAGGCAGCAAGAATACACTGATGGCACTGTAGCAGTCTCAGGGGACTAGATTCTGTGCTACACCTCCTGAGAGACACAACCGGAAGATAACAGGAGGAGCCAAAGGTAGCGTTAGCCACCTTTGCACCACTTGATTTCCAGGCTGCCATAGAGAACAAAACAGTCCCCGGCATAAGTCAGGGCAGGCCTGTGAGCTGCTGCAGTAACTCATGGCAGTCTGTCCTGAGTTGTCTATGGGGTCTGCGGCATTTCAGAATCCTTGTAGCACTGAGTACTATGACCACACCCCTTATGGCCGGACTTGTGAGAAGAGGCAGTGTACAGGTGTTTAAGTTGACACTAAGCTGATCCTGCACCGGGAGCATTCTCTGTTGGCCCTTTGCCACTCATTTATAATGAACTAAGCAGCTGCTTTTATTTGTCAGGGTAAATTGAAACGAATGTGTATATTCTCTCCTCAAAAGAGACCACTAATTCTTTGGAGAGGAGTTGAGGAAGCAGACTTGGGACATCAACTGATAGTGTGAAAAGGAGGGAACTTATGTTAGAGCTAATGGTGTTTTGTTACCATTAATCAAAGATTTGATAATGATTAAACTGTCGGGTTCAATTGGGCAGCTACAGACACTTTACCCATGTGTGACTGGCATGTCTGGAGCCAGCGAGCCATGCAGGCAAAGATCTTGGTAGCCCTTTATGTGGTAATATTTCACAAACATATTTTTGGCCCACATTTTCTTCAGGGTCTTACACTTTTCTTCAGCATTAGCCGTGCATATGGTCTTGCTCCACCTCATTTTTTTGTCTTGAGCAAACCTATTTATTATGTCTGAGGCTGGAAAATTCCACTCTCCTTTCAGCTTTTCTTTTGCTTGGTGTTCATCTATGGAGGCAACACAAGAGTTTCATCTCCATGCCAATGGGTTATTGTGATTCTGAAAAGTGTTATCTCCCCTGGTAATTTGGAAATAGCCAGATTCATTGTGTAAATACTGAATTTTTTGGTATATTTGAGGAGCTGAGAGAGGGAGAGGGAGAATGCATAGCCCTCCTTACTAACAAGAATAATTCCCAATTATCCCATGTGTCCTGAATTAAGGTTGTGTTTATTTTAGTTTAACAGAATTTTATATATTGTTTGCTACAACCAAATCCCAGCTCCATATCTCTCTAGTAGCACTTTGACTGGCAACACACTCAGCCGGTGAAACACCAAAAGAGAAGTATTAGTTCATCAGAAAGCTCACTGGCTAATTATGCTGTGACAGCTGATTCCAGCAGTTTCTAAAATTTACTTCTTATAAATTGACTCTGAAAAGCCCAGCCTGTATGGAACTCCTTTTGATGGTAATGTGAGTTCAATAAATAAATCACTTTCAGAAGAAGGTCCAGTGGCAAAGAGATTAAGCTACAGCTTGAATAGTTTTGTACATAAGCACTGAAGTTCTGTCTAACTTCTCCATGGCAATTTTAGACTAGAATTCACAACTATCTAGGCTATTAGCAGCAGCTCTCATGAGCTTGTCTGGTGGTGATATAATACCTGCACTATTTGCTGCCTTCCAAAATGTCTCAAGCATCACAGGTATGTCAAACCATTGCTAATGCAGGTTATATAAAATGATCTGGTCTTGCAAGTATTTTTCTTTAATCAATAGAATCTTATAGTTACTATCCATATAACAATTGATTTGACCATAATGGATATTGATCCAAGACTTTAAAGAGAAAAGGAGCCAACCTGAAGTGTTACCAATGCTGCTACCTAGGTGTGATTGAATAGATATTTTTAGTTTTTAAATTCATCTCCAGGAGTGCAGTGCAAGAGAAAATTGGCAAACCCTCTTAAGATCTTGCTTCAAGAGCCCTATGAGTCAAGAGACAGTGCTCTTTTTAATAGTAGCAGGCTATGTGTTTATGGGCTTATTGTGCCATCCTTACTTACATTGAGTCAATGGGACTATTTGTGGAATAAAACACTACTCAAAGTGAGTGAAGATGGCAGAATTTGGTGCTTCATCAGCAAGAGATCTATATGAAATGAGGCACTGCCTGTTTTTTCCAGTAAAAGCTTTTTTTTTTTTAAAGCTGCTATGCCTAGAATTTTTCAGCCTTCCGTGTTTTTTTTAAACTGCCTTTTGATATAAAATCCCTATCATGCTTTGTTTCATCAAGTTCTAACTCACATCTACCATCTAGGGCTCCCAACAGCATAAGATTAATCAATGCCAGAAATATTTAAAGGAGAAAATAGCAGCCAGGATGATCTCTGGCACTGAAAAATTGCTTTAGTGCTGGGAGAAAGTGGCATAGAGGAACAGAAAATAAACAGGGAAAGTGCTGCAGTTTGTCCACCTTGTGTTGACTGATGTAGTGCTCCTCCTTTGCTTTCTGAAATTCTGCTTTTCATTACACAAGTTAAAGAGATCAGATATATTTTTAAATAATGGGTGATTTAGAGGAAATGTTATGAGAGTATAGGACTAGGATCTAGGAAGTCTAAGCTGCACTGCTGAATGTCATTTTACGGCTATGTGGACTTGAGCCAGTTCCTTATCCACTAAGGTAACTAAAGGGGAGGAGGGATAGCTCAGTGGTTTGAGTATTGGCCTGCTAAACCCAGGGTTGTGAGGTGAATCCTTGAGGGGGCCACTTAGGGATCTGGGGCAAAATCAGTACTTGGTCCTGCTAGTGAGGGCAGGGGGGCTGGACTAGGTGACCTTCCAGTTCTATGAGAGAGGTATGTCTCCATATATTAAATAATTTCAATAAAAATTATCAGCAAAAACTTCAGCTTTCAACTAAATGAAAATTTTCATTTCTGCTTTCTGTGGGAAAATGTTTTTTTTAATCTAAAAAGAATGTCTCAAATATTCAGTCAAAAACCAAAATACTTTGATTTGGATATGCTGCCAGAGTGCCTCCTGGGAGTTGTAGTTCAGTTGCCTCATGTTCCAATTCTGCTCTATTGGCCTGGTTCCCCACCTGGACTACATCTCCCATGATGCACCATGGCATGGGATATCCATGATGCATGACTCCAAGAGAGGAGACCATGGTGAATTGTGGGAGAAAAAGTTGTACTGGGCTACTACTAATGCATTCTATGGATGTTTTTCTCCATTCACAAATGGCTTGCTATACATTTCTTCTTTGTTTTCTGCAGCCTTTTTTAATAGAGTCTTAGCAATTTTAACTGATGTTGCCTTTGCCATTTGATTGGCTATGGTATGATGTGGTATGACTAATTTGATTGGCTACGGTACAGTAATGATGTAATATTCAAATTCTGAGATAAATTCCTAAACTCACAGCAAGTAAACTGGAGTTCATTGTCTGAAACTACAGATTCTGGGATACCATTCATGCTGAAATGTTTAATTGCCTTCTTTGTGATGATCACTGAAGTAGTGTCTGACAGTTTGTGTAGTTACTAGAAGTCTGAATACTTGTCTACCACAATGAGGTAGTTTGTGGGGTTTGCAATGAACAAATCCATTCCTACTTTGCTCCAAGGTCTCTTGAGAACACTGTATATTTTAATTGTCTTTTTGCTGCTTGACCTGCATTGCCCCACATGCTCATCAGGTTTCTGATACCCTTGGTCATGTTTGGCCAGTATACAGTGTTTGTTGTTTACAGGGTCACTCTGGTGTAGTCCTGAGTTTCTATTCTCAATGATCCAGTTATTATGATTCTGCTGCTTTTATATAGGATGCTATATTGGACTCTCAGCTCATCTTGATAGTTTCAGTATTCTTGGGAGGCAGATGGGGCTTCTCCCTTGGTGTCTGGCCATCCTGACAGAATGACAGATGCCAGCACTTGTAAATCTTGTCCTATATAGTTTGTTGTTTTTTTCTTTCTTATGCAATAGTTTTAGTTTCTGATTTCATGTACCTGCAGCCGCCGCCTCACTTCTGACACCATGTTTAATAGTCAAGCATTAAAAGGGAGAGAGAGAGTGTAACATTCAACCTTTATTCCATCCTCCATATACACTCTGCTCCCTCATCAAGAACTTCCTGAATGTAGAGTTCTCTAAGAGTCTAGACTTCATCATACTACATTTCCGTCTATTGGGAAGCTATTTATCATAACAAATGGAATTTATACTAAGGGTGAATTTGGACTAGAGGGCTGAGACTATAAGGAGAGGGGAATCTGAACTATGTTGGAAAGAGATATAGCAGACAGGCCAAAGTACCTGGAGAAATAAGTCCTTGTAGCTACTTTCTGTGGGCCCCAATTGTGCAACTCTTCTTCATAATGGTTGGTACTTACTCACAGTAAGTCAACTGAGCTACTTGTGTTAGTAAGTGCTCATCAACATGAATAAATGTTACCCAGTGCAACTTGGAGAATAAAATGCTCAACTCATTCCTAAAGCCCATTTTGCTCAAAGTCTATTTGAAGGAGTTACACATTTTGAGTAAAAGGTATATTAGTTTAACTCTGGGATTATGCTCCTCACTGATACCAAACTGAGTGTAGTTTAAAGGATGGGGAAGCAGGAAATGACATGATAAAGGGAAATTTGCCTATTGGACATTCACACTGGTAAATGTGGATCTGAGTTTACAGACTATTGCCAAAGCTGCTGTGAGGGAGTGTTTTATTTATCATTCATATAAATATGTTGTTGTGTTTTCCCAAGTTGATCACGTGTTCCCTTTTCCCCTAATAAAGTTTTCCTTATTTCATACACAAACTGAATATCTGCAAGTGGGGAAATAGTGCCTATTAAGGGTGCCCATGGAAGGTATTTAGTGATCCCAGAAATTCTGGGAGAGGGCTCGAGCTGGGGGTGTTTGTTAGTTTTGGCACCCTAGCTGTTTGAACCCAGCCCTTGTTATTGCCAATAGCACCTGGCCAGAAGGGTTACATTACTAATCCTATATATTCTAATAGCTCACTTTCTTTCCTATAAAAAATTACCATGATCAGAGTAGGCTAACTGCTTAGTATCATGAGAAGGCATTAATTTAGATTATCAATGTGCTGTAGAGTATCATAAAGTTTAATAAGCAATAAAGTAGTTAGAAATGGCAACGTTAATATGAAGTGTTGCCAGTTAATGTTTGCCCATTATTCCAAAATAAATTCAGTTAAGATTAAACTATAAAGTAAAATCATATGCTGAGGTTGCATGATTTCCATGCAAAAAACATGCATTCCATGTGTGGACCAAAAAGCCCAAAATATGAAACAATTGTTAGTGGGCCAGATCCTTTGTCTATTTGGGGCCAGCTGGTGTAAATTCAACTCAATGGAGGTATGATGATATTACAGCAGCTTGTGCTATCTTTTCTTTGGTTAAAGTTTTATTACATTTGGTGAGTTATGCTAAATGATTAATTAAATAAAATACAGCTCTTTAAATCAACTCTAGGTCTTTTTATTTGGGAAACTGCTGTCTCTAGCAGAAAATGGAAAAAGTATCTGTATAAAGAGAACCCGTATTCCTTTTTCCTTTTTTAAAGATAAGATATCAGTAAATATATTTAAGTTACCAACAGACTACTTTTTGCAAGACCTTTTTCCCTTTCATTTGCAATACCAGATATTCAGATTCTTTCTTTCTTTCTTTTTCTTTCTTTCTTCTATGTTGATCAAATATATACATTTTTTATTAACAAACTTAAATAACTTTAGGCCAACTTTGATTTCAGTAGATGCTATGGTATGTCAATGTGTCAGTTTACCCCTTTATGTAACTAAAATTAAACCTACTACTTCAAACAATTGTCTAAACATAACTATTGTTTTTGAAGGGTGAAATCTTGACCTCACTGAAATCAAGGGGATTTTTCACAGTTTCAGTAGAGTCACAAATTTCACCCAAAGGGCTTTGGGAATTCTCAATAACCCATGAATATGTTATGTATTATCATGTGCTTATTTGCATTTTGTTAGGGCAGTATCACCTTTCCACAATATGGACAGTAAAAGAGAAATGGACAGTGGGCTAGCTTCTCCCCTCATGCCAGTGTAAACCAAAATTAACTCCATCTCAGTCAGTGCAGTTGCATCTGCCTAAAACTGGCATGAAAGGAAAATCAGGCCTGGAATGATTACCAAAGCGATGCTCTCAGATATTGTGACCAATACAGAACTATACACATAAAGTAACATTGGAGAAACCAGGAAAATTAAGTTAAAAAAGGTTGCTCAATTGACCAACCAAGTGGCTATAGATAATGCTGCAAGGTGGGAGATTTGGGTTATTGAGCAACCAGGAGATGAGACTTCATAGCATTTACAGTAACTGTTTTATTTCATAACTAGCATTTTTGTCTTGCCCTCGCTGTGATCTCACTCCCCACATTCTCATTGATTTGTGGGTTTTAGAGCTTCCGTGTACTGCACTTAAATAAGCAAGGTTCCTTTAGCTCCTGACAGTTGTGTATACAAATGCAAGAAATCCTCTGCAGCACATTCCCTTTGGAATTCTGATCACCCATCTTGTCCGACAGAGTTCTCTGAGATATACCATGTACTGTGTAATTTCTCGCCCCTGGGCTGATTTCAATTCTGTCATCACTAGTTCTCTTAGAATTCCAGTGAGAGCAAAATAAAGGGCAAGATTTATTAACAATTTGAGCTGACAATTTGTATGGTGCAGCGTGTTAGCAGCAGAAGCAAAGCCAACAATTCAAATTTAATTTAGATAGCTGTAACCTCATACATTTAGATTTGAGTTACGGACTCAACCTTGATTAACTGCCTTCACAGGCCAATCCTTTGGGCTGAGTTATGTCATGTTTGGAATGTTCAGGTTCCTGGAATTAGATTGGCTCCAGGAGATCTATTTAGATCTGGTGTTTCCTGTGCTATAAACAGTTCCCTGGTGTCGTGGGTTACAGTTAAAAAAAAAATAAAAACTTGTTTTAAACAAGGAGAAGAGCAGGGTTAAGCTGAACTAGCCCAAGCCATGCATGTGGGATTCTCCATTCATCAAGAGCATATTTTCGTTCCATGAGCTTTTGTAGTCTGCAGAGTAAATTTCAGTCTTGTGACTGCTGGGCAGTGGATTCCAGAGCTCTTCAGCCAAATTAGGTTCCACCCCTGGAACTTGTGTATCACTGCTGGTCTCACATGGAGGAGGGAACAAATCCCTTAGTTCTCCATCAAAACTCCCAGTCGCTTTTCATTTGTGCTAATCCACAATAGCTGCTCCAGAGTATCTGTATATGTACGATGGGGAAGAGTTGTAAGGGGGTAGGTTGTAGTGGTTAGTGATTTCACTGGGAGTTTTGCCTGTGTAGGAAGTGAAGGATTTGGCCATTCATTCTTTCAGAGTTTGTAAATCTAATTTGCTCAGCCACTCTAATAATCCCTCTGCATAATAAGGACCTGATTTGGATCTTACACTGGTTTTATGCCAGTGTCAATCCATTAATTTTAAAGCATAAAGAATGCTATACCAGATCAAACACATGGTCCATCTAGTCCAGTATCCTGTCTCCAATGGTAGCCTGTACAGGAGGAAGCAGCAAGAAAAACTGCAGTCGTCAGTTATGGGATAATCTGCCACTGGGAAGTCTCCTTCTACCCCATAGCAGAATGATAGAATCATTGAAATGTAGGAAGGGACCTCAGTAGGTCACCTAGTCCAGTCCCATGCATTGAGGCAGGACTTAAGTATTATCTTGAACGTCCCTGACAGGTTTTTATCTAATCTGTTCTTAAAAGCCTCCATGACAGAGAATCCACAACCTCCCTGGGTAATTTGTTATAGTGCTTAACTACCCTTACAGTTAGGAAGATTTTCTTAATGTCTAACCTAAATCTCTCTTGCTGCAATTTAAGCCTATTACTCCTTCTCTTGTCCTCAGTGGTTAAGGAGAACAATGTATCCCCCTTCTCTCTAACAGCCTTTTATATACTAGAAGACTGTTATCATGTCCCCCTTCAGTCCTCTCTTATCCAGAGTAAACATACCAGGTGTTTTTTTTTCAATCTTTCTTCACAGGTAAAGTTTTCTAGACCGTTCATCATTTTTGTTCCTCTCCTCTGGATTTTCTGCACTTTGTCCACATATTTCCTGAAGTGCGGTGCCGAGAACTGGACACAATATTTAGAGATCAGTTTAAATCCTGAAGCATGAGCATTTATATTTCCTCCAAAAAACCTTTTTTTGAGTATTTCTAGTTATAATTCTTATTGTGTGCATAATTTTCAACTAGCCCTTTGAATCCTTCAAAGCTCTTGGACACTGTGGCAATGAGTTCCATTGTTGAATTATGTGAATTTCAGTGGAGCTAATCCTGATTAATCACAGCCTGAGATCAGAATCAGGCCTTATGTATTCACAGAGTCACGTGGAAAAGCATTTAGCAAGCCAACAGCTGTTCCATGCTCTGTCTCAACCTCACTATATTATTAATTAATATTTGTATGTGTTATTTTGATTAGCTGTGACAATATACACAGCGCTGCACAAGACACTGAAATAAAGACAGTTTCTGTCTCAAAAAGCTTTGTTTACATGATAGACATTATAGAGGGTTAATATAAATTTGGCAGAAAGTAACTTTTAAGCACATTTCCTTTAGTTGACAAAAATGCTAATCTGATTCAGAGTGCAGTTCTAAAACAACTGCTGTGCTCAACAGCAAGGGTAATTACCATTTGAGGTGTTAAATTCTGTAATTATTTTGTACTAATAAGAACCACAAGATAGTTTCAATCTATTTTTGTTAGGAAAAGCTCGAATTGGACAGGCCAAAACAAATGTTTTGTGAAAAATGTACGTTGGAGTCAACACTTTACTCTCCATTACATACAGTTCAACTCTATTGAAGTCAATGTGGATGAAAATGTGTAGCAGAGAGCGGGTTTTATCTCATCGGTGATGAAAATTATAGTTGGTCACAAACCCAG
This sequence comes from Mauremys mutica, assembly GCF_020497125.1. NCBI lineage: Eukaryota > Metazoa > Chordata > Testudines > Geoemydidae > Mauremys > Mauremys mutica. The sequence goes on from NC_059072.1 coordinate 21,072,505, forward strand.
TTGAAGGATCAAAACTCAATTTAAGGATCAATTTCATATTAGGAGCTTGAGAATATGGTGCCAATACTAGTCCAAATTCTGCTTTCATTACATTTGTATAGCCCAGTTGCCTTACATGATATAACTCAAGACCTTGCCTTTAATTTCCAATAGCTGAAGTTAAAATTACAGTTACATGGGGTGTAATGGCAAATCCAGCAGGAGTTTATCTAAACCTCCAGAGTTTTTGAGTGGAACCTGCTTGACTATGGATGTGGTAGAGCATAGAAACCCCACACTGGCCAGGATAGAGTCAATGAAGTGCTCTGGGCTCTATCACATGGACAGGCTCTGACTTTCCATTGTGCTGGGGGGGTGCTTGACCCGCAGCTCTGCACCAGGTCCCACCCCCCACTTCACCCCTTCCTCCAAGGCCCCGCCCCTTTCCTCCCCCGCTCCATCCTCGTTCCACTTCTTCCCACCCCATTCTGCCCCCCCGGTGTACCACGCCCTCGCGCTTCCCCCTCCCTCCCAAAGCCTCCTGCACGCCGCGAAACAGCTCATCACGGCAGGCAGGAGGTGTGGGGAGGGAGGGAGAGGTGCTAATCAGTGGGGCTGCCAGTGGGTGGCAAACACTGGGGGGCAATGGAGGAGCTCATGGGGGGGTGCCGGTGTCCTGTGACTCTGCGCCTATGATCACATGTGCAGTAGGTGTCAGGCTTAGAGAAAGGAGTTAAAAGGGGAGAGGAGAGCCCAGCTCATGTGGGAGCTGGCTGGGAGGGAGTGCAGACTTCCAGCTCTCATGCTGTGAGAGAAGCCTGGCTGGGCCAGGAATTGACTAGAGACTGTTGCCTGCCAGAGCCTCCCTCGGGGAAGCTAGGTCTGACACGGGACAGTTGTTCCGATTTGCTTACCAGTGACTTTCCTGCTGTTGCTGGGCAGGACTGGCAGGCGGGCCTGGGTGGGGAATGAGAGGGAGCCACTTCTCACACCACCCGGGCCTGGCTGCCAGTGCCAGGGACAGGTGCTAAATGAGCCAGAAACATGCTGTGGGGAGAGGGGACAGCCGGGCTCTCTCTCAAGCAGCTGCTGCGCTGCACAGAACAGCAACCCGGAGTAGAATTGGCTGCTCTGGCCCCTTCCGCTCCCCGACTGGGCCCAGCTGCCAGGGACAAAGGCCGAGCGTGCTGGGGGGCAAGCGCAGTGGGAGAAAGACAGAGCCTCCTCCCCACCGCAGGTAACTCTGGTGGGGTGGGGACAGTGCGACAGGCCAAGCAGAAATCAGGTGGGGCATTTAACCCTGCATGTCCCCCTTGTGTCGCCTCTGTCAGTTAGGATTAGTCTGAACACTTACGTATAGATTTATGAACTCAAGGAGATGGGCTAAATTAGCCCTAATTGTGTCTTGCTTAGCACCAATGCAGCTCCCCTTGGAGAAGGGCATAAACCAAACACTAAACACCCACAACAAGAAGCTATTCTATGGTTGCCCAATAAAGGGCTTCTTGAACCTCCATATGCAGCATCCATACACGATTTGTTTCTATTATTGGCCACTTGTCAGTATACTAGACAAAATGGATGATTGGTCTGATTTGCAATGGCAAAGTCCTATGTTTCATAGGATATTTTTATAATCATACATAACATAATCATACACTGTTCTGGTGAGATATTGGTCTCAAATTGCAGAAATTTTAAGGGAATCGATGAACTCACAAGAATTATGATATGTAGGGTGAAGTTTATATTAATCTTAGAAGATCAACTGTTCTTCTTGGATTCCCACTATGTTGTGCTCAACTCTCATGAAAACAGATGTTTTTTCAAGACATATAAAAGCATTTTTCATTAAGGCTGATCAAATGAGATGCTCTGCTATAGTTACCATGGCACAGTGGAGTGAAATCTGCATTACAGTGCAAGTTTACTGTGGAAAAGGCAGTTTGGGTTATTACAGGATATACAATATTGCATCAAAAGGCATTATCTGTCTATGGTACTTATATGGCTCCCAATACTGTAGTATCTCAGTTTTCAATGTATTTATCCTTACAACACCTCTGTGAGACAGAGAAGTGGTGTTAAACCAATTTTACAGATGGGGAACTGATACATAAAGATGCTTGGCCAAAGTCACAAAAGACTTCTGTGAAGAACCCAAGTCCTAGATTAGTGGCCTGACCACAGGACCATCTTTCCTTCTCTGGTAGTCTGCCACAGCGTAATGGCTTGCTGAAAAGGAGTGTAGATTTGCTAGTGCCAGGAGTATGAATTAATACCAGATTTGATCCCTTCTTTAATTTTGAGGAAAATCTAAACTTCCCTACTTAACCATATCTGTCAGATATGTCACACTCCTTCTCCAACCTGGGAACCGCTGCCTTACTGTAGGATAGACCCAAAGTGGAACACTGAATACAAATACCTCTGAATTTGTGCCCAAAGTCTATGGTACAGGCTGACTTCTAGTCACTAGTTGCCATGGCCCATAGTCCATGAGAAGAGGCAAGAGAGGAAGAAGCTTATGTTGCTTTTCTGTTACAAGGCTAAAAACAGTGAAGCAGAACATGTGGTTATCGTAGCTGTGTGGCACAGCATTGCCATTATCATTTTTGCATAAGCTCATCAGGGTTAACATCTCATCCCATCCTACTCACCCTAACACACACACACACACACACACACACACACACAATATTAGAAGCCCTCTGGGAATCACAACCAAAGCTAGTGGTTATCTAAGAAATAAACAAACATGACTAACCATTTTCTATAAAGATATATTCATCTGCTTTTCTCTGCCCCCTGCAGCAAAAGTCACCAGTGAACAAACAGGGCTTGCTTTCCAGCGGTAGTGCTAACTTGTTGATTGCACCACTGTTGTATTTCCTTAAGGCAGCCTTTCTCTATTGTTGACAATAAAATGGATGGTCTCTGAAAGGAGCCTTTTGTGCCACTGTTTGGCTGCAAACAATTGGGGGATGATGCAAGGACTGCAAAGGAGATTTAATATCCTTTCAACCCCTCTAGAAGATTGGAGCTAAAAATGTACAATCAAAGCCTAAAGCAGTAGCAGAAAAATATTCTGAAAGTGCTGGTTCTGTCTGTTGGAGACAATGCACTTTCCCCACCACGTAATCACATTTCATAGGAGTTCATCTCAGACTATGTGGTGCTTATTCAATCATTCGACACAGAGTTTGTTTAGGACTTTAGAACTAACTAATAAGGCCTGTTTTGTGTCCCCCACTCCCACTCCCCCACTCTGCTTTCTCCCAGATGGACACCTCTGTAATGACTTCAATATAGTGTCTTTAGACAGCATCATCTTGGGCTATGATCTTGGGAGATATCACTAGTTAAGCAAGATCAGACCTAGGAGCATCACAAGCACCACCATACACCAAGAGTTGGTGAGGGTGGTGATTTAATAGGTCATAGATATCCCTCATAGTCAGACTGATGCCCAGGTTGGTGTTGGGGGAGGTTTCAGAGTAGCTGCTGTGTTAGTCTGTATCAGCAAAAAGAACAGGAGTACTTGTGGCACCTTACAGACTAACAAATTTATTTGAGCATAAGCTTTCGTGGGCTACAGCCCACTTCATCGGATGCGTAGAATGGAACATACAGTAAGAAGATATTTATACATAGAGAGAACATGAAAAGGTGGAAGTACCCATACCGACTATCAGAGGCTAATTAATTAAGAGGAGCTATTATCAGCAGGGGAGAAAAACTTTTGACGTGATAATCAAGATGGCCCATTTCGGACAGTTGACACGAAGGTGTGAGGATACTTTAACATGGGGAAATAGATTCAATTAGTGTAATGACCAAGCCATGTTAGGGGGGGCATGCTGTTTTGCTGGAGGTCTTACCATCTTGAAGGTAAGATTTAAAGCAAGGTCCTGCCCATTGCTGGTTATTAAACATCTCATAGAACTTTTCATAACTATTGTGTCTTGGCCAGATTCCCACTCAAGTAATTACATTCTGCTACATAAAATGCCCCATAGCAGTTTCAAATAGAGACAGTATTTTTTCTTCTCTTTTTGCTGTGTCTATCTACAGCACACAGCACGTATACAGATATGGCCAGTCTCATCACAGGCTTTATAAATAAGGTATTGTAGAAAATGTCTGTGTGCTATAAAAGCAGAGACAATCTACTAGCTCCTGCTCTTTGCTAGAATAGAAGGAGGATGGTCTTGTGGGCAAAACAGCCACCAGAGGCTCAGGAGAGGTGGGTTCAATTCCAACTCTGCTGCTAGTTTTCTCCGTGACTGTAGGGGAGTATTCAATAAGCTCTACTGTTAGTATTCCCAGCTCTTGTATCCCAATACATGGCATTTACATCTAATAGTACACACATGCCCAGCAATTTAAGATACTTGCTTAATATGTCTTGCAGCATTATCCAGAAGAGAGAGAGAATTTTGCAGCATGTGAACTATCCTTTAGTGAAATGAAAGGTATTTCACACCCAGCTGAGAAGCCTCATATGGTATGTCTGCACTGCAATTAAAAACCTGTAGTTGGCCCATGCCAGATACTCAGGCTGTCAGGACTTGGGCTGCGAGGCTGTTTAATTGCCATGTAAACGTCCAGGCTCTAGAATGGAGCCCTGATTCTAGGACCCTACCTGGTGGGAAGTTCTCAGAGCTCGGGCTGCAGCCTGAGCCAGAACATCAACACTGCAATTGAATAGCCCATTAACCCACGCCCTGCAAGCCCTAGTCAGTGTCTAATTACCGTGTAGACATACCCTTAATTGCAGTGTAGACATTCAGGCTTGAGTTGCAGCCCAAGCTCTGGGACCGTCTCACGTCACAGGGTGCTAGAGCCCAGGCTCCAGCCCAAGCCCGAACGTCTACACTGCAATTAAGCCCAAGTCAACCCACGAGCCCAAGTCAGCTGGCATGGGCCAGCCACAGGTTTTTAATTGCAGATTAGACCTACCCATAGTGTGTTCTGTCTGTCTGAAATAGTTAAGAAAAATGGAATCTGTTGCCATAGATGGAGCTGGTAGCCCTGTCTATCGTTGAGATTGCCTGACACTTTCTTTTATAAGACCCCGTTTTCAGCTGCTTATAGCTGTGTGGAAAAAATAGGATGTGATCATGTAATTAATTATAATGAATATCCCCAAGGGAGGCGAATTAAGGTTGCACAGGCAATCTTAATTTTGGCATTTCCTAATTTAGGGCAGAGGGTTTTTTTAGCATAATTAATATTAATTATCACAGAAGAACTCAAGTTATGGATTACCAGTGAAATCCTTCAATTGACTTCTAGATTCCTAGATCAGGTGTGTTGGGCAGTACTGGGAGGACAGGTGTACATGATCCTGCATTAAATCTTGATCCTGCAAGGCACTGAGCACTCTGACCCCAGTCCAGCAAAGCACTTGACCATGTGACTAACCCTAAGCATGAGTCATCCCATTGATTTCACATCCTTACAGTTAAGTGCCTTCACTAGATCAGGCCCAGAACACTCAGCACCTTGTAGGATCCAGCCAGTAATGAGAGCTGTTGGAGATTTACCCAGTTGCTCCTGCTCACTAGGTGGAATTAAGCCTAAGAGTATATGATGCTGATCATTAGCTACCTAGACACAGAATTCTTATTCCACATCCCACTTCTATTTGATCCTATCCTCTTGAAGATTAGGGCATCAGCATGCAGGGCACTTGAGACTTATCGCTGCTCAATGCAGAGGATTGCGCCATCGCTTAATCTTACTCCCCCTAAGACTTACAGTGGCAAATAAGTTGCACAATATTTCACTGCAACTCTGCAAGCAGTTTCAAGATCAAGGCCATAGTCTCGCAGATCTAAGTGATGTCCTTGACTGCCACCTTCTGTATTTGGATTCTTCCTTACCTGACAGATGTGTAAAAGATTATCTAGCTACAGAACATCCTACTGGCTTCACACAGTGAAGATACACAATGTTACAACTAGAGATGGGAAAAAATATTTGGACAAATAGTTTATTTGCCAAAGAAAAACGCAATTTTGGTCAATATGAAACCATTCACGAGTTTAACCTGAATTCACAACATAGTTTCATCCATCTCTAGCTGTAACGTTGTTTATCTGTTGCAGGCAGCTGGGGAAATTCCAGCTCATGTGCTGCATCTTGAAACAGGTTGGAGCCCTTTGCTAGTAAAAATTTAATGATGTAAATACAAAAACCCAAATGGTCTCTTTATTCATCTACCCTTCTTAGCTCTCCGTCTCCATGCAAGTTCGTATAAAAAGCAAAATGATCAGGGGGCAGATTCTCATTTGTACTATGCACCTCTTTAAGAAGCCTTAAAGTGAAACTTTTACTTGTCAGTGTGGGGCAAAGGGGTTGTTGTGTACATGAAAATTCAGGCACAGAAGTTCATTGGTAGCTTATCCAAATAATTTTGAGTCTGCAAAACTGCGCTGGAAATCTCACAAGAATGGATTTCTTGGAAGATTTCAGACATGCCCAACACTGGAAATAGCTTTAAAATAGCTTTTGCTGTAGAATGTTAACAAAAAAAGTTCAGTTTCAGTTTTTTTCTAGATAAAGATGGAAGTGGACTTGGGGGAGCAGCCACCTTTTCCCAAACCACTTTGCTCATCCTTACGTTTAAAGCAAGATATAGCCATTCCTAGATAACCTGGGTCCCAGCAAGGATCCCACCACTATTACAAAGACTTTCAAGTGAACTGCTGACTAAGCTAGAAATATTTTCTTTAAGTCCACTGTGAAATGAATTAAATGTTCAGTGTAGCTATTAGAGCATTAATGGGGGCACTGTATTCCACAGATGAAAAATAATGACCTTGCTAAGTGGCAAATGGGTGACAGAGTGTAAATGATGCATTCTCAGTCAAAAGCACAGATTAAAAAGTGAAGGCAGAAGGTTAACAACTTTTGAATAATTTTTACAAAGGGCAGTATATGAAATGAAGAATTAACCAGGGATGCTGGAGAAGGAGCTGAAATGCATACTGATGCCTCTACTATAATGTTATATGAAGGATAAATGCCAGCACTACTTTCTAAGGTCAAGTGTGTGTTTGCCAGTTAGAAACCAATTTTATAATGATCAGAAGTGTCACTGACACTTTCATTCAATATTAACTGACAATTGTGATTGCTGGTTATGTGTGGCCATGATGAAAATTAAGAGGACTAATTCAAAGACTTTGGTCCTCTCAGGCACTCTTGTTTCAATCTGCTCTTTGATTTAAGCAGATAAATGCTCTGATAGGTCATGGGGTTCAAGTACTGTGCCTTTACTTTGGTATGTTGCTAACAGGGCCGGCTCCAGCTTTTTTGCCACCCCAAGTGGCAAAGCGGGGAAAAAAAAAGATAAAGCCGATCAGCTCAATCGTGCCACTTCATTCTGCAGTGGCAATTCAGCGGCGGGTCCTTCGCTCCCTCTCTTCCTCTTCGGCAGCACTTCGGTGGCAGCTCTAAGAGGAAGAGACGGACTGAGGGACCCGCGGCCAAATTGCCGCCAAAGTCCCAGATGTGCCGCCCCTTTCCATTGGCTGCTCCAAGCTCCTGCTTCCTTCGCTGGTGCCTGGAACCGGCCCTGGTTGCTAAGCATCTTCTGTACAAGATGCTCTATATATTTCACTACTAGTGACTAAAAAGGGCAAGTTAAATGTTCAGCATCTTGCAGCAGGCAGACACCAGCTCACAGGATTGGGCCCATAGGCTGGAGATGAAGGTCACAGGTTTAAAGCATTTGCTGAGCTGCCGCAGCAACATAAATTATTGCCCAGATGGTTCATGTCTACTTCTAGCAGTAATGAGTCTCCTAAACTGAGCCAGGCTTGAAGTGGCATTTCTATGTGGAGTCTTGGATTGCACACAAGTTAAACAACTTATTTTCCAGCTTTCTTCAGCACCTATGACCATAGTGTCTAAGGACCAGATTATTAAAGGTATTTAGTTGCCTAAAGGTGCAGATAGGCACCTATCTGTGCATCTTTAGGCATCTATATACTTTAAAAATGGACCTAAGTGCTTCCAGGTGTGGGAATTTTCTGCTCTTGTCTCCCATCTTTGGATGAAAAATTTCTGCTTGGATATGATTCTATTTTCATTGTGCCAGTTACAGTGGAAAATTATTTGTCAAAGAGGATGGTCTTGCGACATGTCCTGAAAGAGGTCAGACTCTAATTTACACTTTTCTCCTGGCTAGTCACTCCACAATCGAATCTCCTCATTACGAATTATTAGAAACTTATCAGATTCAGATGAGATTAGAGGTGGATAAATGAGAATACTTAGCGCAGGTATCTTTTGAAGAAGTCATGCCATTGGAAAGGCCACCTTCAGTTATGTTTTAAACCAAAATATTACAGAAAAGATCTAAGGACTGGTCATGTTAGATGTTTCTGTCTATGCATTTTTAACTTGGTATACCACTGACTACCATACATATTATGATACTGTCACAGGCAGTCAGCACTGATAGAAAAGAGTTCTGTTTTACCTGAAGTCATAATTGCATAGAGACAATTGAAGGTTTTCATTGTGCATGTGATGTGATAGACATAAGACAATACTGAAAATTTATGTTAGAAATACATTTTGAAAGTCATCGTAAGAGTAATTATCTAACAAAAAAAATTGAAATGGTTGAGGCCATTGTAAAGTACAGAGATTGTGAAATACATATGGAATAAAATATTCATCATTTCATCGCATCGAATATAGCATTTTTCTTTCTTTAGGCATTTATTCTTATCTGAGTGGTTTTTGTGCACTTCCTGTGTGTGGATAGGGTGGAAAAGTCTAAATTTAGGTCAAACTATAACTGATTGATCTAAATTTGATATTGTTATTTGATGTTCTTCAGATAGTTTTCATCTGTTTTATTTTCATAGTTAGCCATAAAGGTGGCCCTGTGAAGCAAGGAACTGATGGGCAGGATCCCCTCGGAGGCTAATATGAGGGGGAAAGGATTCCAGGAGAGCTGGCTGTATTTTAAAGAAGCCTTATTGAGGGCGCAGGAACAAACCATCCTGATGTGCAGAAAGAATAGCAAATATGGCAGGCAACCAGCTTGGCTTAACAATGAAATCTTCGGTGAGCTTAAACACAAAAAGGAAGCTTTCAAGAAGTGGAAACTTGAACAGATGACTAGGGAAGAATATACAAATATTTCTCAATAATGCAAGGGTGTAATCAAGAAGGCCAACCCACAACTGTAGTTGCAGCTAGCAAGGGATGTGAAGGGTAACAAGAAGGGTTTCTACAGATATTTTAGCAACAAGAAGAAGGTCAGGGAAAGTGTTGTACCCTTACTGAATGGGGGAGGCAGCCTAGTGACAGATGATGTGGAAAAAGCTGAAGTACTCAATGCTTTTTTTGCCTCAGTCTTCACAGACAAGGTCAGCTCTCAGAGTGCTGCACTGGTCAGCACAGTATGGGCAGGGCCGGCGCAACCCATTAGGCAACCTAGGCGGTTGCCTATGGTGCTAACATTTGGGGGGCGGTGGCCAGATCTTCGGCTGCCCCAGTCGTCGTCGGTATTTTGGGGGCGGGAACTTCCGCCGCCTCTGTCGCGGGCGGTATTTCGGGGGTGGGACCTTCTGCCAGCTATGGCACCAAAAAAGCTGGCAGCGCTCCTGAGTATGGGGAGGGGGTGAGCAACCCTCAGTGGTAAAAGAACAGATTAAGGACTATTCAGAAAAGCTATACACGGCTGTTACTCTAACAGCATAATCTGTTTTTCACTTGAAGGATCCATGCAGCAGCAACTGCTCCGGTGCCCTACACTGTGTCGTACGTATCCCAAATGAGAGCTCCAGAGCTGCGTCGGCACGACTTCAAGAGAGCACCTCCATTTTATTGAATAGGCTGGCAACTAATATAGAGATCTGAGGGCCACTTTATGCCCTTAGATGTTGAGCCTCTTGGAGTTGAGAGTAAGGTGGGAAGTTACGGTCTCCTTCTTAAAACTTTAACTTATGGCCCCCAGTGGCTAACAAGAAATGAAACTGTGCCTAGTGTGTGTCATTTAATAATACTAAAGTACTGCATTAGCTTGTGTATGCCTATAGATACATTCATGCGTCCTTTTCTCTTCCCCTTACCCTCCCACAACAAAAAGCTGTAAGCAACTACATATGTAAAGTGCATTTGTATGGGTTTTTTAAATGACTGTAGCAATTCGAGCTGTGAATAACGTGTGAAATAAAACAACCTGTTCCACTGCATACAAAATACAACCAATGCTGTGTTCTCTGTGCAGCACGTGCACAGTCAGGCATTATTCAGTTTAACTGAAATGAAAGCGTATCACAGATAGTACAGATACAAATATGCGTACACTTTAGGCAAATCCCTGAAATGCACAGGCACAGTATGAGGAGTTTTAGGACAGAGGGCAAGCATAAAAAATGCTGACTTCCTTTGCCTTTAAACGGCTAAGTTAGAAAACCTCAGTGGTGTTGTAACAGTTTTATTTGTGAAGATTTTCAAAAGTGGATGCTTAAAGTTGGACACTTAAGTCCATATTTAGGAGTCTAAATAAGTGACCTGACTATCGAAAGTGTTGCACTCCCAGCAGCTTCCACTGAAGTCACCACTTTTGAAAATCAAGCCATCTATCTAATTACCGAAATAAGGATTGAGATGTCTCGCTTTAAGTATTCACTTTTTAAGATCTTGGCCTCAGTATTTTCTTCAGTTCATACCTAAACATGATTGGAGACAAATGAAATTTGACCACACAATGCTGATGTCACTTTAAAATCATCTCTATGATGAAGCAAGGGGGTGGGAGGATTTCAGTGTTGAGTAGCACAGAGCTCTTTGCGAATGTCCGTATGATACACCTCGTTTTGTTTTTGTGGACAGGCAGGGCTGGCTGTGGTTATGTAAGTACATTTTGTCTTTTTCTCACTGTGATCCCCCAAGTGGATAAAGTATGAAATTTCCTAAACTGGAATTTCTCTCTAATGGCAGTAGTGCTCACAGGGATTGGGTTGTCAATCTAATGTTAAGGCAATTTGCTTGGTATCTTTCGTCCCCCCCTTTGTGTTTTACACTTTAGCACTTATGTTGCTCTCATCATATAACAGTGCATTCCACATTACATGAATGTAGGTGTCCAGGCTTCCAACTGTGTGGTTTTTTGTTTGTTTTTTTATATGTATTTCCAGCTACAGAATATTCTATCCAATTAATTCTCTTCTCTTCGGCTCCACAGAGTTGGGGGGATGGATAAACCCAATTTGCCAAATCTCTTTCCTACAATTTATTATCTAGTGCTTTTTCTACTCTAGTTTTAAGCATCTGAAGCAATGGGCTTTCTACTAATTTCCTTGGCAGACTATCCCAATATCTACTATCTATTTTCTACCTTAGACTAAAGTGGTAATATTGGACCTGATCCAAAGCTCACTGAATTTAATAAGTCTTTGCATTGACTTCAGTCATCTTAGGTTCAGGTCCATTGTGCTCTCATTGTACTATAATATAATCCAGTTTGATATTAAATTCATATGTTCAGGTTTCCAGTAGTTAAACCAGAATGTGTAAATTCCTGGGAGTTCAGTAGTTGCTATGAGCAAAGAGGGTAACCAAATTCGCTATAGGCTGCTCAAGAAATTCAAATCTTTGTTCATGCCTTTCCTTCACCACTGAGGTCAGGATCCTGTATTATTTTGGCCAAGACAGCAAAATCTGACTCAGGAACGGGTTTGACAGTCAGAATTGCAGTTACACTTATGGATAAACTTGCAATCAAGGTGAAAAGGAATGAGATTTGCTTGGTTGGAGAAGGAAGGAAAACAGATTTTCAAATGATCATAAACTGAGCAAGTTTCTAAGCAGTTTCTCTATAGCTGTCGTCTCCCTATTGTATAAGTAAGAAACACTTTGTGTACTCTTCTTTATGTAAGAGAATGGAAAAAGAGCTTGCAGACTCGCTTGTCCTACTTTCAGATTCTATATTAGACCGAGATGATTGTCTTCTTGTAGTGAAGTTATAGCAACTGCAAGCTCCCATTAAAAACCTGCATATTTGCCCTTTCTCTAGCAAAACAGTGTTTTCTTAGGCTACAGCTACACTGCAGAGCTGACGGCGGTGCAGCTACACCGATGCTGAATAAGCCACACCCCTGAGTGACATAAGTTACACCAACCTGAGTGCCAGTATAGACAGTGTTATGTCGGCAGGAGAGTTTCTCCCACTGACAGAGCTACCACCACTCATGGGGGCTGGAGTATTTAAGCTGAGGGGAGAGCTCTCTCCCATCATCTTAGAGTGTCTGCACTAGCAGCTATAAGCTATGAATTGTAGCCATAGCCTTAGTCACACCCCTGAGAGACATAACTTACACTGACGTAAGCTGTAGTGTGTGCATAGCTTTAGTAAAACTGTAATAGAATGGGACCATCCTAAGGCTTAATGTGCATTATATTAATCAGGGTTTGGGTAGCACTGTATATATGACATGAAATGGTTTCCTTCTTATTTGAGCTACTGCCCATAGAAAAGCCAGGGTAATGTGTGCCTTCCATCATCAGAATTCATTTTAGCTGAGCTGATGCAGACAATCATTTATGGGGCTGTATCTGGAGACTCTGATATATCCCTTTATATAAGGTGATGTGAAAGTAATGAGAAGATTGAACCAAGCTTAATCAGAATATCACAGTGCAATATTCATCAGCATTTAGCTTGCTGTGATTAAAGATATCAAAAGTTATAAAGCTATTTTAAGAAATTCATTGAGACTCTAAATCTAAGCTTGTGTGTCTTGAAATTTGACTGAGGTATACAGTAGGTGTTACCAGAATAGTTCATATTAGAGCATGAGGGGACAGATCTTCAAAGTATTTAGGTGCCTAAAGAAGTTAAAACCTAAATGGGATTTTCAAAAGCACCAAAGTGAATTAGGCACCTAACTCACATAGGTTGACTCATTTTGGTGCTTTTGAAAATCCCACGTGGTGCTTATCTCCATCTTCAGGTGCCTGAATACATTTCAGAACATGGGCCTTTCTCCCTCTTCAGAGCAAAGGGGAAACTGGGGAGGATCGTGACTGTGAGGTACAATTTGTTCTCTGGTTAGCTGCTAAGGTGGTGCAGTTATGTGTTGCCCTGAACTCCGGGCAGCTTGTTAGTCTACAGCCGAGCTGTATGGTCAGCAACAAATCCATAAACCCGCATGTCTTAGCTATGTTCTGTAGAGCTGTTAAATATCTGAGTGAGACATTTCAATGCCAAACAAAACCGGCAACAACTATTTAAAATATTCTGAGACTGCAGGGAAGCTTGGATTTGACTCCAACCAAGGTATGAAATGAGATTATCATTGTAGCTCTTTGTGATAAATGGAGTTTGAGATTCACCTTCCTTTAGATAATGTAGTTGGCTGAAATTCTGCGTGCCTGGCATTGTAGCAGGAGACTTACCCAGTACTTTTTGTTTCAGAGAAGGTTTCCTTATTGTGGAGTACACATGGCCACTCTGAATCAATTACACAGGTCAATCAGATGCCAGAATTGAGATCGAGTCATAGGAAATACATTTATCATACATACTCACTGGTGCAGGGAGATGGAAATGTTATTTTTCCCCACCAGGAGGAGCAGCTCTACTCTGAGAGGAGGATGGGAGAATTCAAACCCAGAGGAAGACAAATAGATTTTCCATCCCCAACCTCATCCTGGGGCTTGCCACATGGAAAGCTCATCCAGGATTTGCATTTCCCAGACATCCCAGCCACCATCCGTGGTGACCACTTGGGGGCTGCTCTGGCTGGCTTTGGGCCAGAAGATGGACATTTGCCACTTGGGGGGCCTACATGCTGGGATACATTGGCAGCCAGCATTATGTGCTCTGCAGGTTTTATACTGTTGTCACAGGTATGGGACTGCCCCCTTTCTGTTTAATAGTCTCATTAACTTTCCTACTTATCAAATGCATGCACTGATTCCTACAAAATCTATACAGTTGCCAATCTCCCATCAAATTAGATCTTCTGGCTTTATTCCCTTACTACCCTTTATTTTAATTGGTTTAACACGTCCATGCAATCTACAGGGTCAGAATACTTTCCCTTTTCATTGGGACCATGTCTGGCAGAGAAACCTATTTGCTCTCCAAACAGAAATTTCAACACTGATTTAGCCAACATCAAAGCCAATCTCTACCAGTCTTTGATGACAAAAATCAAATAAACATGCCTTCTTATATCTGAAGTTGAAGGAGAATGACTTTAAAAATCATGGTATGAACCTGTTTAAGGTTTTTAATCATTTTGCTTTAGACTTAGCACCTAATGGTACTCCCTTGGTTAAGTCAATGAAAGTTTCACTAGTCTCTAGAGAATAGAAGCAAGACTATATTCTTAAGATTGACAAATACATTTCCAAACAGAATACTCTTTAAAAGCAGCTCTTATTTTATCACAAGATGTTTTCTAAGCAAATCTGGTCTCCCTGAGTCACCCACCTCAGTGTTCCTACTCTTGCTCTGACCTGTCTCTTCACTTTCAGATGCCTAACCTCCTTAGGATCTTTTGTAAACCCCACCAGGCACCAATTTTCATGTCTAGGTGCCTAAAACCCTTTGTAACTCTGACCACAGGTCCTATAGTTCAAGCTGTAGAAAGACTCAGGCTTTTAGCTGTGGAGATTCTCCATGCTGGACAAGATGACAGTTGTCATGCCTTAATGTCGAAGTTTGAACATTTTGCAAGTTCATATTGTTTACATGATTTTTTGTTTTCAGAAATTTACTACTATCTCATGCAGGAATTTTCTGCTAATCTACTGCTAGTATTAATATTCCTGTGATAATCCTGCTGCAAATTCTTCAGCTCAGTGCTCTGGGGAAGAAATAGCAACTAATGGAATGGCTATTAGTACAAGGATGGACGTATGTTGATTGCTTTGGGGAAGGTGTTTCTAAATTACTGCAGAATAAGAACATAAAGTATATTTCATGGAGATAGGTCACGGATGAATTGTTATTTCCCAGTAGCTCTGCAGTATGAATTTTGGTAATAATACTAAAGCTAATAATTGTATTTCTAAACCACCTTCCCCAACACTTTGGACACAGCTCCATGACTCCTGATAAATGGGGCCCTACCAAATTCACAGCCATGAAAAACGCATCATGAACTGTGAAATCTGGTCTCCTCTGTGAAACTTGGCTATTGCAGGGGGATTGCAGTGCATTTAGAGCTGGGTGGCTGAAGAGTGGCAGCTGCTGACACCATTTCTGAAGGTAGTGCCACCACCACCAGCAATGCAGAAGTGAGGGTGGCATGGTATGGGAGGAGTGGCCACCTGGGGGAGCGGGGGGCATGTCCGGCCTTATGGGCATTTACGTGGGTGACTGCCCAGTGTGCCGTGGTCAGGGGGGTGCAGTTGTCGCTCACACACACACACACACACACACACACACACACACACAGAGCCAGTACCAAGGCCCCTTTAAGCTCTGGGCCTGGAGCTGGGATGGGGCAGGGCTAGGAGCACCCCAGTCAGGGGCTCCTACCATCCACTGGGCTCCAGCTGCTAGTCCTGATTGGGCTGGGGAGGGACGGGACTTCCTCTTCCCCTGCATGGGCCACTCCTGGGGCCAGGTCAGACCCACCTCTGGGAACTGCCCCTGGCTGCAGGAAGCTGTATGGCTGCTGGCTGGGAGCCCAGCTCTGAAGGCAGCACTGCCACCAGCAGCTGTGCAGAAGTAAGGGTGGCATTGTATGGTATTGTCACCCTTACTTCTGTGCAGTTGCTGGCTGGGAGCCAAGCTCTGAAGGCAGTGAAGCACAGAAATAGGGAGGTCGCAGTATTGCCAACACTTACAATAGCCTTGTGACACCACCATCCCCCAATCCCCTAGAACCTCCTTTTGGGTCGGGACCCCCGTGGTTAGAACACCGTGAAAGTTCAGATTTAAATATCTGAAACTGTGAAATTTAAGATTTTTTAAAATCCTATGACCATGAAGTTTACCAAAATGGACCGTGAATTTGGTAGGGCCCTACTGATAAATACAATAAAGGAATACAAAGACCACTGCCTACCATGCTGACCAGTATTATCTTACTATGTCCTTGTGCTCCCTCTCTGTGTCTGTATTTACCTGATGGCTCTTTTCTTACACTTATATTGTGAACTTTTTGGTACTGTCATTATGTTCTGTGTTGTACAGCACCTAGCGCCATAGGGTCCTGGTCCATAGAATCATAGAGTATCAGGGTTGGACGGGACCTCAGGAGGTCATCTAGTCCAATTCCCTGCTCAAAGCAGGACCAATTCCCAACTAAATCATCCCAGCCAGGGCTTTGTCAAGCCTGACCTTAAAAACCTCTAAGGAAGGAGATTCCACCACCTCCCTAGGTAACCCATTCAAGTGCTTCACCACTCTCTGAGTTAAAAAGTTTTTCCTAATATCCGACCTAAACCTCCTCCACTGCAACTTGAGACCATTACTCCTTGTTCTGTCATCAGGTACCACTGAGAGCAGTCTAGATCCATCCTCTTTGGAACCCCCTTTCAGGTAGTTGAAAGCAGCTATCAAATCCCCCCTCATTCTTCTTTTCTGCAGACTAAACAATCCCAGTTCCCTCAACCTCTCCTCATAAGTCATGTGCTCCAGCCCCCTAATCATTTTTGTTGCCCTCCACTGGACTCTTTCCAATTTTTCCACATCCTTCTTGTAGTGTGGGGCCCAAAACTGGACACAGTACTCCAGATGAGGCCTCACCAATATCGAATAGAGGGGAATGATCACATCCCTTGATCTGCTGGCAATGCCCCTACTTATACAGCCCAAAATGCCATTAGCCTTCTTGGAAACAAGGGCATACTGTTGACTCATATCCAGCTTCTCATCCACTGTAACCCCTAGGTCCTTTTCTGCAGAACTGCTTCCTAGCCATTCGGTCCCTAGTCTTTAACAGTGAATGGATTCTTCCGTCCTAAGTGCAGGACTCTGCACTTGTCCTTGTTGAACCTCATCAGGTTTCTTTTGGCCCAGTCCTCTAATTTGTCTAGGTCCCTCTGTATCCTATCCCTACCCTCCAGCGTATCTACCACTCCTCCCAGTTTAGTGTCATCTGCAAACTTGCTGAGAGTGCAGTCCACACCATCCTCCAGATCATTAATGAAGATATTGAATAAAACCGGTCCCATGACAGGGGCTCCTAGGTACTACCAAAGTACAAATAAATAATAACAATATTAATGAAGGTGCAATACCAGTAAGCGTTTTTTAATGAAAACCTTCTACTGTAATCTATGAAAACAATAAGATATTACGTGGCTGGGGTGGGGGAGGAGCCAAAGTGTCTGCATATGAGAGAGCAGGAGTTTTGATCTCCTATAAAATTTTAAAGCAGAATTTTTTTAAGTATTGCTTAAAAGTGGCAAAGGATAAATTGAGATGGATGTAAAAAAGGCAACAAATTTCACACTAGAGAGGCCAGCAGGGCAAAGTTGCAATCCAAAGTATGGTGGTCGAATTCCGAAGGGGCTAGAGTTGTCAGAATACAGATGTCAGGAATGAAGTATTGGATGAATCTGCATTGACGAGACCAGGGGTGGGCAAACTACGGCCCGCAGGCCAGATCCGGAGCCTCGGGGCTTTGGATCCAGCCCGCAGGATTGCCTCCCATGGTGCCGCAGGCGCCATGCTGCTCTCAGATGTGGCCGGCACAACTTCCCTGTGGCCCATGCCTCCAGGCACCGCCCCCCGCAGCTCCCATTGGCCAGGAACGGGGAACCGCGGCCAATGGGAGCTTTGGGGGAGGTACCTGGAGGCACAGCAAGGGCAACGCATGTGGAGGCCTTCCCTCCAGTGGCCAGTCAAGGTCTGATCCAATCATAAGGCGTGGGGAGCCCCATGCTGCACACCTCTTCTTTATCAGGGCTCTGGATTGATGTCTATCTTCAAATTTCAGATATGTCAGGCAACTATTTATAGACCAGTCTGTCATGTCATCAGCTCTTTGTCTGTTTACTAAGTCTTTCACCCATAACTCCAGGAAAACATCTTCGGCCAGGCCACCATTATTCAAGACATTCCATTTCCTCTTATGAACATGACAAAGTTGTTTTGCACAGACCGTCCTTGACCGCTCATAACCTTAAATCCTCGCATCAGTTACCAACACACAACTCACGTACTCATGTCAAGCACACAGCATGTACATTGGGTCTTAATGGCCTATAGCGTATTACAACATCTACTACTATGTATCCCAACTGATAAAGGTGACAGTGTTATAATATACTTAGGCTTCTGTAAGGCACTTGACTTAGTACCACAAGAGATGTTGATTAAAAAGCTAGAAAGATATAAAATTAACACGATACACATGAAATGTGTTAAAAACTGCATAACTGATAATCTCAAAATGTAATTGTAAATGGGGAATCCTAACTGAGCATGCATGTTTCTAGTAGGGTCCTGCAGGGATTGGTTCTTGGCCCTAATTTAAGATTTTTATCAACAATCTGGAAGAAAACAAAAAATCATCACTGATAATGTTTGCACAAAAATTGGGGGAGTGGTAAATAATGAAGAGGACAGGTCACGCATAGAGCAAGGATTGCTTGGTAAACTGGATACAAACAAACAAACAAAATGCATTGTACTATAGCTAGATGTAAATGTATACATCTAGGAAAAAAGAATGTAGGCCATATGTACACGATGGGGGATTATATCTTGGGAAGCAGTGACTCTGACAAGGAGTTGTGCATCATGGTGGATAATCAGTTGAACATGAACTCCCAGTATGATGCTATGGCCAAAAAGGCTAATGTAATCCTCAGCTGCATAAGCAGGGGCTTCTCAAGTAGGAGCAGAAAGGTTACCTTATGTCCGTATTTGGCACTGGTGCGACTGCTATTGGAATACTGTGTCCAATTCTGCTGTCCGTAATTCAAGAAGGATGTTGATAAACTGGAGCAAATTCAGAGAAGAGCCATGAAAAAGGACCAGAAAACATAGGCCTTGCACTAATTTGGATTTGGAGAGTGGTGGTGGAAAATGTTAGTGACATCAAGGATGTGGTAGGTGGGTTGATCAAACTACTGGTTACTTTCACAAAGGAAGAGGGAAGGGATGGAACCAGGCTGCAAACTGATTGTAGGAGTTTTCAGGGAAGGTACTAAAGGAGAAAGATAGTATCAGAGGGGTAGCCGTGTTAGTCTGGATCTGTAAAAGCAGCAAAGAGTCCTGTGGCAGACGTCTGTTAGTCTATAAGGTGCCACAAGACTCTTTGCTGCTTTTAAGGAGAAAGATGTGACTCATTTGGGAGATGGCTAGGACCCAAAGAACAGAGGGGAAGATCTCAAAGCAGTGAGAATAGAATAGAAAATCTCTGGCATATGAAGGGTTTGAGACATTCCTTATAATGTTCATCCATCATTACTTCATAATAGCTCTGCAACTGGCTCATGTCACCATGACAGGATGAAATGCATTATGAACATGAACTGAGACCATTGCAAATAACTGGATTTTTTTTAATAGAAAGAGTAAATTATTGAGCCAACTTCTGCCATCTGTATAAAGGGAACACTTACCATTGACTGGTAGTTTTGCCTGAGTAAGGGCTGTGAGGTTTTTCTTATATGATTTAAATTATAGGCTAATATGGTTTTCAAAATGCCAGTTAATACCATGATGGGTGAGGTAATATCAGTCAGCTGAACGTTAAATAATAAAGAGTTAGCATTTACCGCACTATTCATCTTCAGGCGGATTTACCATGGTGGGCCATTATGATACAGCTGTCTTTTGGGGCAAGAAGGAGGGATGAAGCCACAGTGCTCCAGAGACACAGAAGGCAGTCAGCAGAGGCTTCGCAGCTACTGCTGCATCCTTTGGTGGAAAGAAGCTTATAGCCCTATGTGTGACCAGCTAGCTCCACTGGTCAGTGGATGGTGGAGGAGGACACAGGCATGGCACTAGCTCCTCTCTGCACCCTCTTTGGGGTATTATGCATTCCCAAGAGGGCACAAAGGCTGTAACTCTGCTGCTCCTCATATGGAATACACAAGGGGGAGAGAAGCACCTTTCTTTGCTGTGTATCTGGTGCTACATAATGAATCCAAACAAGTAGGATTCCTAGTTAGATAGGTAAGTATTATCCCCGTATTCGAGGTGAGGTAAAGCGCTAAACTGGCTTTTCCAAAGCCACAGAGAATCAATTTTGGGCCGGGATCTGGGGACAGACCTCGGGAGTTCTGGGTACTCATTCATGCATCCAGACTTTAATACCCTTTTGCAATGTTAATGCTGTAATGCCATAATGCTACCAATTCTAGCATTTTTCTAAGTACCATGGAGGGAGACAGTTGGATTTTCTTATTCTAATTTAGCTGAACCAAAGAGCATGCTAGGTTAAGCGATACAAATGCCTAACTGCATGCACAATGCTTAGTCCCAGAATACATTCTGTCTCATTATACTATGCTAGAAATGATTATAACTGTTCCATGTCCACATCACTAGGTATCTGTGTGACAAAAGTAAAGGAAATATCAGAAAAGAAATGCCAATATTCCATCAATGAACATTGTGCAGTTCCCACAGCTCATTAATTCAATCCCTTAGGGTATCAAAACAGATAAAGAACTAAATAAATGGAATTAGATGCCAACAAAGGAAGCCTTTATTTCAGTTCTTATGCCTGTAATGACACTATGATAATTACCACACATCTCTTCATCTTATGCTGTACATTGCAAGATTATGGAAATTGTATGGAGTGTCATTTATTATTTCAGGATGAGTGATGTAACATTTACAGTCAAAAATAGCAAGTCTTCAGAGCATACTTAAAAATAGTTTTAGGACCAATTAGAAGACAAGGAATTAACTTGATTAATCTTAATGCAGAACATTCATCCAAAACAGAACATGTATACCAGAAGCCTGGCACACCATCTAAATTAAAATCTATAAGGTTTTTCTTGTTATTTACCCAGCTGTCTCTTCCCTTATGTATATATACTTCCATGTAGGCTAATCTGGTCTTGAGTTTGGCATTCTGAATGTTCATTAAGGAGATAAACCATGCCCATTCCTCCGTGAGTTTGGAAGGCTTCATTATATTGGAACAATGCCATCTGTTGGCAGGATTCAAGGTGTGTGTATTCTTTGTGCAGTGCAGGCACCATCTCCCTGAACATGCTCAGTGGGAGAAACGGGGAGGGGGGTAAATAATCCACTGCTACATGGCTTCTCCCCACCAACACATACAGTGGGGTAGGGAGCACTGCAGTCAGCAGGCTGCAGTCACAGAGAAACTCTGTTGCCACCATGTGCCTGGCGGGGTCCCCTCGTTCCTCCTGCCTAATTTTCCAGCACCCAGATGAGATACTTGGTTTGGATGCCAGGGAGAGGATTTGGGATGTAAAGAATAAAGTGGAATGTGGCAAGAAAGCACCAATTCAAGAGGCCAGTTCATTTGGGAGGGGGAGGGAGGAGGTATTCTGTGGTTCTACCTCTCTCATGTTGAGGAACATAGTCCCCGTGAGCTGTGTATTTCCTGGGTACGTTGGAAGCGGTGTCGGCCTTACAAGCTAATCTAGGAACACTGAGAAACAGTGGGGAGGGGTTGTCATTTTGCTTCTTTTCCAGCAGGAGTCTTCAGTCTGTTATTTTATTTTTATTTATTTATTATTTGCATTGTGGTAGCACCTAGGAGCCCCAGTCATGGACAATTGTGCTAGGTGCTGTACAAACACAGAACAAAAAGTGGTCTCTGCCCTAACGAGATTAAAATTCTGTGCATCCTCACCAGTTTCCCTGAACTGGGCTGTAAAAAAAAGAAGAAGAAGAATGACACGAGCTGAGCTAATAACTGATTGTTTGGTTCAGTGGTAGTTACAAAAACATATAAAAAATGATTCTGGTCAAAAGCTGTTAGAATTTTCCGTGAATTGAAAAAAGTCCATTTCAGGTCTGTTCCAGAGTGGGAATTCAGACCTGGGTCTCCCACATCCCAGAGGAGTGCCCTAACTATTGGGAGATAGGTCAGGGGGTGGGGCCAGCAGCATCACCCCCATCATCTCCTCCTCCTCTGGGCATTCTGTGGATGGCCAAAAACATTTGTGTCAAATTCGCAAATATTTGTGGGTCGACTGAAACATCATTTTCAGCAAATAAACTATTCATCTGAATAGTTTTGCCTCAAAGACTTTGTCACTGATCCCACAGTCAATGGTTTCACTACTCAAATGGTGCTTCAACCAAAGGGTCATTCCTTTCTAGGACAAGCTCTGACTGATAGCAGGTATCTGATTAAAAATAAGTTAAGATAAAGGGTGAAATCCATGCCTTATGAATACAGACATAACCCTCGAAAGAGGGTAGCTGAGGGTTCTGGTGCTATTAATAATTAACTTAAAAAACACTGCAAAATGCCATTACAAATACTTCCCACTTCGCAGAGCTGAGACAAAGCCCCATGATTTATAAATGCAGTAAATTGGTTCAATAACTGCAGATAAATTAATTAATAAATAAACTCTCTAGTTATCCAATTTTCCAGCAATATGGAGGCTCATAGTTATATATGAATAAGGGTTTATATCACTGGCACTAGAAAAAATTAAGTTTATATCACATCTCAACTTCTTAAGGTTACCATTTAAGAAAATAGTTTTTAGCAAATTATTTAATCAATTAGTTCTTAATTGCTAACGGATGCTTAATAAGTCTGATGGCCTAATAATAAGCAATAATTATCCTGTCTTGTAGAAACTCATTAAATACTTAATCATAGCTATATTTTTTAAAGAATCTAATTACATTGTTCTTGCTAACACAGTTCTAAGGTAGTTTTAATCAACTAGACATGCCCGTTACCCTATTCTTGCACCTGAGTAAATATGTTTTCAGCAACTAGGTAAGATTTAAATAACGTACAAAAGCAGTCCTATTTCAGGAGAGGACGAGTGCACAAGGTTTGGATTTATTCTGGATAAACCATCAATGTATGATCAACTGTGCAATGAAGGTCCAATCCTATAAGGTATTGAGCACCTTGAACTCCAAGATCAGCCATAAAGACCCAGGAGAATGAATTTTAAACCATCTCAAAATAGGTAAAGCCAAGCCCATTTTTAAAGAGGTGCTCAATCTTCACCAACTATGAACTCTCCTGAACAGTTCTAGGCAGTTATATAGTGACTACCCCGTCAGTATGGCCCTGCTTTAAATGTGTTTGTATTTTGAGAACCAAACCCCCCAAACCAATGAGGAGGTGGGATACGTCTGTATACCATTCAGAGTGATTATGCTAGGCTGGGTAAGGGAGAGAATGGACAGAGGAAGCCAAAGAGGTGGAAGACAGTGAGAGAAATTCTGAGTCTTTAAAACAGTTTTGGTTCTTTAAAGCAACAATGTGTTTCAGTCCCGTGTTTCATGAGGCTGGTGCAAGGGCCCAGAGAGCCCCTCAAAGAGTCAGGTTAAACATCTTCAATCTCGCACAGTGGGAGAAGTGAAAATGAATTTGGAGATACATTAGGGCTATCAGGTTTCAAGTATCCTCCCTAAGGAAATATGTTTTCCCCGTGTAGCTGTTATAGCAGAAAAGTATCAGTGGGGAATACACACTGATCTCCAGTAAAATGCTAGATATTGAGACACTGAAGTCCTGCATCATAAAACGGGACTGGCATTTTAAACACACTGTAAGATATTGTAAGCATCTCTCTCTCTCTCTCTAGTCCACTGAATCCCATGTAACATTTCTCCATGCTGGATGATTTTGTGTTATATTGAAAAGACATGTAAGTGAAAAAAACAAGGAAGCAGACTCAGCCAGGAAAGATGTTGCCTCAACAAACGTTGCAAATGAATGTAAAAGGGACAGGGATGGAGGGGGCAATACAATAAAAAGCTTGGCAGATGTTCTAGGAAAGGCTGGTGGTTAAATAAAGATTGCCTGAAACTAATCATAGGTTTCTGCTACAACTGTTTATACTGGCTTCACGTAGTTAATTATTATGGGATTCAATGCAAAAACAGCATTGACCAAAGCACTGGCAAAGCATGTGGTAGATTTGCCACTGTAGCTTTGAAATGTGTGCTGCCTTCATAAACACCTTTGCTAGTCTGTCTACAGAACAAGACACAGCTCTACCCCCCATCTCTGTTTCCGAGTCTTTCAGTACTCGGGGTCCAAGCCTGCAGTGTGCTGAATACTGGCAGCTCCTATTGGTTGCTCAGCACTTTGCAGGATAATACCCTTGCCATCTTTAACAACCTCGCTGAGGTTGAGTGGCACATCAGATGGAACGGACTTATGGGTAATGGTAATAACGTATCTGACCCTCCTCTTTGCCTGTTTTGGCTCTTGGTAAACCATTTCTGCCACAGTCACAGATCCTAACACCAAGGGCATCACTGATCTTTCACACACATGTGCTTTACGTTGGTGTAATTACACTGAGAGGGTTTGAGTGAGAAAAGAGTCAAGGTCTATATGTTGTGTTAGTGGGTCTGGCAAAAAAAATGGTTGCTCTGATTGATGGAATGTAAGTCAAAGCAAAACTCTCATTAGTGGATTAGAGCAGGAGCAGACCCTCAGTGGAAGGTTTTCTGATTGTCAGGCTTGATAGCAATTTCACCTGCCCACGTACAAGTCCCTTCTGTCCCTCCAGGGGTGAAATCCTGACTCCACTGAAGTCAACGGGAAGCCTTCAGCTGAGTGAGGATTTCATCCTCTGATGCTACCAGGTCCAGTTTGTGGTGATGGCATTCTGTAATTAGCTGACGACTTTCCATGACCTCAGTACAAATTTATTTAAATGGGGAAAACAATACGGTATGTGAGGATTTTCTCATGGAAATCTGTGCTCCAGCAGCTGGTGCTGTGTAATGGGAATTATTCAAGTGCTGTTATATATTCATGGGACATGGAAGTAGCATCTAAAAGTCACTTTGGGAATTTTGATGCTTTACGAAAAGCGAGATTTTGTAGCAATTTGAAAGGCACATGGTTGTTTCCATTCATCAAGATCACTATTTATGATAACTCCTTGGCAAGACCTGCTAGGATTTCCTGGTAATGCATTAAACCCCAGGCAGCTGGCACCAAAGAGTTAGACATAAAAGACTTCCCTGGACTTCACTGAGCTTTGGATCAGGCCCCAAGTGAAGAGGAAGGTGAAACATTACGTTCTTCTTCGAGTGATTGCTCCTATGCATTCCATGTAGGTGTGCGCGCCGCGCGTGCACGGTATCTCGGAACTTTTTTACCCTAGCAACTCCGGCGGGCCGGCTGGGCACCCCCTGGAGTGGCGCCGCTATGGCGCTGGATATATACCCCAGCCGGCCCGTCCGCTCCTCAGTTCCTTCTTCCCGCCCGTGACGGTTAGCTGGAACTGTGGAGTGCTCTGTTAGTCCTCCACACCCCTAGCAGTTTTCTCCGTTTTATTGTATATAGTTAGTTAGTATAGTTCATAGTTTAGTTAGTTAAGGAAGTTAAGGAATTAGGGGGGTTTCCCTCCTTTTTCCCCCACCCGGTGTGGGCTCATGCCCCAGACACCGGGATTCAAGCCGTGCTCGGCTTGTCAGCGGTTGATGCCCGTTGGGGACGCTCACGATTCCTGCCTTCGTTGCCTGGGGGAATCTCATCGTATCGACAAGTGCCCCATTTGTGCTGCCTTTAAACCGCGGACCAGGAAAGAGCGGGACTCCAGGCTCAAGCAGCTCCTGATGGAGTCGGCGCTGCGTCCACCGGCACCGGTCCCGGCGGCGCCTAAATCGGCTTCGGTACGTAGTGCACTGGCGGCACCGACCCGGCACAGCTCGGAGGCATCCCGTCTGCCGAAACCGGCACCGGTGCGCAAAAAGAAGGCACCAGCGGCGGCTAACGCCTCAGCTTCAGGACCGATTGCCCAGCCACTACCAACATCTGTGGCTCCGGCGGTGAGGGTGCACTCGCAGTGCACGGGCCCGGCAGCTCCGGCACCAGAAGGGCCGTTGAGCCCGGCCACCCCCTGCTCCCCGGCACCGCCCGAGGTCGAGCTTGGACTCCCGAACACGCCGGAGACATACTCACAGGCGAGGGAGCTTATTGCCTTGACAGAGGCGCCGAGCCTCCGGCCCCCGGCACCGCCGGTGCGGGCTGTACCCTCTGCTGGGAAGCCAGCCATGATGAAACACCCCGGCGCCGAGGAACTCCGCGCAAGGGTCTTCAGTCGGTCCCGCTCTCGTAGCCGGTCACCTTCTCGCCGGCCTCGATCCAGGCGCCGGTCAACACCTCGGGACCGTTCCTCGTCTCGGCGCCGATCCCGTTCACGGTACCGCTCAGCGTCGAGGTACCGATCTCGGAGCCCCAGTCGCCGGTACCGGCGAAGGTCTGCCTCTAGAGACCGATCACGGCACCGCGGTGACCGCAGTCTTTCCCGGCACCGTGACCGCAGCTGCTCTCGGCACCGTGACCGAAGCCGCTCCAGGCGCCGGGACCGCAGCCACTCCAGACGCCGCGACCGCAGCGCTTCCCGGCACCGAAGCCGCAGCAGGTCGCCATCCCGGCACCGATGCGACCGTTGGTCCCGGTCGTGCTCCCGGTACCGCGATGACAGGCATCGACCGACGGCACCGCCAGCGGACGCGCACCGGCCGTCCACGGGACACTCGTTGAGTGCATCGGCCCCCCAGTGGTCACGCCAGGCATCTGTCGTATCCCAGGGCGGCAGCGGAGCGGGCCTCAGAACGGATACCCCAGGTCAAGCCTATGGCCCACAGCAATGGGGTTTCTGGGTTCCTTGGGCACAACATGAGTCACAAGGCCCACCCTTGCCCACACGGCCTCCGGGTTCTGAGCGTCGCGTGCCAGAAGCAACTGTCAGTAAGGCCCCGCCATCGCCTACACCGGGAACTTCGCTGCCACTCCCGGCGGCGCAGCCAGACTCAGATGTTCCTGCTCCACTGGTGGACGAGCCGCCACCAGAACCTGCGGGCCCGGGGCTGTCGTCGTCCTCATCACCGGACGAGGCTGTCGCAGGTTCGTCGACGGCAGACCCACCACCAATAGACTTAAGGGCGCATCAAGACCTGCTCCGCAGGGTCGCGCAGTCCATTGACCTTCCAGTTGCAGAGGTTGTAGAAAATGACGACCCGGTTACTAATGTCATTGGGTCTGAGGCCCCCGTGCGAGTGGCCCTCCCTTTTATTCGGACAATTCAGCGTAACGCCAACACCATCTGGCAAACGCCGGCATCCATCCCACCTACTGCCCGAGGCGTGGAACGCAAATACTCGGTTCCCCCCACAGGGTATGAGTATTTGTATACTCATCCGACTCCGGACTCCCTCGTTGTCCAGTCGGTGAACGACCGGGAGCGTAACGGTCAACCGGCTGCAACCCCCAAATCCAAGGACGCTAAACGTATGGACCTCTTGAGCCGTAAGATCTATTCGGCGGGGGGCCTGCAGCTTCGCATTGCCAACCAGTCGGCATTGCTGGCCCGGTATACCTACGAGATGTTGCTCTCGCTCTCAAAATTCACCGAACTTGTCCCGGCGACCTCCCGCCAGGAGTTCAGCGCTCTCCTCGAGGACGGTAAAAAGTCCGCGCACTCCTCCATCCAAGCTGCGCTAGACTCGGCGGACTCGGGAGCCCGCACCCTTGCCTCTGGGGTCACTATGCGGCGAATCTCCTGGCTGCAATCCTCCACCTTGGCCCCGGAGGTGCAGTACTCCCTCCAGGACCTGCCATTTGAAACGCACGGGTTGTTCTCTGAGAAGACGGACGCCCGTATACAGACCCTTAAGGACGGTCGCGTGGCTATCCGAACACTGGGAATGCATACGCCAGCGACCCAGAGACAACCGTTTCGTAGACAACCATCCCGGCCATTTACCCAGGCCAGATCCCGACCATATAATAGCCGCCGGAGCAACCTGACGCGCCGCCGACCATCAGGCAGCAGGCGCAACCAGTCCCAAACGTCCTCTAAGGCCCCTCAAGGGCCTAAGCAGGCGTTTTGATGGGACGCCCGAGGGCGGCTCTTCAGTCTCTCCATTGGATCCTCCCCCTTTGTTTTCCAACCGCCTCTCCCATTTCCTCCCAGCATGGGCCCGCTTAACATCGGACAGTTGGATCCTGCATACGGTCCAATCCGGGTACCGCCTCCAGTTTGTTTCGCCCCCTCCTTCCCACCCTCCCTCCCTGTCCCTCTTCAGGGACCCCTCTCACGAGCAAGTCCTCCTACAAGAGGTCGAGACTCTGCTGAGTTTGGGTGCCATAGAGGAGGTACCGCCCGACCGGCGGGGCAGGGGTTTCTATTCACGATATTTCCTTATCCCCAAAGCAAAAGGAGGTCTCCGTCCAATCCTAGACCTCCGGAAGCTCAACCGGTACCTGCTAAAACTCAAGTTCCGCATGGTAACCCTGGGGACCATCATTCCCTCCTTGGATCCAGGAGACTGGTTTGCCGCCCTCGACATGAGAGACGCATACTTCCATGTCGCGATCTATCCCCCTCATCGTCGATAGCTCCGATTCATGGTGAACGGCAGGCACTACCAGTTTGCGGTGCTTCCCTTCGGCCTCTCCACCGCCCCGAGGGTATTCACCAAATGTATGGCGGTGGTTGCCGCGGCCCTCCGTCATCGTCGGGTGCACGTGTATCCGTACCTCGACGATTGCTTGATTCGCGGCCCATCACGTCAGCTGGTAGCAGACCAAGTGACCGATATTCTGTCTCTTTTTCGAGAGCTGGGCCTGCTTGTCAACTTCGAGAAGTCCATTTTAACTCCAGCTCAAAGGGTGGAGTTCATCGGAGCGGTCCTGGACTCGCAGTTGGCCAGGGCCTGCCTTCCGCTCACTCGGTACCAGACTCTGGTGGCTTGCATCAGGGAACTCCAAGCCTTTCCCACGACGACGGCGCGATCCTGTCTTCGCCTCCTAGGCCACATGGCGTCGTGCACTTTTGTGACAGCTTATGCCAGGTTGCACCTTCGTCCGTTCCAGACTTGGCTGGCCTCTGTGTACCGACCACATCGTGACCCCATGGACTCCATCGTCACAGTCCCGAGGACCACCCTCGACACGCTCAATTGGTGGCTAGCCCCTCAGGTCGTCTTTGCAGGGGTACCATTCCGCCCGCCGTGTCCCTCCGTCACCTTGACCACAGATGCCTCGGACATGGGTTGGGGGGCACACCTGGGCGACATTCACACGCAAGGCCTCTGGTCCCCTCTGGAGCTCTCCTTACACATCAACGTCCGGGAGCTCAGGGCGATACGGTTGGCGTGCCAGGCCTTCCAGGCCCGTCTCCGCGGCCGCTGTGTCACCGTGCTGACGGACAACACGACGGCGATGTTTTATGTCAACAAGCAGGGCGGAGCACGCTCCTCCCTGCTTTGCACGGAAGCGCTTCACCTGTGGGACTTTTGCGTAGCCCGCTCAATTCACCTGACAGCGTCGTTTCTTCCGGGCATTCAGAACACGCTAGCCGACCGCCTCAGCCGATCCTTCCTTACACACGAGTGGTCCCTCCGCCCAGACGTGGTGTATACGATCTTCCGAAGGTGGGGATTTCCCCAACTAGACCTCTTTGCCTCAGAGACCAACAGGAAGTGCAACCGGTTCTGCTCCTTCCAGGGACGCTCCCGCGGCTCCCTGTCGGACGCGTTCCTTTGCTCGTGGAAGGATCACCTCCTATACGCCTTCCCCCCGTTCCCTCTCGTTCATCGGGTGCTCCTAAAGCTTCGGAGGGACAAGGCTCGTCTCATACTGATTGCTCCGGCCTGGCCGAGACAGCATTGGTACACCCTGCTGCTCGAGCTTTCCGTCCGAGATCCCATTCCTCTCCCACTGTGGCCGGACCTTATCACACAAGACTTCGGCCGGCTTCGCCACCCGGACCTCCGCTCCCTGCATCTTACAGCCTGGTACCTGATTGGTTGACTCACGCGGAGCGTGACTGTTCGCAGGCGGTTCAGCGAGTCCTAACTGAAAGCAGGAAGCCTTCAACGAGATCCACCTATCTCGCTAAATGGAAGCGGTTCGCTATCTGGTGCGACCAGAAAGGCCAGAATCCCTTTCTCGTCCCTATTCCGATTGTCCTGGACTACTTTTGGTCCCTTAAGGAACAAGGCCTCGCGGTCTCCTCCTTGAGGGTACACCTGGCAGCTATATCTGCATTTCGTCCTCCGGTTGAGGGACGCTCCATCTTTTCCACCCATATGGTCTCCCGCTTCCTCAAAGGCCTAGACCGTTTGTACCCACCCTTACGACGTCCTACGCCGGTCTGGGACCTGAACCTGGTGCTGGCCAAGCTTATGGGTCCGCCGTTTGAGCCTCTGGCGACTTGCTCCCTGCTTCACCTCTCGTGGAAGACGGCCTTCCTCGTCGCTATAACATCGGCGAGACGGGTATCCGAGCTTAGTGCCTTGACTGTTGGGCCCCCGTATACTGTCTTCCACGCAGACAAAGTTCAGCTCCGGCCGCATCCTGCCTTCCTCCCGAAGGTCGTGTCGGCCTTCCATATTAACCAGGACATCTTCCTCCCGGTGTTCTACCCGAGACCGCACGCCTCGTCTCGGGAGCAGCGGCTTCACTCCCTGGACGTCCGTAGGGCCCTCGCCTTTTATATTGAGCGCACAAAGCCTTTCAGGCGTTCGGCCCAGCTCTTCGTCGCGCTTGCGGAGCGTATGAGAGGCGAACCGGTCTCCTCACAGAGAATTTCCTCGTGGGTGACGGCTTGTATTCGAGCGTGTTATGATCTCGCTCGGGTACCACCTACTCGACTGACGGCCCACTCTACTAGGGCACAGGCCTCTTCGGCTGCCTTTCTGGCCCATGTTCCAATCCAGGACATCTGCAGAGCAGCCACCTGGTCCTCCGTCCACACCTTCGCGGCGCACTATGCGTTGGTGCAACAATCAAGAGACGATGCAGCCTTCGGCTCAGCAGTCTTGCACTCTGCCACGTCTCACTCCGACCCCACCGCCTAGGTAAGGCTTGGGAATCACCTACATGGAATGCATAGGAGCAATCACTCGAAGAAGAAAGAACGGTTACTCACCTGTAGTAACTGTTGTTCTTCGAGATGTGTTGCTCCAATCCATTCCAGACCCGCCCTCCTTCCCCACTGTCGGAGTAGCCGGCAAGAAGGAACTGAGGAGCGGACGGGCCGGCTGGGGTATATATCCAGCGCCATAGCGGCGCCACTCCAGGGGGCGCCCAGCCGGCCCGCCGGAGTTGCTAGGGTAAAAAAGTTCCGAGATACCGTGCACGCGTGGCGCGCACACCTACATGGAATGGATAGGAGCAACACATCTCGAAGAACACCAGTTACTACGGTGAGTAACCGTCTTTTACACCAGCAAAGTGGCAGATAGAGGTAATCTAGGCCCATCCCCACTTTGGGTTGTTGCAGAGCCAGGATATGTTCTGCCAGGAGCACAGGGGAGCACTCATACATCTCTGCCCATTTAAGCAATGCAGCATATCCCCCCTCCACTCTGGGTACCTAGCCGGGAGAAATGCCTGTACTGTGGGCCTGCCATTCTGCCTAGTCCATGTGCAGGCTGCACACAGGTGGAGGAAGGCTCTTTTCTTCTGCCTCTCCCCGCCTCCACTGTACACGCACATACTACCTGGGGAAAATATGGCCCATATCACGTATCGTCTAAAGGGAATATAATTGCATCGCTCCACGTACATACGTAATGGTTTGACATAAAGTAGTCCTGTCCAGAGAGCTCTTAGGGAATTTATGACAGTTCAAAATAATTGCACATGCATGCTTATTGGATTAATTTGATGTTTATAAATCTTTATTGTACACTGAATAATATCCCTTATTCTTTTTGAATGGGGTAATTTCAGAGTCCTGACCTAAAACTTTCAATAGCATTTCAGTGACTTAGGAACTTAAACCCATTTACTTTCAACGATACTTAACCAGATCGGGCCGGATTTTCAAAAATATTTAGGTGTCTAAAATGCAGATAGGCACCTAGCATAATGTTAAAACTCCGAGGAGCATAATTCCCATGTGAGTTAGGTACCTATGTGCTTTTGGAAGTCCCATTAGGCACCTATTAGTTACCTCAACACCTTTGAAAATCTGGCCCCAAATGACTATCGCTTTTGAAAATGGGATTTAGGGTCCTAAATCACTTTAGAAAATATTCCCTTATTTGCTTCTTAAATCTAATAAGTTCTGATATCTATGTATGTGCTATTGTTGACTGCATATGTCTGCCCCATTTGCTCATATAGTCGTGTTATACTTTTCTCATTTGTTACAATGAGAGATACTGTATAAAAACAATCTCCTTCCTAAGTATGGTACCAAGAGCCCCCCTCAGTTTCCTTTCATTATAATGGGTTTTGTTTTTCTGCTTTCCAGGTAAAACCCAGGTGATGGGTGAAATCAAGATTGCATTGAAGAAGGAAATGAAGACTGATGGAGAACAGCTAATAGTTGAAATCCTTCAATGCAGAAATATCACCTACAAGTTTAAATCTCCAGATCACTTACCAGGTACCAGTCAGAAACAGCATTATGATACAATAATGAGCATCAAGAAGGACACTGACTCAGACATTTAATGATATTATTACCATAGGGAAATCATTTTGTTTGTTAAGCAAAATGACGTATTCTGTAGCACTGTCAGGGAAATGTTTTTTTTGTTCCTGTGAACATTTTTGATGGAAATGTGTTTGTTGAAATTTTTCTTCAAATGTTTTCTGCATTTATGTTGAATTCAAAATGTTTCCATTTATTGTTTCATGAAAAATGAACATTTCTCAGTTTTGTGTTTTCACAAAAAACAGACATTTCTGGTGGAAATTTCTGTTTTGACAAAAAAAAGGTACTTTTCATTGAAAAAATATTTCAGATGAAAAATTCCTACCAGCAATAATATTTTGACAGAGCCATAAAGACATCAAGACTGGTTTTGCAGTCAGTGATACCAGTGTAAATCCAGAGCAACTCCCTTGGCTTTAGTGGAGTGACTCCAGTTTCACTCTGGTGTAAATGACAGCAGGATATGGCTCCATGGTATAGAGAGGTGTATTTTGTCTCTGTGCATCTCATCCATTGAAGTCATTAGTGACAATGACACCTTAAGAGTGTCTGTATCATAGGTTGAATTATTCTTCCACAGATCTGTATGTGAAGCTGTATGTTGTCAATATCGCTACCCAAAAGAGAGTAATTAAGAAGAAAACCAGAGTGTGCAGACATGACCGAGAGCCTTCATTTAACGAGACATTTCGATTTAGTCTGAGTCCTGCTGGGCATTCTCTTCAGGTAATTCTGCATCTTATTACAACATAATTTTATATGTCTTCCGGGCTGTGCTGTGGGAATTAGAGATCAAACTCCCATTCCCAGTGACTCGCCTAACAGGTTACTGAGAAAATAAGATTGCAAAGGAAATAGTACAGTTATCTCCACTCTCTTGCTGTCTTTTAGCAGGTTGAATTCAGTGTACCTAATGTCATGTCTTTAGGGGAAGGATGGTCCTGAAAGTGAATGAATCACAAGACTGCGAGTCAGAAGATTTGGGTACTATTCACAGCTATGCTTCTGACTCATGGACACAGATTCTGCAAGTTGCATAGTCTCTATTTCCCCAATTGCTAAAAGGGGATAATGATATTTACTCAGCTCTGCAGAGAACTTTGAGATCTTCAGATGCAAAATGCTACTTAACAGCCAGGTGTTGTTATCATTTATTAGAAGTAATATACCGAAGCTCAAAGCGATAGATGTGAAGCATAACGCACTGGAGTCGGCTTGTTTAATTTACAATCTGGCACACACCAAAGCTTGTGTGGAGCTGCGCCAGGAGGCACAGTCCCTCTCCCTGCTGCTCAGCATGTCAGAGGGACTGTGCACTCTGCTTTCCCCGGTGTGTCCAGCTAGCTCCTTGGGTTGGTGCAAGAGTAGGCAACAGAATACGGTATGTCTCATCTTAATTTTCATTACCTGTTAACCCTAATGTTCTTCTGGAAACACCTCGTCTAAAAATAATGTCTCTTTAATAGAGGCAGGACTGATGGCACCACCTACTATTATTATGGCTGCCCAACCTGTAGTTACTTATAACTGCCAGACTTTAACCATTTTGGGTTGCAATATTCCATGCAGGGTGTCTGCTTCAGCCTGAATTGGTTTGAAAAATGTCAGCCCACACAGCTGAGCTCTTTCCAAGAAAGAGGCTTCAGAAAATATATTGTTTTGCCCATGTTAAAAAATTACAATGACCTTTCCTTTGAAAAGATCTAGTGCCCCTGTGCTTTGCAGCAGGGACTTGAAATTTGGTAGTGGGGGTGGCTTTTGTTTCAGGATGTATCTTCTGCCACCCCAACTGTTCTGTTTGGACCCAGCAGAGAAGTAAACAGACACAGAGGGAGCTAATAGAAACACATCTCCCTGCTGTGTGGTGGCCTTTTTGTCCTGGCTGCAAATCAGAAACCAACATGAAAGTGAGGCTTTGCACTGGCGTGGGGGGGGAGTGCTCAAACATTTAAAGGGACAGGCTATCACACCTATGAAAATCTGCTCAAATCTTGCCTTTGAAAAATTGCATGCTCAGAAGATTGGGTTTTTTTTCAGTTTTGAGCAGCTAAAATCTCCAAATATTCTGTTTACTCTGGGCATGCTCCAGCTAAAGGCTGAGCAGCACTTCCCTTGCAATTGCAGCTCAGGGCTGGGGTCTGGGACTGGGTTTGAGACCGAGCGCACTGGAAATGAGAACAGAGGGACTGTCATTCCTGTGCTCTAAATGCCTTTCCTGCTGGACCCAGGCAATGTGGAGGCAGAAGCTGCCTGATCTGAAGCTGCAGAGGGGGTAAGAGTTGAATCTTCAGGGATGGGGCAGTAGACAGAGACAAGGAGCTTGCAGGGATAGACTGGGACCAGAGGCTAGGAGGTGGGGAGAAGGAGCCTGGGAGTTGAGGTGGGGAGGTGACTGGGACAGGCAACCTTAATTATGGCATTTCTTAACTTTTGAGTGCTTGAATTTGCAACTTCTATCATGTTGTTCTGACATAGTTTTCCTGTATAATATTTATATAGTGCCTTTCATCTGAGACTTTAAAAATGCATGACTGACACTCATGAAGATAGCGTCTCAACACCTCTACAGAAGTATTATTTTACACATGAGGAAAATGAGATACATAGAGATTAAGTCCCAAACGAACACACTTAGATGTCTAAAACTGGGCTCCCAAAATTATAGGCCATTGTCAAAAATTTGGGCCTTTGTGACTTCACCAAAGCCACATTTTGTGTTTGAACTGAGGATAGAATCCAGAACTGCTGAATTACATTAATCTGTTCTAGCCAGTAGATCACAGAACAAGGAAGTGGAATTGGGGAGAAGCTCTGCATTCACTGCATTCCCTCTCAAATGGGGAAAGATCCTTGTGGAGCAGGCTGTGGGCTGATGTTTCCTTACTGTTCTGCAGGTGCAAATGTAGATGTCAACATTTCTGAATCTTTATTGTACACCAGCAAGTGGCATGTGTAATTCAGTTAATAAGACAATTTTAACCATATTTCTTTTTCTTCCCAGATTCTGCTTGTCTCCAATGGAGGGAAGTTTATGAAAAAGACACTGATTGGTGAAGCTTATATCTGGCTTGACAAAGTGGATCTAAGGAAAAGAATAGTAAACTGGCACAAACTGATGGTCAGCTCCACACAAACACATTGAGCAGACATGTCTGCTTAGGGCACTAAACCTTGCAGCGTCTGCTGTAAATGGCATTACTCCAAGACTATAGTTTGATATTGTGTTTAGCTAGGCTTTCAGAATACAAAGTAGGGAAGAGTGGGCTCTGGGCTACACAGCACACTTAAATGAGGGCTAGTCAACTTGTTTTGCTGTAAAAGACAGCAAAGAAAAAACTGAGCCCAGAACTAAAAGCAAGGAAGTTTGAAAAGAAGATTGATATGAGGGCTCCTTGATGTTGGACTCTTTGTGGCTGTCAGGAGAGTAACTCAGAAAGAAATAATGAAGGCTTGAAGGCAGCTCTTAATGCAGAGTTTGGCTGTGGCTGGAAGCAGTGTGTCTGAGAGAGCAATCTGGGTTTCTGTGCAACCAGAAGGAGATCATTTTATGCAAAAGCACCTAGGATGACTGGTTTTTCAAATCTCACTTATCAGAAGTGTAAAACTTGTTCCTCTGCACCTTAGAATCTCTGATAATTTGTTGTTGTGAGATTATGCCACAGGACACAAACTGCAGGCTGTTTGTAGTGGTGGGAACATTATTTTACATGATTTTTTTTCTTTATGTAAAGAGGATACACTATAGGGAATCAGATCAAAACTATTCCATTTGTTTCCATTCGTTAACAGTGGGTGTAGGTCTCTGTCCTGGAATGTAAAGAATAAAAGCACATCCATGGCTATTTTTTTGTTTTTGGAGGGTGGTTGGAAAGAGAAAGGATCAAATGGAAACTGCACTAAATAAGGATGGGGGTGGGAGAGAAAGTTTTCTGTGCTAATGAAACTGCAATTCATCCTTCCCTTTGGATCAGCGGTTTACAAAAGTGGGTTTGTCTCTTTACAGTTTAAGCACTGAGATCGATACTATCATTTCAACTATTCCTTTTTTGTCTCCAGTGATCAGCCTTACCCTTAGACTGTTTAAAGGCAGTAAAAGTTTAAAATATATAGCATATACTCTGAAACATTCAACCCACTGTGCTAATGCTACCCTGCTGTTTGTGGGGTTCTGGATCAACAACAACATGAGCGACACACGCTCCTTCTTGACAGCTAACAAGAAGGAATAACAAAATGTTTACCATCTGGGGATTGAAAAGTTAATGCGTGTCGAGGATTTCCTTTGAGAAACTCAGGTGAATGACTGGAAATAGTCCATTCAAAAGTGGCTTGTCAGGTATGAAGTATGTAATTAAATGAAGGTCACTGGCAACACTATAACTTAAGGTTGTGTCAGAGCTTCCAAAATAAAAGTTCTATTTTCAGGCGTTTATAACTCAGCGGTAACAATTTCCTTTGGTCTGAAACTTTGCGTAGGGGATCTTAAACTGGGTGTGATATTTTTCTTCTTACTCAGATTAAAAGAAAAAGGAAAGTGCTTTCATCATTCTTAAAATTGTAGAAATATTTAAAATAAATTGACATGGGATTAATTCCCTTACCGTTCAAAAATGGCTTCATATTTTATACCTTCATATTTTTAAGTGATTTGGCAGGGGATTACCCTGAAATATCATTGCTTTTTTGTATTTAAAAAGAAAGTGACCAAATTTAAAACGTTGGCAAGTATTTACTGTGTTTGCCCAACAGGAACTTTTCATACACCATTTTAAGTACCCACGTTGGTTTTTTTACTAGGGATAGCACACCTCAAGATGACTTGCATGGTAAATTCAAATTATTCCTCGGAATAAGAATTATATGCTTTAAATAAAATAGGGATAAGATGAGAAACCAGACTGACTCTGAAAGAGCTATTGTAGTTGTTTAACTTGATGACACTTTTCTACATATTTGTTTTCCATTTATTTATTCAAAATTAAAAATAACACCATGGGAAATGAGTGAAATATAGAGCAACTGGAAAATGTTAGGGATGCACAAACCAAAGAAAGACAAGTAAGTCCAAGTTAAGACTTTGGTGTACCACATTTTACTTGCAACACAATGCATTCCTACCATAAGGCCATAAGTTATCATAAAGACACAACAGCACTGTCAGTGGGAGCATGGTGTGTGCTTTGAATTTTAATGTCGTGCTTTCATCAGTGTATAACCCAACTCCGATCTTATGTAATCACAGTCTGTTGGTGATGATATAAAATATCCTGAATAGTGTGATTTATATGGAGAATAAGATTCTTCAAAACCAAAATCCCCAACCAAACCAAAAATCCCTAAGTGGGATTTAAAAAAGAAAAATCTTTCATGTAAGTATTGCTCCTTTGTTGGGTTATTTTAAATGCCTGATGTCTACAGTAAGTCCTTTCTTTTCTAAAATGTCCAGTTTCAATTACGGCATGAAGTAAAAGCAGTGAGATGTGCAATTTTGTGCAAACTGCTGGTAATTTTGTTCTTGCTCAGATTTATTATGAAGACAGCGAGTCATGCTGATGGTTGCTATGGAGATTTCTAGCAGGCACTAGCACTAAATGGATGGCTTACTAGGACGCCTATAATCATTATTCTTAATTGACGAAAGTGGGCTGGCATACTTTGCTCTTACATGCATTCACAAATGTTTCTGGTATTTTTATGAAATGGGATTGTTTGTCTGGTGTGACTGGGGTTGTCCAGGAAAGCCACAGTTATTTTGGAATTAGCCCTCTGAAATGGGTTTAATTCATGCATCTTTATATATTGAAATTCAAGTGTAACTTGTCTGCTGGAATCCCACCCTGAAATACAAAGGGTAGTGGCTGTCAGGAAAACTGGTCACTATTAGCAATGGCTTGACCAACAGCAGC
Source organism: Mauremys mutica (assembly GCF_020497125.1). NCBI lineage: Eukaryota > Metazoa > Chordata > Testudines > Geoemydidae > Mauremys > Mauremys mutica. The sequence goes on from NC_059072.1 coordinate 21,110,949, forward strand.
AGAGACAGGACTCTTTTGATTTCATGGTTGTTATCCATTCCAAAGAGCTAGTGACAGAGCTGGGTCCACGCACTTTCCCTTTTGTGAGATACCATCAATTCAGAGTTCCCAAGATGCTTCCAAAGTGTGCCAAGTTCCGTTTTTGATCAGATTTCTAGGTTGTACTGGAATCATTCTATGCAACACTGTTTCATGTTCGAATGCATTTTTCTTTTTTGAGTGAATGAAGTCAGGAAAAAACCCTTCTTGTGACATTTAAAAACAAAACAAAACACCAAACAAGGACTATTAGTATTTTTTACTTTTTTTTGTATATATTGCAACATATTATTTCACCCCTCCCCCCATTTTAGGTTTCTTCAAGTGGCTGAAAGTGCTTATATGTGGCAGCAGATCTTATCTCTGAATAATTGATTATTAGTGAATTCACACATTTCTTTGAAGATGCATGTTGTGGCTAGGCAATGCCAGAGGCAGTTTAATTTGTTTTATTCATACGTCTGCTGGGTCAACAGAGATTGAAGCTGCTTCTTTGTTCAAGGCCTTGTACAGTGGAAACAAGCTGAATTATGAGAAAAAGCACAGTGTATGTGTTTACAAATAACAGGGATTTCTAATGTGGTCATTACTATTATGCATACAATGAGCAGCAAACCATTTTCTTTTTTCCTAGTTCACACTAGACATGAGAATTTCTATGATGAATGTTGAGCTAGTACTTTATCATTACGCTTTAAAGGGATAGTATCCAGGGGAAATATGATATCTTTATTATTACCCACGTTTTTTACATCATATCTCGGTGGCAGTAATAAGGGCCTGATCCAACGCCTATCGAAGTCAATGGTAACTTTCCATTCATTTCAGTGTGGTTTTGGATCCAGACCTCAGAATTGGTAGAGTTAATTTGCTGGATACATAGGTGTTCCAATGGTTAGATTGTGGGAGATATTGTAGCTGGTAACCAGCTGATATTGATTCTGACTCTAGGAATGATGATGAGGAGGACTGCTGGAGAAGAAGCAGCTAGTGTGCCCAATAGAGATTATTTAATTAGCATTTAGTTTCATGGAAATATCATAAAGATGTTAATAGTATTTTTTTAATCTTATTATTTGAATCATAACTGACAATATTTTTAAGTACTTTATTTTCATTGCTACAGTGTCTGTATCCCAGATTCCACTAAGTATCGATCTAGATATGTACATACATATATGTATAAGAGAAAAATTGCATCTGTGTGACTGAAACTTGAAGTAGTAATAGAACAGAGAGGTAGTTCACTGTAAGTATCCACCTACATCACATTTGGGGCCCAATCCTGCATTCCGGTCACACCAGGGCTGAAGGATTGGGCCTTCTTTTTGAATTACTAGTTGCCTTTAGTAAGAAAGTAGAAAGAATAAGCAAAATCCGGATACTCTCTCTTTAAATCATAAGATGCATTTTGATGTTTTCCGTACGTTCTGCTTTATTCTTTTTTAAAAGATTAATAAATAAATAAATATACTGATGAGCTCAAAAATTATATTATATTATATATATTTATCCATAACTCAGAGTAGGTGATTTGAGAGAAAGCAGTTTTCTTAATTTGTTACCCTGTAAATAAGTATACATTTTTGTATAACAAATCAAGTTTGAATTATGAATTCCATCTGGCGTCCAAGCATGTGAATGTGAGCATTATTTGACTGTATCTTGTATAGCTGTTCGGTGACGTGCTCAGGTGCTCAGCAATAGCTGACTAGCGTGTGTGCTGTCATGCTAGCCGACTATGTGTACAGCATACCCAATGTTTAAAAAAAATCTGCAAAAATACCTTAAAAAAACAAACAACAACAAGAGTAGTCCTTGGAGAAATGTCATGTTTCTGCAATGAATGTTGCATGCATTGATGGTGGTTTGTTAATTTTTTTTTGTTTTGTTTTATTTATTTTGCTTCCGAATTCTCTCAGCAAAACAAAACAAACTTGTTCTAAAAGGTTGTATAAATTGAGACAAAAGCAGTATGAGAACTGTATAAAGAAAATGCTTGTAAATCTGTCTCGGTTTCCACTTTATGTATAAATCCATGTTATGGTTTTGTGGTTGTATACAGGATGTATCTTGAGAACTTATGCAAATTGTGCTGTATAAAGGCTGTTACCTCAGTCTGACTAATAAATATTTAAAATATCCACTTTGGTTTCTTTTCCCCATTGAATGCATAAATCTGTACAGATAAGAATTTTGCTGGTCCAAATTCATCCCCCTCAATGACTTCAGTGGTTTTACAGTAGGGTTGTATTTAGCCCACCTGTGATACTGTCTATCTAGTCAAGCTGCCATTCCGAACCCTACATGGGCACCACTTCCCAAGGTGTTTGCAATTCCATCATTATCCCACATTTTCAGTTTTAAATAGGGCTTGCTTTGCTCTAGGGTCCCTTGGGCAGATTAGCACCTGCATTCCCTAAGAGGAATGTCTATGTCTTGACCTGCGTTCCTCTTGGCATCTCCCAGACAGCACACATCAGAGTGATTGCAGCAGCACCATGGAAACATGTGCAGCATATCACTTCCTCCACACCTGGCCAACTCTGGTATAAAGATGAGACGGAGACGTGTCCCAACGCTGTACTGTCCACTGTTAGGAACCTATCACCCAGGATAGCACTAGGAACACACAGACAATATTCCCACCCCACCTTCCAATGGGATTCTGGCCAGCTCCCATAGAAAGGGGAGAATGGGCTCCCCTTCTGGTACCCTGTTCACTGGACCATTCTGCCACCCCCATAGCAAGCCTCTATTAACTTAATTCTTAAAATTTTTAAAACTATTATAATAAATAATTAAAACTATTTCAGATTTTTCAGCTCTCGAGTCTGTTTGGAAATAAAGAAGTAGTGGCAACATGATTTAATAATTCCCATGATCAAATTCATTATGAGAACATGAAAACATTCATTAAACTGAGGATTTCCTGGATTCACAGAGGATTTTAAAAAAACATTGGCTGCTAATCCTACAAGTAAAATCTGTAATAACACCCACAATTCCCACTCCGCATCCGAAAGTGACAAAGTACATTGCTAATACACGAAGATTTTAAGTCCTGCTCGAAATGATAATTGAACAGAAATTATTTGCTACAAAGGAGAATCAAGATGATATGAATTAGGAAATACAAAAAGAATAAATCAGTAAGAAGTGTGTGGAATACAGAATTCCTTTCCCAAGCCACATGAATTGTTCAGATGATTTTTACATAAATTTTTTGCAAACTGCTGTTTCCAGACCTGCTTTGAGATAAATGCTTCCAGGCATTTCAAAATATAAGGGAACTGAAAACCTTATGGCTTTAATCTGTCATGTTTATAAGATGCTGTGTTGTAGTAGCCATACTGGCCCCAGGATATGTAAGAGACCTGATATGAGAGGTACTATCTTTTATTGGACCAAATTCTGTTGGTGGAAGGGACTGAGGAGGAGATAATAAAGCAGATAATTTGGAGGCCTGGTAAGGAATAGAATGTCTGCATCCTAGCAATATTCCAGGAGAATTACTGACAGTTCAGCCTGTTAAATTTTCAAGAGCTACCAAAGCACAAGAAAGCTTAGCATAGTATTTAGCAAGCATTTTTCATCCATAGACATGCATGTGGGAACAAGATGGGTAAGCAGATCAGGTGACTTCCCCCAGTGTCATCGTGTGTTAAACAGAGCCAAAGGCAGAGCTTGGGTCTCCTGCTTTCCAGTCCATACCCAATCAATCAGACCATGCCAAGCAGAAGAAATGTAGGCATGTAGGTCACTTTACCAAAACACACTTAGGTGCCTAGGAAATTAGGTGCTCACAGGGGTAAGTGGCAACTGAATGGGGGCTTTGAGCATCTCTATTTTGAATTTAGGCACCAAAAGTGGCAATTAGCCAACTAATTCTCCAGTGTAACTGTAGCAGGGCCAGGAATCCCATAAAACGTTCCGAACTGATGCATCGACTTTCTATTTTTGCCAAACTGTTACATTATGACAGCACTGACTTTGAGCCCCTTTTCTTTTCTGTGCATGCTGTTTTTATTCTGTAGTCTTCCCACCCCCCCTGACACATTGTAATATGCACACACTTTGGAATCTGTTTTCCTTCATAATTAACTACCCTTGAAGTAAGCAGGTACCTGCTATGCTTTAGAATGTCTGGTGAAGAAGTCATTTGTGGATTCTCCTTCCCCATGCAACAGTGGATGGACGCCTGGAAGTTCCTATCTCTATGCCTCCTCCTCTGCTTCCTTCTCTTCAACCTTCTCCTCCTCCTTGCCCCTTCCAGCTATGTCTAGCCCATCAGGTAAAGTGGTTATTTCATGCAGGATACAGCGTACTAGGAGTATTCTAATGACCTTCATGGGGCTGTACTATAGTGTTCCCACAGCGGACAGAGGGAAATCCCTCCACTCCATCTTCAAGATGCCAAAGGCTGTCTCTATCACTAACTGAGTGTGTTTGTGGGCACAGTGGTATCACTCTTCTGCCTCAGTTGGGTTTCCTATGGGTGAGGAGCCAGGGCTGGAAGGGGTATCCTCTATCACCTATAAGAGTCTGTGACAGGGCCCACTCACCCTGCATTGGATGGGGAAGGGTTAACCCGACATTGTGGGCTGAAGAAGCCATGACCCCTCAACGCTACTGGGAATGCTCCAAATGCACTAGTATAAAAGGGAGCAGCTCAGCTTAGTGGGGGCTGACTACTGGAGAGGAAGGATGCATGCCACAGGCTCCAGCCAAGGATCAGTTGAAGCCCAAGGCCATGGGAGCCAGAGACCGCGCAACCCAGGCAGATGCCAGGTTACCCACAGAGGCCCTGCAGAGTCCAGAGTCACTGGAGACAGTGCAGACCAGGGAACCCAGAGACAGAGAAGATACCCAGATTGCAGCAGCGGGAACCACAGTGGGAAGCAGCCCAAGGAAATTAGTTAGGGAACCAGAGCTTTGAGTCAGCGTGTTTTGGTCGGACCCCCTCCACCCCACCCCACTGACTCAGTGGCATGCGTTCTTGCCACTATCAGGGTCCTGGGCTGGGGCCCGATGGAGAAGGATGGCCTGGGCCTTCCTGTGTGGGATACCACCACCCCTCTTTTGTGCATGGCGCCCCCCTTACGGCCTTGCTAAGAGATGCAGATGTATTGACTTTGGCCACTAGGCCTTACTGCCCCACTAACAGAGGTGAATCTATGAACTTTGGCCTCTAGGTTGCTAAGAGGAGTGAACCTATTGACTCTGGCTCCTGGGCCTTACTGTCTTGCTGAATCACGTAAAGCTAGTGACTCTGGCTTTTAGGCCTTACTGCTCTGCTAATTGGGGCTAATCTATTGCCTCTGGCCATTGGGCCACACTTCCCTCCAAACAGGGGCACATATACATTAGGATTAAGACATCTGTCCCCATAGTAGGGTGGCAGTGTCCAGTGTTGACGCAGCCAGAACATGCTGTGGATTGGGCTTGTGTGGTTGATGCATGTGGTGTGATTGGTGATGTGTGGGGGAGGTGAGTTCCCCATGTCTTACCTTACCGGTGTGGCTTCTTCTAGGGAAGGTCTACCATAGACAGGGTCTTCTCTGTAAGACAATTTCAGGAAAAGTGCAGCGAGAAGCATATTCCACTGTACATGGCTTTTATAGATTTAACAAAAGCCTTTGATAAGTTAGTGCATCGGGGCTTTACATTGTTTTGAAGAAGCTTGGTTGTCCACCTATGTTGCTAAACCTTGTGAAATCCTTACACAATGGCGTAAAGGCAACTGTAATATAGTAAAACCAAGGGTCTGACTCATTTAACATCAACCATGGAGTGAAGCAGGGTTGGATACTGGCTCCTACATTGTTTAAAATTTACTTCTCATTCCTGCTTCAACATGTGTTCCACAATGTTCAAGAGGATGTATCTTAGCACTAGACATGATGGAGGTTTGTTTAATATTGAAAAGTTCAGAGCTAAGATGAAGGTGAAGGAGATCATCACATGGATCTGTTGTTTGCAGATGATGCAGCCCTTGTGGCTCACGGTGTTAATTCCTGACACCATCTTATTACCAAGTTACCTGGCATGCCATGAGACGGCAGCAAACCACCAGTGAGCATTCCATAGGTGGAGAGAGCTTGAGATGAGACTAAGGTTTAAGGCCACCAGAGATGATCAGTATGAAGAGAAGATTGCATCAGAGTCTCTTTACTGGCAAAATGTTCTGAAAAGGCTCATTGCCATTGTGAGAATACTTGTTACCCAAAACCTAGCACTGTGTGGCACATCAGATCAGCTGTATGTGCCAAACAATGGAAACTTCCTTAAAATTGTGGAGCTGATAGCTGAGTTTGATGCTGAACTCCAGGAGCATCTAAGAGTCACCACCCAAGAAATGTACACACACCACTACCTTGGAAAAACAATTCAAAATGAGATCATACAGTTACAGGCAACAAAAGTCAAACAGAAGATTGTGGCAGATCTGAAGTCAGCAAGATATTATTCTGCATAGCACACCTGACATCAGCCATATGGAACAAATGACTTTAATGGTGCATTTTGTAACAACAGAACCTAGTGAAAATGTCCCTGCAGTGGTGATTGTCAGAGAGCAGTTTCTAGAATTTATTGACATTGATGATGATACTGGTGTGATGAATATGCTACTTAAAAAGTTGGAAGATATGGGAATTGCAATAGCTGACAGAGGTGAGAGCTACGATAATGATGCCAACATGAGAGGAAAGAACAGAGGAGTGCAGACACGGATTCAAGAGTTAAACCCTTGAGCTTTTTTTGTCCCATGCTGTTCTCATACATTGAACTTGGTGGTCAGTGATGCAGCATCAGTTTCTAGTGAGGCTGCTGAATTTTTTAATGTAATTCAAAGCATCTATGTATTTTTCTCTGCATCAACTCATCAATGGCAAATTTTGAAGCAACATCTGGAAACATTCTCTCTGACACTGAAACCACTGAGTGCCACATGATGGGAAAGTCAAGTGGAGGCGATAAAGCCTATCAAACACCAAATTGGGAAGGTAGATGATGCCATAGTTGCCATTATGGAGGATAATGCTGTGACAGGAACTGTTTGTGGGAGAACAGTGGCAGAGGGAAATGGAATCACCAGAAACACACATAACTTCAAAGTTCTGTGTGGCTTAGTGTTGTAGCATGACATACTGTTTGAAATAAATGTTGTAAGCAAGAGACTCCAAGGTATTGACCTTGATATATCTGGAGCAATGGAACAACTGGACAAAGCAAAGTCATATCTGCAGTCTTACCGGTCAGATGAGGGATTTCAAAACATTCTGAAGAGTGCACAGAAGTTGGCAGAGGAACTTCACACTGAAGCTATTTTCCCACCCATTCAAGAATACAAGAGTCCCCGAAGAAGAAGACATTTTGATTACGATGCACGGGATAATCCCATAAGAGACCCCAAACAACAATTCAAAGTTGAATTCTTTAACCAGGTGCTAGATTGTTCAATACAGTCAGTTGAAGAACGTTTCATGCAGCTCAAAGAACACAGCAGTATATTTGGGATGTTGTATGATATTCCAAAATTCCTCACTATACCAGAAGAAGACCTTCACCAGCAATGCAGGGCACTAGAGACAGTGTTGACACATGATGACATGCACAATATTGATGCGATTTAGGTGATGAATTGGAAGCCCTTTCAAGATACATTTCAGCAGGATCAACTACAAAGGCTGTTCTGAAATATATGTGTACAAATAAGATGACCACCCTCTTTCCAAATGCTCTGTGCATACATCTAACACTTCCTGTAACAGTTGCCAGTGGAAAACGCAGCTTCTCCAAGCTGAAGTTAATAAAAACAGATCTATGCTCCACAATGACACACGAGAGGCTGGTTGGCCTTGCAACCATTTCAATAGAGCATGAGCTGTCCCAGACTGGACCTTCAGGAAGCAGTTCAAATCTTTGCAACCAAGAAGGCATGGAAAGCACCACTTTGATTATTCAAACAGATACAAATGCCAGTGTTTACTATGCAGACAAGAAAAGTTACATTTGCTGTTCAGGCATTTAAAAGTTAAGTGTTACTTAAAATTTTTTGAACAAGGCATTTTAAGTTGTTAGTTCTCCTTTATTGGGGTAAGTAGCAGAGCAGTACCATGAGAGGAGTAGAACAGGAAGAAGGCAGCATTGAGACCTTTCAAAGTTTTGGCCCAAGCAAGGGGGCATGGAGGCGTCATTTGAGCTCCCTGCCTCAGGTGCCAAAATGTTGTGGGCCGGCCCTGCCAAGGTCAGCTTGTAGATGGAGTGAGGCATTGTGAGGCGGACTGGCTCAAGCTTTCCAATTACCAGCATCAGAGGAGGAAAGAATCTGCGGCTTGGATTCAGAGCATTGCTAGTGCATGGGTGTGCCCTACCTGTGGATGTGACTGTCATTCGTACATCAGACTCCACAGCCATCAAATAACTCAAAGACAGATACACCATGCTCTGTAAAGAGCGACGGTGTCATTAACCTAACAGACACCTAGAGGGAAACTCTCCTTGGTGCCTGAGACCAAATGGACAGGATGCAAGGTATTTGGCTATGAGGTCTAGAAACTCCATTCTGGCATTGCATGCTGCAGTCATGTTCATTGCATAATTCCTGTGTCTATTCATACACACAGGCGCACCCTGTTGAGGCTTTCTGGGGTTCACGTATGTGTCATCAACTGCTCTGAACTGAAAGGAAGTATGTGTTTCAGTAGAATTCTGTCATAGTTCTCCTCCAGGCTGGTGGCTCGAAAGGAAATTGAGTGAATTATATTAACCTGCATGGTTGACTGTAGTGACCAGAAAGTGATCCAGTATGTATCCAGAAAGTGATCCAGTGTCCCTCCCTTTGGGGCGGGATAGCTCAGTGGTTTGAGCATTGGTCTGCTAAACCCAGGATTGTGAGTTTAATCTTTGAGGGGCCACTTAGGGATCTGGGGCAAAAATCAGTACTTGGTCCTGCTTGTGAAGGCAGTGGGCTGGACTCAATGACATTTCAAGGTCCCTTCCAGTTCTAGGAGATAGGTATATCTCCAATTATTATTACAGTATCCTTGAAGTGCTTGACTGACTGATGCCAGTGGTCTGGGCAGTGATCTGGTCCCCACTAAGGCCACAGCAATGTTTACCTGTATGTGACTGGGACTGCATGACACCTGTGGGTAGCAGTGGCTAGGTTCTCCTGAAAGATGTCTCACAGGTGGTACGTAGTGTTTGGGTTGAACCTGTAGTGCCATATGCAGGCCCAGTCTGAGACCCCTATAAAACTGTAGTGAGGTCAGAGGAGGCAGATGGCAAGATTTGGCCTCTGCTGCCACAGGAGGTGCTGCAGCACTATAATGCTGTTGATCTTTATTAGTACATCCAACTCTCCAGCCTTCCCAGCACATGATCCCTCTCTCCCCGCCCCCAATTCTGCCCCCCAGCATCCCAGCCCACTCCCTAGCCCTGTCCCAGCTCTCTCTCTCCAGAACGACCTCCCACACTGTGGTTCCCATTCCCTGCTCCATCTGGCTACCCCAGATATTCCTTCACCCTTCATATATTCACCTTCACCCCTGAATTTGACCTACTACTTAATCCCCTGCATGGCTAACCCAGACCTCATCCCTGATCAGCTACCTGTAAGGATTGATGGGAATTCAGCCCAGGCCTGGAGGGCTCACAGGCAACCAACATCCCCACGCTGCCACCCGGCAGCAGCAATATCCTGGCTGCTCCCTGTGACTCAATCTGCAGAGACTGAGCACCACAGAAAGTTCCACCTTGAGTGCTCTGACTGACAGTGGTCTTAGTTATCCTTGATCCTATATAAGCTCACAGGGCATACCTAGAAGTGTCCAGGCAACAATGTGGATTCCTGGCTAGCTGCCATGACTGTCCTGTTTCTGAACTCTTGGTATTGATCTTGGTTATGTCTTGGGTTCTTTCTGCCAGTCGGCCCCCAGAACCGCCACACGGACCCTGATATCTGGTATTAACCTTCGGCCTGATTCCTGACTCTGTCTCTCTCTAACCCTCATCTTGACTCCTGATTCTGAGCCCCGCTTGACCCTCAACTAGACTCTTTTGGCTCTTGATCCTGACACTGGCTCTGACCCCTGGCCTCATTTCCTGGCTCCTCAGCTCCTGCCACTAGTTCTGACTTTCTCCACACCGAATCCTGGTTCCCAACAGTTTTTTTCTTTCTTTCTCTCTCTCACATGCTCTTCTTATGCTGCCCTGTGGCCCTGGCTGCTTTTTCTTGAGGTTACTCAAATGCCCCTCTACCCAGCTGTGGCCTGCATCCAGCCCTCCCACAGTGGAGGAGGACCTTTATTGGGTGTTAGACATTCTCTGAGCACATATACCAGGTTGGGCCTCACAGGCAAGATAGATGCTTCTCCATCTGTTTTACCCTGCTTTGTGACTTGCTCTGGGGTTTAGAAGGGAGATAGATGTTCAGAGGGCTAGTATGCGGCAGCAGTACGTGTGCCCAAAGGTAGAAATGTAAGGGCCAAAGGGCAGTTAGGCACATAAGTCCCTTTGTGAATCTAGCACAGAGTCTTATTCTTATTGCAGCTTGTTTTATTTACATCATATGTGCTGGTCTTTGAACAGAGGTGGTCAAATATCACATGGGTATTCAGGAATCTCCCAGACAGCAATACTGCCTCAAGAATTGCAGTGTTGTCAGCCCCTGTGATTTTTATGGTGAGTCTATGATGATATTTGGTGATTTCATTAAAGTTCCTAGAGGCAAGTGATTATGTAAGAATTTCAGCTTTTACTTTTTAAAAGTAAACTTCTAGCCATCTTGGTATGGAGAAGAGCCTGAAAACCTGAATTGACTGTACTCTAAAGGCTCCAAAGCTAGACGACAAATGAAAAGAACCCCAAATATTTTATTTTTAAATCCCCTGATTTTGTGGGGGTTGACTCATGATTTTTAAACAGTTGGGGTTGACAATACTGGAGTAAACTCTAGATAGAAAGATTAAGGAGCAAATTCTCCTGCTGACTACAACAGCTCCCCCAAAAGAAGCTTCTTTCCAAACTTAACAACAATGCAATACTTCAAACACTGAATAGTGCTGGCATGCCAAGAAAAATACAGGAACTTAAAACTATGCCACACTGCCATCTGCTGGCTCTGACTATAACAATAACATCTGCCCATTCAACATTGACCTCTGCTGGAACAGAACGGAACCTGATCCAAAGTCAATTACAGGGGCCGGCAACCTTTCAGAAATGGTGTGCCGAGTCTTCATTTATTCACTCTAATTTAAGGTTTCGCGTGCCAGTAATACATTTTAACGTTTTTAGAAGGTCTCTTTCTATAAGTCTATAATATATAACTAAACTATTGTTGTATATAAAGTAAATAAGGTATTTAAAATGTTTAAGAAGCTTCATTTAAAATTAAATTAAAATGCAGAGCCCCCCCAGACCGGTGGCCAGGACCCGGGCAGCGTGAGTGCCACTGAAAATCAGTTCGTGTGCCGCCTTCAGCACCCGTGCCATAGGTTGCCTACCCTTGGTCTATTAAGTCAATGGAAAGACTCCCATTAACTTCAGTAGGGTTTGGATACGCTCATATAGTAAGGGTCTGTCTACACAGAAATGCTCCAGGGAGGTATTGTTTATTGAAATAAATCCATAAACTCATAAAGCAATAAAATAAAGCTTTCCCAGATAAGGTTTAATCACTACAATCTCTTTAGTTGACTCGCAAAGCAGCTGTCAGTAGGTAACTTGACAACAGAGCTGAGAGAAATGTAAAAAAAATCCCATAAGAAGTGTTAATGAGGGAGATCTCTGATGATGTTCTGAAGTTTGGCACTGGAGAAAACAAAATGCATCTGAAAAGAGAGTTCTTGGCATTGAGTTACCTTGAACAATTTTAAAGGGCAAGCCTGCTCTCATGCGTCCCGAATGTACAGAAGGAAGAGGCACTCAGAAGGATCTTTCCATCTTGCTGGAAAAATGTAATCAGCACTTGGGAATTAAAAACAAGAAAAAACATCAAGGAGTGAAAAAGGTTAATTGATACTTTCAATTAGAAGCGTTAAATAACACCTCCAGGATGCTAGCGCTAAGTGTGAAAACAATGTGTCAGTACTTCTTGTTGGAGTGGAATTTTTAAAAACACTCCTGCAGTCATGAATTTGCACATTTCAGCAACATTAAGCAGCATCATTTTTTCCCAGTGGCTCTTGACCTCATTTTCAGTAGAGAAAAGACAACGTTAGCATCAAAATTCAATCTAAGCAGTAATTACAAATCCCCAAGTGATTTTAAACATCTTTTCAATTATAAAATATTCCAATTGTTATTTTATTGGCTGTTATATGATGTACCCCTAAAAATATAAATATAGCATCCTAGAGACAAATCTGGCACTAAATAGAACTAAACATAGTATTACCAAATAAAACCTGCTTAGTTACTGTAAAAATAAATTGCATTTAAAACTGTGTTATTATTTTTCTTTCAATCGTTCTTACATAAGACTTAATATAGCACAAAAATAAGTCGATGCACTTTTTAAAAAAAATAATTTATAAAGGTTGGTATATTTTCAAATGGAGGAGAAACAAGGAGGAAAAATCAAATGCCCAGCCTGGCCCACATTATTTAAAAATTGGAGGGGAGAGGGTTATCCATAGTATAGGAGATTATGGCAACATATTCAATACTACCCAGTTTATCATGGCTATACGCATTCAAGCAAAAAATAGAAAAAAAAGAGTTCTGTACCACATATAGGGTGACCAGACAGCAAGTGTGAAAAATTGGGACAGGGGGTGGGGAGTAACAGGAGCCTATATAAGAAAAAGCCCCAAATATCGGGACAGTCCCTATAAAATCAGGACATCTGGTCACCCTAACCACATACATTAATGACTAATGCATATGTATGTGCCTTGCAGTGTTCTATATTATGACATGGATTGCCTTACTGACCACACTGAAGTGTGATCTGTGTACCTCAACAGCAATAATACAAACAAGTGGGCAGTGGAGCTATTGGACAGCATAACAGAACTAAGGACAAATTGTGTCCTCAGTTACCTCTTTGATTGTGTTTCAATAGCGCAACTGAGGACAGACTGTTTCATTCTGCTTCTCTAAATTTTCAGGGCGAGGGTGGGAGTTTAAGCTATTGCTCATGTTGAGCATGTCAGTGAGGCATTGTGCCTAAGACAAACACAATGGGCTAGATTCCCTGGCTATTTCTGGCCCCTTTGTGCACTCTGGCTGGAAAGCCATCAGATCTCCCTAGCTAAGGATTCTCCTGGTGTGTGGGAATCACCAGCTGGCACAGAGCCAGGGTGGTCTGCCACAGGTGGCATGACTGGAGCATTACTGGAGCATGATGCTTGTTGTAGGTCATAGCCAACTGATCAGAACAGCTTTGAGGCTGCTCTATTCCATGCCAGGGTCAGACCAGCTTATATTGGGCTTAATATCAGGGAAATGCAACTGGCTGTTTTATGGCTTCCACTTCAGCTGCACCCAAGAGGAACTGGGTGAAATTACGAATCTACATGATGGTCTCCAGATGTTCACATAAGATGCAGATCTGAGTAGTTCCTCTTACACTTTTCTGGAGTGTGACATACAGGCCCCAAACCCACATCAGCCTAGCTACCTCTCGTGCCCACCTGCTTTGGGAAGTCTAGTACCACTGTTCACCCTAGAATCACAGTCCTACAAGGTTCTGGAGCGGGATCTCAGATTAGGAGAAAGGCTCCTTGGCCATCCACACAGAGCTAGATACATTAGTTACATTAACTGTTTACACCACTCCATGTGGTAAATTTGCTATGCCATTTGATAACATTGTGGCAAACAGTACAAAGTCATTAGGAACAATCATCTTAATAGGATGGTTCTGCATCTTCCATTAATCATTTGAGGCATATAGGACCAAAAATGTACTTCTGCCATAACCCCAACGACTTTAACAGAGTTATTCCAGCACAGGAATTTGGTCAATAATGCTTAACAAATATTCCATTAGGAATCAGGTTTGTGAAGAGAGAAGATAAAAGACTTTATTAAAGGCACAAGCATTCACCTCAAATCAAGTCTGCTCAGGCATCTGGAGCTTCTAGTGCCCAGGACACATGCTCAGAGTCTTTAACACATGTATTAGCATACTCACTCCCACTTGGTCCTTTTTTAATTATATTTGCACAGATATCCCATACTGGTATTCAGATAGCCTTACCGGGCACAAAAATCACTTTCATTCCAAGGATGGGATTTGCAAAGGTGCCTAAGTGACTCAGAAGCACAAGCTTTTGAAAATCCTTCTCTAAGTCATGTTTTTGTTGATGTTGAAATTGAGTTAACAGAAAATGAGAAGTTGAGTTTTTCAGTTGTCATGAACTTAGTGAAAATGCAGAAGTTGCTGATTTCACTCTGTGCTAAGCAGAAAGCCAATATTAATAACCTTTAATAGGGAAATTTTATTTGTAGAAAAGTCATGAATTATTACAGAGAGACCCTGGGGTTCTGAATTTTTAATATTACATTTTAATGATCATGTTGGATCTACAGTACATGTTCAATAAAATTTGGAAGCCCTCCTTCATTCAAACTTCAAAAGAATATAAAGAGAAGCTGACTAGGCAATGGTCTACAGATATGACAACAAGGAATGAAAAAAAAAAGTGTGCAACCTCCTTGAGGAAAAACAAACACAGAGCCTGTATAAATATAGAGCATTTAGAAGAGAACTGTTGCAGATGAAGACAATAATAATAAATTATATGGTTACAACTAGGATGGGAGATACCAGAAAAATAAATTTGAAGCGTTTGCAAAATTAACATAGTAAAAGAAAGCATTAATGTGCATTATATGGAAATGCCATTTTGCACAAACACCATTGTTACCTATTGTTTATTTAGAGAGCGCAGTCAAAGCTGAAATAATATTGTAATTACCTGAAAAAACCCACAGCACTATTTATGTTTGTCACTTAAAATGAACATCTTCCATAAACTGGAATCATGACATATTTGATCAAGATTCTTGGAACCCAGCTGCTCTACCCAAAAGTTTAAGTTTCACAAAGTTATGGTACCTGTTCCCACCATATACAGGATTATTCTCTACAGCATTAATTTCCACTGTCTAGGAATTTAGTTTTTAAATCAAAGAATAATAAAGTATTAGAATAGTTTAAATAAATCTAATCTGAATACTAGAGCTGCTTGAAATTTTTCTGTTTAAAAAAACTGAGATGAAAAATGGCCCTTTTCTATAAAGAAAATTGTTCTATGAAAATGTTTTTTTTTCAAACTTTTTCAGTTTTACAGTTTCAAAAAACTGCCCTCAATATTTTCATTTTTTTTTCAGTTGAAAAATATGGGGGCAATTTTTCAAATGAAAAATTCAGTTTCTGAAAACTAAACACAAAAACTTTTAATTTTTGGTGTCATGTTAAAAAAAATTGAAAAGTTCTATGAAAATTTTCCTAAAACATATAAAATCTTATCATTTCTTTTGAAATTTTCGGCAGAAATACTGACCAATACTTTCCCAATCAGTTCTAATGAAAACAACAACAAGAACAGCAGTGTAACCTAGCTGAAGAGAGTTGGAACTCCTGCTTTCAATAGGCAATCACGAAGAGTCAACCCAAAAGTTGTAATTTATTCATAATTACTACAGAGTGATATCTGAGCCATTACGGGAATACCTCTACTTAGACCCGGTATGATCTCAGATACTACTAAGAGACTTCTTAATGACAACCATTGTTCTTGTAGAATAGCTACTGTTATTATTTAGACCAGTGTTTCCCAAACTTGGGACGCCGCTTGTGTAGGGAAAGCCCCAGGCAGATCCTACTGGCCAATGGGGGCTACTGGAAGTGGCGGCCAGTACGTCCCCCAGCCCACACTGCTTCCAGAAGCTCCCATTGGCCTGGAGCAGCAAACCCTGGCAAGTGGGAGCTGCAATCAGCCGGACCTGCGGACAGGGCAGGTAAACAAACCGGCCTGGCCCGCCAGGGGCCTTCCCTACACAAGCTGCGTAGCAAGTTTGGGAAACACTGATTTAGACAGAGGTAGTGTTTAGCGGCCCCACTCAGTAATCATGACCCCATTGTGGTTGGTCACAATAGCAACCTTCCTGAGATGTTACCCCGAAAAATGAGTTTTGGGGTGCTGCTACACTAACCTTCCTATTGCCCCCTTAATATGTTCTTCCCGAGGTAAAAGTTCTCAGGGTTGCTAAGGAAACGCTCAAAGGACAGGGATATAACCTTCCAATAAAGTAATTGACACAGGCAGTAATCTTTCCAAACAGGGGCGGCTCTAGACATTTCGCCGCCCCAAGCAGGGCGGCATGCCGCGGGAGGCGCTCTGCCGGTCGCTGGTCCCGCGGCTCCGGTGGACCTCCCGCAGGCATGCCTGCAGAGGGTGCGCTGGTCCCGCGCGGCCACTGAAGCCGCGTGGGACCAGCGGACCCTCCGCAGGCACACCTGCGGGAGGTCCACCGGAGCCGCCTGCCGCCCTCCCGGCGACCGGCAGAGCGCCCCCCGTGGCATGCTGCCCCAAGCACGCGCTTGGCGTGCTGGGGTCTGGAGCCACCCCTGTTTCCAAAACAAAGCATCCTTTTATTAAAATAACTAATAGACCCTCATACCGTGTATTCTAAAAATCCTAAATAAGCACAAAAAAATCGCTGAGACGCAAATCCCTTATTGCATGTTAAAGAGCACTTGAACTACAATAGCATATAGTGCAAATGATACTAAGCGAAGCAATTTGTTGCAAGTGGCTATTTTGCACCAAACTGCTGACAGCCGATCTTAAATTGCTTTAAAGTTCACATAGATAAAATACAATTAAAACACACACATCTCAAACATACACATCTTAAGTACTATAAAAACTACCCTAAACTAATTCTAAAACTCTAGTTAAAGAATATTAAGCTTACTCTATAAATCCGTTGCTGCTGTCTCTTTAAAAATCAAATCACTACTGCTGTGGTTCAACTCCTGGTCAGTTAGTTCTGTTCTGCTCCAGCTTTCTTTTCTCTCCCTCTGCAGTTTGTCTTTTCTTTCTGGCACTTCGGCTTCTCCTGCACTGGTCTTGCCTTCT
Organism: Mauremys mutica; assembly: GCF_020497125.1. NCBI lineage: Eukaryota > Metazoa > Chordata > Testudines > Geoemydidae > Mauremys > Mauremys mutica. The sequence continues at coordinate 21,128,093 of NC_059072.1, forward strand.
CAGACACAGCCTTCAGACTCTCCAAAACGCTGTTGGCAGCTGGTCTTTGATGCTACATAGTATCCCTGTACTTATATAGCTTCCTATTCTTGGCTAGTTACCTCACTCACACATGCTCAGTCTTGACCATTACTTCCGACTTCTGATTGACAGGTCTGACCTTTAAAACAAGTTGTAACCAGTATGAGGGGGTTCTGGCCAGCTAGAGGCTTAGCTAACTGACCTCTCTGTCACCCTTCCCTTTCTTGCACATGCTCACTGTTATTGTTTACCTCAAGTTAGGACTGTGCCCAACCCTACACACACCTTTTGTCAAGGCACCATCTTGGAAATTCTGGGCTTTCTGCAGGGCACCTTTTAAAAAAAATTAATTGTCAAGAAATCCTAGGTTCTTACCAAGCATGCTCACGGTCCGCAGCATCTGTCTCAGAGTGGAGTGGTTTTTGCTTATTCAGGATAGCGATCAGAAATACAAAGCAGAGACAGGAGAATTTTCTCTTGCAATAGGGACTTGGAAGGAGGATAGGGTTGCCAACCCTTCAGGATTGACCTGGAGTCTCCCAGAATCGGCATTGATCTCCTGGTGGCTATTGAAAGCAATCCAGATTTTAATAGGATATTTTAAGAAAATGGTATTATGTCATGTTGGGGAAAAAATCTCCTGGAATAGCTTCAGTCAGAGCTGGCAACCCTACAGGAGGAGCATGGGTTGCCAAAAGAAAGAGTTTGGAGAAGGCACTAAGCAATTCGTCTGCAGGCACATGCTACAAGGCTAAGCTGCAGTGGCAGCATCTCTGTAAGTAGTTACTTTAATAAAAAACAGTTTAGTTTAGTGTTGTGAACCTATCAATTTATGAAAGAGCCAGTGTAGCTTAATAAGAATGGAGGCCTCTATGTTATTACCCAGCACGTGTTACATGAACTACTGTACAGACATGACACACACAGGAAAAAAAAAATCCTTGTCCCAAGAGCTCTCAAGCTATATTTCAATCTATTCACTTTTTTCTATGGCTATAAATTGGTTTGTCAATAATTATCAGTTTTCAGACAAAACTGAAGTCTCAATTATTACCTTTCTACTGATCATTAACAGACAAATCTTGAGATCAGGCATTTTGAGACAAGAATTTAGCATAAATAAAATGCAGTCACTAAACAAAGAAGTCATGTCTTACTCTGTCTTTTTTGTCCTGTATTGGTGTTTAATAGTCAAATCAATAGTCTCAAGGTGTCCTACAGAGCTGCAGCAAGCTGTTCACTACAGATTCACATGTTGGTGTCCCAGTCCCTGGGAGCATGTGAGAAATGCACAGGTGCTCCCTGCTTGCCTCAGCCAAAAATAATAAACTAAACGTAACCAAGAAGCTTGCTGAGCTGCTACTGGCAAACTCCTGAATTCAATATTTGCAAGCAAGAGACTCTGAAAAATTCAGAAGAAAAATTACTGTCATGAGGACATTAATTTCCTATTAATGTTCTCAGTGTCTTTTGCCTTCTGCAAGGCATGCTAAATGCACTTTTGCAATTCTCAGTCCTGGCTCATGCAGCCATGCTGCCATACAGGGGCTAGTCACGAACACTCCTGCCACTCAGTATTCCCATCTCTCTTCATATAGGGGATGTCCAGCCAGGTGGGCAGAGAGCATTTATCTAAATGTGTCCTCCCCTGTCTGGCCCAGGATTAGAGGAGCAAAAATCTAAAACAGAGCCCCATTTCTCACCCTTCCCCACTCATCTGCAGTAAGTGTAATCACAGCAGAGGTGAGGATCCAGCCCCGTATTTTTAAGCAAACATGGACTGTATTAAAACAGAATGTGCTAAGACACTGTAAAAGATCACGTTACCTACACACAACCACTTGGGCCTTAGCAAATTCAAAGAGATAACTGGCTAAAAATCCTTTCACTGAATGTGGATAATATAGCTCAAAGATTTATTTTTCACCAGAGCTGCAATTTCACCTCCCCTCCTGAGTAAACATGAAATGATTGGAATGCATCCGCACCATCTACTGGATGCTGAAGGGAATGCAGCGCAGAAACAAAAGACTTGAGAAACCAAGTGCCAGGAGAAATGACTGCTAAAAGCCAGTCGGAAGGGGGAGAGCCACTCCCCTCGTTCCCACTTCTTCAGCACATTTTTGAGCGTAATATTTTAGTCTCTAGAGGTACTTTGTGAATTTTACTTCTCTTGGCACATCAGTTGCTGACTGAAACAGCAGCTTGAATGTCAATCATACTTTCTGTCAGCACTGACCTCAGTGCAGCTCTTGGGTGCTGAGAACTTTTGGAAACCAATTAGATCGCTAACTAGCGGGAGGGGGAGGGGTCCCACACTTCAGAGCTTCTGTAGGCAGAGCTCATTTCTCACACCAGGGCTCCTTGAATTCCTTCATGCCACTCCATAAGCCCTCCTCCAATGCCCCTCTATTTTAGGGATTCCTTGCAACTCCCTGCACTGTCTTCCTCTTTCCTGGGACTTTATGTGGACCTTCCAATTCCCCCTCCATCCATACCAAGGTCCTATATTCTCTCCCCCCAGTGCCAGCAGCTCTGTGTGCACCCCCATGCCTCTCTTCCTGCCCAAACCTTCCCATCCTGGGTGACTAGATACCAAGTGTGAAAAATTGGGACTGGGGGAGGGGGTAATAGGAGCCTATATAAGACAAAGCCCCAAAACTCAGGACATCTGGTCACCCTATCTGCCCCCCCAATACCACAGGTGCCAAAATATATAGATTTTGAAACCTAAATTAAAGCTTCTATTATTAAAAATCTTTACCATTGGCATTATTTATTAATACCATTGGCATTATTTATTTATTTACAGTAGCACCCAGACATTTCAGTCCTGGGCCAGTCCCTGCGATGCTAAGTACTGTACAAACACAGAACAAAGAGATGCCATATTCCCCCAAAAGCTCACAAACCATGATGCATGCTATGGAAGAAGATTTAAATGAACACAAGAACATAAGAACGGCCATACTGGGTCAGACCAAAGGTCCATCCAGCCCAGTATCCTGTCTACTGACAGTGGCCAATGCCAGGTGTCCCAGAGGGAGTGAACCTAACAGGTAATGATCAAGTGATCTCTCTCCTGCCATCCATCTTCACCCTCTGACAAACAGAGGCTAGGGACACCATTCTTTACCCATCCTGGCTAATAGCCATTAATAGACTTAAGCGCCATGAATTTATCTCTTAAACGCTGTTATAGTCCTAGCCTTCACAACCTCCTCAGGCAAGGAGTTCCACAGGTTGACTGTGCGCTGTGTGAAGACGAACTTCCTTTTATTTGTTTTAAACCTGCTGACCATTAATTTCATTTGGTGGCCCATAGTTCTTATATTATGGGAACAAGTATATAACTTTTCCTTATTCACTTTCTCCACACCACTCATGATTTTATATACCTCTATCATATTGCCCCTTAGTCTCCTCTTTTCCAAGTTGAAAAGTCCTAGCCTCTTTAATCTCTCCTCATACGGAACCCGTTCCAAACCCTTAATCATTTTAGTTGCCCTTTTCTGAACTTTCTCTAATGCCAGTATGTCTTTTTTTGAGATGAGGAGGCCACATCTGTATGCAGTATTCAAGATGTGGGTGTACCATGGATTTATATAAGGGCAATAAGATATTCTCTGTCTCATTCTCGATCCCTTTTTTAATGATTCCTAACATCCTGTTTGAGTTGTTTGACTGCCGCTGCACACTGCGTGGTCATCTTCAGAGAACTATCCACGATAACTCCAAGGTCTCTTTCCTGCTTAGTTGTAGCTAAATTAGCCCCCATCATAGTGTATATATAGTTGGGGTTATTTTTTCCAATGTGCATTACTTTACATTTATCCACGTTAAATTTCATTTGCCATTTTGTTGCCCAATCACTTAGTTTTGTGAGATCTTTTTGAAGTTCTTCATAGTCTGCTTTGGTCCTAACTATCTTGATCAGTTTAGTATCATCTGCAGACTTTGCCACCTCACGGTTTACCCCTTTCTTCAGATCATTTATGAATAAGCCTCTCCATTCTGAAAATTTACCATTTATTCCTACCCTTTGTTCCCTGTCTTTTAACCAGTTCTCAATCCATGAAAGGATCTTCCCTCTTATCCCATGACAACTTAATTTACGTAAGAGCCTTTGGTGAGGGACCTTGTCAAAGGCTTTCTGGAAATCTAAGTACACTATGTCCACTGAATCCCCCTTATCCACATGTTTGTTGACCCCTTCAAAGAACTCTAATAGATTAGTAAGACATGATTTCCCTTTACAGAAACCATATTGACTTTTGCCCAACAATTTATGTTCTAGGTATCTGACAATTTTATTCTTATTGTTTCAACTAATTTGTCCGGTATTGACATTAGATTTACCGGTCTGTAATTGCTGGGATCACCCCTAGAGCCCTTTTTAAATATTGCCATTACATTAGCTATCTTTCAGTCATTGGGTACAGAAGCTGATTTAAAGGACAGGCTACAAACCATAGTTAATAGTTGTGCAATTTCACATTTGAGTTCTTTCTAAACTCTTGGGTGAATGCCATCTGGTCCCGGTTACTTGTTACTGTTACGTTTATCAATTACTTCCAAAACCTCCTCTAGTGACACCTCAACTTGTGACCATTCCTCCGATTTATCACCAACAAAGGATGGCTCAGGTTTGGGAATCTCCCTAACATCCTCAGCCCTGAAGACTGAAGCAAAGAATTCATTTAGTTTCTCCGCAATGACTTTATTGTCTTTAAGTGCTCCTTTTGTATCTCGATTGTCCAGGGGCCCCACTGGCTGTTTAGCAGGCTTCCTGCTTCTGATGTACTTAAAAAACATTTCGTTATTACCTTGTGAGTTTTTGTCTAGCTGTCCTTCAAACTCGTTTTTGGCTTTTCTTATTACATTTTTACACTTAATTTGGCAGTTTTTATGCTCCTTACTAGGATTTGACTTCCACTTTTTAAAAGATGCCATTTTATCTCTCACTCCTCCTTTTACATGGTTGTTAAGCCACGGTGGGTCTTTTTTAGTTCTTTTACTGTGTTTTTTAAATGCTTGAGCTGGAATTGGAGGGCAGCGGCAGCAAGTGAACAAATTGACTATTTGCCCCTAATACCTAAGGCCACCCACTGCAGCCACAAGAAGCTCTGCAACAGCCATGCTGCTGAATATGCCTTTGTTTTGGATGCCTCAATCGGGGGACTGATCAAAATCATCTACTCACTTATAAACATACCAGTAACATCCTAGAATCTTCTGTACAGAGGCAGTATTAATATACTAAATTATTCATGAAGGCCTAATTCAGGAAGAGGCTTTTAGCATTTTGAAAAGAAGAGAATTTTCCCATTACATCATGTAACAAACAATACCATGAAGTAGGAGGACAGCAAATACAGGACTAGTTAACTACACTGCTTTATCAGCAGACTCACACATCTCAAGTTAATGATACCACATTTGCATTTAGACGCAATCCCAATCCTGTCTCTAGCCATAAATAACTACCTCTTCCAGGAACTGTGTTTTAATATAGAGTTCACGCATTACCTCAGCTCCCATTTGACTTCACACATAGCTGTATTTATTAGTATGACTAGGATATATTACAGAATCCCAGAAATGAGAGCTGCAATGGACCTAATACAAGTCGGTCACTTAGTTGTTCCCTGGGCCATTGAAGGGTTATTTGCAACAGAATCTTGTACAGTTCTAAATGACCACTTACCTTGGGAGAATACAATTTAATAGGTTTCACCGTCTGGCCATTTAGTCTAACATTCAGTTATTTTAATATGCTTAATTGTCTCATATAGCCAATAAAAAAAAAAGAAAAGAACATTACGATCACAAAGCCAAGCACTCAAAACCTGGGAAATGCTTGCCTGTGCAACCTTAATTTGGTCCCTTTGTGCATTTTGATACAGTGTTTAATTACATGCTTACACAGTATTTTCCATAGTTTGACAACATTATAAGCAACTGAAAACAATGTCTTATAATGGAAAGTGTTGGGTAACTTTAACAACAGGTGTTGCTGCCTCCACCGCCTATAATATACACGTATACACAGGCAGTATTCAGGGGCCATAGTGAAGGCTGTGGCCCCTTTTTGCTAGGTGCTGTAAAATCCTGTATGAAGACAAGATCCTTTCTGTGAAGAGGTTTCAGAGTGGTAGCCGTGCCTGAATAAAGACTGGGAGTGGTTGGGCCATTATAAAACCTAAATTTAATTTCTCCCTACTGTTACTCACACCTTCTTGTCAACTGTCTGTAATGGGCCACACTCTTACCACTTCAAAAGTTATTTTTCCTCCCTTGGTATCCTGCTGTTAATTGATTTATCTCATTAGACTGACCTCACACTTGGTAAATCAACCCCCATCCTTTCATGTATTTATACCTGCTCCTGTATTTTTCACTCCATGCATCTGATGAAGTGGGTTCTAGCCCACAAAAGCTTATGCCCAAATAAATGTGTTAGTTTCTAAGCTGCCACAAGGACTCCTTGTTGTCTTTTCTGTGAAGAGTTTACAATATAAGACGAATAACATATGCAGGGTCAAAGGAGAGCTGGAAACCTATACAGTCATAGCTGCACATTAATTTGTGCAAGCATATATGGAAGTTTGCATATACATTGGAACTGCAACTGCATGTCTATGAATGGGCACCTGCTTTATGGTTAAAAAACATCACTCGATTAACATTGCTGTCTCAGTTTCCCGTTCATTAAAGGTCAATAATATTTACCTGCTCCCCCACTGCTATGAATTAATTTAGAAGTGCAATTAGTCCCACAGGAGTAAGGGTCTTCAAGACCAGTCCTAGCTAGTTATTATTTATAAAGCCTTTTGAAGTTAAGTGTGAGGGAGCACAGCTTTCAAACCCATACATACAGGTCCCCAGGCAGTACTCAGGCCACAACCACTGTCACCCCCGAATCATTAGGAAAGGGCTAGCTTGCTAAGGAGCTCCTGCACCCCCAAGATCCCAACTGGGGGAAATACCCCCCATAATTGACTAAATAGTGTTGTATAAGCCGGGAAGTTGTCTGAGCAACTAGAAGCAGCCTTGGTTGTCTGTTACTATGGATCTTGTCTGCTTACCTGAGCCCTGCATTCTTTCCTGCTGCTGGTTCCTGTCCTCACATCCCAGATCTCTGTCTACTTCCAGGCCCCTGTGCCTCAGTCTTACCCCTAATGCTGTCTCTGGCTCTGATCCCTGGCCTGGCATCTGACTCCATCTCCAGCGCTGACCTTTGGCTTGTTACCTGATATGTCTTTGGTTTTGACCCTCTGCTTAAACCATTTTATCTGACTCCTGCTCTGACCATTAGCCATGACCACCCATTCCCCATGTGATGCAATAAGTGTTCAAGTTATTATAACCTTCTTTGAGGTACTTGTAGACACAGATCACTTTTGAAAAACTTCGTGTGTCTTTGCTGTATAAATTCTGGCTCCTTCACAACTACTGTATATGTACAGTGTTTGATATTTCCTAGATGTGCATCTATTTTTAATCACTCACCACTTGGGGAATCTGTTGATGCTAGCAAATTCACCCCTAACTTTGTAGTTTTAATGAGGAAATGCTACATGCTACCAGCAGATGGTGAAAGAGCACCAGGAAAAGAGATTATACTTTAGTTACTAGCTGTTAAAAAAATGGAAAAGCAGACACAAACAAAGGATGTTTTTCTCTTTTTAGAAGTCTATAAAGAGTTCCACAAAAGTGATCACAGTTCAATTTCATAATCTAATCCAGGTGTTTGAAGTAGAATCTTGATCTGAGGATACTGTGATGGACTTTGAGTTCTTTCATATTTATGTATTGGTTTTAATTTTTAAGGGTCTTATCTGCCCAGAAAGTTAATCCAAACAACCAATGGCCCCTACTACTTTAGATTAATGTGTTCATAAAATACACAAGCCAAAAATTTTTAAACATGGGTGTCTAAATATAGGTACCTAAATGCATATTTATGCACCAGAATAAGTAACCAGATATCTAGAGGCGCTGGGCACCTGTATGTCTCATTTTCTCTGAGTGGGAATTGTGGGTGTTTCAGTATGAAGCCAATTTTATGCTAACATGAACATTTTAAAGTTGGGGTTTTTTTTAACAGCTTGATTATATTTTGCAGACCTTGAACAGACACAAAGGGGATTAGAAGCTGACACAGGAGCAAAAGTTTAATAGCTATCAGTTCCATATATTAGCAGAACAGTGATTTACAACCAAATAAAATCGCTGTATGTCCAAGGCCTCTGCTGCTTTTGTCTTATCTTTTCCATAGGCTAGACATGATGGGAAACTACTCTCCCTCTTTCTCAGATCATCCATAAGCTTTTCTGTTATGAGAATATCTCATGTTTAATTACATTATTTAGCCATAGCAAATTAATGACTTTTTAAGTAATTATACAATCCTCCTCATTACAGTATCTGAGGGCTAGATCCACAAAGGGACTCCAGCACCTAATTGCCACTTCAGGCCCAACATTTAGGCACTACTGAGATCCTCACAACCCCCACTCAGCCACCACATAACTCTGGAGCTGCCTGAAGGCCCTAGGTTTCCCCCAATAAAGACACCATTTTATTCACAGGCAAGTCCCAGCAGGCTTCACAGACAAAATAATTCCCTGCCCCTTTCTCCTGCTGAGCCTTATAATAAAAGGATAACATATGGAGATAGACCTATCTCATGGAACTAGAGGGAGCCTTGGAAGGTCATCAAATCCAGCCCCCGCCTTCACTAGCAGGACCAAATACTATCCCTGACAGAGTTTTGTCCCAGATCTCTAAATGGCCCCCTTAAAGACTGAACTCGCAACCCTAGGTTTAGTAGGCCAATGCTCAAACCACTGAGCTACCCATCCCACCAATACACTCACCCCCTGCAAATAATATATGGAGATATACCTATCTCATAGACCTGGAAAGGACCCCAAAGGTCATTCGGTCCAGCCCACTGCCTTCACTCACAGGACCAAGTACTGATTTTGCCCCAGATCCCTAAGGGGCCCCCTCAAGATTGAACTCACAACCCTAGGTCTGGGGGGCGGTGGTCAATACTCAAACCACTGAGCTATAAGAGCATGTCTGATCTCTACAAAGAACAGCTGGGAGGAGACTGGGTACCCCCATATTCAACAGCACAGTGATTCGAGCGCTCACCTGCAATGCAAGAAAACCAAGTTACAGGCCCCACTTCCTTATTTGGAGGAGGTCTCCCATGTCCCAGACAAGTGCTCTAACCCTGGGACTATAGACTCATTCTCTTTTTCTGGCCCAATAAACACTTATGTATTTTATTCAAGGTGGAATGGCTTCAGAAGCAGAGATTGAGAGAGTCCAAACCCAGAATTCCCTCTAGCCTGGTGATTAGGCTAGTCAAGTGATGGTGAGAGGCCTGGGATCAAATCACTGCTCTAAAACAAGCAGACTGGGGATCTGAACTTGGCTGTCACACCTCCTAGGTAAGTGTTCTAACCATAGGGTTACTGGGTATAAGGGAACCAACCACCTTGATTTTTTTTCCCCATGAGAATGGGCTGACCTAGCTTAGGCACCTAACTTGAAGAAAAGGGTCCATGGAGGTGAATCCTGAGGGGAGGGAGGTGCCTCCCTCCAGCCCAGAGTTAGTTGCCTAACTCCCTGAAAGGGGTGAGGTCTAAGCTCTTTGGCATTTCCTAGTGCCTAGCTTGTTCATCTTACTGGATTCTTTTTGAGGATCCTTTTTAGGTGCCCAATTCTCCCCATGCATTACATAGGGAGACTAACTCATGGCATCATATGCCATTTGGCAGCAGGACAAAGAAAAGCCCACAGCTGGCCCGTGCCAGCTGACACAGGCTGCAGGGCTGTTTCATTGCTGTGTAGACTTCCAGGCTCGGGCAGGGTCCTAGAGCCCAAGCTCCAGCCACGCCCAGAGGCCCCATGAGCCCTAGTCAGCTGGCATGGGCCAGCCACAGGTGTCTAATTGCTCTGTAGACATACCCCTCAAAGTTAGGCACTGCAGCACTGAGTGTTGTGATGCCTAAGCCCCTTTGTGAGTCTTCCCTGAGTGCCTCCCAATTAAACAGGTGTTACAGCTGCCCAGTTCCTAGATCAAACTCAGGATCCCCTTTCAGAGACACCTGATTCAGAGTAAACAGTTAAGTTAACATGAAAACTAGTGACTGTTTTATGAACAACACATTCAACATAAACCTGCACAGAAAACAATGCAGAATGTGAACTACTCCCGTTTCATGGTGCAAATCTTAGGGAAGTAAATTGGTTAAGATTGGATTGGAAAAATTAAGCAAAGCACTCAAGTACATATTTAAGTCCCACTTTAAAGTTAACCACGTGTTTGACTGAGTCAGGCAGACTTAGCCATGTGCTTAAATGCTTTGCTAGATCAGATCCAAAGAGAATGCATTTCTACATAGTACCCGGCCCAGAAAGGCAGTTTTCTGAAAGGCAGAAAAGACATTTACAATAAAATCTTGCTAGATTACACTTATAACTGTCTAGCAATCCCACTATAAACTACTGAACTGCACTAATTCACAAATGGGCACACATAGTAAGATTTATTGATTATGAAGCTAGAATGGACTATTGTTATAATCTAGTCTAATCTCTTGTATAACATAGGCCATAGGAGTCTCTGAATTAATTCCTGTTTGAACAAGAGCATACACTGCCCAGTTCTCTTGGCGGCGTACACTATGTATGCATGTGTAGCCCCCTTGCATGGGTACAAATAGCAGTGTAGCCAGTGAGGCATGGCTTAGGAGAGCAAAGACAAACCAGAAAGGTGTGGGTGTGAACCTGAGTACACACCCTACATGACTTTCTACTTGCCCAAGCCATGCATCCCTATCTATTTTTAGCCTTTAGAGTCCTGTTGCTGGAGCTTTGCCCTGCTGCAGTGAAAGTCTCCAGCAACTCAAAAGGCAACGGCAGTGTGGAAAGCTAAGTCAGCTCCCCACTGCTGGAGCCTTTCACCCATCACACAGAAAGACTCCAGCATCAGGGAAAGGCTCTGCTAAGTCCTTTCTACCAACTGCGGTGTATAGCTACTAACACATGTAGCTATACACCGCAGGGGGGACACAGTCTGCGTTTTGCTATGGAGTGTAGCTACACATACAGTAAATGCCGTCACTAGTGGTGTGTAGCGTAGATGTAGTCTTAGAAAAACATCCACTCTTGATTTAAAAATTAACAGTTATAAACAATCCACCTCAACCCTTGGTAAATTTTTCCAATCATTAATTACCCATCCTGTTAAAAGTTTGCACCTTATTTTTACTCTGAATTTGGCTAGCTTCAATTTCCAGCCATTTGCTCATAAGAACATAAGAACAGCCATACTAGGTCAGATCAAAGGAGCATCTAGCCCAGTGTCCTGTCTTCTGACAGTGTCCATTTCCAGGTGCCCCAGAGGGAATGAACAGAACAGGTAATCATCAATCCCATGTCACCCATTCCCAGCTTCTGGCAAACAGAGGTTAGGGACACCATCCCTGCCCATCCTGGCTAATAGCCATTGATGGACCTATCCTCCATGAATTTATCTAGTTCTTTTTTAACCCTATAATAGTCTTAGCCTTCACAACATCCTCTGGCAAAGAGTTCCACAGGTTAACTGTGCGCTGTGTGGAAAAAAATATTTCCTTTTGTTTGTTTTAAACCTGCTGACTCTTGTTATACCTTTGTCTGCTCAATTGAAGGGCACTTATAGACTGTGATCAAATCACCCCTTAACTTTCTCTTTGTTCAGCTAAATAGATTGAACTCCTTGAGTCTATCACTGTAAGGCCTGTTTTCTAATCATTTAATCATTCTCGTGGCTCTTCTCTGAACCCTCTCCAATTTGAATTGTAGACACCAGAACTGGACACATTATTTCAGCAGCGGTCATACCAGTGCCCAATACAGAGGTAATATAACCTTTTTATTCTTATTCAGTGTTCCCCTGTTTTTACATCCAAGGATCTCATTAGCTTTTTGGCTGTAGCATCTCATTGGAAGCTCATGTTCAGCAGATTACCCACCATAACCCTCTAGTCCTTTTAAACAGTCACTGGTTACTAGATAGAGCCCCCCATCCTGTAAGTTTGGCCTACATTCTTTGTTCCTATGTGTATGACCTTCCATTTGGCTCTATGAATCTTCTTTGCTTGCACCCAGCTTACCAAAAGATCCAGATCACACTACGTCAATCAACTGTCTTTTTCATTATTCATTATTTCCCTATAAGGAGGATAATGCCTCACAAAATGCACTTCACTTATTTGATGATACTTCATAGTATATTAATGAATACTCTATGGTATATTTTTGAAAGTAACAAATCTTCAGCAGTATGAGACCCACTACAGCCTCCTGCTATTAAAGCTTTGCTGGGAAGTGTGGTGAGACCACCCTTTAAGGCATGCAAATATTGGGGTATGCAAATTAGCAAGGTTCCAATGTAAAATGTATTAATATTTTAAAATCCATGGGAAGCACCAGCAGTTAAGCTCTCATGTGAATAAACTAATGGCAATCAATATTGCAGCTACATGAGCGATTGTGTATTGTACATGTGAACAAATTAGCTCTTTGGTTTTTTTTTTAATATAGATCCTACATGCTTGATTTTGGTGAAAATCAGGAAAACAGAAGGAGGAAATGGGGAACGCATAGAGCCCCTGACATCTGGTAAAGCATATCCATCAGCTGCAACCAGGTCTGTAATTGTCTGTAGATCAAAGAATCAGTCCAGCATAACAGTGACCACCATTGAGTTCTGCCCATCATCCAGATGGATTTTAAAATGCTGACACCCTGAATGACGTCTCTCCCAGGCAGAAAGAAAATAAATAATTAAAATTATAAATGATACAAGCTTATCTAGTTATATGTGTGCCTGAAGTAGTGAGGAATAAGAGAGGGAGCCCACAGGGAGTTTGTGGGGGAGAATGGAGGAATGCAAGAAGCCTCTGGTATGTGCAAAAAGCTCAGCCTACAGAAGCAATGAAGTGTGCAAGCTGTGCATGGCTAGCCTACCCAAACTAACTTGAATCCAGATTGCTGCTATTGTTACCTGCACTAACAGCTCAGTGCGGGCTTCAGCGGGGGTAATCCAAGCCTGGCACAGACTTTGGGTACTTTCCTGGCTTGCCAGTTTGCGCTGAAGCCTGTGCTGCAGGCTTCTCTGCTACCGTTACCTGCGCTAGCTGGATTCACACTAGCTCATAGGCTAGCCTACACACAGATTTTGTTGTGTAGACATACGCACTGTGTGCATAAACATCCCCCTCTTGCCTGCAATCTGTTCTTATTTAATTTATTAGTGAGTCAATCTAATTTCATTACTTCCACTTCAGAATCATAGTAGCCTTTTCTTGTGATTTATTTGCTAGGAATCATAATCATTAGGGCTTTCCTCAGAGAGACTTTTGTTAGTCATCTTTGTTTATGCACTGCCACCTTTCACCATTAGATGGCACTGTATGACTACTGTTTACTAAACCTATCTTGCCTCACCAAAAGAATAACAGTGGTCCATGAAATAATTTCATATCCTGGCTTCTCATTACCTTGAGGGCTTCAATTGTAGAACTTGCTAAAAGCATTATGGAAACAGATAACCCTGGAATTGTGCCTAGAACAGAATGAATTGGAGAAAAGACCTTGTTCATATCCAATTAACAAGCGATAGCTTTTCTACAGCTAAACATCCAGCCAGGGAGTGAATATCCAATGCAGTCAGGGTCCCCTTTTGACATACAGACAGCAAGACTGAGCTAAGCTAAGCCCTATAAACCATTCTTCTCAGGAACTCCTCCTCAGTGAAAGGGGAACATAGGAGTAAGAATATCTACCAGCTGGAAGAGAGGGACATATACCATTGCCAAATGGCCATTTTACAGTTGTGCCTACTTGGCTCTATAAAATTTAAGGGACAGGGTCAGGAAAGCAGGTTGGGGGAAATAAAAGTTCCTGTTGGAGGGCAACCTTGGAGTGGGGACTGTTAGCAGAGACAAGGGTCCTACAGTAAGACAAGATCCTACTGACATTTATGCATGCTTAACTTTATACATGTGAGTAGTTCCATTTATTTCAATCAATGGGACTACTTGTGAATAAACGTAAGCATGTGGATAAGTGTTTGCAGGACTGAGGCCAGAGATATGGTTATGCTGGAGGGCATTGGTGGCTACAACCAAGTTGTCTTTTGGTCTATGTAAACTGAAGGAGCAATTAAATGCATCTTTGTTCACGATAGTTCAAACAATAGAAGCCACTGCCCAAGACTTGAGCCAGCCTGGCAAAGCCTGAGCAGATGCTGAGTCATGTAGCCCAATGTGTTTCCTTGGAGACTGATTGCACATGCAGGAGCTGCAGCATTGCTTGGTTGGCATCTGTGTATCCATCTGTGTGTGTGAGAATAGAAAGCCAATAGAGACGTAGTGTGAGTGTAGCCATGGGAGGAAGCCAAGAGAGATATTTCTTTGAGGCAAAGAACTTGCTGAGAAGGCAGAACAAAGAACAAAGAAATTGCCTTGTTCCAACTGTATCCAGGAAAACAGGACTTTGTATGAATCCTTTGCAAATATACAGGATTGCAATAAACAAAAACCAGCTCATCTAATCAATTTCTCCTACTAATGGAAACAACCTGGCAAGGCCCTGGATATTGACTAACTGCTCAGGCCAAGTAGCAACAACACTAAAGTAATGAGAATTCTGAAAATTAGATAGATAGGTAGGTAAGAACTGGTTTGAATTGTGGAAAGTTTATCACTTTTTTTGTTCCAGATACTTCCTGCTAACTAAAATTAAATATGACTGGGTGATTGCATACACAGCACTCAAGAGCATTTCCTGCCTTCTCCCCTTTTAGCCATGCCCCTGGTCAGTGGCAGTGGGGACTGAATCTGTGACCTCTGTCTCCTAAAATGGGAACTAAAAAGCCTAAGTTAAAAACACCCTCTTGTCTTAGCCACAGCTGGCAAGTCACTGAAGCAGAGAAATGGCTAATCTAATTTTGGGGTGTATTAACAACAGTGTCATATGCAAAACACATAAGGCAATTATCCCACTCTACCTGGCGCTGGTGAAGCCTCAGCTGGAGTACTGTCTCCCGTTCTAGGCACTACACTCTAAGAATGTTGTGGACAAATTATCTTTATTCAATTTCATATTGTTGATTTCAGATCAATTCTCCAATTCGTCAAGGTCATTTTGAAGTGTAATTCTGTCCTCCAAAGTGCTTGACACTTTGGTGTCAACTGCAAATTTTATAAGCACATTCTCTACTCAATTATCATGTAATGAGTGAAAATATTGAATGGTTCCAGACCTAGGACTGATGCCTGTGGGGGCCTCACTAGATACATGTTCCCAGTTTGACAGCTAATGATTGATAACTACTCTTTGAATATACTCTTCCAACCAGTTGTGCAGCCATCTTATAGTAATTTCATCTAGACCACATGTCCCTCATTTACTTATGAGACTATCATGTGGAACTGTGTCAAAAGCCTTATCAAAATTAAGATATATCATGTCTACAGTTTCCCCCCATCCAAAAGGAAATTAGGTTAGTTTGGCATGCTCTGTTCTTGATAAATCCATGTTGGCTATTACTTGTACCTTTGTTATCCACAAGTTACTTACAAATTGATTGTTTAATCATTTGTTTCAGTATCTTTCCAGTTATCAAAGATAGGTTGACTGGTCTATAATTCCATGGGTCCTCTTCATTTCCCTCTTTAAACACAGGTACTATATTTGCCTTTCTTCAGTCCTCTGGGACCCGACTGTCTTCGAAGTGTTCGCAAAGATAATCACTAAAAATTCTGGGATTGCATCAGCCAGTTTCTTAAGTACGTTAGGGTGAATTTCATCGTGCTCTGCCATCTTGAATACCTCTAAGTCATCTAAATATTCTTTAACTTGTTCTTTCCCCATTTTGGCTTGCAGTCTTTGCCCCTTGTTGTTAATATTCATTTTAAGTATATGGTCACAATTTACTTTTTTAGTGAAGAATGAAGCAAAATATGCATTAAACACCTCAGCTTTCTTGCTGTCATTTTATTTGTTCTCCTTCCTCCCCTAAATAGAGGGCCTACACTTTCCTTCATCTTTGTCTTGCTCCTTCAGTATTTATAGAACCTCTTCTTATTGCTTTTTATGTCTCTTGCTAGATATAACACATTTTTGTGCCTTAGCCTTTCTGATTTTGTCCCTACATGCCTATGCTATTCTTTTGTAGTCATCCATAGCAATTCATCCCTTTTTCCATGTTTTGTAGGATTCCTTTTTGATTTTCAGCTTATTAAAGAGCTTCTGACAGAGCCATATTGGCCTCTTCCTAGCTTTCCTTTGCAGTGGGATAGTTTACAGTTGTTCCTTTGAATGTTGTCTCTTTGAGAAACTGTCAGTAGTCCTGAACTCCTTTTTCCCCTCAGATTTTCTTCCAATGTGACTTTTCCTACCCGTTCTCTGGTTTGTTAAATCTGCTTTTTTAAAGTGCAGTGTCCTTATTCTGCTGCTCTCACTCCTTCCTTCCTTAGAATCATGAAATCTATCTTTTCATGATCACTTTTACCGAAATTGCCTTCCACCTTTAAATTCTTAGTCAATTCCGCCCCCTCCCGTTAGTCAGAATCAAGTCTAAAATGGTCGTCTCCTTTGTGGCATCCTCCAATTTTTAAAAGACAAAGTTGTCCCTAGCACATTCCAAGAGCTTACTGGACATTTTGTGTTTTGCCGTATCACTTTTCCAACAGATATCTGGGTGGAATGCCAGACTGAGTAGGTGTGGGTTACCATTCCATTATATGGATGATATGGGTGGGATGCAGGGTTTTGTTACACTAGGCAGGATATGTGCTCCTTGTATATGCCATGGAACCGAACTCCCTGGAGGCCCCCTGGAGGTGGGGATGGTAAATTTTCCACTGCACAGCTCCTTTAGATATTGACCCTTGTGAAGCAGGGTTGGAAGTCATGAAGATGCTACTCTGGTCCTGAACCTGGTATAGTGGCTGAGGAATGTATCTATTGATGTTCTAGGACTGCTGAGGTATTTTTCCTCCCACCATCCCAGTGGAGATTCCTAGGACCAGGCCTATTTCTTGGGCTGAACTCTAGGAAGAGGATCTGTGCTTAGTGCTAACATCCTTTTTGTAATACTTCTCCTCAGCACCTCCAGAACTGATTATGTACCAAGAGCTCTCTTACAGTCCATATGCTGCATTACAACTTTTTGTGGAAGACTTTGTGTTGGGATGGAGAATGAATATCCACTCCTGTTTGGTGTCCTTCATACTGGAGGGTACAAGTGCAGGCTGAGGACCAAGTGGCACACTTCTGCAAAGTCTAAAGAGAAGTTGCATCACCTGGTGACATAAAGACAAGATGCAGGGGGACATCAGGATGAAGCTGACACTGAAGATACCTTCATACAAACAGTACTGTTCATAATGATGACCTGATGCAATTGCTAGCAGCAAGTCCCTGTGATAGTCATAACAACATCATATTTTGGTGTCTTAGCCAGAGAAACTGAACAGGCCTCGCAGGAAGAGGAGCAATAGATACAGTTTCCATCCCATGACACAATTATTCCAGGAAGAGAGCAAATCAATGTGTTTTTTTACAAGCAAATCCTGTGTGGTTTCATTGTTAATTAATAGGTCTAAGTGCAAAGTTTTCTGTCCTTGTGTGGAATGCATTTGGGCAGCAGTATTAATATTAGTTCTGGCCTCATAATATTTTATTACTATTGGGGCCTTAAACCAATTTTGTTCACTCCATCTTATGGGTTGACAATCTCCCTTGCTCTGTTATTACAGTTTGTTGCTAGGCTGCTGGCAGTTTAATTTTTTATTACTTTGTTAACATATAGCTACATAAATATGGGAACAGTATATCAGCTATATAGAACAATGACATATCACAGTGGGAACAAACAATATGTATACATAATGACATTGCACAGTAATGGTAACACACTGATTTTGTTCCACCAAATGAAACGGCACTATTGCAGTCCATTGTCATAAATCTTTCATAATCTCACAAGAATCTTGCACTACATACAGTATAAAAACATGACTCCAGACTCCACCCACAGACACACACTATTCGTAATGTCATGGATTCTAAGACCATAAGGAACTAATGTGATCATTTAGTCTGACCTGCTGTATATCATAGGCCATAGAACTTCCCCAAAATAATTCCTAGAACATAGCTTTTAGAAAAACATCCAATCTTTATTTAAAATTAGTCAGTGATAGAGGATGCAACACAACCATTGGTAAATTGTTCCAATGGTTAATTACTTTCAGTGTTAAAAATATACACCTTATTGCCAGTCTGAATTTGTGTAGCTTCAACTTCCAGCCATTGGATTGAGTTATACCTTTCTCTTGTAGACTGAAGAGTCCATTATTAGATATTTGTCCCATCTAGGTACTTACAGACTGTAATCAAGTCAACCACTTAGCCTTCACTTTATTAAGCTAAATAGATTGAGCTTCTTGAGTCTATCACTGTAAGGCATGTTTGTAGAAATGCATTTCAGTGATTGCATATTTGGACTTTAGCATATTATAAAAAGTGATAGAGATTTCACACTGCTTCTATTGCAACAAAGAAACCATTATTTAATACTTGCTCCTACTGTGGAGTCCAAGAACATCCACTCCAGTTACTAGAGATCATCTTTAGGGGATTTTAAACAATCCAAAGTCATACTTTTGATTGTCAGTTTGATTAGGCAGTCCTTTCTTAAAGGCACACTATTAATCTCTTACCTAAAATAGTTAAAGACACGTTATTAATTAACATCTGTAATTCTATGATACCACAATTGAATATATTATACTTACAGTTCCTACAGATACAACATAACACCCCTTTCCCTAACCAGGCAGGAAGAAAATTCATAGATTTTAAGGCTACAATGGCCAATATGATTATCTAGTCTGCCTTCCAGTATAACCCAGCTTATAAAACCTCACCCAATAATTCCTGCATCAAGCTTATCACTTCTGTTTGAGCTATATCATATTTTAGACATAATCCAGTCTTGATTTAAAGACTGCAAGTTATAGAGAATCCACCACATTTCGAAGTAGGTTATTCCACTGGCTAGTTACCTTCCCTGTTTAAAAATTGCATCTTATTTCTAGTCTGAATTTGTCTTGCTTCAGCTTCCAGTCACTGGATCACCTTTATGCCTTACTTAATATTTACTTAACATCAAAAACATTTATAAATAACAAATGAAACCATTGAAGTTATTGATCCAGTAGATTCAGGAGTTGGGGAAAGAATCTACACTAAGCATGAAAACGGGGAGGAACTACAGTAAGATTAATTTATAAGGGAAGAAGAATGTTTTGCTAAACTGAATATCTGGCTGGAATTCAGACAGAAACAATAAGCATAATAAATGAGATGCGACTGATTACACTAGATGAGTGAGCACTTTCACTTAAGTCTTTATAAATGTTATCATCAGAAAATGAATATATGGAGATATACCTATTGCATAGAACTGGAAGGGACCCTGAAAGGTCATTGAGTCCTGCCCCCTGCCTTCACTAGCAGGACCAATTTTTGCCCCAGATCCCTAAGTGGCCCCCTCAAGGATTGAACTCACAACCCTAAGTTTAGCAGGCCAATGCTCAAACCACTGAGCTATCCCTCCCCCCAAATAGCTGTGGTACTGTTAGAACAAGCAAAATGAACTCGCATCCGACACAGAATCTCTCCATCCCACAACATGACTATGAAAATCTGACCCACAAGCCAGGTAGAAGGCTGCAAACCTTCTGGGCTCTTCAATGGATAGAGATGGTTAAAAAATTCCCTCTATATATTTTCAGTGGAAAAATAGGTTTTTGATTAAATGAAAAATGGTGCAGAAAATGTCTCAATTTTTGTTTGTTTTCTGCAGTTTTGAGCCAAAAATTTTCAGTTTTTCACCATTTGGTTTTTCAGCAAAAGGTGTAAGTTTTCCAATGAAAGTTTCAAAAGAAAATAATTTTGGTTTTGGTCAGATTTTTCTGCAGATTCCCCTTCCCTTACCCCTTTAATTTACCAATCACCTTTAGCAATAATATTGTGTATAGTAGGGGGATCAAGGAAGGCAAGAAGGAGGCTGTGTGGATGCTTTATGCTGGTCACAGAGATGAAAGGGTTTATGTATGTGAACTTCCAATGCACCGTAACCATTGAAGTTTGGAACAAAATGAGGGCTAATTTTTATTAGCACCATGAAAGGAATTTTCCTCCTTCAGACTTGACACAGAAATAAGGTATGTGTGCATATGTGCATAAAGGGGTGTGTGTGTGTGTGTGTGTGTGTGAGAGAGAGAGAGAGAGATTGTTTTATTTAGAAACATTACAAAAACAAATTCCAGACACAACAGGAATGTCACAAGGTTCCTTATCCTTATCACTCCTGTTCCTTTGTAGGAATAAGTTATACTGGTATAAATACCTTAGACGAGTATTACTTTGTCTACACTAGAGGTTTAACAAAGTGATACCATTATAACTATACCAGTGTAACTGGTAAAATTTTTATGCATACACAAGCTCTTAGACACCTGCCTGATTTTCAAGAGTCCTGAGGACCCGAAGCAAATGACAGCTGCTGGGCAGAGCTGGGCACAATTTTTTGGCTGAAATTTTTTCAGCCAAAAGCATACATTCGGCAACCCTGAAACATTTACAAATTCCCATTGATTTTGCTGAATTGTTCATTTGGACAAATACAAAAACCAAGACAACTGTGGAAAAAAATCAAACTGTTTTGTTTTCATATTTTTAAATGAAATATTTCAATTTTTCAGTTTGAAATGACTTTTTGCTTCAAAATGTATTTTAATTGGATTTTGAATATTCAAAAATATTTGGAAATGGTCAACATTGAAGTGGCACATTTCAGTTTTGTTGAAACAAAACAGTTCATTTGACCTGAAACTTTGTGTGTGTGTGTTTGTGTGTGTGTGTGTGTGTGTCTTTCAATTAACCAAAATTTTCCAATATTTTTTTATTTGGTCCAACACAAATCCCAATATTTGGAAATTGCCAATGAACTGAAAAAAAACTATTTGGTCAGCTCTACTGCCAGATGTTTAGTATAGCTTGTTGGAAATTTTTTAACAGAACCAAATCTTATCATGGAAAATATCTGTTTTGACAGAAAAAGAGGAAGCAGCACTCTAGAGTAGCTAAGATCCCTGTGGTTAGGGGCTGCACATGGGATGTGAGAGAAGCTAATTCAACTCCCTGCACTGCCCTATTAAGAACAATGGTCTTCTATACCTCACATAAATGCCCTAACCTATCAGCTATGGTATATGCTTTCTGCTCACTCACTGTTGAATTTCGGTTTTTGTTTCGTTGTAAGAAAAATTCCCCAGGTCTTGTTTCCACACCTCACTCGAACAAAAAGAAAAGTCAAAAATCAATTTTTTTTCACAAAGTGGAATTTTTGTTATTTTCTGGCCAGTGCTAGCGCTTAGCACTTTTGAAAATCAGGCGCACATTTGCCTAAATTTACACTTCTATTTTTTTTTAAAAAACTTGGCCTATATGGTTACAATTATATTTTAAATTTAAATTAGATTTTTGTATATTAGAGTTTTGTACTTCTGCCCATCACCACAGTACCTGAGCATCTAGTCCATTAAATTCCCCATATTTCAGATTAAATTCTTACAGGAATAAAAAAAACAAAACAAGAACAATCTTTAATTGTACAAATTTCTACATTCAGCCTAAGTCCAACATTAATGGCAAACCACTGAAACTGTGAGCACATGGTAAGGAATAAAGCAATGAGATGCTGCAGTTGTAAATGGTTATTATTGTATTAAATCATATTTATGAAGACATGACAAAGTTATAAAGTACAATGCAAACAAGCAGGCAGTTAACAACAAAGCAAAATGGCTCATTACATACTTAGCATGACAATTTTATTACTGCAATACACCAATATTACAATTGCAATAAGAAATATAATAAGCTTAAGTTATTTTGAGACAAAAGAGCACAACAGACCACATTCTATGGGGTGGTATCATTTTATAACAATATCTTTTCTGAAAAATTTTCAGAACGGCAGTGTCATTAGCTAACAGAATTCAACTATCAGCCAATACAGCATAAAGCCTTTTTCCAAGTTATTTTTATTATTGCTATTACAGTATTGCCAACCCTAGATGTTCAAAAATCAAAGTCTAGGTGAGGTGTGGTGAGCCAATAGCTCCCCAAAATACATTCTGTACCCACACATGGCCCATGCAGGGTAGAGGGTAAAGGGGTGGGAGGATTTGGGGTTCTGGGGATAAAAGGCGAGGCTGGAAGAAGGAATTAGGGGTGCAGAAGGGGCTGCAGTGCAGTGGGGGAAGATCTGGGGCACTGGGGGCAAAGATGGATGGTATGACAGAGAGGCCATCGAGTCACCTCACCATGGAAGAAAGTACATTGGTGGACCTGGGCTAGGGGGCAGTATAGGTGAAAATGAAGAAAGGATGTCACTCAGCTGGGGGTTGGGAGAGACATCGGGGTCCAGTACTTACCAGAGAATGTGACATCAACCACTTCTTCCTGGCTTCTGGCCCATGGGGCTGGCTGGGCTCAGTTCCCCGCACTGAGTGTTATGATCCCTGGTGTCACAAGTGCTTAGGTTTGCCCTGGCCTCTCTGAGATTGGGGAAGCTGGGCCAGATTTGTGGGAGTGGCGTTCCTACCCAGTACATGAGGTCGCAGTCACTCAAATTTGACTGGGCCAAACCTGAGTGGCTCTGAGACCCAGTGCACCAAGTCACAATGCCCAGAGCGAGGAGCTGAGCACAGCCAGCTCTGTGACCCTTTGATGCATTCTGGTGACTCTGTTTTGGGTCATAACCCACAGGCTGAGAAACCCTTATCTAGGTGATAGTGTACTGGACTAGGACTCAGCAGAACTAGGTTCAATTTCTTGCTCTGCCACAGATTTCCTATATGACCATGGGCAAGACAAGAAACATGGTCTTGATGAACTTAGTGTAAGCAGAGTCAGGATGAGCCCCACCCTGACATCTGGTGGTAAATTATGGGGAGTGCGGAAAGTGTTGCATTGGTATTTCGGTTATTTGCATGGGCACTCCCACCCCACTTAGCATACCGCAAAGCAGCATGGGATGGTTATTTTCGCAGCTGTGGGAGCCCCAATTTCATTGTTATTGGGGCAGGAGGAATGAAATGTTGTCATCCTGATTGGGTAAATGGGGAACTACAAAATTGTCTTGTGATGGGGGGTTTCATTGTCAGCTGGATAGCGCTTGCTAGATGGGGCACATGGGTTCCAAAACCCATTGAGAAGAGAGAGGCTGGGGACAGAGGTCTGTACTTGGTGGTGCAGGCTCTTTGTGTGAGCCAGAAGCACCAGTTCTACCTGTGCCGCTCTCCACTGTGGAATGTCAGAGTTAATTTTTGATTCCCTTAAGAATCTAAATGCAGGTTACTGAGCCGCATTCACTGGTACTGGGGCTCCCATACTAAGAGCTGGAATCACTAAGAGCTGAAATCACTGAAGAGCTGGACTTGCTGAGCGGAGAGCACTAAGTACTGTGCTTATGAGTGGGGGAGCCTGAAGCAATACTGTGGAGCAGAGCAGCTGGCAGAGCGGAGTGGAGCAGTTTGTGCAGCCACTGGGTGAGTGGAGCCAAGCAGCTCGTGAGGATGGCTGGAGTGGCTCACAGGACAGCTGGTGGACCAGAGCAGCTGGCAGAGCGGAGCAGCCCACAGAGCAAGCGGAGCTGAGCTGTTTGCGGGGACGACTAGTGGAAGCAGAACCCCACGAAGAGGCAGGGCAGTTGGCCCCAAAACCACGTAAGGTGCCCCTTTCTACCCAGGCTGGGGAGGGGGACCTCTGCAGAGAGACTCTTGAGCTCTGGGGCTGCACTGACCCGGGACAGAGACTTTTGGATTGTGGGACTTTTGGGACTGTGGGTGATTTGGGGGTTGCTGGACTCAAGGGCCCCGAGAGAAGAACACGGCCCAATTTGCTGGAGTGGGTCTTTGCTCACGGTTTGACCTATGAACTCTAGCTGAGGTATTTTCCCAGTTTAATGCTTGTTGTTTGTCATGTAATTAAACCTTTTCTGCTACACCAAGACTCTGTGCTTGCGAGAGGGGAAGTATTGCCTCTTCGAGGCGCCCAGGAGTGAGTGTAAGATTTTCCCAGGTCACTGGGTGGGGGCTCGAGCTGGTTTTGCATTATGTTGTGGGGAAGGGACCCCTATGTATTGAACCCGGCCCTTGCTGCTATCGTTTCGGCCCAGCAGAAGGGTTACATTAGTAAAAGGTGGGTACACAACTGGGTAAAAAAACGATACTCAGAATGTAGTTATCAATGGTTCATTGTCAAACTGGGAGGGCGTATCTAGTGGGGTCTTGCAAGGCTCTGCCTGGATCTAGTACTGTTCAATATTTTCATTAATGACCTAGATGATGGAATAGAGAGTACATTTATCAAATTTGCAGATGACACCAAAGTAGGAGGGATTGCAAGCACTTTGGGGGATAGGATTGGAATTAAAAATGATTTTGAGGAATTGGAGAATTCTTCTGAAATCATTAAAATGAAAGTCAATAAAGACAAGTGCAATGGTCTACACTTAGGGAGGCAAAATCAAAATGGGGAATAAACTGGCTAAGCAGTAGTACTGCAGAACGGAAACTGGGGGTTAAAGTGGATCATAAACTCAATATCAGCCAATAATGTGACGCTGCTGCAAAAAATTCAAATAGCATTCTGGGATATATTAACAGAAATGTCTTTGGTAAGACCCAGGAGGTAATTGTTCTGCTCTATTTGGCAGTGGTCAGACCTTATCTGGAGTACTCTGTTCAGCTGTGGGCACCACATTTTAAGAAAGATGCGGACAAAGTGGAGAGAGTCCAGAGGAGAGCAACAAAAGTCATAAGAGGTTTAGAAAACATGACCTGTGAGGAAAGGTTGAAAGAACTGGGCATGTTGAGTCTACAGAAGAGAAGACTGAGGTAGGGACATAATAGAAGTCTTCAGATATGTAAAAGTTCTTATAAAGAGTAGGGTGATAAAGGTAAAAAAAACCTCAGGGGATTAAATTAATCACTTCTTTGAGCTCATGCTTTGAGCTGTCAGATGCACTTGAATTACAAACTTCAGTATTACAACACCCCCGCCTCCCAAGAAGTGAAGGCAAAGAAAAGTTTTGCACAAACACCAGAACCGTAACCATTGTGTTTTGCTCAGCAATATTAATTAATTATCCTTGGATACTTTGGGGACTCACAGTACAAAGGTTGGTTGCTTATTAAAATCCCAGCCATCTCTAAACAGGAAATATAACTAACTATCCCATTTGCCCATGACATTGAATATCCATTCAGGTGTATTCATCATTTTTCACTTTATTGTATTTTCCTTTAAGCCTGAATTACAATGCTGTGCTTTAGGGACCTGAGGGGCAGACTTCCTTTAGCAGCTCAGGATAAACTACAGTGCAATGGTTATATGCAGAATACCACTGCAAATGTTCATAGCTCCCTCTGAATAACTATGGGCCAAACACACCTGCAGCATAACTTCATTGCAGCAGAAAGTCAGTTTATACTGGGGATGAATTTGGCCCTATATATTTAAAGCTTGAAGGAAAAAGCTAAAGGAATCGAGGGAAATCAAGAATATTCAATGAATTTCTGATGCATGTGTATCCTTTTATTGGATTTTTTCCTCAAGGGCTTATTACGGGTGCACATTTTTTTGTTCAAATCTGAAAAGTGTTCAGGACTTTTTTTTCTTGGAAAAAAGACAAGGAATGAGCCATACCATGAAAGATTATAAAATTATCATATATATTAATCTTCTGTTGTTACAGAGACTTCTGCCAAGTTTATAAGAAAGTTAGGTAATAATTCTCTCTTTCCATAGTGAATGTGAAATATTTTAGGCTTCAGTGATTATGAGCATCTGAGCTGCAAGATGTACTGCCACATTCATATACATCTCACATTTCTGCTTTCAGGCTGGTGTTCTTGAGAGACTTACTGGGATAACAGCTACCCACCAATAAGCCGTACTGGTGGCAGCCAAAAATCTGCTTTTAACAGTTGCTATGACCAGCTAATCTATCTCAAATTTAACTCAGGCATTTCCTTCCCAACTACACTGGCAAATAGAAAACAAAAACATTATGCAAAAGACCGAACAGAGAAATCACAAAGGAATCGGCAAATCTTACAAGTATATTTAAAACAACTGCTTTTAAGTTTGTCTAGATCTCCTATTCCACAGAGAGTTTAAGTTCTGTCATGGAGAAAAACAAAAGTTTTCAAGAGTAATACGAGAAAATCCAAGAAGAAAGGAAAGAAAAAAATAATCAACTGACAAGCTTGGCTTACTGCACACATTGTAAGGTACAGGTATGCAGTTGAAGATGCCTTGAGATGAATCATCATAAGTTGCTATAATTTTTTCAGTATGCCATTCCCCATAACAGCAACAAACCTTTCCCATCAACAAAATAGTATCTAGTTTACAGCCAATGTCCAGCCTGTCAGTCTAATCCCACTACCTCTACTAACACAAAGGAGGTTTTATGGTTAAAGCCCTCGATGGAACTCAGAAAACCTGGATCCCAATCACTGACTCTGCCATAGAGTGCCTGTGTGGCCTTTGGTCATGTCACAATCCGATATGAAGTTATGGCTTTGAATGGCCAATTGTCGGTCCACGGCCATCTTGTCCTGTTAAAAGGACAGGACTGCCTCCATCTTGGACTAGGTTCTTGTATATAGGAGAGGGCAGAGACTCAATCCTGCCCAGCAACACTGGCTGTGTATGTTCTCCTGTTGTTGTTTTTTCTCCTCCTGCTGGGCCATCTAAAGGTCAGGCTAGTTCTGTGTGTGAAGGCCTGATTCTGCCTGGCAACCTGTTTTTTGGGGCCAGTCGTCTGGAGGTCAGGTTAATCCTGCCCAGAGACTGATTTTCCCGCTCTTTTTGGACCCAGTCATCTAAGGGTCAAGCTTGTTTACTTGTCAACTCCAGTGTGCCGTGTGCAAATCCTGCCGACGTGGGGTGGCAACGGCTCGGAGCCTGGAGGGAGGAGGGACCAGGGAGCCAATCAGATACCGACACGAGGGAGTGAGACCTCTCAATAAAACTAGGTTTCCCCCCAAAATTTGTGTGGAGCATCCGCGTGTTAGCTGAAGGACCTGATCAACCTTTCGGCCAGGGTCTCCTCCCGGTAAAGCACGCTCGTATCGTATGGTTTGGATTCATTGTCGTTTGGACCCGATCCCTGTCAGCTCGTCATGCTTCCGGTGTCTGGTCTGCTGGTCAGCTGCGCCTGGTGTGCGGTATTTGCTTTTTGATATCTGACAGTTAGCTCATCTAGCCTCTTATTTTTCCCCTCCCTAACTCTGTACCAAGTATCTATTCAGGATATCAGGATTGTATTAATGAGCTCAGAATTGCACAATTGCTTAGCTAGCTTGTATAGTTGTTCTAGTTGTTAGTGAATTGTTAATTGCAAACTGTTTCATGTGTGTGAATCACTGCTCTGTCTTTGTCCGGAGTGCATGAATCTGGGAGCTGTCTCCACCTGGAGATTAGCAGACCAAGGGGTTCCCGTCCCCGCAGTCTGAGTGAGTGGAATCTGCCCAGCTGCAGCCGCACCACACTCTGGGTTACCCTTAGTGTGAAAGCAAGGGTGGCTGAGGCAGTGGCCCGTGGGTCTCTGTTCTGTGTTGCACCGGGCACCGCCCTGACGAACCCGATTCCCATCTTGTGTGATTGGTGTGTCTGCCTATTTGGTGTGGTGTGGCGAGCAGTATAAAGTGTATTATTACTGTGTTTTGGGGTGTGTTTGTACTTTTGATACCATCCCAGCCAAAGTTGCCTACTCCCCCGGCCCAAGTTGTAATAATCCCCCAAATAAACGCAGCCACTTGGCTTTTCACTGTTATTCTGGTCCTGCCTGTTTTTCCTCACTCAATACCAAGCTTAATGGACCGCAATCTATTTTGGACAGGTCAATCACTTAATCTCTCCCTAATTGCAGTGCCCTAGAACAATAGGGCTTGATCTCAGACATGGTCTCTAGATGCTACTAGAATATAAATTAAAATACTACTACTACTACTAATAATAATAATTATAATAATAAATAAGTTTCATTAATTCAATGTAACTGTGCATCTGAAAGAGGGTTTCATGAATTGAGTTTTATATGGATTTAAAGAGGCATATGTTTGATTTGGAGCACAACCTACAAATGAAAACCCCATGTCTGCTGCAGAATATGCAAGGAATAAGTAACTGAATATTTGTGTATTACATACCTATAATTCCATGGTATTATATGATTGAGCTTTAAAGATTATACTATTTTAGACAGATTTTCAAAGCCACCTCAATAAATATGTAAATAAAGTTGGATGTATCCAGTTCCTGCTTTTTTGTTCTGTATCTCTGTGTTTACAAAGAAACAGAGCAATTAATGTATAGAAAATACAACACAGATGTACGAAATGAAAATGGGTATAAAGTAGCTATCACGGAATTCTCTTCTGGATGCCATAACCTTTTCAGTTTAATCAGTGTAACGCTTCCCTGTATAAGAACCCTAATACCTGAATAGATGCCTATGTACAGAATCCTTCGCTTGTCATAAACATAAACCAAGATGGCCCCTTTAGGTATGGATGTGGGTGTGCAATTTATATACGCCTCTGTTTGTTCCAGCTAATGAAGGCTAAAACTACTGAATTGTAATTGGTGTACATGGTTAATGTGCCTGTTACAGACATGTTGATAGCATCTGACCAGCTTCATATAGGAAGATATTTATATATATTTCTATCATAATGATACCGATTTGCTTTGCAAAGCGCTTTTTGATCTACCAATGACAATAGCTGTTTAAGAGCCAGGTTTATTTTTATTTACAGAGGAAACCACATTATCATCCAAACCACAAAAGAAAAAGAGTTATAAGTAAGCTGGTATCATCAGGTTATTTGTTCTGTGCCTTTGTAAGTGTTTATACACAGAAAGAACAAATAAGCTTTTATAGTGAGTAAGGCCTATTTAGTGGAGCTAAAGTAAAGGGTGAGCCAGATTCTGTAGGTAGAGCTCCTGTAGGAAACAGGAACTAAAATAATTCTAAATTTAAAACCTGGACAAATTACTTCTGTATTTGTGTGATTTCTTGCACAGGTTTTGGTAGTCAAGGATTAAATATCTGCAGCTTTTTATTCAGGTATTCAATCCATATTTTCCTTTGCTTAATTTCATCCAGCATGTAGCACGTATCTTTGTGTTTACACTCTTCAAATATTTGTACATGGATAACATATCCTCCTTAATAAGTGTTTGGCCAAGGTATTCATACTTAGGTGCTGATCCCGTGCCTAACTTTATACTTAAGGCTTTGCAGCATCCGGGCCTGAGGTACCACGATAATGATAGATAGAGGGACAGAGCAGAGGGATAGATCATAACAGATAGAGTGATAGATGGATTTTTTGCAGGATCAGTGCCATAGATTTTGCTCTTTTTACTCGTAAATCAATCCCTCTAGTCCCTTGACAACAGAAGTAGCCTGAGTCTGATACAGGAAAAAAAAAGGAATAGAAGGGCCCCTGAGTAATATAGAGTACTGAAAAATGTAGTGTAATAATTACTATGCCATTACACCATGAATCCACATGTTCCTCCATTATATCTGTGCCCTGAAACTTAAAGCTTTGCCTCCTTCTCATAATAACTTTCAGTCCTCTCTAGGAAGAATATGAATTCTAATGAAATACTTTGAAAAAACAATGAATAAATCATTGACTTAATCCCCCTTGATAACGGATGTACCAAAAAAGTTAATTCTTAATTTCCATTCACACACATCACAAATGAAATTTTCTCATCATTAAATCTAAAATAGCAGATGTGGGTTTTTTTTAATTAAAATGATGGCAAATGATGGATTTTTAAATGCTTTTAATGCTGTATATGTTACCCAAAGCTACAAGCAAAATATCCCCCTAGGAGGGTGATGCTAGGTTGCTAGTGATTGTTAGTGACTGAGGTTTTTCTCATGATATTAAAAAGTAGAAAAGAAATAACAGCACTAACACAACAGTTCAGAACTCATTAAAATGTTCTTTGTTCATGAAAAGCACTCAATATCCTTGACAGTTATAAATATCCGGTGGCAAGTGTAATACGTCAGAAAGGGAAAAGTCTGAGATTAACACTTAAATGATAAGTTTTATCTCATAGACAGAAGGGCCAGAAGTAAGTTTGTGTTAATTGTCCAAGGAACACTTTCTCAGATGATAGACACTGAGTTTGTTTAAATTTAAGCATGTGCATAAAGCCTATTGAAGTTAATAGGATTAAGTGTATGTCAAAAAACAAACAAACCCACAGCAGCAAGTCTTAAAGCCTGGGTCCACTGACTCAGACTTGTGTTGCAGGGCTAAAAATAGCAACATAGATGTTCAGGCTGGGGCTGGAGCCTGGGCCCTGAGACCTGGAGAATAGGGAGCATCTACACAGCTATTTTTAGCCCCACAGCATGAGCCCTGCAAGCCCAATTCAGTTGACCCAGCTCTAACACTCCCTGTCTGTGTCTTTTTTTGCTGTCTAGACATACCCTAAGAAACCTCAGGGCCTGACACAAGGCTACTGAAATCAATAAGAGTCTTTCCATTGACTTCATTAGGCTTGGAACAAGGCCCTAAATCTGACCTAACCTTTTCTCTTTTATCTGTTATACAAGCAGAGTCCACATCGTTATTAATATGTTCTTTCCCCCAAACAAATGCTGGCTTGAGCACATAACAAAAACAATGCCGCCAAGTGCTCAACATTCATGAGCCAAAAAAAAAAAACAGAACAATGTGTGTGCAGAATGGAGAAGCTGGGAGAGCTAATAGACTGTGGTATAGTCTCCAGTAGGAAATAATGGAAGTGTCCATACCAGACCTGTGGACCACATGCTTCCCTATGGATCAGCACTGCATTGGCCGAGTTGTGAAATAAATTACTTGAAAGTATTTTCTCTCTCTGGTTTGCCATCACCATCAAAGCTCAGTAGTAACTCTTGATGGCTCACCATAACAATTGCACGGATTTTTACAAGTACTCACTATTTAAGGAGCAAGAGCAAAGATGTGAAAAAATAGAGCTTGAAAATGAATTGTGCCCATAAGGTAAGGCTTGTGATGTGGGTAGTGCAGAGGCAGAAACTCCTGGAGTTACTGTGTCTCACACAGGAAAGTAGCCTCTGATACTACAGGAAGAACACAATCATTGCTGCCAGGGGTGCTGAACAATTTGTATAGTAGGGGAGCTGAGAGCCACTGAACCAAACTGTTTCCATCATATAGAGGGTTTACTACTTCAAGCCAGGGAGTCCAGCACCCTTAGTTCCAGCACCTATGATTGCTGCACCCTGTGAAAGGATAGAGAGGGCTCTCTGCCATCCCATTTAAGGCCATGGTCCTGCCCCTTTGGGCAGCCTCACCTAGCCATGTAAGTGGCATGGCATCTGATCCTGCTTCTGTTGAAGTACAGTAGTGTCTACCTCCAGCACAGATGCCCATGGGGATCATCCTCTCCCCTCCTTATCCAACAGCACGGGCAGGGCACAAGGGAGTGCTTGCTGCTTACCACTATGTCCAAGGACCTCCTATTGCTTCTACAGCTGCCAGGCTTTCATGTTATGCCCAAAGGAAGTGCTTCTCTAAGACAATACTTTTGGGCCTGGTGCCGGTGGGGATGTGATTTTTCTGAGCATGCTTGTCAGCATCTTGAGGCAATAGTTTTGGGGATGGAAGGTATATAAAGCCATATTTAAAGAAATGCATGTCCCTGTCAGTTTAACAAACTCCCCACAATAATTCATCCTGAATTTGAGAAGAATTGTGGCAAAAACAATCATAATAAATAACACACACAACAGATGTAAGTAAGTCAATAGAGCGCCACAATTTCAAAAGCATTAAAGCGATCTATTTTTATTACTCTTATGGTAGTGCCTAGAGGCCCCAGCTCAGACTGGGGCACTGTTGTGCTACGTGTTGTCCATACACATGGTAAGAGACACAAAGCTTCTAGTCTGAACAGACAATACAGACAAAGAATGGGAAGGGAACCAGAAGGACAGAGCAGTGCAGGGACCAGCCTAAGATGACACAGCATATCAGTGGCAGAGCAGGGAAAGAACACAGGTCTCCTAATGCCCACTCCATTGTCCTGTCCACTAGACCACACCGCCTCTTATTGAGAAGCTTAAGGACTTTCGAAGGAATCAGTTCAAATAAGGATTCTAGAGTCAGAAGTTTCAGACATGGGCACTGTCATAGGATGTCTTTTGTCTCATACTTGAAGACCTGGATCAAAATATAGACACTTACATTAGATATTTACTTACCGTGTACCAGTTTGAACATCCAAATCTAGGATGGAGATGTCCTGTTAAAAATCGTTCATATTTGAAAGGAGAATTTGTCTACATGCAGAATAAACTACAAAGGCATGTGGTTTGTCAGGATCCCCATGTTTATAGGGAGCTGAATCTTTAAGACTTTATCAGAGACATTGGAGATGTTATCCAATGAAAGTACTTTACAGAAGTTTTAAAAGCATATTTCCCACCAGCCCCTAAGATCTACTTATATATGTTCTACTGGTATATGAGGAAATTTAACTTGACATTCAAAGAATCAGGAAAAAAATATATGAGGATGTGCAAATTGAAGTGTGATGGGGGGGCTTCTTTAACTTACACCATCTTCCAGTTTCTCTGTGTTCCACATTGTGCAAATTGGTCACAATTTGACTCACTTATGCATCTGCAGAGCAGGTGTAATTAGGTCTGTGGGAGTCCCACTGAGTGAAATTTACACCACCTTATGTTTCACTTCTGAATTTGGTCTTCTCTTTTAAAAAAAGGCTTAATGAATGACCCAAACTGGTTTATCACATAAACAGTATTTCTAAAAACAGACCAAACCAGGGGTCAGAGCCGTCCCTTGGGTAGGGTGAATCAGGGCGACCGCTCTGGGCCCCGCACTTTAGGGCCCCCCCTCCCCGCACTGGTGCAGTTGGCCAGTGCAGTTGATCCTGGAAGAGACAAATCCGTCACTTCCACCCCAGGTCCCGCACCCCTCTAGGGACGGCCGTGCCAGGGATGGTTTTCTAAAGCTTCATTGACTGGGTTATGGTTTTGCAAGTTTGTGTGATTCAGGTCTGGCCCCATTTTATCTAAACACCCAACATTTGCATGGCTCTGTAAAATGATTCCAGAATTAAGACAATTTAGTAAAAAAACATTTTCATCTAGGCTGAATACTGGTATCCACAGACTGACTCCACAGTAGCGTGAAATAGGATGTATATAAATCTCTTCAAATCACAGTCCTTACGGAGGACAAAGATTAAACTTTTAAATCCTGCATCATACTATTGACCCTCAGTTAGTGTAAATTTGTGTAGCTCCATTGATTTCAAAGCAGTGACACCGATTACAGTAGCTGAGAATCTGGCCTACTATAATTTGTGAAAAAGATCAGGAATTTTGAAAGCACCTTCCAAAGACTAATAGGGTGTATTGCATGCATGTAAGGATCCAGCATGACATTAAACAGCATGACATCTCAAGGACATTATATTTGTCAGTTTGGAACCCAACGTCTTTGACTGCAGTCCAACAGGGATCTCAAGCAGGATTTGTCATGTCTTTGAGCACTAATTACCATCACCAGGCCTCTGTATTAATAGGTTATAAATATTCATAAATATCTATGTGTATTTTTCGGTTCCTTTAAACAGTAACTGGAGCATTCTTCCTGTTTGCAAGACGATAACTGTGTCCTTTGCTAAAGGAACTCAAAGGTTGAAGGTTAAAAAGTTTCTATGGTTAATACTGAGATAAAAGGGAATACCCTCAGGTTATCACTCTACTGACATATGCCTTCCATCCACTGACTGTTAGGCTCTCACTAGCTACTCTGCCCCCACCCCTCCCCCCAGCTAGCTACTACCCTCAGGACTTCCCATCCATTTGCTCACATCAAGCAATGTCCATCTCACCGTCTCTCCACTCTAACCTCAACCTTCCCCCTTTGCTCCTCCTTGCTTCTGGAACAATGTTTAGGCATTCCTTCCCCTAGTGAGCGGCCGTGTGGTCCAGTGGCTAGGATTCTGGACTGAGAATCAGGATACCTAGAGAT